>NC_133900.1:60784244-61483981 GCF_964199755.1 Larus michahellis | reverse complement strand
GACCGGTGACATGTCTTACATTATGAATTGAAATGAGACAAAGGTACCTGTTGCGTGAAACGGGGCCAAGCGGTTTTGGCAGAAGATAAACCCCCTTGCGTTCTAAGACACCTCACCGAGGTGGGAGGCCAGGTGCAGCTAGGTTTAAATTCTGAGTGATGCCCAATTCAGCACTATCAGTCCAATCGCGTTTAATATGTATTAAACTATTACGATTTGATACGCTAATAGTGGACTGCACCTTCAGTCTAGTCATGCTCCTGAACCAGCACGGCCTCTCTCAAGTTTTGGTCGCGTTCAGTGAGAAAGTGAAACGGCTAGCTACTTAAACAGTGCAGTTTATTTAAACAACAGATATACAGGTTCTTTAGGATTGCCGGTGATAAATACACTGTCTGCAAAGCACGTGCAAATAAAGATATTGTTAAGTATACAAACGCGCGACAAAATTATAAACGATACAGCCTGGCTATAAATGTAGGGTAGAGAGTCTCTAGAGAAATTTCTAAGTCCCCGAGAAAGCGCTCGGTGTAATCGAAGTCTTACCCAAAGGCGTCCCTATGGGGGGGAAGAGAGGCTCAGCCCGTCGACTGATCCCGAAATCAGCGGTGGAATTCTTCGCGATGGTGTCTTCCCTGACATCCCCTCTCTCTTGGGCTATTTTTATATTATTTTTTTATCTTCAAAGTGGAGTTTGAGTGACTTTAGTCATACGTACTTTTATTATGATTAATGTATTCAAGGAGGAGTGTTCACACCTCGGGGGCAGATAGCCTCCGGGATGGAGGTGTGTTTTGGTACATTGTGGTGAGCAAAGTTCGCACAAAAGGACAGCATTTCATCAACATTTGACGAAATGTTGGCTCGGGTAGCGTGTAGGCCGCTTATCAGTTCCGTAGTACCATCTCGTCCCCATATCTGCTATTCGTCACAAGGGAAGGCCACGGAACAAGCACGTTCCGTTCCATCCCTCGTGTAGTTTCCCAAACAACCTTGTACAGGGAATCGCAGATGTTGCATTCTTCGTGTGCTAGCTGCGGCTGTATTCTACCTCAGAAGCCTCTTGATTTTATGACTTTCCTTAATGTGTGAACAATGCTGTATTTTTGTATTCTTGGCCAATTTAGTAATTATTCCACAGTATCTTAAAAGTAGTGACTTTCACAGGCAGCTTGGAGCGTTCTTTTTGACGATGCAGCACAGGAGCATCCTAGATTAAGTGCTCTACCCCAGCACAACAGCCTGGGAGACAAGTAAGGGAAGAAGGCACCTCAGATGAGGAAAGGGTGGTAGCATTGCACGTGGTCCCCTCGGTCCGAAATTTCACCTGCGCAAATGGAGAGAGAGAAAAATCCAGCTCCCCAGCAATGAGACCCAAGCACTCTGAAGAAAAAGATTTCCTGATTCCCGGTCTTGAATTTCTTCTGAAATGAAATACTGTCTGCTCTCACAGGCTCCTGCTTCAACCTTTGTGTTTCATTGCAGATACTGAAATCGCCATTCTGTTTTGACACTCAAAGATGCTTTAATCAATATCACTGGAAATGTCATTTAACTTTTCACTTGGACGAAAGGTGATGCTGACATTCTACTTTTCCTGAGTTTCCCAGGAGAACATTTAATCTCTCTGACCTTGCAGATATTTAAGGAACCATTCACAAGATAACATTGCGTTGTGACAGCCAGCAGGGACTTTCTCACAGACAGCATTTTGCCTACAGGGACCACAGAAAACATCTGGATTCAGATAGAAAATGATAATAAAAAAGAGCACATTATTGTTGTTCATCGGTATCAGTCAGTGACATATTATTATTTCTGCCCGTTGGAAACAATGCTGTTGGGTTTTTAAAGCAAAATGATTGTGACCTATGAATCTGACAATGAGAAACTGTGGTGGTAAAAGGGTATGAATAAGATTTACATGTTGCTGAATGCAGAGCAGCCCCTGCCATCAGTACTAGGTTCCTCGTCCCTTCGGAGGGAATGTGAATGGACTCTACGGACGTGCTATCAGATTCAGGGGTCAACAGGGATGGCAGTCACTGGCAGTTATGTCTAAAGAGATCTGGCATAAGCCTCAGAGGAAAGCTGTTTGCTTTGCAAGGCAATAGGAAGAGATACAGGGGTTAAATAGTAGAGATCAGTGGGAACCTAGTGAAGCTGCTTTGGTCGGTCAGGTGTGGGCACAGCAGAAAGCAAAATAAATTAAACTCCTCCAGCTGGAAAATAAATATGAAACAGCAAGTGAATTTGTGCACTTCATGACTGAGTGAGCAAAGCTTAATTCTCTAATTATTACCTCTATTCTACCCACTGAGATAAAGAGCAAGTTAGGAGAGATAATCAGGTTCTAAAATACTGTGCCCTCTTGAATTCAGCCCAAATGTAACAGTCAGCAATCGTTCCAAAACCAATGTAGTCTCTTGAAAGATCTATAATAATATAATATTTGCTATTTTGCAATTTTACATGTCAGTGGCAAGTGAAGAAAAGCTTCATTCTTATTTACCTTTTACCCCACTTTTCATTGCTTACTCAAATGGTTGAATTGCAGAATTGTGCATCTATTGCACAAAAGTCTGGTTAACTATTCTACATCACATTATTCTAAATATTCATATTCTTGTAATTTAATATAAATTCTGCTAATACCACCCAGATGTCATCTTGCATTCACAGTCTTTAGTTACGTCAATGGCATATCATGTTAGGATTGATCTTAAAATTCCCTGGTTTCACAAAGGCACCCTGTGCATGTAGCTACTCTACAACAAAAAAAAAAAGGAGGGGGGGGGGTGTTCTTTTTAGTTTTTGCAATATGAAAAGAATAAAAGATATCAATAGAATAATTCAAAATGCTACTTGCAGTCAGATTATGCGTTAATTATCCCATGACCCTTAAAAGTGCCTGATAGCTAAATAACACTCTAGTCATTTGTTTCAGCACTTCAAGATGAAATTTTATTCATTCAATACCTGCACTAGATAAAAGCAGAAAAATGGAAGAGATTTGATTTGAGTCCATACAATTAAGAAGGGTATCAAGGAAGCTGATCAGTTCCCCCTTCTTATCTTGTCCCTTTCTTCATGAAAAAGAAAAGAGCAGTTGAGAAATAAAGGTCTGGCTGAATAGCATCTAAACCTAACACAAAGAGGAAGACTTGCCTTCAAGGAAGTTCACGCAGGAGGTAGCCAGCCGGCAGAGTTAGCTACCGCAGGGCAGCCAGACAGCAAGTCAGCTGGCGGAGATCAGTCTTGAAGAGGTGATAGAGTTCTGAGCACGAACAAACTTGCTACCACAGTAGACCCCTTTCCAAAAATGGAGGGAAATGTGTAGCCTTAAAAGCCATAGGTGACTGGAAGGATGATCACCACTCTTCCATGCAATGGCCGTAGCAAGGGGACAGTGTCCCCAGCTTCCTCAGCAAAGCCATGCTGACTAATGGTGGTCAGAGCAGCACAAGGAGATTCTTGGTGAGCGGGTTGTTGGAAGAATGAAGTCTGAAATGGCTTAATGAGCATAACAGAAGTGGATCTGCAGAGCAAATTGCTCAGCACTGCACAATGCACATGTCGGTATTTTCCTTCAACGGGCTCTAGTGGGCTGACCCTGTAGGTTCAGCTCTATCGTGAGAACGGGCAGGGGGTTCTTCTGGAGAGCACCTTCCAGTTTAGTTTCATTTCAAAGGAACCCGTTTTTATGCCTTGAAGCTGCTCTGTGGTACTAATCAACATGTATGAAGTAGAAACAACTGGAAAATGCAAGGTAAAAGGATGCATAGGTTCCACTATAGGCATATTTTAAATTATTTTAAATATTAATTAATCCAAATAGCCAAATAAATGGTCATGAATTACTTAGTGCATAGGAGATATCTCCCATATGTTCTCCTCAGCACAATAAGAAAGCTTTTTTCAGTTTCATCTTCTTGTTGATTCACACTGGTTTCCAGACTCTGATAAGTCTGAAGTCCCTACTTGTTCTTTGCTCGGTACTTACTTTGTCAAATTTCTCAGGATTTTCCTGAACAAAGCCTGAAGTAGGGTTCCCCAAGCTTTCTCCACTTGCCATGAAACGTGCTGCCCAGGGTCCTCCAGCTCTGAGCTATGGCACTGCTCCATGGAGATACAGGCATTTTCAGAGCGACCTACCAAACAGAGAGTCAGAAGTAAAATACAGAGGAAAATAACACAAGGCTGACCATCAGCTCACCCAGTTAGTGAGAAGTATGGAGGCTTCTCCTATTGCCTGGGATTACAATCCACAAGCCTGGAGCTAAATGTTTCTACCCCATTTGCAAAAAGCAAAGCAAGGGAGGCTCCACCTCACAGGATCTGATAATCCAATTAGAGCATCCCGGCAATGTCAAAGAGCCAGGTTCAAACCACTCTTCTGGATGATTTGATTTTTGCCTCTTCGATGCTGGGGATCCCTCCTGTGGGAGCTATTCATTGTGCACACAGCATTAAACATTTAGCAGGGACTGAGACCTCAGCTTCCTAGACCTCAGATGAGTGCACTTACCAGAGGGGTATAGACTCAGTCAGACCAATTAGTATTTAACTTAGAATTGACCTGAATCGAAGCTAGCCGAACAGCTCCAACAGGAGGAATACCCATGGAGAATGGCTGATAGCCTGGAGTGCCAAGACATGAGACACCAAAGCCTGCATCGAAAATAGAGATCTGAGTCAGGACTTCCCCTTTCCCGGAAAGCTCTAGGTCATTTTGAGAGCCAAGGACTGCAACCCATAGGTTACAGGTGATTTTGCATCCCTAATGCCTGAGGTCACATTGTTAAAAAGTGTGTGGGAATGGCTATTCTGACAAAACAGCTACAGGCCTTTGCGGGCAGGGGAGGGCTTCCAGGTGAGGCCATGGAGCATCTGTGCCACATTTTGGGTGAATCTAGCCCAGCTGTGCAGTCCAGACCAGTCTGCTGCTTGACAAATACATGGAGCAAACAAATTGGACAAAAATCGACTTCTTGCCTCAGTAATGATACAATTCCCAAGGTTTCTGATGCTGTCAGTCATTTCAAGATTACATGTTTTCAGGACAAAGCAGGTGGACAAATATGACATCAGTGTAAAAATGTCAGTATCCGCTCCCTGCTGTATTGTTGCAGTGACAGATACGCATTTCTGCCATAAGAAGAGTTACAGAAACAGGCAGGTCGTGCTGACAGGACAATAGATATATTTTGTGGGAGAAGCTAACAGGGCCCAAAAAAAATGGCCCTGCTATTTCTTTAAATTTGAGTGATTACACAGATAATCTCGTGTCTCTTTGAATCACAGTTTACAGGTCTTCACTGAATCATTTAATCTCAGCAGGCACTGTGTTGTTCTAGCATCCTGTGGGCATTTCCTCCCTGGCATATGTTGAAATTCAAATTCAGTCCCTGCCCTGTGCCAAAAAAAATTATCTAGATTATGAACTAGAGCTGTTCATTTGTCATTATCAGCTGACATTCAAGGCACGTTAAGAATTTTCATTGTATGGGGTATAACCGATGCACTCACATGTCAGCTCTCCAGTGGAGACAAAACTGTTCTGAAAAAATACAAATTCTCCAAATATTTGCCCTAAAAACATAAACTTTCTGTTAAATCTATGCTTTGTTATTTTAACATTTTTATGCTCTTCCGTTTCTCTTCTAACTTTGGAGAGAAAATGATGAAATCACAGAAGACTCCTGCTTCAAAAATCAGGAAATCTCAGCCGACAAAAGAAAGAGCTTTGCTGGGTGACATATTCAGCTTCACTTTCCGACTGAGAAGCCTGAAACAGCGTGGGACTTTGCTGGACTTCTGAGTGCTGCTCATTAAAACTTAGTATAAACTTTGTCCCATTTTGAGATTCTTCTGTATTAGTGCTGACTGAGGTATTAAGCAGCTGTAAAATCTGTCATATAGAATTTGGAGTAATATAAACTACTAGCATATAAAAACTTGCATTAATGTAACATTCAGGTTACAAACAATAATGCTTAAAAATCAGGAAATAGCAAATTTATGGCAAAGTCGGCCATTAATTCTCTTCCATTTGCTCCATTATATGGATTATAACACAGGATTTTTCTGCCTGTTATTTTATTCCATCTTTATTCCCATTGATTGCTATAAAATAAGAGCATTACAGCAAATTATCTGTAATCATAAGACTACCTATTTTTTCCCCTCAAATAAAATAGTATAATCCCATAAATACAGCTGGGCATGTACTGGATTTCTCTTGTACAGAAAATTCTTTAATTAAAAAAATCCTAATCCAAGATAGAATGAAAACCAAAATGATAAGAGAAAATAAATTCTGAAAGAAAATCAAGCGGCATGGGTCTTTTACCATTAAAATTAAACCTTTTTATCTGGAGTTTGTCTTGCTGCAGGATGTTGCAGTTTCTAGAAGTTCATATGAGTGCGAAATGCGTTTCAATACATTCACAGAAGAATCTGGTGAGGTCTGTTCAACACAGAGATCCCTGCTCTGCCTCACAAAGTTTCTGAGCAGAAAACTGCTAAAGGCTGCTAAAATGTTCTGTGAAAGCATACCAAAGTGTTTCCTGGAAGTGGGGCAGTTAAATTTTTCCCTAGATATCTGATATCGCTCCTGTCAGAGACAAGACACAAAGCTCTAGCATCCCTGGGTGGGACTGGTGGGCTGGTCCCTTGGAACCAGTAATGCTGGTTTACCATAACTTTCTGTTACTTGGAAATTCGTTAAATTAAAACAATCAAGGGGAAAAAGCAATCAAAACGTGGAAGTGAGTTGTTCTGTACTGAAAAGACCAGAAGACTCCCTTCTCAATTAACTTAGCGGAATGACCAAGCACTTTCCAGCGTAAAAGAATTACACCAGAAAGCATCTTACAGCCAACGTTCTCTATCAGCTGTGATCCATAAGCTGAGAAACGAGCAGACTTGGAGCTCATTGGAGCTCTTGGAGCAAGACAAAAATTAACAATATTTTTGTTTATACAGGACCGGATTTCCTGTGATCAATGTTTGTAAATGGCTGGAAATGACACAGAAAGGAGACCAAACTGTAAAACTTCACAAATAAATTTTGCGTGCTTAAACTTAAAACTAATCATAGGTCTTTCAAGAAAAAGATGCCCAAATTCAAGACCCTGCTTTCATAGTTAGTCTCCCAAACACATGGCCTCGCTAAGGCGCTGTACCTGCCATTCATCTGCACACCCGTTCTGAGAGACGAAATTAGAGACCACGGACGTGTACGTGCACGCGAGTTTGCAGATTTTGCAGTAGCTGTTTCAATTATAGTTACTGTCTATTAGGAATAAACAATATGCTTATCACATTTTTTAAAAAGAAATGGAAACATGACTTATACAAAAGGCCTTGGAATATCAAAATTAGCATGCATTAAGCATCCTAAACGGATAAACAATTTGGAGTGGTTTTGTTTTATTCTTATTATTTTTAGTCACGTGGAGTCTGCAGAAGGTGCCAGTGTTTAATGGTTTCTAAGCACTATGCTTTAGTCATTATTGATGAGTGTTTACTGTTCTCCAGGTGGAAATACAATGTTAGACAATAGCCAGCACCACCGTCACAGCACTGGATAAGGTATTTTCGATCTCCAGAATTCAAAAGTACTACAAATGGATTACAGCCCAACTTTGCACAGGCAGGAATTTAAGAACTTACAAAATATGCAGGATTTTCTCATTGAAGAATAATACCATTACAGCTAATGGAGAAGCAGAATGATTTGTTAGAGCAATTGGGAAAATGATTTCAGCAATAAATGTTGAAGGAAAAGAACAAGAACTAATGAATGTAAAACCATCTATGCAACTATAGAGTCATGCCTCATAGTGCTACTGGCTTGGCCCCAGCAAATGCCATCTTCAAGAGAGAAATTTACACTCAGTTGACCATTTTCCTCCAGCAGATGATGACGAAAGAATAAAAATGAATCAAGTTGCAATCAAAATATTACTCAGATGTCTACCTTGCAGAGTTCCTGTTGCAAAATAAAAGAACAAAGCAAAATAAAGTGGCTTTCCATTTCAGCCCTAGCTGCCAGACTGATTCTGGGCTTGTTTTACTGGCTGTTTCAGATTAAATGTATTTTTAAAAGCTTTGGAAAGAAGAACAGGTACACAGGGGTCCTTTCCCTTACGCGAGCACCTCTGACCGTACTAGTGCATCTCTTTTGTTTCTGACCTAATTAATGTTTAATTAATTTTATGTGCCTTCAAAGAGTGAGGGTGGAGAGAGGTTTCTTCGTCTCAAACATTGAGATGGAGGGCTCATCCCCTCTCTCCACTGCTCTCCAAACCCAAAAGGGTACGGGGGGTTTGGTCTCTGTGCCCTGGCCCAGGAGATGGGGTGCTGGGTGTCCTCACCAGAAGCCTCCTGGGCACTGGGTGAATGCTGAGCACTGGGCTGGTACATGCATGGCAACTGCCGATGAAATAAGTGTGTCGGATTTAGAGCCACGACCATGAGCAATGGAAGAGAGGGTGGTATGTAAGTTTGCATTCATAGGAGACAGATAAATTAGAAGGAAAATTCAGAAGCCAGGATGACCCCAAGATTTTGGGCTCTGGACGCAATTGACGAGCATGGATCTGAAGAACTGGTGTGCAGTGCCTCGGGGTAGGCAGTTGAGAAGGAAACACTTTTTCAGGCTTAAAAAAAAGTGATACTCTAAAGAGGGGGGAAAAATGGTTCATTTACGCAGCCAAGCCTTACACATCAAATAAGAAGAGTAAGAAGAAAATAAATTAGCAGTTGACATTTTACACTTTTGTGGGTGAATCCCCATGTATGAAGCACCCACAAATAAAAGCTTCACATCCATTTATAACTTCACTTTTTTAGGTGCTGAAACTTACTGAAGCAAAAATAAAGCAATGAACTAAAGTAGAAGGAAGCAGACTGAATTTGTTAACAGGCTAACAGCATGGCCGTTGCCTAAGGCCAGAAATAGCTGATGGATGATACCGCAACAGTCAACAGACAAATCCTCATTACAATTGTAAATTTTGTGTCCCGAACAATTTACTCTCTTCACTGTCATCCCTACACTCACTTTTTTGCAGCAGCTGCGCTACCACCTTTCAGTTGGCAAAGCTTGCTTATTCTGTATCCCTGGCACAGACCATAAATGCAGAGATTGCCACCGTCAAGGTAAAATGATGGTTCCAGAGGAACATCATGGCAAAGGGACCAGAGGTAACGCCCAGATGTGTACTGGCCATCCTACAGCATGCTGACAAGAAAGGCTGCCCCGTGGGGGATTTTCTGGGGAAAATAAACAGGGGAAGGGAGCGCCCGCCCCATGAGCAGATGCAGCACACAGTCCGTATCACATGGCAGAGAGAAGGTGCGCAGCCACGGTGTGTCTGGCTGAACGCTGCTCTCACGTCCTCAGTTCACAGAGGAAAAAGTCTTCAAAAGAACACAACAGCGTTTGAGCAGAAAACTTAGGGAAAAATTAGGCACTCGGAAAAAGCCACAGTTAAGTTTGACCCCAAAAACCACCCTCTTGCCTGCCGATGCATATAAATATGTGGTCACGTGCTCTTCTCCACCCATCACTTTTTTAAATATAGTCATATAATTATAGACTATATCATAAAGCACACACAAAGGGATAGAAGTAAAGATGCCTGGGCAATCTTTACTCCTCCTTCCCTAAGCGTCTGGTGGTTTTATTTGCAACCTACAGAACGCTTTTTATACGTAGGATTGGTGTTGCTCACATTACAAATAGGGGAAACAGAATATAACATGCAGAACTAAGTTTCAGTCTGCTGTAAACTCGCTGGAGTCAGTAGACTAACACAAGTTGCAAACGTGTTCTGCATATGAACAAAGAATATTCTTTTTTTTCTCGACTCATGCACATTCTGGTTGGGCACTGAGACGGACCAGCTCTGTGGAAGAAACTTACCTTCCTTTAAAAGGAAAGTGGTGTGGGTAACTATCTAGCTGCTTGATTAATGAAAATAGTCTTCAGTGTGAAGCCTATGACTAACATGTTCAATAGGTTTCTCCTTATTGATAAATTACCATATATCTCCAAGCATACTATAATTAGGTAATAGGGCAGAGCTGTAAACCTAATTCAATTTTTATTGATGTATCTCAGCTCTGTATCCCATCCTGCGGGACCATTAGAAAACCAAAGGGTTGTTTTTATACCTTTCTAATTTCAGAGAAATACATCCACTGCACTCATAGAAATCTTCCAGCTACAAGCTATTGCTGAGTGCATTAAACAGGCAACTCATTACTCTTGCACCATTCCTTGTTACTTCTTCACCTCTTTCTGTTTGTTCCTGCCTTCTAAGCTCAGATGAAACAGAAACAAAATGGGAAGGCAGTTTCTCGCTGCTTAGATGCTGCTGCCTGAGCTTCTGTTTCCCATTTTATTTGAGCTTGGATTCAGGTCACCTATAAATTCATTGGTATGTTGAACATGCCTGAAACAGAGAGAAGCACCTGTGAAAGAACGGGCCATCTCAACTTATCAGGTCTTAAACAAAAAGGTATCAACCACCCTGTTCCAGCTGGAAGGACTGAGTCTCCTTTTTTGTTTAGGGTTATTAGCCCTTGGTTTATAAGAAGCGCTGCAGTTTGCTCATGTGCTCAGCAAGGTAACCTGAAAAGAATTAAAATTCACCACTGGGATCTAATTATCTCATCCTGCATGTCATTTTCCACAGTTCAGGAGGAGAAAAAAAAATAAAATAAATAAAGATTATCAAAATTTGCACATTGGAATAGAAAAGTTACTGATCCAGATACTCCTCAATTTATTTCACATGGAAGAAGTAATGACCTGAATCATTCTAAAGGTGAAATTCAAAGATGAAGCAAACTTTTGACTAATCTTAGCTTTACATATTGCCCCAACCCATGAACCAGAGTGTGTTTGCCATTCAGGTTCCCCCTCTCAATGGCAGAGTTTCAACTAACAAACATTTTCTTCGTTATCCTGCACGGTTCTTCTGCCTTTTTCTGTGCTTGCCTCTGCCCACAGCCTAATCACCTCCCCAGGTTGCTCTGCAGCTAATTAGGGTCAGCAGACACTTAGGTAATGTAAAGCGATTTATTCTGCAGGCTTAGTAGAAGCCAAGGCAGTGCCACACACATACCAGCTGAGAACCTGGGCACTCCGTACATCTCTTTTCCGTAAGCACTGGGCTCCCGTAGCACACCAGAATTCTTGGGTAACAAGTTCCAAGGGAAACATCAAAAAGGTAGTTTGACTGAATTAGCTTCTCAAATGTTACAATACATTGATATTTCCTCACAAAGGCAGATTAAAAATTTAATTTCTGAATGTCTAAATTCCCTCTGAGATTTGGATGGGGATTATTTTCATCTCTTGCACGAGTGCAGAGAGGTGATTTTGGCAAAGTTTATAACAATAAATATTTAACTATTCCTTCATCTGACCGTAAGCAAGCTAAAGACACCTCGATTAAAACTCTGGATTTCTTTAACAATCTGTAGTTACTCTGCTACTATTTAACTTCAAATATTGATTTATTTATTTATTTTTCTGAGTTGTCTGTTGCCTTTCCGTTATTCCTTGCCCATTACTCTTTGCGAGTCTTGCATATTTTTTCCAGCAGTCGGTTAAGTTTGAGGGCTGATTTAGAGGTCAGTCAGACTCTTCAAGGGCTGTGGCTGTTGGCCGTCAAACTGTCGTCCTCAGAGCCACAAAAACTGTGTTCCCTTCTGTTGCTATGTCTAACTCCTTGTGCACAGAAATATAGGCTCCTTGAGTTATGAGATGTCGGAAGGCATCAAAGAAAAGGATTATAGGTATTAATAAGAAGCTGCTGACAAGATGGCCATTGGCAGAAAAAAAATCACCCTTTCATATAAGACATAGGAAGCTGGGATTTTACTTGCCGGATAGAAAGACATATTGTAGATTGATAGAAAATAATTTTTATTTGCCATTTTATGATCTGGACTCTATGATTTCAGGACTTGTAAACTGATAAACAATAGCAATATTACAGGACTGGGCATTTTGAATATTACTGCAGGGCTTATGTTACAGCTTTCATAGTTTGCAGGAATGTATGTCTTACTTTCATCATGAGGTAAATCTCAGCCTTTGCCTAATTTATGGAAAGATAAAAACATCACTGGTTAGAACCAGCAAGCTTTTTCAGAGGGGAACATAATAAATCCACAAAATCCCATATTTTTCAATTGACAATACTAGATCATTTGCAAAAAATACATTGCTGTTTCCATCTGGTCAGCATCTGTTAAGCTCCATGTCACTACAGAACGTGTAAGACTTTTTTCCTCTGGCATTCGCTAAATTTGACCCAATTTAATTTCAAAAATCAAGCAGATGCACATCTTAGAGAGATGAGAGAGACAAGAGAGACAATCTTCTTTATAGCTGGCCTCAGAGATACCTGTACTGATAATATCTTTTATCAAATACAGCTGAATTACTTGGCCCCTTCTACATGCTGATCCCAACTCTCTTTATTTCAGTTCTCAGGGACGCTGTCCTTTAATGAAAACCGCTATGGAATAGAAGGTATTTTATATCCTTTACTTATTATTAGCTGATTTCATTGGCCAGTCACTGTGCAAAACACGTAACAATTCCAGTGGTCAAGGACAGCTTCCTAAACTTATGAGACAAACAATAGATGACACGGGAAAATTGGCGTGCCCAGGATCCCACGCTAGGTCAGGAGCAGCACTAAGTCAATCTGTCCCCATGTCCCAGCTCAGTCCTCTGTCCCCTCACCCGGGATCTCTGCTTATAGTAAGGTACAAGCAAGTGGCCAGTTTATAAGCTGCAGTTGCTGATCTTATATCTCTCACAACAACCACAAAGTCTTTTCATAATTTACTTGATTCTCTTCACGTGAAAGCTAATCACAGCAGTGAACCGTGCCAGTTTTACCCATTAGCATCATCTGATTGTCATACTTGTTAAACATCCAGCCTAATCTTTTGTCACTTCAAGTATTGTAGAATTTCCCCTTTGATAAAATACAGGTGACAGAGATAGATGTGAAATACGTGTCCGCTATATTAGCAGACATCGCATATTTTTTGGCATCAGTGGGTTCCCAGCAGGGCAAAGCAGTAAATATTTTGTTTATATGAAATGTATTTTCACACAAAATGCCTTATTATCCTGTTTATTGGGTCACTTTCACCTATTTTATACCATTGTTATTCCACTTTCCCCAAGGAATCGCTACTGATTTGAAGCAGTATTAGATAAAGATGAGGCCTTACCACACCTCAGAATGACTTCAAGTTTCCTTTATTTTGTGAAAGGTTGATTTAACATTAGATCAAGCATCTCTTGAGATCTTTTCATAAAATTGAAGTTCTACTGAAATATCATGTTTTGAGATAATCACATGCCTTAGAAGTCATGGATTATGTGTATCATGTAAGATATTAAACCTGTCAAGATGTTGTTTTTAATATGTCTTTTAGTTAAGACCATATCTTGACATGAATTATTCCTAGCATAGTTTCTCACACACTGGTTCAGCAAGCAATCATCCACTACATCCATCATTTCTGTTGCTGTCTCACCATATGTCTCAGAGGGGGTGGAGGGGGGAAGTTTCCAGTTAATCATTTTTTTGCATTTGGTATGCAAATCACTTAAAATTGAATGATGCAGCAATTTCAAACAGTATTGTCCTAAGAAAGACTGAAGTTTTATTTCTGAGTTAAGTTTGATAGGTTTACTGGCTGGTTGGGGTTTTTTTTTTACTTGCATCTTAACAAAATTTTACAGCTAGAAAAAATTCTCATGATAATCTCTAGCCTATTTCCTCCTCAGAAATATGTTCGCAAAAATTGGTTTTATATTATCTTAGCGAGAGGCTTCTGCTTGCAATATTTCAAACCTTCATCTGTCCTTGGCTGCCATGACATTCATCCATCTAGCAAAATGGAAAAAAAAAAAAGTGCCAGCCAAAGAGTGAATGCTCCTTTAAGTAAATTTGCTAGCCAGGCATAAAGGGTACTGTGCTTACGGAGGCTACATTGGCAGCCGCATCCTCGAAGGTCTTGTGATTCCTACAGGCAATGAGTAACGCAGGGCAGGAAGACGCACAACGGGACATTCAGACAATAGAGCTTTTGCTTTTAAGAACAATCTGTTTTCGTCAGCCGTGAATTAATCCACAGAACAGTGGCACTGCGTAGGTTGCTCTTGGCTCTCCGAAGATGCATATAATGAGATAAACAATGGTTTGTTAAGTTTCGGATTCATTTTCCAACCTCATGAAAAGCTCTGCAGACTGATGCTCAATATTGGGAATTGTCCAGCCGTAAATGCACATCAGTAAAGCACAGAAGGCTCAAATTTAGGAAACGGAGCAGAGCCTGAATAAAATCTTTGCATAAAACCAGCAAAGCACTGAGACCTGAATTTCTTGTCTGTATAAGCCAGGACGTCTGTGCAGTCAGGCTTCAGCTGGACACAGAACAAGACAGAGATGGGGAGAAGGGATATCATGAATTTTTACCCTTCTGAATTTTTTCTGAGGTGTGTGCGCTGTGCATAGACTAGCAGGTAGTGTCTCAGGCTGCCTGCACTTTCTTTCTCTGTAGATAGTAGCAGGGATCCATGGGAGCTATCACCACCAACAACAACTGGTTTTGATTTCATACCTTCTCTGCAATTAAGACGTATTTTATAAGCAGCTCTTTCTTTTGTGGGATCATCAGGTCAGCTTGGAGCTTAGCTCATGAGACAGATACAGCAGCTTATTGAGCATGTTTTCATCTTTCCATTCAGCAAGAAAAGCTTCATATTTCTGATAAGGACTCCTACGCAGAGCACTTACATACAATCCAATTAAACAAAAAGTGGAAACAAAGAACATAGGGTCAGATAGGTTTCTTTTAATGTTAGCCGATGATTTTTCCATATAAAAGCACACAGGTGTGTGTAGGAGCAAGGATGGTATGCAGATTTCCTTCTGCCAGGTGACTGTACAAACTCCTAGATGATACAGTCATATTTCCTCTTGGTCCCTCTTTGATCTATTGAATTTAGAAAGTTTTTCTGCACAGTGAAACAGCTTCAGTCAGAGAGACAAACAGGTGCTCTCTGCCCTCTCACACCCCACTCCAGCTCCTGTACCAGCATCGTAGTGGTTGGGCCTCTCTTATGGGGGAGAGGGGAGAGATTTGGGTTTGAACCATCTCTAGCGGGGCAGGAAGCCGAGAGGGAGTCTCTAAGGCTCTTCACAAGTGATCCAGCTTTCACTGTAAAATAAAAAAAAAAAACCAAACCAGGCAGCTGTGGAGTTTGGTTTCCTTCATATGTGAGTGAGAGCTGAGAAAACAACTTCAAAATTACAGTTTTCAGTATATGCACTTTAGTTTTGCCTATTTTAGGCACCTACATCATTTTTGCAGGAGATCCTTATACTGTGTCCTGGAAAGCAGTCCCAGTAATTCCTGAGCAGAAGACCTAGAAATGCTACATTCCCTGCTATCGACAGAGAAGTGGCTGTTTCTCAAGCTGCCTGGATATTACTGGTGACCAAATTTCTCATCTGAGAGTATTTCTGTTATTCAGAAACAGGAGGTCTTGTGGTGGAGTGCCTGTGAGGGCAATTTTGTCCAGCATAAAGTCGTTCTTTGGAGCTGAGCTGTGCCCCTGCGTCCGGTAATTATGAAGGTATTTCCCTTGCACACCGACATTTTGAAGCTGGGGCTGAATGCCCCTGAGTTATCTTCTGTTTTGAACAAAGAATATTTGGCTGTTGAGCAGGCAGTCAATGCCCTCCACTGATACCTGCCCAAGTCCTCCCACCCATGGTCACTGAGCCACGAACAGTCCCGTTAGTGAACTGCAGCTCAAAAACCACCAACCAAAACCACTGCGGGTCATGCTGGTATTTGGGTCTCAAAGTATTTACCTCTCAGGTGTAGAGCAGATAGGTGCGGGCCAGTCTGAGGCAGAGGGTTTTCCTCCCACAGCATCCCTGTGCTATATGCAGGAGGAGGAGGTACCATCTTTGTCCTAGGTCAGTTGGAAAATTACTATCTCGCTTCCCCAAAAAATATGGTTCTTTTTTAACTTTACTGTTAGTGTAGGGCCTGCGGATGTGACCCAAAGTTTGAATCACCTCTTACAAAAGGAACAAAGAACCAGATGTGGATGGAAAAGGTAGAATGGTCTTTGGCCAGGAACCTCAGCTGAGGAAGGACTACGAAGGGCTCCATTTCACACTGTTCCTAAGGGGAAAGGACACTTCTTTAGCTGAAAAAATAATGACCGCTCTTTGAAAACCACATATTTTATTTTCCCTGGGTAGCTCACAGACGTTTTACAATGGCAATAAAGTTTTAATTTAAAGCATCAATGATGCAATCTTTCAAGAGGTAATGCTTGGTTTAGTCTCTGGCAGTTCTTTGGTCCAAACCTCTTGGTCCTCACTTTTCATGGGCCATTAATGAAGAGATGTACTGCAGAAGAGAAACTTGATCCATTAAATCCATGCCATTAGTTCTTTTGTCCTCTTTATCAATCGTATCCAGATCCAGGTAGTGACTGGAATTTTCCATAAACACCTTTTGCTTGTTCCATTTTTCTCTTCTTTTTGGGCAGTTGTTATTTTAGTCCAAGCATAACTTTTGCCTACAAGATATCTTGCACGGAGAGGAAACTTGCTATGAATACTGATATTTTATTGACTCATTTTATTTCTCAAAAAAAACGCTATGACTTTGCATAACTCTTGATCTGGAATGTATTGTTTTGCTGCCTAAAGAAACATTAATCATAAACTCAAGAAAGACAAGGGAACAGAAATAACAAAGATGAAACTGGAACAAGAAATGCATAAAACATTGGAAAGATGTAAATAAATTCACCAAACATGCCTGTTAAATCCTAAGAATATCAATGATTTTATAGAAATAATTGCTTACATGCTAAAGCAAAATGTTTCTGATCGTGACTGTTGTATCCTGTTTTGATAGCCCAAGATATTCCACTGTCTGAAGCATCTGAAGCATTGAAGTAATTTTCCTTTCAAAATAAAAAAAAAAATCAGATATGTAAATAGAACTAACAATAAAGGCTTTTTTCTGCCTTTCCTTTCCTAAAGGAAAAGTTAGAACAATGTTGAGTAACTTATTTTAAAGAAAGGTAATGAAACCGGGTTTTCTTTTATTCTGAAAAAAAAAATGCTAGGAACATTTTTAGCATAAATAGATATTCATTTTAAAATCTCTTTACTTGACAAGCTGTTTTCTTTGAAATATGAACCCAGAAAATTCTGAACCATTTCAGTATCTGAGATCCTAAAAGGCAATAACTTTTGCTTGGTGGCAATTTCTCTGTGATGGCCATTTTGCTATGTATAGCGCTGTGTCAGTTTCTTACGCTTGCTTATCACCTTAGAATTTGAAAGTTATTTAACAGTATTAAAGAAAAACAAAAATTGTTTTCCAAATACAATGGGGGACACTAAAACAGACAGACATGATTGAACCAAACCTTCAAAAACATCTACTCTGTTTTGGATGGTCAGTTTGAATTCCTTCAAGCTAAGCACAGAAAAGACAGAGGATCTGAAATTAATGGGCCTGTGTTAATGGCTTAATCAAGGACACTCTGAGAAGGAAACTGCAGAGACGTACATGAATTCACTCAATGCAGTACTGTTCCCCGTCCGAGGCTACCTTCCCCTTCCTATCACAGTGTGGTGGGAGGGTCCGTCAAAACTGGCACTTGTCCTTCTCCACTGCCCTGCCAGAGGGTCATTTACCAACACCAATGGCAGGAGGAACCAACAGCTCTTACAAGGGACTGCTCAAAATGTCTCCGATCTTGTAAAAACTGGCCAGTCGAGGAATTTCTATCTAACCACGTGGAGATATGATTTGTGTTGAAGTGTCACTCGGAGGTTGGAACCAGAGGCGTGGTTCTTCTGCTGAGAGTCCCCTTCTTTCCCTTCTGGGGCAGGAGGTCCTGGGCGCAGGCTGCGAGAAGCAGGACAGAACAGCTTGCAGACCTGTGCTGTCTGAGCACACCAGCATCCCACTACGTGCCCAGAGTCACTAGGGATGAGTGTAAGGGAGGGAAGGAAGCGCAGTGCCCATTTGCTCTTCTGGTGCCTCTTCTGTATTTACACATGGGCCAGAGTTTTGGCATCAGGTCCTTCAGTCCATGAGGTTTGTCATTTAAACCCAGGGTGTCTAGCACTGTTACCCAGCATGGAGGAGTTCAGAAAATGCACACCAGAAAAAAAAAACCCATACGTTTCCAGTGCTAAGAAAGAGAAAGGATTACAAGAACAGTGAAAATGCTCCACAAAGGATTTACCTGTTCTCTACCTGTGTCACTTCTAGAGGATTTCGATGGATTTTAGCTACAGGGAGTCAACTATTCTGACGCTGTATACAGTAAGGACTGCACAAACAGGCAAAGTCTCTATTCAGATAATAGAGTCAACCTCTTATTTCCTTACATTAGACAGCAGCACCAGAGGCACATGTTGTCTCAGTTTGCCGCATAGCCTACCCGCTTCCATGCTACATCCAACACGCTTCCCCTGTAGGAAATTGAGCCCACAGTCATCTTTGGCATATGGATTTTCGTCTTCTCAGGGGCTGCTAACATTTCATCAGTTAAGCCAGGATGCCAACCAAAAAGCAATGCATTTTTTTCTGAAGCTGAAGGGAAAAAAATCCAGCAGCGATGAAACTTAAATTATGCACGTTATCCTGTTTATGAACTGCTAAATCTCACTGTAAAGAAGCTTTTAGTGTGTATCACTGTTTCTCTGTCTTTTCTGTCTTCCTTACAAAGACACGAGTAACTCACATCCTGCCTAATGTGGCACTGACCTGTAAAAAACACCAAGAACGCATTTAACAGAAAGGAGAGAAACACTAAATAAATGTATATTTATTTTGTTTGTCTCTCAGAACGTGTACCCACACAGACAGACACACACAGATTTTTCAATGCTGTTTTACTGAAACAAATCTTCAGACCCCCAGCAACAAACAGCCAGTCACTTATTAGTAAGAATCCAAATGGATATTACAGAGCCTGACTACTTGTGCTTTTGAGATGTAAATATCGAAATTGCTTTTTGAAGAAGTAAAATGTAAAAGCAGTTAAAGTTCAGGATTCAATTTTTCCCTCTTCTTTTGATAAATGCATTTACATTTTAATTTTCAGTGTTTTCAATTTTCATCAGCAAAAGGCTGTATTTCTGGATGAAAAGCACAATAATAAAATGTTCTCCAGTCCATAATTTTCTTGTAATTCACAGAAATGATCTGAGGGCATATAGCTCATGACAATATATATTACAGTGTTCAGTGCAGAGAACTCAATTGTTAGGGCTGCAATTTCAAACATATGTATATTAATGAACTGGCTGTGGCTTCATTAGAAATTCCTATAGAGTTTTTTGCTGACATAGAATCACCGCTGCTGTAATCTTACAAATCTGTAAAGATTGTCAGAACTGTGCATGTTATTTCATTTAATCAATCAATATAAGTGTCAATGCCAATTACACTGCAGAAATCCGTATAACAGTCCTATTTTTTTAAGTCCATATGGCACCATAGATTATGAAAGGAACAGAACAATGCAACATGCCATGTCTTACATAATTTGGCAAAGCAGCCTGGCTTTATTTATAAGAAGAACACACTATAAATCCTTTTCTGCTTTTATTGCCACCAGTTCCCTTCCTGTGCTCAAAATGATAAAGCAGATTTTGCTAATGTAAAAAAAAAAAAAAGGTCCAGTAAACAGTGGAAACATTATTGGCCTTTATCCATAGCATGGGATAGATTTTAGCTACACACCTTAATCACTCTGGCTACTAGAAACTGAAGAAAAAATTATTGTAACTTGCCGAACAGACAACGGCATCTACAGTTAACAACTGTTCAATGCGGTACCCATTATAAAATATAAGATTGGTGTGCAAAGCTGTAAAAAACATACAGACTCTATTCTCAGAAAGACTGGTGCGTCAGTAAATAACGTAAGTTGAGAAACCAGAGGATAAGGCAAAATGCATAGGTCAACAAAAGTCTGGTAGATAAAGCTCAGAAGCGAGGCTGAAAAACAGCCCAGGATGGAGAATGCATTCAGCGCGCTGCCGAAGAATAGAGACAGGCTGCAAGTAATAACAGGCTTCCTTGGGGAGCCTGCGATTTCATCTCGGCACGGAGAGCCTGCCGCCGTGGGAAGTGTCCCTCTGCCCATGCTAAGGAAGCCCAGGGAGCCGTTTGGAGGCTTTGCTCTCTGGGGAGACCGCATTCTTCTTTATTGCACAGACTGCAGTGGCGTTTTTTTCTGCTTGCAGCAGACACCTTGTCCCGCTCGCATTCATTTCTCTTTCCCTCTCTAAAGCTTCATTTCCTCCCTGCCTGGGTTTGTGGAAGTTCCCACCAGTACTGCTTGCACCTAACTTAACATCTTCTGATCAATTTTCATTTGTCAGGTTTGCTCAGCACTCTCCTCTCCACATGGCTGTCAGGTTTGTTATCCTTATTATTCAGTGCAGAGATGGGACCAAGATGCACCCATAGCCCTCCCTCCTTCAGCCCCGGTGCTGTTGAAGGCACTTCCCATAGGCGTCCTCCTCCGCCTCCACATCATCCCATCTGGGGAGAAGAAAGTCTCTTTTAGAACAGGAGGTGAAAAAGCCTGACTTTAGTGAGCCAGTGACCGAGAGCTGGCTGCTTTCTGGAAATATGTCTAAGAATAAGCATCAGGAAGATCTATTTAAGTTAAAAGTTAGAACTGGCACTAACATCACGGTTGTAAAGGAGGCATGAGCCACATTATACTGGAAACAAAAACACACGCAAAAAAAGGTTGGTCTAGGAGTCTGACTTCTTTTAAGAGAAAAGTCAATAAACATAAGAATAACATTATGTAACACAATGCTTGCTTGCTCGAATCTGGAGCATCCCCAGCCGTGATATAACTGATACAATTTCAAACATGAACATCATATGAACAGTAAAGCACTTTAAAAACAGGAAGGATACATATCCACTTCTATAATAATTATTCCTCATTATATTTACATAATTATACCTATTATTCTAACCATAATGTATGTGTATTTATTGACAGAGTGATGTTGTCAGTATAGTTTTCCTGAGAAAGTGTCTACTGAACCAGTGCTGAAATCTGAGTATTTTAGTAGAAACAAATACTTGTTCCCTCACAAGATCGTGTCCTTCACATTTTTGGAAACTTAAGTCAAGATTGTCGTGTTCACTCATCCTAAATTTATTTGACCTTAATCCATGCTTGATGATGCTCTGAGAAAGCCAAAAGGGACACAGCAGACATAATAAGAGATGTGCCTCACAGCAGGGAGCAGTTTATTCTAATGATCATTTATCAACCACTTCAGTTCCCAAAGATGTGCTTTAGCAGTTGATTGTAGTTTTTTTCAGCATCTTAGAAGCTGTTCTTAATAATATGGCAGATTTTTCTAGCTGTTAGAATTGTCTACGTTTCTGATTAATTTTGCATCAGTTGTGATACGAAGAGGAGATACTTGCCCCTAGTCACAGCCCATACAGCCAAAGAAACGGAATTTCACTGCTGAACACCTACCCCTGCTACAAACAGGCAGTCGGGAGGATCTCTAAGAAAAAGCTCCCTTTGATTTCTCCAGATAATTTTTTTTCCCAAGTTAAGGCTGCAGGACTTGGCTGTGAGTTTGCAAGTGCCAAGGAGCTGAACTGAGTTTTACTACTCCATTACTCATGTGTCTCTATTTTTCCCCAAACTCTTTATATAGCTGCCACAGTTCCTCTGCACCTTGCAAGAGATGGATGAGCCAAGAAACACCTCTTTAGCAATACCTGTAGCACTTGCCAAGTGCCAAGTCATCTATTTTACGTCGGATATAAGCAGTAGCTCCGTGTGCCAGACTGCAGGCCAACTGTCCTGTAAATAAATCCTGGTCTTTCCAAGTTGACCCCCTGCGCACATTTAAACACTTCATCCTGCAGGACGCGGGGCTGCACCGTGATGCACAGCAGATACAAGAAGGACTCGGCAGCCGCAGACGGCCCTGCAGCAAAATACAGGGGACATCAGCAGAGATGACTTCCCAGAAAAGTTAATTACCAAAGTCAGGATTAGAATTTGAGCACTTCTGCCTCCAACCAGGAGGTCGCTGCTCTCTCCCTCTCGCCCAGGCATGACTCTGGGATTACAGGAGCTGAGGTTTCCCTTGCTCTCCTTCTTGGCAGTTAGCCACAACGGACAGTGAGTCCACGGTGGGGTAGAGAGGACAAGGGAAATTAATAGTGGGATAAGCCAAAGCTTGCTGTTACCTGTATATTGTATTCTCCACTGCAAATGTTTGGCAGAGACATTTGTTTCGTAGGAACCACTGAAGCTATTTGCACACTGCTTGTACTGCAAAACGACTGATTGTTTCCTATTCATAGGCAGGGCTAATTTACCTTTCTGCCAAAGCAATTTTCATGGAAAACAGAGTTTCAGACAACAACTGCAAAAATTACCTTCTTTATAGAAAGACACAACCGAAAAGCAGTAACCTCCCCCACCCCAGTCCAAAAATGTAGCTTTTAGGCAGGAGTCTGAAAAA
Source organism: Larus michahellis (assembly GCF_964199755.1). NCBI lineage: Eukaryota > Metazoa > Chordata > Aves > Charadriiformes > Laridae > Larus > Larus michahellis. The sequence continues at coordinate 61,461,347 of NC_133900.1, read as the reverse complement.
ATCTCGAATGGGTGAGGAGAGGGAAATCACTGCATCCTTTCAGGATTACTTTTTGCTTTTCTAGCATGCACTTCTCCAAGGGGCTGGATCCCACAGGATGACAGCAATTGCTGTGGTTTCTGTGCACGCTGCAGCGTCACCTCTGGCCCAACAAGGTGAGATAAACTACAGTGTGATGAGCAGGGGTCCCGCACAGGTGCTGGGAACGTTACGTGCACAAGGACTGAGCACTCGATTTACAAAATCCTGGGGGGTTTTATAATGTCGTTTCATTAGTGCCCGTGCAGTGGCTTTCTTCCAAGATCAGGTTCTCCCACACTTGGGCAAATCTATGCCACAGCAAGCTGCAAGAATGGGCCTATAGCATGGAAATAGCTGCCATGGTCAAAATACAGTCCTGCTCCCACTGAAGCCAATCGCAAAACTGCCTGACTTGAGCAGTTTGGGCACGTGTAGGACCGAATTAAGCCCGTTTCATCTTCTCCAGCACAGTCTCTTCCCCTGTAAGCCCCCCCCCTTTTAAGCGCAGGCACAGAAGCCTCTTGCTTAGCTAAAGATGGTCTCCTCAACCCACCGCCTCTGCAGAACATCTCAGCACATCTGAGCTGTGAATGCCTGCCCTCCCCGTGACCTTCTGCAGCCCACAGTACCATGCCCTGGCTTATCCCAGGTACAAAGTGAAAAAAAAAAATAATACTTAGAGTGGGCTTTGGTTTTCTTAGTCTGTAGCTTCTGGATTTGGTGGGCTTTTCTGCCTGCTGTTGAGTTGACTTTCACAGCAAATAGCATAGATTAAGTTCTGTGCTCTGAGCAGGGATTTCTCATTTCATACATCATTTATAACTTTCTGCAGTGATTCCACAAAGTCAGTATCTCTCCATAACACAAAGATGAGAAGGATGGAAAATATAGCTGAAAAAGTGACAAACCTGCAAATTGCATTTATGTAGAGTTCTGGTGCCACAAAGCTTCTACAGCAATTTTATGGAAACCTAGCAAATTCAGTATAAATAAATTTGCAGTTTAGGAAAGTTATGCATTTATGGATTTCAGCACAGTGCCATATTATAGCTTAGCAGAGATGCTAAATATCTCTCGCACAAAATGGAAATTAAATCTGCTGTTCTATTTTGTCAGATCAGGTCTTTGCCTATGGTACGCTGGGCATAGATTTCATTACTCTTCCCTCACAGAAGTTGCAGTAGCAGTGAAAAATCACGCAAAAAAAGAAACACTTTTGCAAAGGTTGCAAACACCAAGTACATCAGATTGCTCTACAACCGCCACGTGATGTCTCTTTTCATTTTCTGTTTCTCTGGGATATCCCATCCATCACTCATTACCAGAAAGCAAGCAGAGGTTACTATGGAAGAACCCCAGTACATTTTGGTGACTTCCTAATTCCAGTGAAGCAGGCAGCAAAAATCCCACAGGTTTTATTAGAGCCACAACCTGCTCCTTTGTGCCGAGTGCTTGTTTTTATAGTCAGAGCCAGTTGCCAAAATGCTGGTCCTGATCCCTTTTTCATAGCTAGATAATCAGGATTTACTATGACCTAAATTAGTGAAGTCAGAATGGTGTAAATGAGAGGAGAACTGGGGCCATCTGCTGTGAATTTCCAGAGACCAAAAAGGAACTGAAGAAGTGAGAGATTTTCTTACCAGCCTTCAATTCCTAATGGGCAAAGGTTTGCAAAGAAAAGTCCTATCGTGCCTGTCACCCATATTTAACTCTATCTTAAGTCAATAGGAAATAACGTCAGTAGTATACACACACTCACAAACACACACATATGAAAACATAAAATTGAATTCAGGTTGAAATGCTTTTCATTTCAGTACAGCATATTGCCATCAGATAAAGAAAAAAAAAATATATTATTCTCTGTCTAGCTCTTCCAAAGGAAATAATACCAAAGGTTTAAGAACATGCATTGGCTTCCTTCCTGATAGGATTTAAAATGTTCTTTTCCAATGTAAGTGCAAAACCAAACATTACGGTTGAAAATCAAGCACACTAGTCACGCACATTCAAAACTGATGTGAAAAACCTGGACCTGCTGAAGCCAGTGGCACGACTCCCACTGACTTCCATGGGGCCAAGGTTCCATCCAGTGTTCCTAGGAGAACATTACGTTGGCCACGTCATGTATCTCATTTAATGGACTACATTAACAGGCATGATTTATTAAGATTTACATTCAACAAAGAAATCAACTGAATTGTGGGAGGTATTTAAATTAACGTAGCTGCAACAATAGGACCTCTAAATTAAGGTAGCATTCAAAATCTTATTTTTGGTACTGCCTGACTTCTTGCTTTCCAAAGAAGTGTTGCAGTAAGGGAATTTTGAACTTGATTTCCCACTTTTCCCACAAGAGAATAGCAAAAGTATCACCTAACATAGGAGTTTTATCAAAAGCTTCCTTAAGAAACAAATGAAAAAAACTTCAGATCAGAATATATTAAGGCACAAAATGTACAGAGACAAGAGTAAATGAGTTTGTTCTTATTTTTCTCAAACCAATTCCCTGCTTATTTTTAACCGAATTACCAGTCTACTGGCTGCCAGTAAAATTTAGATCCAAATTTTTCTGCTAACCAAGTGAAATTGTTTGGATAGTAAAGTCAGATTTTCTAACATCTTAATCAGGTTGCTTTCAGACTTTTTTAATAACAAAAGTAATTGGGTACATTAAAACTGCAATTCTTTAAAGTCCAAGACAAACATCATAATAAAATACCCATTTCCTTGGGGAAATTTCTAGTATAAGAGTGAAACCAATAGGATTTCATTGAAATTAATTCAAAAACCTATAGCAGTTAACAGACTAATGTGCTTTCTGTAAGTTTTGCTGCATCTTAGGTAGCTCTATAGGAGGACTGGAATGACATATTCTGTTACGCAGCCGCTACACCTCTTAAAAGGTTATGAATTTCTTGTTGCTTCACTGTGGCCAGAACAGAAAAATAGATCATTTCATTTGCTTTCCTATATTGCAAAACTGGAACATTTTACTAATTTTGCTTCGTCCAGGACCTTTGTTTGGCCTCAAGCACCTCAGTAAACGAGAGACTACACCGTTGTGCCCGGCCAGTCACCCCAGGCTGGTGGCATTCTCCTGCGACCCTGCAAGGGCAGAGCATCGAGTGGCAAAGGGTGGGTAGGCAACAACAGCACCCTTCGTGCTATAGATTGTGGGAGAAAACAGCTGAAACCACCCCAACCCTGCGGACTCCCACTGTTGGCAGCCACGGACGTGGAGGCAGGTGCCCGGGGCGATGCTTCGGCGTGCAGCCAGGGGCTGGCACCGGAGCAGATCAGCCCTCAGCCCCGACGCACAGCACGGGACACGGGGCACCACCGCACCCAGATGGGGCAAGAACTCCTCTGGAGGACCCCAAAAAAATGGCCATCAGGCAGACCCCTGAGCATGTGGAAAGCACGCACAAACCGACCACTGAGAATGATTTTAACTTCCAAGAGCAAATAATTGCCACCCCCACCCAGCCCCAAACAAAGTATTTCCAGGCAAATCTGTACTGAAAGGGAATAAACTCTGACTACTGCAGGCAACTGTCAGAAACTCTAAATAATGACATTTGGTTATAGGCATTTCTTAATGTGGAACAGCAGCAGCAATGAATATGCTGGGACAATGCAGGGTTTTTTATTCTCTTTCTGTGGAAGAAAATAAATGGGGAACTTCATATATTCACCGTCTCCAAAGCCAAGAAAAAATAATCGCAACCACCCGGCATAACCCATTGCACAAGCAAGTTGTATAACTTCTTCTGAGTGCTTGATTAAACACTCTTCTAAAAGAAGTGCTTTACTTTTGCCATAAACACATCAAGAGATGCTGAATTTACCACATTCCTTGATAAATTATTCCTTTTCTCCCTGCTAAGAAACCACATCTTCTTTCAGGATTCATTTTATCTAACTTCAATTTGCAGCCATCTTGTTATGCCTTTCTCAGCAAGATTGAAAAATCCTCAGCAAGAGCCTTGCTGAAGAACCGTCCTGCATTTTTGTTATGCGTTAAGCACCCTTCCTTCAAGCCATCTCTCAACTTTCCCTTTGATAAGGAGTTCAATCTGTTCACAGCTTCTCACGTCACGACACTTCACGTTCAGCCACTGGATCTTGTCTGCAGCCCCTCTTTGCTTTATAGCCCTTGCTGTCCTGCCCTTTAAATAATATTCCTGTTTTGTCTTGCATACCCTCTCTCATTTGTGCCACAATCCTCACAAACCAGGGGCCTCCCAAACACGCCATCGGTATCCTTTCTGCAGCAAAACTCTCACGGAAACTCAGACGATAACCTCTGAAATATGATCTTCTGCCGCCCTCTGAAATGGCAGGATAACAATAAACTTTTCCAGCAATTGCAGTGAGACTATTTTGAAAAACATCGACTTATTTTAAGCCTCATCCTACGAACACACCGTGCCCTGGATCTCCCCTTGAAGCACCATGGGAAATACAGACCATCAGTATAATTAATTAAATTCCCTTTTCCTTTCCTTTCTGTTACCTTTCCCAACCATGACGGCTTCCCAGCACCATGGTGCCAGGGGTGGTTTGTCCTCGGGGCTGGACAGGTAGTGCCCTCCCTTCCTCACCCATCTCCTCCCACCCCACGCTGCTTCACCTTGGCCACAAATATTTAAGACCATGCCTCACGTTGTAATTTTTCTTCGTCTGTGATTATTTTTTTTTCACAGTGGAAAGAGAATACAGTTTATTAGCTGGGTCCTGTGGGTTTTTCTCAATATTACTAGAAGAAGCCAATATTTTACTGACTAAAGGAAATTTATAAACAGCCAATTTCTAAATGAAACAGATGGCTTATTAAAAATGAGCAGTCGCTTCTTTGGCACACAAACCATTTTTAACTCTTTTTGTATTATAATAATACTGGCTTTGTGTATGTTACAAGTAAGAAGAGTGACAGCTATCATAGACCCACCACGTTAAGCAACAAATACTAAAAAAAAAAAATCATTTTTGCATTTTTGTTACAAGTTGCAGAGATCCTATTACCTTCACTTATATATATGCAACAGAACTAAGTGAAAAATCAAACTAATATTGAATTCGCGAACAACTGTGGCTTCAGTTATTGCCAAACATTTGCAAAACTGATCCAGACCTGCTAGACAGAGAAATCACTGTAGTGGACTTCTGAAGTGACTGCTGATGGAATGGTGCCCCTTCTTCAACCAACTCAAGGTTAGATCACTCACCCAGGATGTGGGGAATCTAAGTTAGCCTGAGATACCGGAACTTTTTTTCTTCTTAGAAAGTGAACGAAAACCTCAATAATTCAGACAGCCCAAACATGTAGCCTAAACAAACAATCACATATGAGACAGTCTTAACTTCATAATTACAAAAATGAATAAAGACACGTTTTCTTGCAGTGCTGGAGAAAAATCCGGGGGACTTTCTTTCACATTTCATCAAAACTCTCCAACAAAAGCTTAACACAAGCTGCATACACACATATATGTATCAGAAAGCTGTAGATGTGACATCAGAATACAGCTTTAATTTCTTGGAAGTTAGGGAAGTCGGTTTCTCTCCATTTATCACATCTTATGAGAAGACTGGAAATGGCATACTAGGCTGACTCAAAATCACATGGCCAATATTTCCTGAGATGAAAACAAATTAAAAGAAGACAAGCTTGCATATTCCTCATGCAAAGACTGTGGCTGTTGATCTGAACCAAACCCCTGAGCGAAATCCCAAAACTTGTGAGATTTCCTTTTCTTCATCAGTGTATTGTATGAAACAAGCAGCTTTGAATATATTGGTTTGAAACTGAAGATCCTGACAATGCTAATAAACCTAAAGAATACTAGTACATCTATATCTAGGTGAGAAGTATGATAATTCATCATCTGAAATCACTATTTAGGTTTTTTTCACAGGTACAGAGCAAGCAAGCATTGACCTCTAGAATTATTTTTGGCTAGTATTTTTTATGGCCAAGTATTTGCACGTTTGTTGATTATCTAGTGTGTGCAGCTTCCAGAAACTTTAATCAAGAACTTCCCGTGGCAGAGAAAAAAGTTATCACCTTAGTCACAAATATATTTCCGTAACAGAAAGCTTCCCCAATCTCCCCAAGTTAGCTTACACTGTACTTCTCTAGAATGATGTTGCTGACACTGTCATGAGATATTGGTATGTTCAAGCTAAGTCTGAGGATTTCAAACGACTTTCAAAGAAAGAAACCTCATGACTTTCTACAACTGGGTCTCTGTCTTGATGCTATGAATAATGAATTTGCAGTAATTTCATTTAGAGAGAAGCAGAGAAAAAAGTCGCTTCAAACACGGGAAATTAGGCAATGTGATTCTATCAGAAATCGTGTTGAAAGGATTCATGTCTTCAAAACTAAAACAAAAGAGCAGCTAAAAATACTAATCTTGTTCCACAGATGTTTGATAGAAAAGAACACATGAAAGGAGCCCCCAGCCTGTAACAGATACTCTGCCACATCCAGTCTATGATTCGGTTAGACAAAGAAAACACAGATACGTAGGCTGCGTTTTTCTTCAGGTGTTGCCTCCCCTCCGTAGGATCTTACGCGTTGGAAATGCTGCAGCTGCTCAGTGCCGCGCCGAAGGAAACAGCGTGGGCTCCCACTGCCGCAGGATTTTGTCCAGAATAGCTGCAGGCGTTATCTTGCCACTTTTTCCAGGCATTAGCAGAATAGTACAGGGAAACAGACTACCAGAAGTCCTGACACATCACATGTACAGTGATTTGATTTTTGAAATGCCTTTAGCCAGCAGGACAGCAACTGAGGGCATTTCTAATATCCATGTTTTATCAGATCATCCTCTTTAACCAGTGGTAATTTTAGACCCTGATGTGTGTCTGCACATCCCATAGTAGCTGGCCTCTCCTGTGATAAAACATGGTATTTTCTATCTTGTAGCTACTCTGCACTCTAAAAGGTTGTCGTTTGTGCATTGGTAATTCTGGATAACATTTATCCAGAATAACAGTGATTGATATTTACAAGTCTTAAAATATTAGCAATTTGGCAAGCATCTAATTGCTGTACTTGGTCTAAAACCAGAAATAATATCCAGTCTGGGCTGAATTAAAAGCCAGACAATGACAAAACCAAGAGGATTTGTGTGTGTGACAGTGCACTTGATTTATTGCCTCAGATTGCAAGCAGTAAAAGGCAGTGTCAGTACTCATTTTCAGGTGACAAAAGATATAAAGAGGTTATTATAAGGACTCCAACAAGTTTCTACAGGCCTGATCTGGGAGAAGATAGTGATGTTAGGTGTTACGCAGGGATGGAGCAGAAACACAAGAGACAGAATAACCGGCCGTGGAGGAGCTTCCCAGAAAGCAGCTGAGGGCTTCAACCCCTGAGAGCTGTATACACCCAAAACACAGATTTTCAAAGCTTTTATCTAGTCCTAAGGCACTGTTAGCTGCTAACAAATAGTAAAGTCCCCGAGGCATGTTAATATTTTGCTTCTAGGCAAAAAACTACACTCAGGATGAAGAGCTCAGCACTGAGCTCATGCCTAATTCCCAGCAGGACTGGCACAGCAAGGTCCCTTGTCTCTCTCCCTGGTGAAGCCCCACAAGGTCACGCACCCCGGCAGTGTGTACCCCAAGCAGAGCAGCCTTTGTACCCTTTGGATCATTCACGGGGGCTGCCAAGGGAAACATGCTCAAACCCCTGACGCTTACACAACCCGTTTCTCAGGGAAGGACTCTCAGGATCCAGCTCCGGGATGCTCAGAGGAGAGCCACTGACAATAAAAATCAATGGCAAAACCTCAGCAGAGTCACACATTTCACACTTGTCTCTTTTATGCTTTCAGTGGGCCGCCGAAAAAACACAGGTATTCAGTCAGGGTGGGTTTCAACTTGTCTGATTTCAGTTGCCTGAAAGTGAAGTGCCTGTTCAAGGGGATATTGTCAAGACAAGGAGAGAGACGCTTGCAGGGGGCAATTTATCCCATGCATCTCAGACACCGACCTTAGGATCAGACAGCTCACTTTCTGGAGGGGTCCCTTTCTCTTAGCGATTTGGAGTATGTCTGTACTGTGCAATCAATCCATGGTGTCTCTTGTAGTCCTGGTCGCTGTGCCATCAGCCCGGAGAAATGCTGGGGCTCCCCCTCAGCCCACGGGCTCAGATTTTCCTACAGAAACAGCCACGACACACAGAGGGAGAGCAGAAACTCCAGTTTCACCCTAAGAAATGCAGTTGGGTTGCGGCTGGACTAGACATCTGAGGATGAGGACCACGGAGAGGATTGCAGTGCTATATCTGGTAATATAAACACAGCCTGGATTCATAGCTTAGGTGAAGACCCTTTTATCCAGATAATTAGGGGAGATGAATACAGAATCTAATGAAGCATACCTTAAAGATATTTTTAATGGCGCTTATGAAACAAATAACACCAGAATAAACCTTGAACACACTCTCTCTCACTATCTTTCAGACTAAACTCATGCTAATGTCAAACACATTTTAATGCTGATTACATTTTTTTTAAAATTTAACACATTACAGGAGATTCTATACAAGTATACTGCTGAATTTGAAATAACTCTGTTGCAAAGAAAAAAATAGAGATATACAGGAAAACATTTTCCAGCATCCAAAATACTTCTCAGATTTTGGCATATTTATTATTACACCATATTTTTTATTTTAATTCAAATTCCTAATTCATATTAATTGAAAATACACATAAAGGGAACTTTACAAAAATAAGAAGAAAGCTGGTCATATTTGTTCTAACTTTTCTTTTTTTTCAACTCGAATTGGCTGGATCAGAGATAAAAAGAAGCTTCTTCCCCATTCCATTTTACTCTCTTCTAAAAATAAGGTCTTAACTGGTGCCACTTTCCAGAAGTATTATATGAAATTACGTCAGAACTAGAAGTAAGCACATGCTGCCTTCAGATACATACCATTAAAATGGTAACATTTAATATTACAGTGTTAAGGTACCTTTAGTAGTGCTTTCTTTGCCACGATTAAGTGTTTAACGCTATGCTACCCTAATGTTTTGGGGATCCTACACAAAATGAATTGTATTTTGCATATTATATTCTTTACTGAGCATCACAAAGAGGTGGACTAGATGAAGACTGGTCTATTAACCAAGTACACTTATTCTCGGGTTGTTACAGGCTTCTTTTGAATTGTCCCAAGCTTCTGCAGGATTTATGAGTTTAGGCATGGAGCTATCTGCATGACATAGGGTAGATGAGAGCGGAGACATGCACCATCAAAAAGCATTATTTTCACTTACAAATGCTTGCTAAATATTTCAAACGGCACTAGAATAGCTACTCTGTTGCAAAACAGGAATTTAACTAATGTGCTTTGTTTTATAAGCATATAAGATAAAAGTAATGGATGTCTGACATACAACAAACAATAAAATATGGGCTGAAAACCAACTATTCTGAGCAAATAAAAAGCATTCTCCTGAAGCTGTCTTCTGTAACACAAATTTATCTTGGCAGAGTGAGTTAGGACCTTTCTGGCCCCTCAGAGAGCTGAAGTACTTGTGCAGCTCCCTCATCCAGCCCATTTTACAGGTACGGTGCTGCCACTGAGCTCTTGATCCCAGGTAACATCCATGTCCGTACCACCAGTCCCGTCCTTGAAGCCTTTTGCCCAACAGCTATAGGAGTTTCATACCAGGTTAGCCAAGAGAATGAGCGAGCTTGGCGATCTTTGATTTTCAGTTAGCAGCAAAGTTTGCCTTTTGAGGAACGTTGGGCAGCAGTGGGAGACTCTCTCCTTCATTTCTGCCCTTCCCTTGATTATTTGGGGGCTGTCAGTCTGGTGACACCTTAGGTATGGTCTCCTCCTCTCCAGAGATGCCTGGCCACCCATAAATGGGGTGGCCATTCTACTTGGGGAAAAAAAAAAAAAAAAAATTAGTTTGACAAAGTGCCTGGCAAATTCAGTCAGTACCGGTAATCGTAGCTATCTGGAAATCCTGGAAAATTCAGATTTTTGCTATGTGGGCTGACTTTATTGTGCCTGCACAGAAAGCTTGACACTTTTTGGCTTTGTTGCTTATATCCACTGCCTTTGCTGCACTGGACATTCTGCACACATACCTGGATCGCAGTGTTACTGTTCTCAACACACTGACAGATATAAAACCTTTTTTGTTTGCAATACTTACTGCATGCATGCTACATGGAATATATACCCATAGCCTTGCCCAGGAGAAAAACAGAAGCCCAGCTTCTGTGGAGCCGAGCCCCTTAGCAAATGCTCACTACGAAACAATCAGGTAGGAAGAGAATTGATTCTAGGGCTTAAGGAAAGAGGTAAAATAGGTGCATATGCTGCCATTACAGCTTTAAGAGAACATTTTCTCTTCTGGGGATGCAAAGGCCTTGCAGGCCTGCACGTGGACTGGCCCTGCTATCAGTTCATCTCTTGGAACCTTTGTCTGGCAGATGCTGTATGAAAAAAAAAAATAGGTTTGTACCATCTACCTACAGTATGTGCCACGGTGGGTTCACTAGAGCAGTTCTGATTTACCGTGTCTGGTCAGTGAACGGTACACTGAGCCGGGCAAGTCTTTGCAGCCAGGCGAGAAGCAGGACAGACAGGAACCTGGTGAGGCAGATCATTCTCAACAATAGTCTCTAATGCAGAATGAAGTGGCAGAAACAGTACATTATGGATATTATCGTCATTATCTCTTGCTACCTCTAATAGGTTTTTATATCATTTTGCTCATTTTTATAGCTTGCTGGCTCAGAACAGACATTCTTCGTAATTCACTGGAAGAAATGCTTGATTTCAGCTCCCCTTGTTCTAACCATCCACAGAATGGATGAAATAGGGATGTGACCGCTGGGGTAGAACGACTCTTTCTTGCGTGATTCAAACTAAGACATTTCTAAAGCACAGTATTTTTTTTTTATACACAAAGGGATAAAGGATGCTTCCTTTTACATTTCTTTTGGACTAGAAATTTTTTTTTCATTTCTTTCTGCTGATGAAAAAACTACAGAAAGGCGCAAACTGGGTGAAGCACAGTCTTCATGAAGCTGCAAGGAGGGATTCAGCAATGGGAAAATCTCAGAAGACTATGTAAAATGGTTACACAAACCCCTGAACCAATATCTGTAGGATTTTCCCAGAAGAGGACTGATAGTCTGCCTCTTTCAAACTGCCTCAGGACGTGGAACAGAATGATACCTCATTACAGAAATATCATAAATTGTTCCAACATTTTTTATCATCCGAAAATGAAACCTCTTTGATGCAAAGGCTGACAACAGGTTAGCAATCCACGTTACGCTAGAAACCCCATTGTAAATACAAAATAATTTCAAATCACCACTATCCTGGGGGTGTGCCAAGAGGCTGAATGGGGGCAGCTCTGGGGAGCAGGTAACACGTGCTACTTTCTACCTCTTCCTTCAACAGTTTATTGTTCTTCTCATGTATTTGCTGATATAAGCAATGCCCTGGGTTTCTGCAGGCTCTGCAGGGACACACATGCCCCGAGGAGTGGGGGAACGGGGAAAGCAGGAGGGTTCCAGTTTGGGGACATGGGGGGAATGAGGGCCGGGGGGGTACTGAAGAGTATGGAGGGGAAAGCAGAAGCACTGGGGCTGCCGAGTGGGAGCCAGACTGGGAGGAACATGACAGCAGGGAGAGGGATGAGCGTGGGGTCCCGGGGGAGGAAAGCCAAGTCTGGAAACATGGAGCTGTGCAAACATGGGAGTTCAGTGGGAAAATGGGATTGTGCACAGAGCATCTGAGAGGTAGGAGGTCTGGGATGAAAGAGAAGGAATCTGCCACAGATACAGGAGAGAGCAGGGATGCAGCCACCAGCAACGCACTGCAATGCTAATGGACACCTGCAGCATGGGGATTAGCTGCTTGCAAAATAAAACAAAATTTCGCTACCGAATGTCATTACTGAAAGAGACAGTTCCAAGTGTCAGTTCCACTGCTGTTTCACACTGGTAAGTCTTTATTAACCTGCCCACACGTTTGCCTTGTATACCCCACTCATACTGTTATTTCTGCTGGCCCTGCTCTTGTTACATTCAATCAGTATTTTTCAAAATGGTGGGCGTTTGGTCTGTTGTGGGAAAGGAACAAGAACTCACTGGGGAATGCAGGTGAGTTTTCCACCTCACTTGCTCTGTGTTCTTTTCTAGACCATGCATTATGTCTCTTAATATCTTGTCTTATTTTTTTAAAGTACAGTCAATTCCTACAGTCTCTCTTCTTTAGAGATTTTTCTTACGCTGTTTATTACTCACAGTGTTCTTTGCGAACACCCTCTAGTCCTGCTTCCAGCTGGGCTGGGCCAGTATTTCTCCAGCTGTTCTAGATAAGGTCCAGAAGTGCCTGGGTGACATGACAGATGGCAGTCACACAGCCCCTGGGATACTGTATATGCATACATGTATATATGTTCCATGTTCAGTCTTGGTAGGACTTTATATATCTTCTCTAATTGTTATTATGCCGCTTAGAAAAGTACAAAGATTTGCACTTGAGGAGGAAGATAGTAGGTTTGGGATTATTGTCATCTCCTGTGGGTGTTCGGTCTAATCTTAGACAGTCTGTCAAGAAATCTCTATTCCCAACACAGTCAAACGTAACCTTTATCTGTAGGAAGTTCTGTTATGCTGGAGACATAAAAACCTTGAGCATAGTCTTTATCACAAAGCTTTAACTAACACTACATGTAAACTGAAACCCAGCCATCGGAGGTCTGAAGCACAAGGTCCAAAGCCTTTAATTTTCTTTGGAGCTCTGCAGGTTGGTTTGGGGAAAAGATATAGGTTGTGTGGGCTCCTGTTCTTGTTTTCTGGAGCGCCAAGCCTTTCCATGCAGGTTTAGGGGATTGGCACTGCCTGCAGGAAAACAGAGTCACGGGAATGTGTTGATGTTTCTGAGGCTGAGGCAGGGTCCTCGGGATAGTTGGAGATGGTAGGAAGCATTGCATACCACTACACTGCTACGCAAGAGCTTGTTCGAAATCTGTGTATTTGGCTAGCACTCGGGTGCCTATTGTGTAACCTCTTGTCTATTGGTTACAAATACAAGTTAAACAAGGCAGAAAAAAAGAATTAATCCTCCAGGAACTCTACAACTGAAAGAGTGTCATGGCGAACACTGACAGGTCCCACATATAGTCCCCAGGGCTTACGCTGTTAAATTTTCTACACGATACATGCTCACACTGTGGTTTTTTAAGGAGGACCGAAACGCATATAGTTTATTATCCCTTTTTGGCAATTGGTGTCGCTTCCTACATATTTCTCAGAGATAACATCCTGCTACACAGCGCTGCATTTATTCTGGAGTGCCTGTATGTAAATGAAACCATCAGCACCAAGGAAGCAACATATGTCAGCCAGTGTTTTCTTCTCCGAGTTCTGGAAAAAGTTGTATTTGATGAACAAATATTGACATGATTATTGCTTCAGGATCTTTTATTTCATTTGAGAGCTGCAAGCTTACATGAGCATGTATTTAAGATCCATATTTGACTCTGCTTTTTTTCTGCATGCAACCGTGTTTTCCGAAAAGACATAGTGAGAACCTCATATTTTTCCTTTAAGTTTTCCCTATTAAAGTGGATATTGAAGATTTGGTTTCATCTGTTGAAACTGTTATTGACAACACATTAAGGCCACACACCACTGGTAGTGTGCTCGTGAATACAACAAAAACAGGAGAGCACATTTCTTAAACAGGTGGCTTCTCACACCACTGATTTTCTCTTCTAAAACTGGGACTAAATTCTGATGAAAAGGATGTACTTATGCAATTGCTTGACAAGGGCTCACAAGTGTACAAAGCAGTGGACCTGTGCCCATAGATTTCTTCCAGATGTCAGTAAATGCGCCAGTCTATGTGTATTTTTTTTAGAGTTACTGCTATAATATTTTTCATAAATTAAAATAACCATGAATCCTGTCTGTAAATCAATCAGCTATAATTTTCAGCCTCAATAGTGGTATGGTGTCATAGATACAATATGTTGCCAATCCAATTTCTTGATCACAGTTGACTGTCTTGGACAATGCTGTGAGTAGTAAGAAAGCAAAGCATTTCTGTTTCATAGTAATGCCATGGTTCTTTAATGACAGCGAAGATTGTTGCTGAGAAGCCTGCTTCTAAAACTGACTTCATACAGTTCCATCCTAGGATACGTTTTTCAAGTTATAATTATCTAATCATGCATTCATTCAACATGAACTTTGTCTTCACATGAAAAGATACAATATTATACAGTTTAAAATAAGAATGGAACTGCAACCATGTATTTTAGTTTTGCGTGCAATGCTAGAGTACACACAGTCGTGCTAGCTTTTGAGAGGAAGCACACATTAAAAATGCGTGTTATGAAATGCATTTCATGTGAACAAATGCCAAAACGGTACACGGTTTCACCCCTTGACTAAGCTAAAGAACTCATTTAATATATTAAAATGAAACTATAGAGATCACAAGAGAGAAAATATTAGCCGAGTATCGAATTCAGATTATTATTACCTGCTATCCTACAGAGACTGTCTAAAAATGAAGGCTTCCATTTTCTTGTTTTTCTACTTCAACCCACCATCCGTCCTGTTCACTTTTAGAAATCGCATAGTTTGAGAAAGCTACACTGGGGCGGCCGATACAGCCTGCGCACGCCTATGGGTGAGCCAGTAATGCGGAGTTGTTAAATCAAGCGAGCAGACCTTCGCAGCAACGCTGCGCATTACAACCTCTGCATCGCACAGCCCAGCGCCCCGACTGCAGGGATACTGCAGGGTGAGAGCACACCAAAGGTGCAGCCCTGTTTACAAGCCCTTTCACGGTACTTCGCGAATAAAAATTACAGTTAGATGGAAAGGAAAAAGAAAATAGAGATCACCCTGTGCCATATTAACAACAGCAGTGTGTTTTTTCAAGGATACGCAGAATCTGAAATCTGCCGTGCTTTTTAAAGACAAGGAGAAAGAGCTAGGGCATCTGCACACATAAAACAGGTAGCTAATTTGGGAGTCCTTTTCCCTACCTGTATCTGGGAAAGACAAACATAAGTGTTCACAGTAGAAGCCCCATTTTGGAAGCTTTTCCCACCAGAAGGAAGGATGTCACAACACTATCTCATGGACACTAAACGCACATACGAGATGTGAAGAAGCTAGAGGAAATAGTTCAATTAGTTAGGAAAGCATACTGAGTTTAGCCACTCCCTGCATGACCCTGAATCCTCTTCAAAACATTAGGTAAGAGCACAAATAGTTAAACAATGGCACCTACTGACGCCTCGGGTGCTCAGCATGCTTGAGGGTGATATGGGAGAAACTATCTAGCCAACGGCCATTTATGCCTTCCTCCTGATCGACTGAACGTACTGAAATGTTTTTCCCCACTGATGAAGGCAGTTAGCCATGATTTTCCATGCACCTGCTTTGGGGACTTGCGCAGCTCTGTAACCAGTTCAGCTGCGCAGGGGGAAGGCTGTGAGAAACTTGGGTTTCATTGTTTAAAATTTTAAAGCATTCATCGGGGTAGGTGAGATCAGATCTCATCCTAAGAGAGAACGAGACCAAACAATGGTTGCTAAAAGATATGAGTATTTAGCAATAATAGACTTCTTCCTTACAAAGAGGAAAAGATACAGACAGAAACTGCTTTCTGCTGGAAAAAACGCACCACATATGCAAAATTGGAAGATGCCTAGGGGAAAAGACAAAGTTGATATCAGTGTGAGTGGCATCTTGGGGAAAACCCCAGCTGACAGAAGGAGGCTGCATAGAGGGAAGAGTGCTGGGAACTACTAGACGACTGACTGGCACATATGTGGTTTCTGGTGATTAAAATAAGCCATTTAAAAACAGACCTGCTTGAAAAGCAAAAAAAGTAAATGACATTATACTGGATGGAACAGCTACCAGATGGTCCGGTTACCAGCAGCTACTAGATTTTGGTTTTGTTTTTTTTAATACACACATGCACTCACACGAGCAAACGCTCATGGGCCAAACTGGACTGTAAAAAACCATCTGGCACTGCCTGTGTAAGTTTACTACACTGCAAAACCCCATTCTCTCTGACATTATTTGTGGTTAGAGGACTAATTCCAGTTTCAGCCAGGCAACTAGGCTGCAATCTGGAGCACGAGAATCAGAGGGCATGGAAAGAAAGCAGGCAGCCATAGGGTGGATTCTCAGCTGTGAAGACACAACTTCCAAAAGGAAAATGAACTTTACTTTCTCTGTTCCTACCATGAGTAACGAGATAGTAAAAAGAAAATTCCCCTCATTCTTTGCTATAAATCAAGACCTATAAAAGTCTCCCCCCACCCTTTACACACAGCAGAGCTCCACCATCCTTTTCCAACTAGAACTTTGGTTTTTACAGTCATTCACTGCTTTCTTCTGTCTTCTACAACTCCTGTCCATTAGGACATCACAGCATTTGATGAGTTTCTATTCTCCATTCACTCATCGACTCCTAGTTCAATTCCAAGTCCCTGCTCAGGCACATTAAGGGGACTGTGATCATCTCCACCTGTATCCTAAAAATGAAGGAGACAGTATCAGCCACTATGCACAAATGACATTTGATTTATCATCACAAAGCATTTATAAAATACTCTCATAGTACTCATCATATTATCATCTTCTGTATGTCTTTTTCTTAACTTTTAAGGAAGACAGTTAATATGTATTTCTCATTCTGGTAGATACTGGGAATTATTTCTATTGGAAAATTGGAAGCCTACATATCGTTGGTCTAGAGACAATGCCCTTGCCCTGTGGTCTAATCTGGCGAGTGACTCAATACAGGCAGTATTCAGTTTAGTTTCATTAAATACTCTCCTTGGTTGCAAGGCAGAATTGGTTTTTGATATAAAGAAAAAAGAAATGAAAGCAAACAACACCTTTCATACCTATAAACATGCATCAACAGTCAGGATAGAGCTAGTTTTCTAGCACATTAAAAGCTACATCTGCATCATACACATTAGGTACCTATTCCCTCCCAGCTGAGACCTGTATCTGAGGATGTTAAAACACCGTTGCTGGACCAAAGTCCAGGGCCCAAACTGAGGCTTAACACATGGTACAAACACAGCCCAAAGTAAATGGTTGGCCCATGTTTACCTTACAGTCCCTGAAATTCACTGGCAAAGCTTTGGATTGTGTGAACATGAACTAGCTCTGATCTACAGAGCGCCTTCACTAAGCTTAAAGCACTGCCATCAATGCCCAGGCTACTAACATTGCCATACAGCCCACTTGTGAGGGCAGAGAGGCTCAGATTTACCGAATTTGTCTATATAGACTTGCCCTTGCTGTGCTTTGCCAAGAAAATTCAAGTCACTCAAATTGTGGCTGAGGGCATTTACACAGGGACTGGATACGGTTAGGTTTGTTTTCAATATTCTGAGATGGCAATTTAGAACTCTGAATTAGGAGGTTATAAAATTTATGAGTCTTCAATATAACAAGAAAAACACTTGTGAAGGAGATAGTGGAAGTTGCAAGCTCCCCTCTGTAAGGCTGCTAACACTTTGTAACCAATTCAACCCAAAACGCTCCTAGGAGAGTAGCAAGTCAGGGAAAATGTTATAAAGGGCCAATTACTGCTATATAACCAATTCCAAAATTAATTCAAGTTACAAATAAAACCCAGAAATGCTCTGGTGACAGAAGATGACACGTGGAATGCTTCTTAGCCATTTTCCCCACAGAAACACTCAGGAAAAGTAAACCAAATAACTAATGTGAAGATAGGATGGCTCACTATGATTTTCATAATCCCTTTGCCTCTCTCCCCCACCTTAAATGCATTGTTTTCATGCTTGAAAACACCTGTTGAGGAGGCTGATGCACAGAGCTTCAGCCCAATTCTCTCCAGAGGTGAGGGACAACGGCTCAGCCCCACCTCTGATTATTGGCTATATATTTTAGACTAACTTTTAAAAGTAGATATCAGTATTTTGATGATAATCATTTGACTGATTATAATCAGGCCGTCGGCTTTTCATTTTATGGTAGTGGAAACACGAAGCTTCTATTATGATAATTCTGTGGAATTTACAGAGAAAGATCCATCCCCCAAGGACCTGTGTAGAGAGCAGACATCTGAACTCTACAGGACAACCTGAAACCCACAAAGCCTTCACACTTACCTACGATGCCCTTAATGGAATTTCACTGATGGAAGATAGCTCTTCAAAACTTGTTGTTGGGCTAGAGAATGACAAACGTGTTTCTTTGCCTTAATTCCCAAGAAGCTGTTTACAAAAATGTTCATGAGTCAGACTGGAAATTCTCAGCCCTTTCCCAATCCCATTAAAAAAAAAAAAAAAAATAGGCTGGAGGTCTCACTTCTTCAAGTTGTAATAACCATTCTACTTAAAAACAGTGGCACTAAAAAAAATACACCTTGTATCACATTTGGTATATTTTAATGATTTCTGGTTCATTTGAGCTCAGATGGAAAATGCAACTTTGCTGATGGTACTGGTCACAGCAACTAACCGACATTCTTTTGGATTTTTAACTAACCATTGGGCTGCATTACTAGACACGTCATTGGCAAACCCCACCAAAAGATGAGTTCTGTGAGGCTCTTCTCAAGGAGGACATAATCAAATGTGCCCTAGCACTGCGTGCTCTGTTCCTGTGCTCCGGGAATCCCGGGTTACTTGGTATATCACCTCCTGTTTACAGGCAAGTGCTCCCACTAAAAGAAAACCCACACATGCACAGTTATCCCCATCCTTCTGTAGGCACCTGCCTTGCCTCTTCTGCTTGCAGTTACAGGGCATTTTCTGGAGGGGGAAGAAAGGGTTAAAAGAAAAACAGCCTAATCTCCATTCACACATTTGTCACCTTCCCCAAAATAGCTGCAGAATTTGAGCAGAGTATGCCATTTTCCTCCCTGACAGGTTAATCCATTTATTATTCATCCATTTAATGAAAATACTGTGTCTCCATGCTAAGAACAAAACCAAACCTCCAACAACACTGGTTCTCCTTAAATCATATTCATAATCTTGCACAATTTGATTTGTCTTTGAATTCAGCTTTATTTTTTAACTACAAGTTAGAAGCAGGAAATCTATTTCTTCGGATTTCACATTGTTGCCTCTAGCCACATTTATGGAATGTTTTCTGGGTTTTGCAAAATTATCAGCATTTCATTACCTGCTTCTGCAACAGCCATGTATCTCCTGTGAAAAGGTCACCCAAAAGTTAATGAACCTCATGCTTAGCCAAACTGCTCTTCTCCTGTGGGACAGAAATTTTCATGAAATTCTGCAAGGCTCATCTTGCAAAGTTTCCTGAACTTGCTCCAAAAAAGGAATAGTTAGTAAGTCATGGAGCAAATCTGTTCCCTTTTCACAGGCAACTGGCTCTAATAAGCTTTCTGCAAAAACATGGGGCTTGAGTTCTCAATGGCGTAATTTCTAAAGGAAAACTACAGCAATGTTTTGAACCAGTCACAGAAGTATTACAACCATGTAGCTATACAGAACAATCATAATCCCTTCCAGGCTTTAATTCTTCTAGAGAATTCCCTGCCTCCACTGGAAGCACCTCTTTTGACGTACTACATACCATTTTTTCACAGATTCTTCATATTAGAAGACTGGAGTCTTCTAATTCAGGTCGTATGCCTAGATCTCTTCTTCAGGCATTTCCTCATGATAACTACCTTGAGTACAGAAGAATTACATAATATTGCATTTTGAACTACTGAATTTCATCCCACTCCTCTTACTCCAGTCCTCATTTCCATCTTATATCCTCTTTTATCTTTTTGGATGAACAGTGCCTCCCAACTCCAGTCAGCCAGCATGCTCCCCTATGTTCCAAAAAAAGTATTAATGAAGGTATGAAATAGGAAAAGCCTCATGAACAATATTTGATTCTCTCTCTGATACTTCCTTTCCCAGCACTGATGACTGTTGTCATATTCTCTACCTTCCGGCTCCCTCAGGGGGGCTCTACTCCAGCAGCTTCCACTTTGGGACCATACTAAATGTTTGCTCTTACGAGGAGTGACACCAGAGAAGTCCAGCAGAATCTAGTCTGCCTGAGCCTGTTTTATTACCTCCCACTTTGCCTTTCTTAGGTCCAAATATCAGAGAAAAATCTGTGGCCATTTACTGCATATTTAGTTGGAGGTCACAACATCCTAAAACACCTTTGAGGAACCTGATGCTATCTCAAAAGTGAAACACTGCAGTTAAATAGATTTTGAATCTGATCTACTAGTTAGACAGCAAAACTGCATGAACAAACTACTGGAAAAAAAGATTACTAGATTATTATTGTTATTTTATTTAATGTTCTTGCACCAAGGAGTATATTCAAAAGGAAAATATATTAAAAAAAATGTGTATAAAACAAGGGCAGGTTTTTGGGATTGTTATGCTTTGCATTACAGGCAAATCGTTCCAACAAGAAAAGGGATGTTTTGTCTTTTTACTCTTAAAGGAAATGATTACAGCATTAAATGTCTGTAGGCGAACCAGAAATAGAGCAAGACTTGCATTTAAGGGATGTTAATTCAACTGAATGCAAAATCTGCTAGACTCTGTGGTGTCTGGATTCCATTCACTGATAACCAAAGTTGCTAGTTCAAGTGAACTGTGATATCCACCTACATCAGCCACACAGTTCAGACAATGCCATTCCCAAAAGAAAGAGACTATGTTGCCTAATGCTTTCAGCTCGAGATTAGGAGCTGGTGTTTTCCAACTAGATGAGGTTATGGCACGTTCTGATAAAAAAACAGATTAACAACAAGGAAAAGTTTTAATCGGACTATATTGTGTTGGGGGGAGAAACCCAAAGAAGTTGGTAGAAGCTGTTAAAACTTCTGGTAACCACTAGAAAAAGGCTAGGCAACTCTAGAATACCTAAAGGTCAAAAGATCTGTGGTGTGCGTCATTGGCCCAGAGATGTTAACCTTGTCTCTTACATGTGCCACGATCACCCTTCCCAGCTGGTTATTCTTGATTCTGAAAAAAAGGTTTTTCTCTTTATCTTTCCTTTGAAATGTCCTGGTTTCACCCTAGTACAAAACAGGAAAGGAATGCGGGGTGGGAAAACAGGTCCTTCTCCAGCTGCATTACCAAATCCCGATCTCAGCCCTCCTGGAGGGCTTCCTGGGGCTTCACCCAGGGCCGCCTTTTCCATGGTTTCCCCAGCAGTAATATGAGATAACAGCTCACAGAACTACTGAAGGATAGCTGTTGTTTGAAGCACACCTTGGAAGTGAATAGTACTTGCAGAGGTGTAAGTCTTAGGGCCAGGACTTGTAGAGGCACAACAGGGCTTGACCAGGTTCAAGCCTTGAGGCAATGCAGCAGTCCATGTGCACAATCACAACCACGCAGGCTGGAGGGGACCTCCAGAGGGCTCAGGTCCAACCTCCTTATCAGCTTATCCTTAACAGCTGGGTCAGCTGTGAGATCAGACCAGGTTGCTCAGGGCTTTATCTAGTTGGGTCTTGAAAACCTCCGAAGATGGAGACTGCACAACCTCTCCAGCCAAAATGTGTATCTTAAAACATCTGTTGTTCAAGTGCTGCCTCAGAACAGCACGTTTTCCAGGCCTGAGTAGCTCACTGGTTTTAAGTCAGCAACCGTTCCTACTTATCTGTCTTGACAGAAGTCGTCACCATGGCACCTAAGCACCTGGAACAATTACCTAAGGGATAATATGGAAATTGGAAGGCAGCTCCCATCACAGCTAAGAAGACTCAAGGGCAACGCAATGCCCAGTGCCTCTGCAGGCTGCCAGGGGATAATGGCACTCTTATTTCACCCTAAACCTGGGTGACTCTGCTCCAGCGTGAAACCTCCAGCTGCCTGCCTGTGGTGAAAGCAGATGGCCGCTACCCGGTGGATGCTCGGGTATCATCATGAGCAGCGCAGAAATACACCTGGGCATAGGCAGGTCATAAACAAAGTAGATGAGGGTCTTAAAAACAGCAACTCTCTTTGAAAGGTACACTTGCAAATGTAATGACCTGCACTTTTTTCTTTATCTGTTACTGTAACTACCCCAATTCCACAAAACCATCACTGTACTTCTTAAACTGAACAAAAATGATGTTTCATACTCTGCTTTCGACCAACAGACAATAAATCTGTGCAGGTTCATTTGTTCTGGTGGACTGCATGCCCTTAGCATAATTGTTTAACTTAGCTGTAACTTAACTTAATTTCCTAATAATACTGATCAAATTTCCTCAAGCTGTCAGAACACAGACCGTATTTAAATTGCAGATTCTAGGTATTATAGTCCAGAGCAAATGGCAGTTAGACAATTAAAAACTTATTTTTTTCTTGCCACTACCAATAGACAAGCAACCAACAAGGTATTTTAGCTTGCCTGTGTCTCTCAGGGAGCAAGGCTAAAACCAAAATACCTGTTGTGAAAAGACTTACATATGTATCTTTGATTTCAAAGAGATTTCAAATTTCCCACAAAGCTTAGGCAAACAAATCAGTATTCATTCCTTTTCATATGAAACCTTGCACTGCCATACATTTTGGTATGCAAAAGAGGTCTCGGAATGGGGCAGGGAGAGGGGATGTCAGTACTGAAATAGCCTTAGACACAGCTGCTTTGCAAGAGTGGCACTCACACAGCAGAGAGCCCAAGGACTTGCTGACCTTGGGTATGTTATTGGCCAATTGTTCCACAAGGAAAGGATGTTAGATTGCTTGGACCTAATACGCGAGGCAAACACTTAACAACAGGCATGAAAATACCTGTATTTTTTTCTTATCCCATCATCTGTTTACAAGATTCATTTGAAATATTAATAAGTGACATTAAATCCGGATGCAGGAACATGCAAGTTTATGAGGTCTGAGTACTGGCACATTAATTAATGTGTATGGTTCACAGCAAAAGATATGATACACAACACTCCATTTATAGAGCTCAGTTTTGAGTTGTAGGAGTTTCTGTCTGTAATTGAAAGCTGGGGATGGGAAAGGAATCACTGTGACTTGTAAAGCAATAGGCTTTCTAAGTTCTGCTTTTAAAAATACTGTGATGACTAAGTAAGCGTTTAAACGTTAAGAGAGATTTGGAATGAGATCTCACCCAGCTCCCAGTCACAATAACCGATGCAAAGCAGAAACAGCCATTTGAATAAAAAGAAGAGTTTGTGTTGTGCACACAGAACTTTTCTGAAGTTCAGACGAAAAGTAGAGATTGCCACCTGCTGACAAAACGGAGGGTAGCAACGGGAATGGGAAAAAGAAGCACTTGCAGTGAAATCCAGGCTCTGCCGAAATCAACGGGGATTTTGCCACTGACTTCAGCAGAGTCCGGATCCCACCCTTGCTCTTAACTTGCCTCACCAGCCAAACCAAGACTCATAAAACCCCAAAGCTGCCTACTTTATCTGCGGATGAAAGCAGCTGACTGATCAAGAAACATACTCAGCCAGCAGGTCCCCTTTCTGTCGGCTTCAGCTGATGATGAGCTCATATTATCATAAAATCGTAGAATGGTGTGAGTTGGAAAGGATCTATAAATATCATCTAATTCCAACCCTCCTGCCATGGGCAGGGACACCTCCCACTAGACCAGGCTGCTCAAAGCCCCATCTAACCTGACTTAGAACACTTCCAGGGATGGGGCATCCACAGCTTCCCTGGACAACCTGTTCCAGTGTCTCACCACCCTGACAGTAAAGAATTTCTTCCTTATATCCAATCTAAACCTACCCTCTTTTAGTTTAAAATCATTGCCCCTTGTCCTGTCACTACACACCTTTGTAAAAAGTCTTTCTCCATCTTTCTTATAAGCCCCCTCTCTATATAGAAAAGCCACAATAAGATCTCAACCCCAACACACTCAGCCTGTCCTGACAGGAGAGATGCTCCAGCCCTCTGACCATTTTTGTGGGCCTCTTCTAGACCTCTCTTAACAGGCCCCTGTCTTTCTTGTGGTGGGGACCCAAAGCTGGACACAGTACTCCTGGTGGGGTCTCATGAGAGCAGAGGGGGAGAATCACCTCCCTTGACCTGCTGGCCATGCTTCTTTCTGTGCAGCCCAGGATACAAGCGCACACTGCTGGCTCACATCCAATTTTTCATCCACTAATTGACCAAGTGAGATGGAATATCTGATCAATGAGGTCCCGCAGTGGTGTGAGGGCCTCATATGAGGTGGCTGGTGGAGACAGGAGGCAGTGCTGGACCACAGCCAGGGGCACACCACTGCTCCATCTCAGGCGAGAGTGGAGGCTCCTCACCACACCAGAGAGAGGGCTGCAAAGGCAGCCAGCGCAGCCATAGCCACCAGGAAACGCAAGGCCTGGGCTGCACCGCATTTCCCAATGAATAGAGGGCCAGAGAGGGGAGAGGACCCGCTTTGTGCTCTAAGAGGAGTTGCAGCTTGTCACCCCTTATGAGCTACCAGATCTACATAGAATGGAGACCTTATAAATGCCTCAACCACAGAAGAAGCTTCACACCAGAGCTCACATCTTCTTAAACACCAAAGCTAACCATTTATGGGTAAATCTATAGGAAAGCAGACTATATCCAAGTAGTGCATGAGAACAATTTCTTACTTTACCAGGGGGAGCAGGCACCATTATGCTATATTGCTAATTCCTTTCCATATTGACAAGAGAGAATAAATAATCAAGGAAATACCTGCCTTGTTTTCTTTCTGAAACACGACAGTCTATTTCAACACGGCACGCATGGCACACACTACTAGATACATGTAAAAATATAAACGCTAAAATATAAATTTCAGCATGCTCTTCTTTTCAGATTTCGGAAATGTATTTTTCATTCAGGCTTGAATCAAAAGCAAAATGTCACAGTTTTCCACACAACTGAAAATCCAGCCTGATGTACTCAGGAGTTACTGCAAGAGGCCACTGGACACAGGACTGGGGCCATATGAGTTTGCCTGGCTCCTAGCACACCGCCAAAGCCACACAAAGAAAGTTAGAGCACATCTGGAGGGAAATTACTTTTGTACGGCCCCAAAAGACCTTGTGTGGGACTAGCACCGTGTCATTAGCACCTAACCTCTGCATTAAACCATGCTGCAGAAACTATGCCGAACTCCTAACTCTCCTAAGGAGTCCCTCCTTTTCTCCCACCTCTCAGCCGTATGTTCCCACTCCTGTGCCTGCAGCACCAACGCAGTTTTGCCTGGTGCAGATCCATACTGCAAATCAAATCAATAAACTGATCGAGGCTTCTTTCCTGCAGAAGGAGGGAAGACTTTTTTCACCTAGCTCAGTTCAGTAATTTGGCCTACACCAAAGACCCACTAATAGTTATGTGATGGCAGGTAAAACAGTGACGCCGATGTGGGAACGAGCAACCTGTGTTGGCAGGGATTCCTTAAATTGCTTAAGTCAGCTTCAGTACCACAGTCAGAATATCATGGAATTACAGGATCAAAAAATTGTGGCTGATGTCTGCTAATGTGGAGCAACACGAAGAGATTTGCCCCATACTTCGATCAGGAGTGCACTTAGGTAGAGGCTACTAACAAATTATTTCAGCAAAATGCTTTTAGGCTGCATATAAAGTAAATTGGATCAAGTTTGCATCAGTTACATGAACAAACACACCTCAAATCCAAAGGGATGTGAACTAGGCATTGCAATGCCATGAGCTTCACACACATTAAGCAAAAACAGGAGCTCCCAAATTGTCAGAAAACAATTTATTCTTGTAAAAAAAAACATTGCTGCAATAATGCTACAAGTGAAAAGAACTTTTCTGTGCTGAAGGCACAAGTGTATGCACTGAATTATTCATTTACTCTCTTGCTTCCTCCTGCCCCACCAGCGAACAGACTTATCACCCACTAAACAAGCTGTTGATTCTTGTCTTGGGATTGCCATTTTGGAGCAAGTGGCAACCAAATCACAAATTGGCTATTATACATGGTTTTGAAGAGGGCCTAAAAATTCTGCCCGCTTCAGAGACTAGCTAAAACGCGCAAGTCACACACCACTGCACAAACGGAGAGCTTTGTCGTGGAGGTGAGTTTGGGCCTGAGGAAGGTTGGATGAGCTCTGTGGATTACTGCCTGCCTCTTGTCACAGGGAATGTGGGAACACTTCCCTCAACAACAAATTTCAGGTTTCTGGCTCAAAATATTCAGGCTACAGGAGGGAATGTGCCCCTTATATAAATACTGGAGAGCTTCTTCCTCTGAAGACCTAAGAAATTAGGTTCAAATATACATAGCTACTGAGTAGCATCAAGCATCCTCGTGGTAAGACTTTTTTGACACAGCATCTTGGAGAAGACATAAGGAGAAAAACCATAAAGGAACTGTTATCCTGGGGAAAAAAGTGATGACCACTGTTACAGACCAGAAGAAATGGAATTATGTGGTCCTTGTTTGGAAAATTTAGGTATTAGATTGAAACGAATATATATATATCAAATCTAAGCCTGTATGTTGCCAGAAGAAATAAATAGACTTATAATAAATAGACATGTAAATACTATCAGTAGAGACACTAGTACATCTGAACTGTTTAAAGTTTGTTACTCTACGTCAAACTGAGGGAACTGTGAAAGGAGGGTTAAATGAGAAAGCACAAGGAAATAAACAATTGCAAAGTTTTAATGAGTTTTGCAGTCCTTTAAAAAACATGAAAGACCGCTGGAGATTTAACAACGAACAAAGGCAAGATAGAAAAGGAAATCAGGTGCATGTTAGCAGAGATAAGAGCAGCATGCAGCCAAATAGCACATACTTAACAAAAATTTTCACTTCATTATATTTAAACCTTGAAGAGAAACTTTGCTCTTTTACACTATCACAATATGAAGCCTAAAAGTAAAATTGTGCTTTGAGACTTTAAATAGATCATGTCTCCCTGGCAATTTTAATTAGCATGCTTCTGTTTATACAAATGTGTCTGCAGGGAGCTGGTTTGAAGAATGGAAGAATAAGCCTAGATGAGTATATGGAATAAATTTAGTATCCATAATTTAAGTTTCCTTTGTCTGCCCATGAGCAAAAGGATCCAAAAAAAGCATAAAATTAATATTTTTAAATTATCCAAAATCCCTGTTCATTTAATGTACTATTTACATTTTCCTAGCTTGCTCATATGCTAGTGCAAATAGCCATCCCAAATAGCATCGAAATTACACAGAGCAGTATTTCAATAAAATGCAATTGTGAGAAGCAAGTTCTAACTGCAGTTAAACCAGAGTTAAACAAGATGGAGGGAAGGAAGGAAGGAAGGAAGGAAGGAAGGAAGGAAGGAAGGAAGGAAGGAAGGAAGGAAGGAAGGAAGGAAGGAAGGAAGGAAGGAAGGAAGGAAGGAAGGAAGGAAGGAAGGAGGGAAGGAGGGAAGGAGGGAAGGAGGGAAGGAGGGAAGGAGGGAAGGAGGGAGGGAAGGAGGGAAGGAGGGAGGGAAGGAGGGAGGGAAGGAAGGAAGGAAGGAAGGAAGGAAGGAAGGAAGGAAGGAAGGAAGGAAGGAGGGAAGGAGGGAAGGAGGGAAGGAGGGAAGGAAGTAGGGAAGGAAGGAAGGAAGGAAGGAAGAAAGGAAGGAAGGAAGGAAGGAAGGAAGGAAGGAAGGAAGGAAGGAAGGAAGGAAGGAAGGAAGGAAGGAAGGAAGGAAGGAAGGAAGGAAGGAAGGAAGGAAGGAAGGAAGGAAGGAAGGAAGGAAGGAAGGAAGGAAGGATCTATCTTTGAAATTACAAGTCAGAAGACTTTTTGCTATTTTGTGAAAGGAAGAGAATCTGACAATAGCTCTGCAGAGGAAACAGATGTGGGAAGCCCGCCCCCCCCCACCCCGGCCCAGTTACTCTGACTGTTTTAATATCAGAGAAGTAATCTATAATATACATACCAGGAGAATCTAGAAATACTTTCACCTGCCCCAGAGGTTTGGATTACTTGTCTAATAAATTATTTTAATCCGTCCCTCAGGCAAAGTGAGAAATTTGGCATATGGCAACTCTGTCCTTCCTTCTTCTGCTATATGGAAGGTAAAATCCCCCCCCCCGATTTACACGCAGTACTCTACCACTACAATTAATGGAACTGCGGCAGGGAAAGTCAAGGCATAATCTAGTGCTATAGATGTTTTTCGGGAATAGTAGATTTCACAGACTCACTATTACCAGCCTTTATTGAGTTCTGAAAGTTCATGTATCTCTCTCCTGATTCCCTTCCTCTCTTGAGATATTTTATTGCAGGCTTGTAAAGAAAGTTCTGTTATGCTGTATAGGATTTTAGTTTATGGGGAGTTTGCGTACATCGTATTTGCAATAATCTTGTCCCTTCAGACTCTTTTCTGTTGAAAAGCAGAGCAGTAAATCACAAATTTGGCTGAAACAAGCAAGTACAGAAGGATATTTTAAATGACAAAGGAACATTTCTAGATCTTGCCAGGGAGGTTTTCGTATTAGTTTTTAAATAAAGCTGATTTTAACAATCATTTAGTAATCAAAGATGAAAAAAATACCTCCCAAGGTCATGCCAGGAGAGAGCCACAGAGCAGGACACAGAGAGTTGTTCTGTTTGTATGCACAGACAGACTGTGGGACGATCTAACAGATTGGCTCGGAGGCAGGACTTTGTAGCACCAGCTCCTTTCCCCTTTAGCACTCTCAACAGCTACACAGCTTTATGGTCTCCCTCCTTGTTACTTTAGAAAGCAAGAAAAAAGAGACTACAGTATCCTTCTCCAGCGTGGGCAATTACTTATTCTGTCTCAGTGGAGGGAGAGCTGGAAGCCGGTGCTTTTTTCATTAATGGACAGAAGTAGATACAATCAAAACTCTGGAAAACTTCAGACTCTGCTTTCTCACAAGAGAAATCAAACAGTCCTGGGAAAGGACTTCAGACTTTAGGAGAGTCAAAGAAATAAATTTCCATCTGTACTCGACGTTCAGTCTGCGAAAACCGTAACCACTTTAGATCATTTCCTTTGATGCCAGCAGCCTTGGCAGGACTGGAATATTTTGTTATCAGTAACAAACACCGCAAAACATCCCACTGTGTGTATCACTTGAGGGCAGCAGTCTGAGGGCCATGGAGAGTTGTCCTCGTTTCTCAGGCGAGGCAACCCAGCTACCAGCCTCTGAACCTCACACACGTGCTTTCAGCAGGCCAAAAAACACCTTGACCCCTGCCACATGCAGAAGCACTTCCTTCCCTCTACAGAAACATCTACTGGCACTAGCTGGGAACAGGGGTGTTCCTGCAATGGTGAAAGACAGAGATGGAGAGCAGGTTCTTGCCCAAGAGTCCTTAGGAGAAGGAAGCAAGTAGAGCTCAGGCTGGGGAGGAGAGCAGAGGGTTACTGGCATACAGTTTATATTTAATTCTCTAAACCTTTCATTGTCTTTCTAAACCTGCTTTCTTGAAGTTTCAACTGCTAAGACAGTTCGGAGAACCCTGAGCAAGCAGGTACTTTGGATGATGACGTTTCCTTTTGTTGATCCACCACCACACAACGACCTACAGGAGAGAGGGTCATTGCCCAAAATTTTCCCAGCACCTTACTGATAAAAGTGAAGAATATGCCTTTTAACTCAGTGTATAATGAGAAAGAAATGAGAACTGCTTTTATGTAAAGCATACCATACAGCTGGTTAAAAGACCCTTCAGCAAATAGAGATAGCTTTAAGAAATTTCTAACTACAAAATAAATCCACCGAAGTGCAACGCTGCTCTCCTAAGAACTACTTTTAAAAAACAAGCTGCATGACATTAACAAAGCCAGTGAGGTGATGATCATTAACACACAGCAACAAAGACCACGGGATAAAATAAAAAAAGGACAGGTTTGTGATACCTGAGGCAATGTCTGGAGAAAAGGCTGCAGACAAAGCAGTCTTCCCCTCCATGCTCAGATGGGTCCAGCAGCTGTGTGACAGCAGCGCTGTGCTCTGGCCACTCGTCCTCCTTCCAGCCAGCCCAAAACAGGAGGAAAAGGCTCTTGCAAAGCTGTTTTCCTCCTTTACAGCCTCAATAGCTCCTTTTCACTGAGCACAAAAAATGTTCGATGTTTTTTTACAAATCCCATTGCTGGGGCAAACATCACACTTCTCCATTTCAGGAAGGTTTCAAACCTTGCTAGGAGCAAATAAAAGCTAAAAGTACTGATACATTCAGATTGCTTACTCTCGTACACATTTAAAAATGCTCTCTTCCTACTGTAGGATCAAACTCGGGATGCTTGAGTGTGTGGGACTGACATAGTTAATACTGTTAATACTTTTCCCTGACTTTCCATTTTCCTCCAGTTAAACAAATGAAATAGAAAACTCTGCATTTCTCACACTCCCTACCATGAGTGAGCGGGTGCACTAGTCTGGGATTGTTTCCCCTTGTCTGACTCCTACATCAGTTCCTATTCAGAGAGCAGCTGGTCTCCGAATATATTCAGAGCTGGTTATCTCCATATACAATTTATCCTAGCAGATCCAGGCTTCTATTCTTTTTTTTTTTTTTTTTTTGCCAGGAAACAATTATTTAGCCATTTGTCAGTCTTTCTCCAGCCCTTGCCCCATAACTGTTGAAACGGTTGGCCAATTTTAATGAAATCTGGCAGAAAAGCACAAATCTTAAAGACATTAAAATCCTATCATCTTTGTGCAAATCAATAGGTGAGGAGGAAAGATTTTGAACGAGCATTATTATTTCTGCTGTTTCACTGAAGACCGTTTTCCCCGTGTCCCACCTTCCAAAGGAGCCCCAAGGGCTGCCCTTGGCCTTGAAGTGCAATAGTTTGGGGTAGGTAGGGAATCTCCGAGCTCCCTTTTAGGCATGCCACCTGGATTTACAGTGGGACCAGCCTCAGGTGTAGAATACTCTCCTCCTCTCTCCATGCTCGATGAAGATCCAGGCAAGGATCCCAGGCACGCTGCTTGGGTATCCAGTGGGATCCGCAGTGGACTGGGAATGGGGGAACACCCTTGACTGCACCCAACCCACAGCCTCGATTCCCAGCCGGACCCAGCAGGGTGGTGCGTTCCACCTACACCTCCTTCAGACCAGCCCTTTCTCTGCACACTCATGCCTTACCAACGTCTTTGGGCAGCGTTCTGTAATTGCCCAGTGGTATGGGGAACCAAGCACAGAAAGTAGGTCAACAGCAACAAAATGACCCACCTTGCTCCCTCCCTCCACCCCACCTCTCCTAAAAGAATGCTGTTGGAAGGTGACTCAGCGTCCCTTTTCCTCTGAACGTGTGGCACCCTCAACACAAAAGCACAAGTCAAAAGCCCAAATTATCTTTTTCCTGTTTTTGATTTTATTTTCCTAAACCACGTTTTCAAAATTTTCCACAGAAAATACTACTTTTGTACTAGATACAATAACTCTAATTTTCACCTGAAGATTACAACCAAGGTTGCAAAAATCATGGCATGAGCAATTTTGAGCACCCTGTTATTTAGCAGCAAAGTCCTGCTTTGATCCATCTCCCTGCTGACTTCAATGGAACTACACTAGGTATAAATTAAAGCAAAATTCAGTCCATCAGCTCTACTTTAGGCTTCATGCATCCCATTTAAGCAATGCCTCCACCTTGATTTCACCTTGCTGCAGTCAGCAAAGAATGCTGATATAAAAGGTGTCGTGCTTTCGTGTATCCGCTCACTCTGCTTTCATGTTTAAGCTGTACCATTTTACCTTACCATTAAAACTACATTTAAGCAAAAGTGAAAGAGTGTATAATCTCTTGTGCTCTTTCTGGAAAACAAGCCTCCATTAAGTTTTCCTCTGTCTCCCTGTACACAAATAGCAAAAACATGTATTTTCCAGTCAAAAACAAACAGCAAAGTAAAAAGTCTATTACAGGGAGGACAGTCACTCATTCGGACATTTTTCATCTGAATGGAGAAATAAAGTGGTATTTCTCTAGCACGCAGGAACCTAACCTACATTTCAAAAAAGAAAAAAAAAAAAAAGGATATGCTGAGATCATCAATCACATTAGCAGGAATTACATGTCTGAACCCTTAGATGCCAATAACAATCCCAACCATATTGCATCAATTAGTCATTGATTGCTTGTGAAGAGGTAAAAAAGCTGTAGTGCCTCTCTCCCTTCCCTCATTACCATGGAAAAGGGACAAGATTGCAGCCCAAAGAGCTGTACCTGGAGTCACAGCCATGGCCACATGGATGGACTTTCCTCTCACAGGCAGGTCAAGGCTCCACCTGCCATTGAAAATTTCTTTCTGGTTACAGAAAAAAAAAAAAAATCAAGCCAGTCTATGGATTAAAGCTATTTGTGACAGTAATCTTTTTTTGCTCTCAAATGTCCTTCACTAAGCACGCTCTGCTCATCTTCTTGCAAAACTTGTCGATCCAGGAACTCATTCTTTGGCCTTGACAGAAATAAAAAATGAGAAAAAAGGGAAAAGAGGCATAGCTGTACCTTCAAAATAATGTACTTTAAAAGCATCATCTGCAAACGGGGTATCACATTGAAGTTCTGAAACTGCAAAAAATAATCCTAACCTTTCAGATAAAGTTACACTTTTACATGTAGAAGATAGATAAATAAAGATGAGTTCATTTCTCTGCACATCAATGAAAAATATTTAGAAAACGCAGTTTATTGAAAAGAGACTTAGAAGACTTTCCGAACTTTAACCAGTCAATCTTCCCAGCAAATACAACCAAAAGTATTGGCTGCTGAACATGAAAACTTTAGTGTTTTTAAAGAGCACTTCAGTGTATCTCTAACTAGCCACCCAATGGAGCTACCTACCATGTGCTGTCTCCGTTGTACTAAAGCAAGCATCACCCTGCTCAGCTCCGGTGGGAGAACCAGGATCTCACAGCACTTTCTAGTTTTGCTCCAGGAATCTCTTTTGAAGGGACCAAAAAATATTAGAGGTGTCAGCACAAGGTCATGACAGGCCAGTTTAAATAAAAGCTTTCCTTTCATCACTTTAAAACCTGTTGTCCAGTCACTGTTTTCATTTCTGCCAAGCCTTTTGCTTGCCAAAGGCTCGCCTGTGGAAAACACTTAGGACAGGCAGCCTCCTACTGAATGAAAATACATTTGCTGTTCCACCACTGGGTAATACACTGAATCCATGAAGCATCACCTTTTACATAGGGCCTACTTGCCAGTGCCAAATGAAAAAAAAAATAATATATGTATGTATATACGTGCTTGAACAAATAAAAACACTAGTAACACCTGGAAAGAAACATGGTTGTAAAGCCAGGAAGAGCACTTCCTAAGCACTTATTAAGCAACAAACAGTTTAGCCAAATGTTCTTCATTTATTCAGAAAAGACAATAAAATCCTATCTTCCAGCCTTGGAAATCCAAGAGCATTTCACCCACCGCAACTGGTGCCACGTAAAGATATGGACATGGCTCCGATCCCATCCCAACTGAAGGTACAGCCACTCTCTCGGCTGCATTTTAGTCTTGCAACCAGAGCATTTCATGCCGCAGCCCAGCTGAAGCCACATTTGCTGTTATCGACGAAGCATAAAACCTCAGCAATGCTGGCACCACTTCTCTGCTGTTTCAAAACAGGGTGGACTAGATTGTGATTACTGACATTTCTCCTAGGCATAATAATTTTGCCATTTTTGGAAAAAATCCGGTATCAGCAAACATCAGAAAATGTGAGACTTTCTTAAACTAGAGACAATCATAAAATACACTGTTTATGCACAGCGGCAAGCAAATGCGAAATACACATCAGGAGATGCACGTTTAGACAACAAACCAATTCACTGTTGATGGTTATGCGTTTTATTGTACCACAATAAACAATACATAAGCTACACACCAAAAG
The DNA here is from genome assembly GCF_964199755.1 of Larus michahellis. NCBI lineage: Eukaryota > Metazoa > Chordata > Aves > Charadriiformes > Laridae > Larus > Larus michahellis. Next base: position 61,427,505 of record NC_133900.1, on the reverse strand, counting down.
AACATAAGCCTTGGAGAGTGGAGCAACCGTGGTAAGACAGATGGTGCAAGGCACAGGATTTACCACATATGTAGAGGAAGAAACGAGCAATTCATTCAGGGCAGATCTCTAGCTGGTGTTGGGTAGCTTTAGAGCTTTTACTACGCAAGGATCTGCTCAGGCATTTCAATCAGTCCTGGTGAAGTCTTTGTTTTTTCCCAGAAAACTCAAATTGCTTCTAAACAGCTCCCCTTTCTGTTCACCCTCGTTTGCAAAAAACTACAGAGATTTAAGAGGAACGTTGTCTAAATAAAATTTTCAGCCCTGTAACTCAACACTGCCAGCAACACTTTGTCTTTAGAGAGGGCAGAACTTTGAACAGAGACCTCACCATGGAGAACGGGCGTCTCGTTTCAAAAACAAACTTGTTCAGATCAGTACTTCATGCCTATGCAGTGTGAAGAATTTTTACCTTCTTGCCTTCTTTTTACCTCCTTAATCCCGCAGTCACCTGGATTTCAGATACTTCATAAATTTAGACTCGTTATCAGCGTACACTGAATAAACAGGTTTTGGGATAGAGGGGAAAAAATGCACAAAAAAAGTGTTTTACTGGAAAAAACAGACAACATCAGCTAACCTGACAAGTTCTTTTATCAGCTACAGTATGAACTGACTTCAAGAGAATTTAATTTTATTAACACCCATGAAATTAGTTGGGGGTGTTGGCCACTGGATTTGATGCTTGTGGTAAGCGCTCACAGAATAAGATTTCTGCGACACCGTCTGAAAAAGAAAGAACTATTGCAGGTGCTTTATTTTGACTTACATTACTACCAGTATTTCCAAATTCAACATGTTATTTTATTACTATTTAGAAGCAGATTTTCTGCTTCGAAGGTGGCATAATTATTCCATTTATGACCCCAATTATTCAACCATAACCCAAGACAAAAAGATGTTAACCTGAAATCAGAAGTCACATGCCTTGCTGCCGTAACAGCAATGGCTGAAATGGGTCTGTCCAGCCCTACGGCCCTGTGTCTGATTCCAGGACCAAAAGCAAGCTAGGAAGCTAGACAGAGAATTAAATAGTCTCCCATGAAAGAGATAGAAAGAGAATGAAATATTCTCCCAGCCCCAGCAGCACACAGTGCAGGTACATTTGCAGTGCAAGACATAAGCCAAACGGATACTATATGTAATTCAACTGTTTACATAAGTGAAAATGTAAGGAATTAGGTGAATATGGAAAAAGCAAAAGTTAAGGAGAAGTACTCTTAGGACTGTCTGGAAAAAGAACTGTTCCAAGCAAAAGGGAAGATATGAAACATATGCAAATTCAAGTGATAAGAGAAATTTACGTTAGGAAAATTAACTGGGGCTATGAAGGTAAACAAGGAGATTACTCAACTCAGAAAGACAAAATACTGAAAAAAACAAACCTTTTGCATTCACACCAAGCTGTTTCTCTTAATTATCTGAGAAGTCTTTTTCAATCTATTATCTCACAAATAAAAACATTTTACTAGCACTGGGTATCAGGCATCACTAAGTAACTACACCAAATGACAGTAATTACAGTAAACTGCAAGGATAAATAGTGAGTAAAAAATAAACAAGTACTGAATAGTTCTAGAACAACTGAAACAGTTACTTTTAAATACATAACTTCCTTTGTGAGTTCACTGAAAACAGCAAGATGGCTTAATACTCAGTCGTACATTCATAATACTTTGTATAGCTGTATATTATTTTTGAGGTTGGACTAGATGGTCTTTAAAGGTCCCTTTCAACAAAATGATTCTATGAGTATAGTGCAAACAGATAATGTATCTTTTTATTAGCATACAAGACTTCATGTAACCATATCTTAGCTAACATAAGACTGCAAAGCATCCTTAAACCAGACAACAAAGGGCTGATATCATTCAGATTCATGTTTTGTTTATTTTCAGGAGGCTTCCAGTTTCCTTTAGAGCATCTCCCCATAAGACAATGTTCAGTTGGACCCGGATGACAAAAAAAGCCATTTTCTGTCAGTATTTAGGATAAAGATATTTTATTTGATAAATAAGATATCCAACGAGCCTGCAACACTCAGAAAGTTGCATGAAACATGGGATGGTACATAATTCAGAACACAGAACAACCTTTCACATTGAGCTGTTGAATCAATTATGTATGGACTGCTTCTTGCAATACTTTCAGACCACTGACCATAACTGATCCCTAGTAGCCCTTAAATTCCCAAATCTCATTAATGGATTCCTGCTCCCTAGTATGCTTCCTTCACTGACACAGTCTGAGACAAAGGCCACAGTTATTCCAGGTTGTCCGTGACATCTTGTATGTGAACAGTATATTATTCTGTGAGGCGACTACCTTGCTCATGCTGTTAAAATAAAGAAGAATTTTTTTCATTATTTTCTGCACCACCCTTGATTGAGCAGGGGGAGACAAAAACAAAACAAAACAAAACAAAACCCTAACAAAAACCCCATGACACTGCAGTGTCTTTTCCTAACACAAAATTCTGAAAATGTTAACTTCCCAGTAAAGTCTGAAATTTTTGTTCGCTAGCACAGTAAGTCACGTACAATTTCTGAAAATCTAAAGATACATTTACCGACACCCTTCGCTTCTGCCGTTTCTTGCGTAGTGCTACATGATCTTTAGTCAGCAGTGAAGAAACTTTTCTGTATTGAGATGTCACAGAGTCTGCAGCCCCCACAGTAGTGGCTGTACCAGGCTCTGAGCAGCAGGTTCCCCACCCCTCTTAAACTTCGGTACTTTAATCCTTCTAGATATCCATGTAGAAAATACTACACAAATAGAGGCCAGATTTTTAAAATTATTCTGATACCCAGAGATAAAAATCTCACAATACTTTTAAATACTTGTCATATTTGTTTCCTTCTGCAGAGCTCTAAATAGTCTAGGAGTAATTAACTTTACAGCAGGAAAACCAGGGGCAAGCTTAAGCTTTACACCTCTTTACGCTTCTAACCTGCTTTTAAGCCTGCAGTAACAATCCCGATGCTCTTGCCCTTATGATCAAACTGATTTTTAATGATTACTGCAGAGGGCAATTTCTAACATTTGTAGCTGGACAAGATCTCCACTCACAGTGCCAGAAAATTTGTGTGACCGAAACACTATTACTGCAAAGTCCCTTTTCTTTTGCTGTAAACCACTCATTCTTTCTATTTTTAAGTACATTTTTATACTTCCTTTCATCCTTACCCATCGTGTTTAGGACAGCAGCTCAAGTCACCTGGGCAAGAGACTGGAGAGCCAAACCATACCCAGTGACACAGCACTACCCCTCACTTATTGTCCCAACTATAATGAAATTGATTTATCTTTTTCCAGATTTTTTTTTTGCTTACTGCCTCTGAGGTCCTGTTTTAGTCGTAACAGGTCAGCCTGGGAACGACCAGCTGGCAGGGAAGGTACTCAGAAGAGCTGCTGAGGAGACTTCAGGGTGGCATATTAAATAGTTGTGACCGTTAACACTGGGATAAATGAAGGAAGGGATTAATCTACTAAGAGCCAAACAAGACACGGCCTGAAAACACTTGTATTAGAAAAGCACGTGGGAATACATTGAAATCTAAAGGAAACACGCTTAAAACTCAAGTTATTTTCAGCATCATCACCCCGCTGCTTCAACCCAGGCCTCTCACGGAGAGCCCGAGGCAACACACAGGACCCCACGTAACGACCTAGGCCTTCCGCCAGCCTTGGGGTGGCGGCAGGCACCTCCCCCGAAGCAGAGGAGGGAGGGCCGGGGGGACGCGGCCTTCAGCGGCCGGTAACAGCGACCAGCGGCCGGTAACAACGACCGGCCGCCCTGAGGGGAGTCACCCCCCGCCCCCGGCTCCCTCACCCCCGCCCCGCGCGCTGCCGCCCCGCCCCGCCCCGCGCGGAGACCCCGCCCTCCCGCCGCCCCAGGGAGGAAGCGCGCGGCACTGCCCCCACCATGATGGCGGCCAGCGCAGGAAGGGGCGGGGCGGGGCGCGGGGCGGGGCGGCGGGGGCACCGCCGGGCAGTGCGGCGGCGGCGGCAGCAGCGCGGCGCCGGGCGGAGGGGGCGGACGGCGCGGCGGGGCACCCCCCACACCCCCCTGCCCGCAGCGCACCGCCCCGCACCGCCGCCGACCGATGCGGGGGCCGGTTGGGGGGGGGAAACCGGCGAGGCGGGCGGGGGCTGAGGGCCGCCGCGGCCGCCGCCCTCCCCGCTCCCCGCCACCCCCCTCCCCGCCGCCGCCGGTTCGGGGCCCCACAGGCGCGGGCCGCGAGCGGCCCCGCCCCCCGCCGTCTCCTTAAAGGGCCCGCGGCGGCTGCGCGCCGCGCCGCCAGTGCTCGCCTCGCGCCGATGGCGCCGCTCTCGGCAGCGGCGGCGTCCCCCCTGCTTCCTTTCCCTTCCCGTCGCCCGCCGCTTCCTCCCTCCGTTCCCTTTCGCTTCCGGGGTCAGGTCTGCCGCCACCGCCGCTGCTCGGTAACCAGCCCCGTCGCGGGCTCCGGCCGGCAGAGCCGGCAGCCGCGCCCCGCGCAGGCCGCCCCGCGCCGCCCCCATGGCCAGCAACCCCCAGCCGCAGCCCCCGCCGCCGCCGCCCCCGCCGCCGCCCCCTCAGCAGCCACCGCCGCTGCCGGGGGCCGGGGCGGCCGTGGGGGTCGGCGCGGCCGAGCCCGAGCTGGTCTCCATGATCGTCAACCACCTCAAGAGCCAGGGGCTCTTCGACCAGTTCCGCCGCGACTGCCTGGCCGACGTGGACACCAAGGTGGGGGCGGACGGGCCCGGCGCCCCGGCGGTTGAGGGGGGAGTCCGGGCGCCCCGCCGGCGGGTTCCTCCTGGTGCTCCGGCAGGTCGGGGGCAGGCCGGGCCGGGCCCGGCCCGGGGGTGGCGGCGGAGTGCGCCCGGCGCTCGGTGCTGGGGGAGCGGCCGCCTGGGCCCGTGCGGGGCTGCGGCCGGGCCCGCGGAAGCCGGGCTGCGCTCGGCGGCCCCGGGGGCGAAGCTGGAGGGCCCGTCTGCAGGGGGGAGCGTGGGCCGGCCGGCGGTGGAGACACGGCGGGTTTGGGGGAGTGCTCCTAGCTATACGGGCGTGTTGAACACGCTGCCGTCGCCGCCAGGGAGCGGCGGCGCCTTCCCTGGGTTGGTGGGGTCCGACGGGCTCCCGGTGCCTCCAGCCCGGCCTCCGGGAGGCTGACGGCTTATCCAAACCCTCCCGTCCAACCTCTCTGTTGTTGCTTTCTAGCCCGCCTACCAGAATTTGAGGCAGCGCGTTGACAACTTTGTTTCCAATCATTTGGCAACTCATACCTGGAGTCCTCATCTCAACAAGAACCAGCTGAGAAATAACATTAGGCAGCAGGTTCTCAAGTAAGTGACAGCGAACGTGCTCACGTACCCTGAGAGGTGACAGGGGCTCTAGGTCAATTGTCAAGTGTGTGCTTTCTTCACAGAAATTTCTGAAGAAGCTTTTTTTTTTTTTTTTTACCATTTAAAATGTGATATTATTTCAGATAGCAACTCAACATCAGTATTAGTCAGAATTAGACTGCATATATTATTTCTTCTGATCCAAGTTGATGCAGGGGTAGAAAGCTTGTTTCTGGCTTGGGATGTAAAACCGTAGCTAAAGTCTATCTTTGCTATTATCATCAAGTTTTCAATTAAGTAAAATTAAAAGGGTTTGACAAACTAGGCTCGGTGAAGTACAAAGCTAAGCTCACAAAACAAAAAGCTGGATGTAAATCTAGCTAGACAGAGAAGAGGTTTTTCAGAGCTGCTGTTATGTTGAAATGATGTCAGACACTTACCCGATGTTATGTTATTTCATGAGGGTTCCTCTAGTTTTTCTTCTAAAAAATTAGAGTCATAAGAAACATTAGGAAATTTCTTCAAAGTAGCATGAGTTTGGTCACTGATTTGATTCAAACAAGGGATTTGGGAACAAACTTACTCAGTTATGCTGTAGTGATGCCATTGATAACTGGTACTGAGGAGCTGTTTTGTTTGGGGGGGAGGGGAACGATTGTTGTTTGGGGGGTTTTGGTTCTTTTTAAAGAAACAATGAAGACAAGAGGCAATATATGTTCCACAAAAGATTACAGGAATCTAGAGAGAACCCAGAGGTACGAAGCTCTCTCTTGCTTTTTTTTTTATTTTACTGAAGATTAGGTGTGTTCTATAAAGCTGCAGAACTTTGAGGTGTCACACTGTATTGGGGAACTTTGAGTGATAATAACTGGTCTAGTAGTTTTCCCTCGTGCCATCTATAATTTGTCTGTTTTATGCCATGGGAATTGATAACATCAGGTTACTTCTTAATTCTTTTCCACAAATGTCGCTTTGACAGTTAGATAACATTTCTAAGCATGACCAGTAGTGATATAACAGGCTGTTTGTTCTGCTGATTCCATGCAGTTGGATTGCTTTTTTTCTCTATTTTTTTTTCTGAGTTCATAAGGTGTTGGAGCTGTTGAAATACAGGCAGCTGGCTAAACACATACCTGAAGTCATGCTCAGAAAATGTTAATGCTTCCTTGGAGGTTCTTAAGAGTGTTTACGTGACATCTAAATGAGCATATTTCATTAAGATATTCTTGAAAAGTAATTTTTCTTATTACGTATTCATGTAACTTTGTTTCAGGTCTGGAATGTTGGAATCTGGAATTGACAGAATTATTTCTCAGGTTGTGGACCCAAAGATCAACCACACATTCAGACCTCAGGTGGAAAAAGCTGTCCATGAATTTTTAGCCACATTGAATCACAAAGAGGAGGCAGGCCCCAGTACAGCTCCAAGTGAGGAGAAAACAGATGCTTCTGTTACAGTGCAAGGTACTCTGCCATTTCTCTGAGCAGTCTATTAACAAAAGTTTGTTTATCAAGATAGAGGAAACACTCATTAGGTTTGCTGCCAGCACAAGATTGTTAGCATCAGTATTAACAAGCTGAGCGCCAGGCAGCATACCATAATATGTGTCTCTTACTGTATGTATAAAGGTAGAAGGCAAGAGCGATGTCTTCATGTACCACCATGTCACTTGGTCACTTCCACTTGAGATTAGAAGGGATCAGTTTACTACAGGGGAAAAAAGTTGGTCTTGGGGTTTGGCTATCTACGTATTATAGGATCAGATAAGACATAGCTGTAAGAGAACGATCCATGTTTTTTTTATGCGTTGGTAGATCGGGGAAAAAATTATCTATGAGACAGCTGACTTCATGCAGTTGCTGTGTGCCATAAAATGTGAATGGCTAAGGTCCTCTCAGGAACTTAAGTTCTGCTGTAAATCAGCCAATCTTTAGTTTGTTTATAAATACAGCTCTTTTGCTTTATGATTTTCGTTTATGTTGCCTGGTATCAACTTGTAAACACTCCTACAGGTAATTGTCCATTCTTTCCCTTTCTAAGAGACTCCACAGCAGTCCATCTATTTGTAACCAGACCCTTTATTTAAATCCTAGCCCTTTTCCTGTGAGGCCCACTTCCTTTAAAGTACATGGGTTAACAAGCCAGCTGCAGTTCTTAGTGCTAGTCCAGTTAACTCTTTCCCATCCATCTTCAAAGTTGCTTCTAAGGAGATGGGAAAGTGACAGGGTATTTCTTATAGTCTTGTTGTTACACAATTAATATGCTGAGTCCATTTTCTGTGTCATTTATGGAGATACCAGAGGTACAAAATACAGACTTTCAACTACAGTGTTTTATATTGTGCTTTGCCAGAGTCATCATCCAAATGGTAAAGTTGCTCAAGGATTGTGTTGAGAACATCCTTCCCATAGACAACCCCTGGGGTTTTTTTAGCTGATTTCAGGAACAGTAGTATGTCACAGTAAAATGAATCTCTGGTAATCTGATTACAATCACTGCAGGAATGCAACTTCTTGTTCCTTTTTTTTTTTTCTCTCTTTAAACCAAAATCTCTAGATGCTAAATCAATCAAACCTTTCAGTTACTTTTACTTATTTTAAATAATTATTCTTTTTCCTTTCACTTGCTTAAAATTCTGTCTGAACAGAATTACGGAAACTAAGGTGAACTATTTTCTTTCTTACTGTTCAAGGTGTCTCTGCTACAGCTCCTAGTGGCAATGTAGCTAGTGATGCAATGTCCATTTTGGAAACAATAACTTCTCTTAATCAAGAAGCAAGTGCTGCCAGGGCTTCAACAGAGAACTCAAATCCCAAAAACAATGACAGAGTTGCAAAAAGACTCTCATCTCAGCAGAGTGTGGATGGTAGCACAGAGAGAGAGAGAAACGTGGAGGACTTGCCAGACAGAGAGAGAGCAGTTTGTGATCTTCCTGGAGAAGGGTCTGAAACACTTGCAAAGTGTGAAGATTTAAATGAGCTTCCCTGCCAAAGTGAAGAAATAAAAAATTCAGCAAAGGATACAAATAATTTGACTTTTACAAGTAAAGAAACAAGTAAAGAAATTCAACAGGAAAGTGAAGATCAAAAGAATAAATTATTAGATAAATGTGACAAGAAACCAGACAGCAGTGAAAAAGGTGAAAGAAGAAAAGAAAAGAAGGAAAAACTTGACAAAAAGTCTGACCATTCAAAGAAAAGTGATGATTCTACAAAGTCAAAAGAAGAAAAACAAGCAAGAGAGTCGGAACCAGTGAAACATTTAGTTCCAGAAAAAAATAGCAATAAACACAGACCAACTGAAAGCACTAAAGAAACTAAAGAAGGTATGGTGTGGACAATGCTCTTCCTTAAAATATGGATATGGGGTGGTGGGCGGCGGTTAAGCGTATTTAAGAGGTGAATTTGAATTGTATTTGGAATGTAGCTTCTTTGCTAGTTCTGGTAAATTTGTCTAGCTAGCCACCGCTAGGTCTTGGTTCATCTCCCTTAATTGAGGTACTCACATTAGGAATCGGATGAGCTTTGACTGCTCAAGTGTGTGATTGGTCATCTGCCTTACTCTGGCAAGTTCTCTCAACGATTCCAGTGTTCGTTTAAAGTTTCTAAGTTTCTATTTGTACCCCAGGGTGAATTTTGTTTTGAGTAAACCGCAGTCAGCCTAAGAACGTTTCTTTAAGGCGTTATGATTTTTTTTCCCTATTTCTTGTTCTTAAGATAATTTTGTTTTCAGTGGAAAAATCATCGTTTTGATAAGAAAAGTTTCTCAAATACAGTGTGCTGCATTACAGCCCTTTCTTTCTATTTTTTCCTTTGCAAGAACATATGTCAGTAGATTCAGATATGGATGTACTCAGTGACATCACTGTCAGCTCTGTCCACACCAGTGACCTTTCTTCCTTTGAAGAGGAGAGTGAAGAGGAGCCTGTAATTTCTGACAGTACTGAAGAGGGGGAGATCACATCAGATGGTAAAATAATTAGATTGTTAAGTAGAAAGAAAGAATGTGCAATGCTTTCGTTGAGTGCATCATATAAATTGGAGGCTTTGAGGTGTGTTTTATTGTACTTAGTTACGAGAAGGAGTCTGAATGTGGAACGGATAGTATTTGTGCAATTACAAAAGGCAAGTAGTGGACATACTTTGAATATTGTTTTTAATAGCTTCATACACTCTAAACATTGTAAATCTTATTTGTACTACCGTATTTCATAGCCGACAAAAAACTTGATGGTGATGAATGTGTCACTTTCCTATGGGTTTTTTGCCCCTCCCTTCTGCAATGAATTTGGTTTAACACTGCAGTGCTTTATTTGTGACCCCATGGTAGTGGTTGTAGCTGACTCTGCAGATCAGGTCAGTCTTAGAGCTTTAGGATTGCAGGGATTTCCCAATTCTACCTGGCCACAGTAGGAGGATCAGGAATGGATGCAGCTTTAAGGGTTTGCAAACACCAAATCTTTTCACTGACTGGGTTACCTATTTGTGCTTGTCCAGAGCAGACCTCAGACTCTGTTTTCTGCGGATATGTGGCTTTTGCAGTTAATAAGACTTTCCACTTCATAATACGGAGTGCCTTAGTACCTGAGTATGTTGTCTCTAATATGCTGTGAACTTATCTTTTCTGCTCTAGGCATATTATTTAGAAGCACTGAATTACTTGCATATTCTCTGGCTTTGGTTTTACCTTTACACATGACAGATTGCATTCAGTTCTGACTAAATATTTGTGAAATGAAAACAAGCCTTAAGTATATTTCAGGGTTACAAATTATTTGTACAGTATGGAGCACAATGTTTTTGCTGTATTTCTAATAACCCTCCTAAAATTGAAATAGGTTTATTTAATTTTACTTGAATAATACTTACATGAGTATAAACAACGTGTTTTGTGTGTATATTTCAGTAAGCCTATATAGTTTTTACATTCTCAAATACTGTACAAGTTTTTTTGATCTAGGGAAGAAGCTTAATTTAATACATAACATAAATTATATTCTGACTTCTTATCTGGTATTAACTACTTAACAGTATATGTAAATAAGGCAACGTGATTACAGGCAAGGGGGTAAGCCCAGTTGTTGTATCCCAGCTTATTTTGGGGTTTGTATATTGCAGTTTTTTGGCTGAATGGTGTGCACAAACATATGAATATACCTTTCAGGTTTTCATAATCTAGTGATTTTTTTTGTTGTTAAAGGATCTAATTTTTTAACTGTTTTTGTTTTTAGAATAAGTGATTGTTAATACATTTTGAGTGGCTTTCGCTCCTCAAAAGTTACTTTGAAAGCACTGCCCTAATTTATCAATATATCTCTACGCTTCATTAACCTTTCTTCAGATGAAGAGGAGAAAAGCAGTCAAAGTAAGACAAAGCCTCATGCTAATGAGCTGAGTGATGGGAAAGCCAAGCCTGTTCGTCACGCTTATGTTCGTAAGCCTTTCCTGTACTCCAAATATTTCAGTGATTCTGATGATGAACGAACTGTAGAACAACGCCGTCAGTCTATTGTAAGTGTGAATTTTGTTAATGCTCACATTCTAGCTCCTTAAACTTTTCAGCACAGAGATTCTACTTCTTGTTTGGTGGTGGTTTGTGAGGGGGAGTCTTCTGTTTCTTCTCACTTCATTTTTCTTCCCCGCCCCCCTTGTGTTACAACTGCCCCTCCTTCAAACTTCCACCAATATTTCATGATCTGCTCTCCAGGGAAGCACTCTGGTGGTTATAGTTTGAAGTCTTCTGGTGGTGAAAGTAATGACACGCTTTGCCACCTTTTTCCCCTGCTCTAGAATGGTCTTTTGGTGTTGACAGAGGATTTACTAATTACATGCCGTTTCTTCGCAGAATCGCAGCAATAGGTGGATTCTCTCTCAACTGAGTGATTTGATATGGAGAGTGAGGACTGCTGCACATATGAAAAACCTGTTCTTCAGTAGATTTAAAGTATATAATGACAATTTGGGTAGAAAAATTAGCCCATGTCTACCCGCAGCCTGCCTTCAGTGTGGTTTTGTGTAGTTTGGGCTTGTGTTGACTACTGCAGGCTACTTCATTACATCATCTCTTTGCAAATGTAGTTATTGCTGTCCATGAAATTGGTAGTTCATAGCATGTCTGTGGCCAGTGAGAATAGAAAGAGACATGTTCACTATATTGAAGAAGGATCAGCACACACAAGAGAGAACAGTAGTGCTTTTAGATCCTTTTCTTTTGGCTAAATATATTTATTTTTTAATTTTATATATCTAATATATATACACTATTTATATGTTATATATACATATTATATATAAATAAAATAAAAAGAAGATACATTCTTTGAGAAGTTCGCATAGTCTCAGTCTGCAGTGTTAAGCAACAATGGAACTCTTTGGAACTCATCTAGTTTCACTTCACAGAAGTATTAGAGGATTCCATTAACTTTCATATAATGATTTCTAAGGACTGTTTGTTTTTCAGTTTGCCTCAAGCTACAATGTTCTGTTTTCTCTGTGTTTTAGACATACATTTGTAGTCAAAGAATACTCTTTGACCTAATGTTAAATTGTTTTCCTTGTTTTTGTATCTCCAGGCCAAAGAAAAAGAAGAGAGACTCCTAAGAAGACAAATTAACAGAGAGAGACTTGAAGAAAAACGTAAACAGAAGGCTGCAGAAAAAACAAAATCCCTGAAAACTGGAAATCAAAATGCTAAAGGTATGAGAAGTATAACATTACCCCCCACCTCTCTCGCTTTCTCTCTCTGGAAAAAAAACATTCAAGATAAAATATTGGTAATAAGTCTCTAGTCATTTCCCTCAAAAATGCAACATTTCAACAGTGATGTAACAGGAAAAACTTGTAATGCAAATTATTTATACAAAATTCCATGTGTTCATTTTTTCATATAGTCTTTCATGTATCATTACATTGCTTTAACACAATAAATACCTATATAAACTAGTACTCTCTGCTAAACTGTAGTACTCTCTGTACTGCTTTCAGTCACATTAATAGCTGAAACAGTAATATGATGACATGCTTATGTGTTTCACCATTTGTGTATTATTTTAGGAAAAAGTGGCTTGAACTTAGAAGAACCTTCATCAAGAAGTCTTGAGTCAAAAGCTACTGGTACCAGCATTAAGGATGTGCTTAAAGAACAGAAATTTTTAGAAAAAAAAGTAGCCTTGAGCAGAAAAAGAAAAAGAGATTCAAGGTATTCATGTATTTGGTCAAAAGAAATAAAGCTTTTGAATATTCAGTTTTGCAGATTGAAAAGGTTCGCTTCCCTTTGCAGTTAGCCTTACCCACTTTAACAATTTCCTCTTAAAATATTCACATAATTCTATTACTAAGAAGCATGAAGTTCAGGCAGAAAATGAAATTACAGCTGCTTAAATATACAGCAGCTCAGACTGAAGTAGCAGCTTTTATGTGGCTTTTCACATGACGAACGGTAATAAAGGCATGAGGATGGACAGCTTTTAGATGTTTGTGCATCTAATATGTCAGTCAGCTTGGCTTGGTCTTTAAATTGATGTTTTACATAGGTATGTATACGTGTAGATACCTGTCTACATACGGGTTAAATGAGCCAAGTTTCTGTAAGATAAAACCAGTATCTTTAAAGTTCTCTTCCCCTAAGTAAGGGGAGAGTGGATTTTTCTCTATGGCAAGGAGATTTCTTATCCATTTTACAGGGACGACTGTAGTAAAGCAGGGATGTCCAGAGGATATCTGTGAAGTTGGTGTATGTAATTTTCCAAGAGAAAAAAGCTTGGACAAATTGACTAGTCAAAACTTGTGTGACTGTGTTCTGTTTCAATATTTGTAATGTGCATTTCTCTCTCTCCTTCAGCTTTAAAAGCAGAAAGTTTACAAACTAATGTTAGACTGATACTGATTTTCCTTTTTCAATTGTCCAAATACCTGTTTCAGGCATGCTGAAGATGGATGCAAAAAGAAGTATGAGCCATCTGAAGAAGATTCTAAAGAAATGCAAAAGACAAATGAGGTATGCGTCTCTTAAATATAAACCTCATTATCTTCCTTTTTAATTGTAATAGTACTTGTTCATGTGTCCATACCAAACTGCATAATGTTGCATTTGTTCTCATGAATTAGTTTTTTACTGCTAGTTTGGTTGGGTTAGTGATCTGAGATGGCTGTAGTAATTTTTTCTGAATTCTAGTGGCTGCTAGAATATACAGTCTATATGTTTGGTGCCCGTGCATGTTGTAGTAGAACACACCATATAATTAAAGCCTGACTCTGTGAGGCATGTCGAGTTTTTAAAAAGAGCAAAGTGTGTCTTATATGCAGAGTTGAGGAACTTGATTTATTTAAGCTTCTCACTGGGAAGTTAAATGAAAGAGAATTTTTATGGTGAGACTTTTTACTAACAACATTAGTAACAAAAAAGAAAAGTGGTAGCTGGAAGTTCAGTTGGAAGTCTAGATTTATCTTTTGTGGATTTTGGTTTTTTGGCTGGTTTTTTTTTTTTTTTAAACAGCGTAATGGCTGTTTAAAATAACTTGTGGAGTATTTGAAATTGTGATTGTCCATTTAAAAATCCATTTAAATCATTTTAGAAAGAAAAATCACTTATAAAGAAAAGATGTTCAAGTTCAAATGGACTGCTTAAGGTTAACTTCTGTTTCTCTGGATTTTTCCACAATGGCAGATAGTTGCAATGAAAATGGCAAGTTTCATTTTCTTGCTAACTATATTTTAGGTGAATCTTTATTACAATGTTAAGTGTTCTCTGGTATTGTTTTTACGGAGAGTTTGCCTTTAACAATTCTGTTCGGTCACGTAGTGAAGGAACTGTGTAACACTTGCTTATATGTATAAAAACTTTCTTTTGTAGACCTGTGAAAAAAATTCTTCCAAAGAATTGAAGCATAATCATGGGAAAAATGAAATCTCCAAACAGCTTAGGAGACTTTCAGAATCAGTGCATTCAACTGAGGAAAGCAAAAGTGATTCTAAACCAGAAAAAGAACATAAAAGAAGAACCTCCACCTCCCTTCAGGCTGAAGGAGCCCAGCAGGACAGTGAAACCAGGGATCCAAAAAGACAACTGGATAGAGCAGAAGTCAATACTGAAGAACTACAGAAGCAGAAATTTAAAAATGAAAAACAGGCCAAAAAAGATAGTGACACAGAAATTCAACACATGAGAAATGCTGCCAAAAAAGAAGCCAAGTCTTACCGAGATAAAAGTGAAAAGGAAAGAACAACTTTAGAAGACAAACTTTCTTTAAAACACAAATATAAAGGAGATGGTATTCACAAGTCAAGTGAAGATGCTGAACTCCATTCATTTGAGAGGAGTTTGAAAGGAGAGGATGGTGGTCAGAAACATAATCAACAAATAAAGGTTTCCTCAGATGACAAATCTGAAAGAAAAAGTAAACACCGAAGTGAACGGAAAATATCAATAACAGGAAAAGAGGGAAAAAGTATTTCTGAATCTACCTTAAAAGCCGAAGAATTGCTGCGTAAGGAAAATAAAAAAGAGAGACATCTCTCGACAGAAAAATCAAGAGCAGAATACAAGTCCAAAAGGTCCCTGAGTGATTCTAGGCCACAAAAGGATTCACTAAGTGCCTCAAAGCAACTTTCTTCTGCATCACACAAAAGGAGTGAAAGCTACTCAGAAGACAAACATGAAATAGAATCAGCTAACTCCGATTGTAATTTGAAACAAGAAGATGGTGTTCATAAAGACAGACGAAGATCTAAGAGCCTTGTAGAAGACAAGATTTTGTTAAAGTCTAAGTCAAAGGGTCATAGTAAACAATTCAAAGCATCCGAAACAGAATTACAGGATAATTTAACAAAGCAAGAGACTGGTCAGAAACTAGACAAAGATAAGAGCATGGAAGAGAATGATTCAGATAAGCAACGCAAATCCAAGAATGAAGACAAAGTTTTTGAGGAGAGTGGTGCTGAGTTTGAGCTTGTGAGTGGCACGCAATCAACTCAGGGATCACAAAAAGACTTCAGTCACAGAGTTAAGTTACATTCTGGAGAAAAAGGATCCGTAAAAGAGAAACATAGAGGTGATAAAGATTTAAGCAATTCCAAATTAGAAAGAAGGTTCTCTGCTGAAGGTCACAAAAGCAGAAACTTAAAGCACAGCAACAAGGAAATAAAGAAGAAGGAAGAGAGTACCAAATTGGAAGATAAAGATATTAAAGAAATAGATAGTGGGCATGAAAAAGTATTGAGCAACACAGTGGCAATGGATAAAAAACAAAGTAAGATGATCTCCTGTGAAAATAGAAAAGGCAGTGTATCAAACCAGGATTTACTTGGAGGGGAAAAGCAATCAGTTAACACAACTGAAAGCAGCCATGCTCCAGCTCCTCAAAAGTCAAGTATGAATAATGATGACTCGCGTTGTGGTCATGAGGAAGAGCTGATGGAACTTGATTTGGAACAAACAAAAGTACAGGAAGCATCTAACATCGAAGGAAAAAGCATTCAAAACTTACTCCAAGCCACAAATGCCAAGTACGCAGCAAAAGAAAAAATATCTCCCTCTATTTCAAATAAGGAATTAAAACACAACTCGTCAGATCCTGAAGCTTGTGAATTGCAGTTTCTGCCTGCAGCTGAAAAAACTGTTAAACAAGAAGATATCCCTAATAAACAAGTCGGTGCCTTAGACGCTTTGTCCGAACAAGCTTCCATGGATCAAAGACCCAATAAACAAGGGACCTATAAGATGAGCGTTGTATATGAAACAAGTGGTAGAATCTTACTGAATGTTCCCAGTAAGGATCAAGCTTCAGAAGATAGCAGAAGACCAAAGAATTTAAAAACTGTGATAAATTCTAATTCAGATGATGTTCCTTTAGCAATCAATTCTTCCAGGGAAGATGCTGCTGATACAAAGTCCATGGATATGGATATCTCTGATTTCACAGATTCCTTGGGTAGTATGTCTAAAGAATGCCATAATTCAGATGGTACTTTGTTATTTGAAGAGACTTTCATTTTGAGGAATGATGCGGCACAGGTTGTATACGCAGAACAAGATAGCGCAGTGCTCAGTTCTGTCAAGAAAGATGATGATGACAGCACCACTACGACAAACAGTATAGAAAAAGATAATGAGGTGCCCCGGCCTGATGAACAGGCAATGGAAGACAGTACAGCTGGGTTACCTAGGGAAGAAGATTGTGATGAAGCAGCAAAGTCAGAAAGCACTCGGGGAAGCGAGTTGAAAATAAAAAAGGAAAACTTGATGACTGAGCTAACGGAAGATTGTGGAGATGTAGCAACAAAAGAACTTCTCCTAAAAAGAAAAGAGAGAGAGTGCACGAATACGGATCCTTCCACAAAGGGAGAAAGAAGCACAATGATGGATAATGTCGAAAAGCATGAAGTGCATGATATTGATGATATGATACAGTCTTCCTCTGTGTTAGTGCCTGAAAGGGTTCCTGAGGAAATAGTCAAAGGCTCTGGTGTAGCCAGTGGGCAAGAAGGGAATAGTGTGATAGGCATGGAAGATAAAAATGAAAGCAATGCAGTAGGTACCAGTGCAGAAAGTAGTAAACTTAGTTTGTTGTACAGCAGCCTACAAACAACTCCAGCCACTGTGATAGGAACTAGCACAGAAAAGATCATTGAGAGCACTGTCATGGCTACTAGTACAGGAGAAGAAGGAGCTGAGGGTGCATCACATTCTGAAAAGGACAGCGATGCTACAACAACTTGCTCAGAAGAAGAAAGCGAGGTGACATTAATCTGCACAAGCATAGAAGCTGATGAAGGTTTCACAACAGGCATATGGGTAAAAAGTAGTGAGGGCGGCAGTTTCATCACAGGAGCAGATATTGGTGAGTGTACTGTTGCAGCAGCTGAAGAAGGTGGTGTCAGTGTTGTCACTGAAGGACTAGCAGAAAGTGAAAGTTTCCTAACAAGTACAGAAGGAGAAGAAAATGGTGACTGTACCATGGTTGATGCAGAAGAAAGTGGTAAGGATTCAGTCAATGCAAGCGGAGTAGAAATTGAAGACAGTGTGAATAGTGCCGGGGCAGAAGAAAAAGATGATGCTGTGACTAGTGCAGGCTCTGAAGAAAAGCGAAAGACTTCAATTTGTGTAGATACAGGCAAATTGGAAAGTTCTGTGTCCTGCGTAGGTGAAGTGGAGAGTGATGGTGCTGTAACTAGTGCAGGGACAGAAACAGGTGAAGGGTCGACAAGTGGTGACAATTCAGGTGAATTCAGGGGCAGTGTGAGAGCTGGCCAAGTAAAAGAACATGAAGGCACCGTGACTTGCACAGGTGCAGAAGAAAGAGGTCATAACTTCATCATCTGCTCAGTGACTGGCACAGATGCCCAAGGAGAAAGCACTGTAACTGGTGCATCTATTACAGTGGTCACAAACAACAGTGCCACAACTGGAACCAGTGGTGACAAATCTGAGGATACTGTAAACGGTGAAAGCACAGTGACCAGCACAGGCATAACCCCAGAAGATGATGCTGAAATTTCAGTAGTCTGCACAGGGCTAGAAGACAGCAATGAAGGGTTTGCAGTTTGTTTAGAAGCTGAAAAGTGTGAAAGTCTAATGGACAGTACAAGGGCAAAGGAAGAAGCTGGTATCACTACGGTCAGTGTAGGTCCATGTGATGATGAAGGTTTTGTGACTAGTACAGGCTCAAAAGAAGAGGATGAAGAAGGTGAGGGCATTGTGACCAGTACAGGAAGAGGAAACGAAGAAAATGAGCATGCTTCTACTTGTACAGGAATGGAAAGTGAAAATGCACTTATTTGTATAGGTGCAGAAGAAGGTGAAAGTTCCGTTATCTGCATAGTTGCTGAACAAATGGAAGCTGAGTCAGGAGTGGCTGGCACAAATATAAATACGCTTACTGTTGACAGCATGACGAGTGCAGAGAAAGAAAGTAATTGTGGCACAAACTGCAAAAATGCAAAAGGGATTGTTGAAAGCAGTGTAACCAGCGCAAGTGCTGCAGATGAAGGTGCCTTGAACGTGCTTATAGGGAAGCACGAAGGTGCCTTGATTCCCTTAGATGCCGAGGAATGTGAGGGTCCCATGACTAGTGCTATGGCAGTGGAAGATAAGGGTCAGTCTGACACTGAAGACGAACATGAGAATGCCATGACTTCCTTTGACAGCAGAGAATTTGATGCCTCTATAAGTAGTGCGGTTCCAACAGATGAGAATTCTCTTATTCCTGCTGATGGAGAAGAAAAAGTAAAAGGTGATGTCATCTCTACCAGTACAGTGGAAGAAAGTGATGCTCCCTTACATTCAGCCATGGATGCTGAGGAAGGTCCACTTGCTGTTGCAAGGGCAAATGAAAGTGGGGAAAGCTCTGTGATCTTAATAGATACTGAAGACACGGAGGTGCCTATGCCCAGTACAGCTACAGAGTTTAAAGACTGTGTGCATACTTTTAGCAGTAAGCAGGAGAAAGATGAGTGCACCATGATTTCCACCAGTATTGTGGAAGAATTTGAGGCTCCTATGTCAAGTGCGGCTATTGAATATGATGGTCAGCTCCCCTCTGTGAAAACAGAAGAATTAAATGAGAATGCTATGGTTTCTATAGATATGGAAATATATGAGGTTCCCATGCCTAGTGAATCCAGTGCAGGAGGAGATGATAACAATGATGATGAAAGTCACCCAACTGCTAGCAGTAAGGAAGAAAAAGATGAGTGTGCTATGATTTCCACAAGTGTCGTGGAAGAACAAGTAATCCTAATGTCAGGTGAAGTCACAGAAGAGGCAATTCAACATGTGTCAGACATAGAGTCAAAAAATGAAACGGTAATGATCTCTACCAGTACAGCAGAATGTTTTGAAGCTCCTATGTCTAGTGTAGCTATGCAAGATGAAAACAAACTCCCTGCTTCAGAAACAGAAGGAAGATACGAAGCTGCTATGATCACTACAAGCATGACAGAAGAATGTGAGATAGTCCTGATCAGTGCAGCACCGCAAGCTGAAAGTCAGCTCATTGTAGCAGAAGGAGATGAAGAAGCCATTATCTCTCCAAATGCATCAGAAGAATGTAAGATTGTGGAGACCACTGCAGATGAACAGTTTGGACTAGCTGCTTTCAATGCAGATGCAAAAAGCAAAGGTTCTGTGATTTTTGTGGGAGAATGTGGAGCGCCTGTGCTGAGGGTTGCCACCAACAGTGAAGACCAACATGCCGCTTCAAGTATAGGAGATAAGGAGGAGGGGGCAGTGATCACTTTGAGCACAATGGAAGAATGTGATAGCCTCTTCACCTTTACAGTCATAGAAGAAAGTCAACTTGCAGCTGAGAGTACAGAAGTAAAAGACAAAAGTGAGGAAATTTTTAATACTGCTAACCAGATTGAATGCATCCTATCGACTACAGACCCAGAAAAAAGCAGTAATTCTTTGCTTGTCATTGGTAGAGAGAACGAGACCCATGAGAGTGGTGTAAGGGAAGAATCAGCAGCATCTCAGACCACAGTAGACAGTGAAATCACAGAAACAGATGAAAATTCAGTGAACCTCATGAGCGTAGATGAAGCCCTTTGCGTGGAGATCAGTACAGAGACTGCCGCGAGTCCAAGTCCTTCCTCAGAGGCAAGTGAGGATGATGAGCAAGCAGAAGATGTTTTGCATGAGGATGTTACATCAGAACTGTCTTGTATGATTTCAGAGGCAGCAGTAGAGAGTGAAAACCTAAGGAACGTAAACTATAAATTTAACTCCAGCTTACTTGTAGAAAATGACTTTTCTGAAATAAGGACTCCCCTGCCTAGGGCGCAGGCTCTTTCCTTAGTTTCTGCAAATGAAGTGACTGTAAATACCAACCATGGTGAAGTGACAATAGAAACAGAATTGGGGGAAAAAAGTGACTTCCCTGTGTTGCATGTAGAAGAGCTATGCAGCAGTGATGACAAAACAAACTTGGTCAAAATAGATGATATTGGAATTGCAGTTACTTTTCAAAAAAGTAACTCAACCTTTAATTCAGGTGAGGATTTCTTGTTTGTTTGTTTGTTTTAACACTTCAGTTTGTAAGCTGTCAAAAATAGATGCATTTTACCATGATTGTAATTAGAAATAACTTAACGCTGTTCAAATATACCTGATTTCTGTGTTGGTTGAAAAATAACTATTAATAATATATTTAAGAATTGGTGACACATTTAAATAGGCATGTGATTCTGAGAGTATAGGAGTGACTGAACAGATTTATCTGAGGTATGTTGGAAAAAAATGTTATTAGAGTGCAAAAAAGTTATTAAAATACATTGATTTGAAATTATGAGCTAATATATGAAGTAGTTTGCAAGGGGTAATTATCGTGGAGCTGCAGATGGGTTTTGTTATGAAAGTGTTTTGAAATTGAACGTCCTGCTATTTTTCAGCCATTCTCCTCTTTGACCCTTCAGAGTAGTTGAAGCACCAAGTTTATGAAAATTAATAAATTCTGTGGATGGCATAATCAAGTCAAGATTACTACTTAATTTTAAATTTTGGAGAAATTAAACTGTAGAAAAATGGTAAAGAAATCTGCTTATCTATCTGTATACCAAAGGAAGCAGAGTGAATGATGCCGATCAAGTACTGCTTTTAAAACTTTTTCCTTCTCATATCTGTTTTTGCTGTTATTTCAAAAAAATACGCTAACATTTTATAACGTGAGCATAGGTCCAGTTTCTCAGAGGTTGGCTTTGTTCTCTAGTTGTATCGATATTTGGGGTGAGAAAGCTTACTCTGCAGGTTTTGGGATCTAGTTATATAAATACTATATAAACTATATAACTATGTAGTTATATAAATATTCAGTATTTATAGAACAGAAGCAAACATGAGCCATGAAAATGTAAACTGCTGCACTTGAGTATTCCTGTCTTGGTCCTTTGCTCGATCCCTGTTGTCCATTACGTAGCCTCTGTAAGTACCAGTAGTAATGGTGGTCTTGTTCTGTGGACCACGACCACAATTTAATCACTTCACGTGCATCATCGATGAATTATCGTAACTATTTCTTTTTGTTTAGGAAAAGCTGTATAAACAGCCTTTTGAAATAGGTGCCCCAAAAGGCTGTAGAAGTCATATGAAGATGCTATCTGCGTGGCGTGTTTTTCAGATGTTACACGCATACAGTTGTTCCTGTGGGGAATGAAATGGGCGGGGGTTTGACACAAAAGGGGCTCCTGCGCTTTCAGTCTGTATGAAAATGGGATAATTTCAGTGGTTACAGTTTTAGAACTTACGGATTTATGTCTTATTGTCGCTTTAAGAAAAATATTATCCATAGTATTAACTCTTCGCTCTGTGTTAATTAATACAGAGGTTTGCTGTTTGGAATTTGGTTTGAAAATCTGATATTTTTTTAAAGGGGAAAAAAAAAATCTGAAGTCAGAATTTGTAAATAAGCTATGGTAAATCCTGGTAGCCCATATTTTCCAATCCTTTCGTACTTAAGGAAAGCATAGAATTACTTGTATTCTTGCAGATGCCAAGCTATTTTTTTTGATCTGGTTTGCTGCAGACAGACTTGCTATTGTTTCCGTTGCCTACAAGAAGGGATTAAATTCCTGTGCTGTGTTCATGAGGTGGTACTGAGAAATAGCATCCTGCTGTAGCATGAGATAAATACAGCATAATGTAATCTAATAATCTTAACATATTTGTATTTCATTAGGCAATAATGCAGCTTTACCAAAGTTGGCAGAAGAACTAGAATTTGAAACTAACTTGAGAACTGAAGAGGTATTTATGTTATTTTGAAAATTTTGACTATACTATTTCTTGTATAATTATATCTTGCTAGGGTTTCTTACTATACCTTTTTATTTTTGTGCAGAAAAATGGCATTTGAACTTGAAAACTTTCAAAGGGTCATTTTTCAGATTATTCGGCTGTGCTTTTCTAAGCAGCTGGCATTTAAATTGTGGGCTGTCCGTGTTATTCTGTGGTAAAACCAATCCCTGCCCCTTCCTCCCTGCCCAGCCGTGTTCCTCCCGTGACCATAACATCCAAGTTTGCTTTTTTTAGAAGTGGTCATACTGTATGCATGTTTCTTGTGATAGTACTCGTAAAATAGTCATACATGCCTTAGCACTTACAGTTGGCAATTGTTAATGTGCTGTGTTTTGAGATTATGAAGGTACGCTGCTGTTTCTTTCATTCTGTCACTTCTGTGCCAGTCTTTAGACTATGTGTTTGAGGAACACTTGCTGCCGTTCTGTGCTGTGCTAACTACAGCACGTTATCTGCTGTAACAGAAGAGTAGCGCATCCTGGATAATCCAGGATATTGGGGCTCATGGTCCCTTATAGCTTGTCTAAGACCAAAGTTGAACCTCTCTGTATGTCTGTGCTGTGGCCCATCCTAGCCAGGATTCCAGATGGGTTAATTCTTCATTGAAACGCAGGACTGAATCTATGTATTCGCATCTTGCCAAACTCTGATGATAAGCATTTTGAGCGAGAACATGGTTCAGAGGCTCCCAAACATCTCTGAAAGGATGGATCTGCACAGGGTTACTGGTTTCAGCTCCAGGGCAGACCAGTTGAGTATTTCTGAAACATGGTTTGGATGCCTGGGATGCACTTCAGGAAAATCCAAGTCAGCTTCAGTGTGTAGTGGGTTTTATTGATTTGAGTTCCACCTGCAAACAGCTGTACTGTTTGCCAGCATACGATGATCCTAGAGTCAGTGTAGCCATGTTCACATGGCAGTGTATCTGAGTGTACTTATCTATGCATTGGTAACATATAGCTGATCTGCAACTTAAATTAAAAAAAAAAAGAAAAAACCATGAGTTTATAGATCATAAGACGATGTTCATCATGACATGAGGGGGAGGAAAAATGAGACATACTTGTTCTGGATGTCTGCGATATTTTTGTTTCCTTTGATTTTGTGTTTAGCCACAGCAGCCTGAAACTCCAAGAAGCGAAGAGGGATGTGCGGATGTTCCTACTAAAGAGTTTCAAAAAGGTGACTTTTATACTGACAGCAGTTTACTTTTCATACTGATGTGACTATTATTTACGATGTGGGGGTTGTAGATTTGGTACGTGCAAAGAGGTTGAAGCAAAGCCTGCAGAAATCTTCTTGAAATGTTTCTAGGAGCTCATGTGGCTTTGCATTTGGTCTGTGAGAAAGGGCAGGGGGTGGGGGGGCATCAGCTTTCTCCTCCAATATGTTATGCTGAAAGCAAGGTGGAAAGCATTTAGAATTTCAAAGTAGCAAGCTGCTAATGTTCTGTTTAAAAGCAATAAATACAGAAAAAAGTTTGCTTGGGAAAGATACAGAAACTTCGCCAAAGAATGGCTTTCTTCCCTCTAAACTTAGAACATCCTTATTTCGGATGTTGTGACAGGCCCTTTGAGGACATGACAACAGTAAATAGTGCATGACTTGAAGTCACAGAGGCTTTACAGAAAGATTTTTAATTTTCTTTTTTGTTCACCACTGAAATTTGAAGAGCACTTATAAGTAGGTAATCACATAGCTAGAAATCTCAATTAGTCAACTTGTATCTGTGCTTAGTAATTCCTTTTCCAAGTATTAAACTGATCTTAAACAGAAGAAAAAAAAAATATGTTTCCCAAAACCACATTATTTTTAAAAATGTTGCAATTGTTTGGCTTTCCTATTAAAGCAGAAACAAACCCCTGCTTTGTTCCCATTTTGATGGATTTTGTGCTCCAGATGCATTACAAAGATGTTTATAATACTACCAGCTGAGAGTTAATCCTCAGTTAATGGAGTAACAAGCAAAGCCAAAGTGAATTGCAAGAGGTACCAGTGATACTGCTGTATATAGAGTCCAAAGAGGTTAAAGATGCATTTCCTCTTATGGAAAGTTGCAGATAAAAACCTAAATGCTATAAAAGGACGCACTGTAAAGCTCACCTGCAAATTTTTAGACATGCATACCAAAATAACTGTTTACTAAATAGAAGGCAAAACTAGGAGTAAGGTGAGATATGAGCATTGGTATAAAAGTTCAGATTCCTTTTTATTCTTGTGCTAGGTCAAATTCACATACCTGGTTTAATGGTGATGTGTATTCATCTAAGTAATAAGAGGAATGCTTTGCTCATAAGAAAGAAAATGTAAACCCTCAGAATGGGTTAGAAAAATGCGGTCTTCAGGACAGCAGATCCAAAACTGTAACCAGTTTTTCTTTATTGTGAGGTTTCTTTGAAGTGCCTGAAAAACTGTGCCACTTCACAACACTCAGTCACCCAGACAGACAGTACTTAAAACTTAAAATGTGCAGATTGAACTAGCTGTGATAATCTTGTTCCATGTAAAATGTTTAACAAAAATCCATTTGTTGTGTAAATCATGTTGGATATGACGCACACTGAAGAATAATGCTTTATAGCTCTTGGTAGAGGGTTTTTTTTCTTTTTCTCCCCCACCACACAATAATCTCTCTTTATATATATATATATATATATATATATATATATATATATTCATGCATATATACATATAGCTCAACGTACGTAAAAGGAAGTTGTTTAAAAGACAAATGTGTGTCCTGTCATGAGTATGAACAACAGACACAGTAGTTTAGTAGTCCAAGATTCCTTGGAATGTAAACAAATCATTGCTGTTTGAGTGGGTAGGATCTAGCTCTTCATTTGACACTGCTTTAAAAATTGAAAGATGTTGTGCAACTAAACAGTATAGCTGTGGAAGAATTGTTGCTAAAACGTGTATATTTAAGAAATGAGCTACAACTTATGTAAAATTCTATGTAGAATAAAGTGGGTTTATTGGATCGTAGGTTTATGTTCTTATTGTAGCTGAAAGGAAAACTGCTTGGAATGTTTTGGCAGCTTTTTTTTTTAATTAAAATATTAATCCAGTGCCTTTATGAATCAGACTTCAAGGGTTTTGTAGAACGCTCCATGGAGCAGCTTCTTTATGATTCTCTTCATGTATCTATATGAAATGGCTTTGAAAGTTAGGGAATTTTTTTCAAAAGTGCAGAGCACTCATCAGCTCCTATAATTCATAATTATTTTCCCCATTTTTGTGATAAACTAGAGCCTTAGCGTTCCATATCAGAGACAGAATTAGAGTACAGTAGAGTCTAGCAATTGGGCAATTTCCGTATGTGCACTGTGTGAGCTACAGGTCCCACTAGTACAATTAGGCGAACTTTAGGTCTGTGGAAGCATAATGTTACACTATAGTTTTCATGACAGTTTACTTCATCCTATGATCCAGCATGAAAGTAAGTTCTATAGAGTCTCAGGCAGTCTGGAATCCTTTCAGAGAGGTGAAGTAGAGGATACTATGATACTTTGCTCTTGCTTAGCTTTTCTGATTATTTTTGTAATTATTTTTAATAGATTTGCTGCAGAGGAAAATTGCTTTGGAAAGAGAAACTTTACATGTAAGTTCTTGGGTTTTAAATTTACTCTCCAAGTCTGTGCTGCCTCTTTTTTTTTTCCTTACTTGCATTTACTTCTATTTACATTAAATATTCTCTAAAGGAAAATATTATTTTTGTATATGCAGAGCCTATGTATATTGAGACTGTGCAGCTGTGTAGGTTGATGTCTAATTATTCTTTCAAATTTGCCAGTAAATAAATCTTCTTGTATTGTTGTTCCACAGTCTATGACTATTTCAAGACTGTTGCTAACTGGCAGAAGAGAGAAGCTTAATTGTCCTCCTTGAGAACAGAGGACAAAAATAGGGATTATTCTTGGGGCTTTTGATCAGGACTAGAAACCTGCTTTTTTTAATGCAGGCTACTGTGATTTCACAAGAACTTGGAGCTTATAAGTATAAAAGCAATGACTGGGAAAGTTGCAAATGTAAAGTGTTTCTTATGGAGCAGAAACAAGACATTTAATACAGATGACAAGCTAAAAATGTGTTTGTGGTTCTTAAACTTGAGTAGTAAGCTTGTTTATTGCTATGTTGTAACGCTGGTTGGCCACATTTCTAGTGCTAATGAGATACTTCTGTTTCTCTATGTAGGAGAGTATCCTTTTAAATCCAAAATATTTTGTGTGAATTGCCATGATAAACTGCTTTTAAAGCACGTTAAGTGCTTCATTAAAACTGAGACTTTTTTTTCATTGAAAACATCAATTAGAAATTCTGAAAATACTACGAGTCAGAAGTTCCTTCATGGTGCTATCCTACAGTAGTAGCATTGCTTGAGCTCTAGGAATACCTTGCTTTTGTAATACTGCTGCTTTCCATTTTCATGCATGTTCTACTTGAAAGTAGCAGGTAGGAAAAGCTGTCTCCCTTCTGTGTTTATAAAGTTTATGGAAAAAAGAAGGTAAGGAGTTATCTTTCTTTGTGTTTGTTGTGTAGGTGGAAAACTCAGATACAGTAACTGAAGAACATAGATCTAGAGGAATACAATGTAAATCTTCAGGAACAATGGATAAAGAAAAATGTAAGTGATAGAGAACGACACAAACTGGTGTAAAGCTTTGCTGCTG
Organism: Larus michahellis; assembly: GCF_964199755.1. NCBI lineage: Eukaryota > Metazoa > Chordata > Aves > Charadriiformes > Laridae > Larus > Larus michahellis. The sequence goes on along the minus strand of NC_133900.1, from coordinate 61,400,679 downwards.
CAAAACAAAGTTCTACTGCAATTAGGCCATAAAATGGTATTTTGGAGGACAGAATGGAACATGGGGAATTCCGAACTCCAAAGCAATTGTTCTTCTCAAAACAACTTTTAATACTAATGTTATAAAAACATGGTAACAAATTTAATACTGCGTGGAAGTGTATTATAATAATCTTTTTGATTGTAAGTGAACAAACTTTTTTGTTTAGTCTCCAAAATAATTATAAATTTTGTCCTTTTTAAATAAAACAGAAGGAAGGAATATAAAGCTGAGGAAAGCTGATCATCAGAGGAAAATCTAGCCATTCAGTAGTGAGGCTGGATTCTTCCTTCTATTAGATTGGAAAGAACCAAGTTCTAGTGTAACCTTTTATCTGTTTAGAAGCAAAAAGTGAGAAGGAAGTCAGTCCATTGAATGGTATAAACATTTCTAAGTTAAAGTATAGATAAAATTAACTTAGAAAAGTTAGACATTTTGTTGACATAATGAGACTTGACTACGTAATATCCAAGCTCTGCTGTCAACTGCTTTTGTCTTTTCAGCATCAGAACAATTAAAAAAGAACCATTAGGATAATTAATAATGTCATTTTTTTAATAGCAGTTTTTATTCTGCTTGTTAAAATTTTGATTTGATGAAGTGGGTAATTAGAAGCCATGCTGTATTCATTATAGTGTCCCACTCTAGCATTAACTGCTTTCTCTGTCTCTGGGTAAGTTAAATTAAGGTTGATGTTCTGTTTCTTGGTGTGGTACCTGTCAAATTTCAATGTTTAGCTTATCTTTAAAAATAAACACCAAAAAAAACCTAAACCCCATCTATAACATAACAAGTAACATGGAGTTCTTTTTTGTAATTGTTTTGTCTTCCCTTTTCAAAGCGGGGTTAGCATAATTTTCGTTTCATATTTTTGTAAAGAAGATGCTACTTGTCAGAATCTTTTGAGTCACACTAATGATGAGCTGATATAAAAGTCGCATCAAAATCTGATGAATGCAGAAGGCTCTTCTGTAGCACTTGAACTGTTGTTTGTTTTTGCAGGCAGCCAGCTGATTGCTCAGGATGTGAGGAAAGATGAGGAGCAAAATTCCAACACAAAACCTGATAACATCAAGGTATTTTCAAGAACATTCTTTTTAATGTTCTACGATTGTAATGTAAATAAGATGGGAGTCTTAAGTTATTATTTCTGTAGCAGTTTATTTTGGGAGGTATTTTCATTATTGACTGTAAACTACTTTTGCATTGTCTTGAATGCAAAGTAACCAACTATCGAATGCTACCCACTTTTCAAGGGGCAGACAATTAAAAAAAAATGAAAAGGCGGGGGTCTGTGGTGTTGGGCACAGCACCTGAATCCCTTTGAGCTGTGGCGGACCAATCTGTGTAATAGTTAAGGAGCCTGGGATTGCACGGAGCATTGCTGGAGCCCAGCTGTCCAGTCAGTTGAGCATCTTCATGGTCATACTGGTCTGAGATCTGCAAGAGGGTATCAGACTTTATCCGAGTTCTGGGTTTGCACTGAGCCCTTCTAAGTCAAAACCGAAATTCAGGACAAAATAGATGTTCCTTTTAACAGCACACACAGAATATTTGGTACTATCTCACCCATTGATTTTGATGAAACTTCTCAGCATCACATTTTTTAAGATTTTTACAAAATCTTGATGAATAAAATAACTACTCATGTATTGGGGTGTGGGTTTTTTGTTTGTGATTTTGTTTTGGTTTTTTTAGTGTAAGTAACTGACAATGATCTTTAATTTGTAGTAAGATGCTCTTTTCTTCATTGTTTCAAAATAATTTAGGAAGTTAGCTTGAGTGATACAGCAGAAGCATCCAAAGAAATTGATGTAAAGCATACACCTCCTAAAAGGACTATGGAAGAAAAAGGTAATGAAACTGCCCATTCTGGGCAATTTTCTGAACCCATACTGAATGCTTATGTGTTTCCATTTGAATGATTCTGAGAGAAATTAGGAACTTGATTCCAGTTTGGTCCCAGCAACTTTGATCCCAGTAAATACTTGCATATATTCTCTAGTGGCTGTCTGTTCTATTGCTGCTATCAAATAATGCGTTAATCCTCGTTCCTTTAATAGTGAGAGCAGATTTGATGTTTCTGCTGTGCTGTCACCCATCTGCTCCATTATTGGTTCAGTATGTATCTTGGGTAGGAAAGCTAATTGCAAATAAACGGGTGGATAGGGAAATAGCTCAATCTGGGTATGTGACAAGAACTTTTCCCAACTCTGGCCACTAATAAGAGGTGTCCTTCCATGAAAGAAATCATTATGTACTTGCCATCAAAATCAGTCCTGTTTGTTTCGGTAGAGAAACCAACCAGGAAAGAGTATGCAAGTTGCACTGTCATAGTTGACTTATTAATTGTACTAAAATAAATAATAAAAAATGATGTGTTCACAGTGCTAATGTTGTCTTTGATGTAACTTCAGTCTATCTTTGTGTGAACAGTGTATCTTCCCCAATGGTAGTTTGACCTATTAATAGTTTTGTCTCTGCAATGAGCATGTTGGCAAGTCTGAAACCGTTCTTCAGTGAGCTTGTCTCCTCAGCTTCCTGTTTCATGGAACGTGGGAGAAAATTCAACAGTGGCTTGTATTTGTCTTGCCATTTTACAGTGGGTCACACTCTTGAGCTTTTGTTTTTACCTTAAATTAGAAGATCTGTCTAACTCATCTTGTGTTAGGGAAGCATTCTGGCAGACCAATATATTGTCGCTACAAGGCAAATAGCACTAATTTCTGATGGATGTTTTTAGGGAATTTTGAGCTACGGAATTAAATAATGCTTTCAGTGCAGAGGTTGGGGCTTGTACCTTTTTCTTTGCCTAATAAAATAAAGGTGTACAGTTTTTCTCTTCTTGCTTTTTTTTTTTGTATGTATGAAGATGAATTTACCATCGAACAGGAAATATCTCTGGACATTCCTGAAAAGGAAAAGCACGGTCTAGAATCAAATGAAAATTCTCCAGAGGTGAGTGGTCTTATTCATGTTAACTAACTGAGATAATGCAGGTTCAGACTGAAAATAAGTACTAAAGCTTTGACTTCACCAACACAGAATTGGGTGTGAAAATTTATTTGGTACTGTAAAGTGCCAAAGACTCGCGTAGTTCTTCTGCGTCACAAAGTATATACTCGTAGACCAGAAGACATCAATGGCTAATTATTGAATTAGAAATAATTCCCCTTCCTGCATTTAATAGAACTTATAAATTGTATAGAAAGCAATTCTATGGAGTTGCATTGTATAGAAATCATGTTTTCTGAAAACCTGGTAATTAAGATGTGGGCAGTTTAGTCACTAGCAAGTATGACTCGGCTTTAGAAAAATATTATCACTCAACGATTTTAAAACTCTTTATGTTATCTCTTAGGCATATACTTGTGATATTCTGCAGTGGTGGCTGTAAACAGATGTCTGAACAATAGAGATTAAAATTGTTGCTGATCCCTAGAAATGGACACAGTTCTCATAATGACGTTAGGTTTTGTTGTTTGCTTTTTTTGTCTCTAATTGGAAGTGGAAGAAAATTTAAAGAACAAATTGTTACATTTGTTCACTCAAGGCTTGAGTCACCAAGAACCATTGCAGGGGGGGAGACGTCGCTAGACGTCAGTAAATGCTGAATGAGACACTTAACCTTGTTCCCTTGTAAATAGGAGAAAGTCTATTAGTGGGGATTTTGTGGTCTGAGATTGGGGATCTTTGTGATCTGAACCTCTGACCATATTCATTACTTAAAGTTGCCTTTCAAAGTAAGGGGCCTTTCTTACTAAAGGCCCTGTTTATATAGAGAATGTCACCGATCTGTATATCGGGATAACTGGAATATCAACTGTTTAATAGCACTTGCTCAACTGTTTTAAGATGTAGCCCGTGTTGTATGGCATTGGGAGAAGGGGCTCACGAGATACAAAGTTTGGAGTTTTCCTAAGACTAAAAAGATGTGGTGGGATATATAGGGTAAGCCAGCAGCATTTGTGAGACCAACTGAGAGTTGTTGCGGGGAAGGGGACAGAAGGTACTGCGGTCTCAGGCATGCTTTGTGCCTGAGGCCAGCCGTGGACAACTTTGTATAATTGGGAGTTGTCTTGTTTCTTTTCAGCTTTATCAATGGATTTCATAACAGGCAGTGTCTCTTCCTATGAAACCTGCCTCATCTCTGTTTTTAAACTGACAAGCGCTACCTCTGCTACTATCTCATTATAAAGACAGCAGCAGTCTTTGTATTATACTGCTCAAATGCTAAATGTCAATTACAGTAACAAAAGTATATTTGTCCTGTATTTCTAATAGGAAAATCAGCCTGTAATAGTGAAACGGAAAAGGGGAAGGCCTCGTAAATACCCTCTTGAAGCTGTACAGCCTGGTGGTAAGTAGTTCATAATAACCTGTGTGGAAAAACAAGGAAAATAGTGACATTCAAGTTCTGAATTCGTATTTCTTCCCTCAGGTGGGGAGTCAAAAGCTGATATGAGCACTGGGAATGTAAGTGCCTTTATTTTGTTTGGGTGCGTTTAAACACAGTGATTCAAGAGCCATTTATCTGTTTAACAGTTAGCAGTATGTCAGAAACATCTTATGGAAAACTTGATAATTGACTTCAGTCTAAGCAAATCAAAATTATTAATGGTATTAATAGTATTAATAATACAACTGAACTTTGTAAGCAAATTATACTATTAATTCTATATTATTAACACTGCAAATAACCGAACAGAATCAATCTTAGTACAACATACTTAATTCAAATCTAAGTGTTACACTGGCTAGCAATATACTTGTATGCAGGGTGCAATTCTGATCGTGTGCACACGTGTCTTTAATTTGTGCTGAGAGTCATTTTGGCCTGAAGATTGAGTGTGACTTTGCTTTGAAAACTTGAGATTATTATTTTTTCTCTACTGAACCTATCTTAATAATAGCTCATAGTAACTCTTAATATCTGTAAAATAAAGTATTGTGTAATGCAGTTGTATTATCTATATTACAGTGTGTACGGTTCCTTCAAAAGATTAGACACATGCTGGTTAATAACTTAAGAGCTCATGAAACATACCTCTGTCTTTTAAAACTCAACAATATCTTAATTTCTTAACCCACATGAAGTACATGGACCGCGAAGAAAGTATCCTGTTGGGAGTGTTTCTGTAATCCAGTTGGATTACAGCACAGGGTAGTAATGGATCAGGCATACTTGTGGAGTACAACTAGTTGGATTTCTTCTGGTGGAAGGCTCCTCTCTTTGGAATTCCTGTATGTCAGAATCAGAGTTATTGCATAGAAAAGAGGTGATTTTAAAAATGAAGTTGTATTGAAACTCATGTTTTCTGTCGGCTTGCCTGGTGCTGTGCCAGCTGGCGTGGGTGTCAGAAGTCTTGGGAATTTCCCAGGGCTACAGATAGCAGGAGTTCTCCTCCCTGCTTGTTCTGTCCCGGCAGCTTTTCAGGCAGCCATTTGAGTCCTGTCCCTTCTACAGATCTGCTGGAGTTTTGTTTCAGAATTCCTAATCTTTCCTAATCAATTTTTTTCTTTCCACAATATTAATTTAATGAAATCTAATTTGAACTGGTGTGTTTCTTGGTGTTTGGTTTTTTTGTTTTGTTTTGATTTTTTTTGTGGGGTGGTGGTTGGTTTTTTTTTTAAGTAAGAATTAAGTCTAATTTTAAAATCCCCCTCAAAATAGATATACCTTGACACCCTTAGTACTGGAACAGAATCATCTTGTTCTAGTTTGACTATTTTAAAGGTCCTGTACCTCTTAGTGCTGACTGATTGGTGTGTCAGTCAGTTACAGGCTGGCTCCAGGAGGAGGAATATCTCCCCTCCATCTGAGATAAGGGTTCTGTAAGGTGAGCTGTTATCTTTGCATGACAGTTTCCCCTAGGCTGCTTGGAGAACATGTTGCTAGTTCAAAGGAAGCGTAGACGTCCTAGTGGTGGTGTTCAGTGATGAAAGCAACGGGATTTTTTTTGGACGGTCATCATAGGAGATTATGTAATTATACATAGCTCTTTCTACATTCAGAGTAAATCCAAGATTCTCACGATTTATAATTCTGCAAATCTGTATGTGTGATGATTACATAAAGTGACTGCACTGAACTTTTTTTGTATTGTTGACAATTAAGTTTTAAGAAGTGTGGTTGAGTGAAACTGCTTTTAACTTTGTGTCTTTTATTGCAATGACTTTAGTGTCAATTAGGTTACTGGAACTGATATGATTTCTAAATTTGCAGATAAGTTCTACTATGAATGAGAGCAAGCTTCAGTGTTTATGTACTACAATCCTGGATTTTTCTGATTTTCTTTAAATTAAAAAAACAACTTTTTTTTTTTTCAGCTGCAGTTTCCCATCTTTGCAAGTAGAGGAAAAACACCTCAAACAGGTAAGCAAATGATACCTACTTTAACAAATAAAACAAAAGATGGAAGAAATAGAAGACGGTTTTCAAGAAAATCACATGGGTCCTTCCTAAACATCATCTCTGGCAGTCAGTATTATCAACGTGTGAAAACATAGGAGTAAACAGAACAGTGAAGACTTGTCCATAATTCCTACTGAGTTTTACTTTAAAAAAGAGCAGAACTTATTTCAAAGATGCAGCAGCACTGTGAAGTGCTGAATAATGCATTGCAAAATATACTAAATAATTTGTTTGTATACATAGGCACATGGCAGAGCTTCAGAGGTAGGTAGGTGCCCCACGAAACTCGTTCTTAGTGACTGTTTTCCATTTCTGCTTATTTTCTTTCATACGTATTACATTAACTGTTTTAAAATTTCAAACTTCGTTAAGTTAATTGGATTATCTGTGGATATGTGTCCAAAGAGCTTAGTTGGGGGGTATTTCTTTCCCCTTTCACAAGTGCTGTAAGATGACCACTTCACTTTACTCAGAAATGTACTTCTAGTGCTTCAAACTATTCAAAAAATAAAGTGAGATACTTTCCTATTTCTCTCTCCCATTCAAGCATCTGTGATTTGTAAGAGGTCAAACCTTGGTGAATTTTAGGTGACATAGCTAATTTTTCGCATGCATGGAGTCTAAACTGCACTGGTTGTTTCAATGTTTCTTTTTAATTATGGGCATTCATAAAATATACTTTAAAGGAAGTGGACGAACCTGAAAGGCAGGTTAAAAAATGCTTTGTAAACAAATACAAACATTCATGCAACAAATCTGAGAAAACAAGTCTTCAAAACAAATCTTCTGGAGTTTCCAAAAGCTCAGGTTTCTGCAGAGATATTAGTCTGGCTGCACTGCACATATGGACTATTTCCTATTTTCTCCGCATTTGTTAAGATGTCAGCTTTAATCCATGTGCCCCAAAATTGCTGCTGGAGGGTTAGCTGGCTGTGTGGTACTTGGTTTCTATCAGCTGCAAAGAGAACAGACAAGAACATGAGAAAGATGTAAAAGTGCATTCTGGCTTGCCTTTTATTCAAAAGGACAGACACCTGCCTGTGTGCTTAAAGCTTGATTTAGTCTGTTAAGTAACACTTTGGTTTTCAGGTAAAAGGCTGTTGATGTCATAGTGACATTAAGAAGAGTGTATAAAGTGGATGAAATACACTGTTAAGCTTTTCATCCTATGTTAGCATTCATATGAGAAAAGGGGTTGAAAACCCCTGCAGTGAAAAGAAAACAAAGTGGAATCCCTCTGTGCAGTTCACTTATTCTGGTAATTTCTGGGTGTTCCACACAAGGGTTTGCAACAGGGACAGACTCGCATATAGAGTGGGCAGCAGAGAGTTTCTTTTCAGTCAGTACAACTCATGCACTTAAGATCTATCTGGTTTCTGAAGGCAGCATTCTCTCGTAATACTGACACTGAACTTGAAACTAAAGTTATTTTGCGCTAATCAGTGGTTGCTGCTGTAAAGTTAGTAAGATATTTAAATACTATAGCTTATTATTTTTATACTTGTCTTGAGGCATTTTCATATTCTAAAGAGGGTTGTGTCTGTTAAGAAAGGCATGTCTTGTACTTACATGGAGTATTCCTCTATCAAAAGCCATTTTGCTACAAATTTGCCAAAAAGTACCAGAATTTTGAAGTATCTGTCTTTTGAACAGAACAGAAATAGTAAATGTTGGTTGTATGTTAGATGTATTTTGTGTAAAATACTTAATACACTTAACGTCCACTTAATACAGTGGACAGTCCAGTGTTTGATTGCGTTTCTTTATTGAATAGTTAGACATCTTTGCGTTTTATTTCATTTGCTTTTGTGTAAAAGGTTTTTCGCCATAATCTTGACAGAGAAACTCCAAAAAACTTGTGTGTGAATTTTAGTATGTTTCTGCTCTTTGAGGTCTATTTTTGAGCCATTGCATTGACATTCTTCTGTTTGTTCTATCAGTCTGATTGGTGATGGGTTTAGTTTGTGTTGTCTCTTGTGTAGCTTTCAGAAAACAAAAATAGGCAACAATTTTATGGCAGGGAAAAAAGGTATAAAAACTTGCTTTTGTTTAAGTTGCTTCGCTCCTTCTGTTCCTAAGGATTTTTATCCTTGCAGTGTTGCAGATAATTCCGTTTGACAAAGCTCAAGCTTTGTAAAATAATCTCTTTCTTATCATAGAGTTAGTCAGGGTAGAAGTGGTAAGCATCCACCACTGAGAGAGGCCAGAGACATGGGTTGTAGGTTTATAAATGCGTTTTAACATGCACAGGCCGGTCTGTAAGAAGTACTGAATTGGAAATAAGAAGTACTTCAACAGAGAAGGTTGCGTAATTTGTGTACCAGGTATTAGGTGGGTTTTAACTATTGTCTTTTTGAGCTACAGCCATGTTGGTGCTTCACCACGGGCATAGTTAAGCACGAGAACAGATTGCCCGGAGAGACCGTGTTCTCACAGATTTTCAAAATTGGATTGAACGTGATCTTCATCAGTATGATCAGATTCATTAATTTAGCCATGCTTTGAACAGGAGGTTGGACTAGATGACCTTCAGAGGCCCTTTCTAAGCTAAATTTTTCTGTCATTCTGTAATTGGTTAACAGTAGTTAAAAGGGGTAAGTAACTTTTGCTTTTCCATTAAAACAGCATATGCAACAAAGCAATAATTAATGTCAGTCATATAAAGCCTTACTACTTTAAAAAAAAATTAATCATTGTCCCAGTCTCTGTATATACAAAATACAACAAAGCCATATTCTAAATTAGATAGACTTTAAATGTTTTCTGAACTGCTGTAATGTTTATGCAAAGTTGGCAGTTTGAAAGAACTCCTTTTTAAACTGATTGGCAAAAGATTTGAAGTTCAGGATTAAGTTTTGTTCTTTCTTTTTAGGTGCAGACATATCTAATAAGAAAGACACAACAAATGTAAGTGCAACGATTTTCATTTGTAAGTTTATAAGCAGTATGTAATGAAAAATGACTGTCTTCTATTTAAATGAAATTGTTCTTGTCTTATTTGCTTCCATTTTATTTTGTCAGGAAGATGAAGCTGAGAAAGCAGAAATGATTGTGCGTAAAAGAGGAAGAAAGCCCAGGCGTTCTCTGGTTCAGTCAGAGGAAACTGGTAAAAACATGAAACTGTGCTATTGCTGACAGAATGAGAAGATACTACTGTGCCTTTCGGTTTACTAATAGCAACAAGATAAGCTTTATTCAATTTTCCTTTCTTGAGGAAAAATCATTGAGTTACAGCTAGTATAAATATTATGTAAATATGTGTAAATTGCTGTAATCTCATGTCAGAATTGCTACATCCCAGATGCTTCTATAAAGCCTCATGAATTTTCTATGAATTCTGGCTATGAGCTGCATAAGTAAACCATGGTGAATGTGTTAGCAAGATTAAGTCAAACAAGTGTGAATTAAAAATGTTGAAGGATAAAGGAAATGGAAAATTACTTACTTAAAATGGGATTTGTGAATAGAATACCTTTTCTAAACTAAGTGTCCATATCCTTTTGGAGGGCTTTTGGAAAATTATAGCACATGTGTAAAATTTTACATGGACAGAAACACTGGAGCCAGAAAGAAAACGTCGGAAATTAACGTCTTCTGAAGATGAACTAAAAGAGCAGGAGGAAGGTGAGGAAGAAGATGGTGAGGAAGACGATGAAGCACATTCTGGGGCCACAACTAGATCAGCCACAAGATTAGAGGCTCAAAGGTAACTGCGTGTAGAGACACCAATAGCAGGGGGGTTTCTACATTGTTCTCAGTTGTTGTGGGGTTTGTTTGGGGTTTTTTGTTTCTTGTGGGGGTTTTGATGTGTGTTTTTGGGTTGTTCTTTTTATTTTATTTTTAAATTGATGAGAGCTTCCCAAATAATTTTGGTTCTAGTACCATTCTTCTAGGGATATAGAGACAAAAGGGGAGGCAGGAAACTGTTAGGGTCTCAAAAGATGTACTTGAATATGTCAGAAGGTAAGAACTGGTCCTGTTGGCAGTCTTCATCCTAGTGATTTCTCAGAAGTTGTGTCTAAGGGCACTCGGTTCTGTTAGGCAAAAAAGGACCTCTGACTTGACTGTGCAGTTGACCATTTGATATTTGGAGTTGGAACAAGGTGAAAGTGTAATTTTCAATGACCGTTTCTTTTTCCAAATATTATCCAAGTTAATATCTGAATCTGCAGCACTGGAGGATTTCGTTTCCAGTATGGTGATCTGCAAGCCCAGAAGGCAATCTTGCTGCAAAAGACTAGTGTGATAGCGAGAGTTCTGTTTTCAAGAAGCCGTTCGTCTCCCTTAGCCTAGGTCTGCCTTTTTGTAGGCAAACTGAATTGTAATAGAGCTCATCCTCTTGACTCTGTTATGGAAAGAAAGAAAGATAGCAGCTTTGGGAAGTTTTAATTTATGTTGCTGCCTTTCATAACAGATTTGGAGTCCGGGCTTTGGTTTTTATGTTCGTCGTGAGATTTCTGTGAAATCACTGGATTTACTTCGTTCCTAAGGATATAATATTATATGTTAGCCTTTGGGGCTTATTGGAAGCACTATTCACAGTATGCTCTTGAATTCATAATTTCAGAGCTGAATCAGAAAATAGTTACGTAGTCTTTATTTAAATAAAAATTGTGAAGGTTTACCACTAAATTGTAATGAAATTTTAGAAACTAGTGTTTTCATTCTAATTGCTTGTGGAAGCATCTGCTTTTTGACTTACAGATGTGTGCGTTTGTTTTGTGTCTCAGCTTTCCAGTGCTATCTTTTAGCTCTGACTGTAACAAAGCATCTCTATCTTAAGGTGCTGCAAACAGTCTGCATTTTATAAGTATCATTTGGGAATAATTCTGTGGAAGAGGCTGCTTCTTCATCTGCAGTATTGTTGGATTATCAGTTTTTCTGACTTAAGTAACCTGTTTTCCAAACTATGAAGTTGATCACCAGTAACCAGTTTTTCATGTTTCTGAACTGGTGGATACTGAAGCTAAGACGAGTTCTTTATGCTGGATAAGCAAATTCTCTTTTCTTCTGCAGCCTGTTTGCCTTTGCTTCTTTTGTTCTGCTGCTGCTGCTACAAGCTATTCTTTTCAAACATGGGCACTTATGTACCAGAATTATTGCAGATTTGGAGCTAAGATTTTTATTTAGTTAAAGACTGACTGTAGTCAGTAAAGTAGCCTTTTGATTCTGCATTTGATTTGAAAATACACAGCTTGGCATTGCAGTTTGTGTCTCGAAGCATGCAAATTTTTTTCTTCACTGTTTCTTTTGGCAACTTTGATTTATGTGTTGCAAATACTGTGCAGTCTTAATTTTCTGCACTTGGAATGCAAGAAGAAAGTGACTTGGTAAAAGCATTTTGTTATATATACATTCATCATTCTTTTGTATTACAGAAAGCAGCCCAGCAAGCCAACCACACGTGCAACTTCTAAAGGCAGCAGTCCAAGTTCAGTTTCTCCTAGAAAACGACAGAACCTAGCAGCAAAAAAAAGATCACCAAGTGATACAAAAATTAATAAATCTCCTCCATTGACACAGTAAGTATTAAAGTTGAATCCACTTCTGTTATTTGTTTTGGAAACCACTACATTGATCCTTTCCTTATATGCGATATACTGCCTCAATCTGAACAGCAGTCTAGCTTCGCGCTGTTCTCTCCTCTTGTGATATATAAAAGCTTTTAAAGGATTTTCTTCTGTTTACGTTTTTTCTTTTTCTTCACTTCCTAACATTTTGAAGACTAGAATTTTTTTCTCTCAGTCCTCAAAAACCTCTTGGGAGAATCTGAAAATGCTGTTATACAGTATTTTAACTTGAGCTGTGACTCTTTCCTGAATGGCAGGAAGAGCAGCTGTAATTCAGGTTAAAGCAACATACGATGACATGATTCTAATGTGTCAGATCTTTCTAAGATCAGCTGATAAAAGAGGAGAAGCTCTGAAAGTCCCTGTATCGAGTTTTGAAAATATTTCCCTTTCCGTCCTTCCCTTGTACACTTTCCAAAGTTGAGATCCCAGTATAAAATGCCAAGGGAGTAATAAATGTGAGGCACGGTTGCTGTTCATCTTGTAGTTTACCTGTAAAATAGGCTATGTGCCAAGTACGTTTAGTTGTCATCCACTCTGGAAAGTGGCAGTGTCTTCAAACTGAACCTCAGGAACATGTGTATCGTGCACTGATCAGCTGTCACAGTTCCCCTCATGTTAATTTCTTCACATGGTTATGAATGGCCAAGAGTTGAAGCCACACTTCTAATTGATTGCAGCTGAAACATGGTGGGTTTATATACGGATGCTTAGAGATAAGGGTACATGATGGCTGCCCTTTACTCCCTCTTGCGTATGTGAGACAAGCCACTGTTGCTGCTGTTCTGTCTTTGTGAGACAGAGTACAAGATAATGTAGTTCATTATATTCTGTTAAGAATCCACAAGTCTTTCCAAGAGAAAGAGGAGGAAGGAGGAGAGCTCTAGCCTCAGAGTCTACATCTGGAGCACTCTCCAACATACAGAATTAGGATGTGGTACCCTGCTAAGACATGATGGGAGAGTGCAGGGTCTCCCTATGGTCTCTGCTGGTATATAATGTTTTAGTATAAGCTTTTAGATAATATATCCAGGTAATTCATCAGAGATGGACAATTGCATCCTCTGACCAGGGTTGTGACTGACCACCCTTTTTGTTTTACAGGTCCTACCATTGTTAAATAATTATTAATAATGTTTTTCAGGTTAAAGGTGCAGTGTACCAAGCGTAAAAGGGAAGACAGCCCGACAGTGGTACGGAGGAAAGGCCAGCAGAAAACAGAGGAGACACCAGTGAAGAAAGCAAAACGATAATCTTTACCAGCTAGTACTGTTCATGGAAGAGTCAAAAGGAAAAAAAAAAAGAAAAAAAACATCTGTGCTTCTATTTTTTTTAAAGCAAAGGGATTTGCACGTGCTTGTTTCAGAGGTCTAAGTTAAACAATGCAGTACTTTTAAGTTACATTTTAAACAGCTTTATAAACTATTGTTTATACAGAATATTATGTACATTTATTTCAGATGAAATATAAGTTTACTTTGTATCTGAATGAAAAACAAAGTAGTTATATATTTTATCACTGACTTGGAAAGTTGGGGTTTCCCAATGTGACATGCTAATGCAGATGCTTCCAACCCATGAGGCACCCCTGGGCCTACTAATACACTTTGTATATAAACTTGTAAAAATAGGTTGTATTTTACTCTGTGTATGAATCTAATCAATGATGGACATTTTATTTATTATATGGAAAGCATTGTTCTGTAAACTTTAGTATATACCTTAGGTTTTTTTAATTATATATTTTACATTCTATGCAGATGTCAGTAGGAAACTTCCCCTCCGCTCCCCCAGGGCTGTCTTAAAACCTGAAGTTCTCTAAAATATGCTCAGACAGTTGGTAAAGTATATTTTCTCGCATGCGTTAAAGTAGTTTAGCATAGTGAAAGGGACTTGGCTCCTTTCTGTTCACATTTGTGACAAAGTATAAAATTTAAAATGTAATCTTCCTAGATTATATTTTCACTTGTGAATTTACTACCAACCTCAAGAAATAAATAGTATTAGGTTAGATTTATTCACAGTCCGCCAACACTACCCTGAAATGAGACAGTTTCATTTTGCAACTAAACACCTGTTCTTTCAGTATTTGTCTTTTTCAGCAGAGGGACCCATTGAAAGCAAATGTCACTTCTCCTAACTATAGAGCTTCAGCATTTTATGTTACATTTTATACGCAGGTATTAAAAATAGAACCTGGTATTGTTGCCAGAATCTTTTTTTAATGTATATTAACTCTGGTAAGAGCAAATGTTCAAGTGAAGTTGTATATAAAGTTAAACTTTTCTTATGATCAAATGTGTCTCTTGTTATGATGTGATGAGTTGCCAAACAATCTGAGATTATTTTAAGTGTTTTGTTGATATTCTGCTTTATAATTAAAAAAGATTTGGGGGGGATTTTACTTTTTTTTTTCTTTTTTTTCACTTTTTCTTTTGTGAGGTTTTTTTGAACTTGTTGTAAGGCAGATGTTTCCGTCAGATATTCTGCTTGGTTTCTTACTGAGATTTTTATATAAAAATTATAAAATGTTTGCCAAAAATCTGAGTTGCAATATTTTATTATCCTTTAATTTTGCTGTGTATTGCTGTGGAACTGGTTTTTACAAATGTATTTGGTTGGAGCCGTATCTATAAGCTTTACCTGATTAGTGTCTTTAAATGGTTACAGGTGCTTATATTTTAGGTATATAAACAGTAGGGAAAGGACCTAACCATTTACCAGGCTTAGTATACTATAGAAGCAGATGCACGCGTAATTTTTTTTCCTAAGCAAACTTGAATCTAAAAAACAGAAACCTCTTTGCTCTGAAAACTAACTCCTTTTGATTTCTACCTTAACTCTGCTGCAATACCTTGCTAACACACTGATGATATGTGCCTAGATATTACTAACACTAGTGTTTACGCATTTCTTCATATCCAGTTGTAGGATAAGTTGAATCTTTTCCTTTTATTTCCTTGTTTTCCCCTTTGCCCCCTGCAGTGTGCATAGACCAAAATTGTAGATTTCTTTTCAGCCTTTGTTCTGTAAGGCTAACCAAGCCCAAGTGTTTCTTTTTTCAATAGGTGCCTTCTAGACTTTTGATCATATTTGGAGTCCTTCCCTGCATCTTCTTCAGTTTTGTTTCCTTACACCTGAATTCAAGAGTGAGATTGCTTGGGAGGTTCTGAAGGAAGCTGTACCTTGTTATCACTTATTATTCTCTCTCTCTCCGCTGGTAGTACCTCTCCTGTTCGTATTTGCATATTTCACAGGCACATCTCTTCTGATGGATTGTAACGACTGACAAAGCTTCTACTCCTAAGTGTCAGATTCTCTTGCCTGTTGTCTAATGATCTCAGCAGAGAAATACAACCCTGCAGATCAATGGCAGTCTCCGAGTTAACCTGCTTAGAAGGTCTTCTGCTGTCCTTCCCCTTAGCGATGGATAACATTTAGGAAAATCTTGTCTATAGAATGTATCTTTGATCGTTCATTAAATTATCCCATCATATGAAGGCATCAAAGGAACTATCTTTCACCAAGCAAGCAACTTTTACTTAAAGGCAGGGGGGAAGTGCCAATTCCACAAAGTATTTTAACTTACGCACACTTTGTTCCCTGCACGATGGTAACAGAACAGCAGCGTCTTGTTCCTTTTCAACAAAACAGACATTTCTGCCAGGCCGCATCACTGTCAATCCAGGTTTGGAATTACTTTTTTTTTTTCTTTGCTTAGTAGTTTCAAGTGCCTGTCATCTAAATTACTATTACACTTTACAGGTACAGTAGTGGTCTGCTGTATTTAAGCATAACTTGGGCATTGGATATTTACAGTTTCCAAGTTTTTCATACCCTCTGTCTCCCAGGGCCCTTCCCGAGCACAAGGAAGGAGTGGGGGCAGAGGAATCAGTTTTCCCTTGAGTGCAGGAGGAGGCACATCCATCCTGTTCAGAATTTAGGCTTGTCATCCAGCTTAAGTCTTGACATATGTATAAAACAACTACTCGGTGCAAACTTAGAGAGTTCAGGGGGGAAAAAAAAATACTGTTCCGCACTGTGATGAAACAGAATGTCCTGAAAGTGTTTTATGGAGAGGTTTGCTTGAGGCAGTTTGTTGCCACCTTTAGTGCAAGAACACGGCTACATTTCTAAACCACTTGGCTATATTTTTTTATTATTATTTTCAGTGGCTCATTTTTCTTCCAGTTCCTTCTCTTGGACCTGCTTCGTTTCTCTGAGTATTAAAGTAGTGAGTGAACCAGAGCCACCCTGGTGGAAGACGGATTTCAAGTCCCCCTGCTGAGATTTACAGAGCAATAACTTGAATCCTGCTTACCCTACCTCGGCTGCCTCTGTTAACCAGATGGCTGTTGGCTAGTTGTCAGTATGTCTTCATATTTTCTAGTAAGTTCTACTTAAAGGTTATTTACATCTCTTTACTGTCTTCAACCTAAAATACTATGGGGTTGTCTACTGTATAGATTTAAAATCTCACAAATGACTTTTGTTTGGTTGTCTTTTCTGTGGTGGTGGATTTTTTTTAAACCAACTGAAGGGTCATCAGTAAAAAGTCATTTGCAGTTTTCATTTTTTGATGGGGTCTGGCGAGCTTTAACTCTTGCAACAGGTGAAATTTCTCTCCAGAACCTGACCGAAAGTCAGTAGGCGCACTCAGCGGCTGAGGCAAAGTTTTTGCTGATGCTGGCACATCTCTGAATGCCTCAATTTTCTGTTCCAATAGCTTCTCTAGTAACATCTATTTCTCAGTTGTTGGGGTTTTTGGTGGTGTTTTGTTTTGTTTTGTTCTGGGGCATCTATCCCAGAACACACATCCACTGTTTCTTCTCTCTCAGCCTGTGTTCTGAGAGCATCGTGTGTACAGAACAACCTCTGGGCCTGATCCCTCAGAGGCTGCGTGCTGTCCTGAGCTGCCTTCATCTGTCCAGAAACTCAGTAAAAATTTGTCCGATAAAACCTGGCAACCAAGAGCAACAAGTGCTCGTGGTGATAGTGACTATCAACAGATGGCCACTATGATGCAAGTCCAATACAGGCTGAGGTCTCAACACTGAAAGTGGTCAAAGTCTGATACCTGTATCAATTTCTGCGTTGAGAAAAGATCATTTGCCACCACGGGCTCTTGTCACTCCTTGCTTTTGGAAGAGGTGGTGGGACCTCTGTGGTGCTGAGAGTCACGGGTCTGAAGAGAATTGCTGACCAGAGGCTGGGATACACTGAGTGACTTCTACACGTCCTTCCAAAGCAGCGTTTGATTTCTTTGGAGCTGTACCTGTTTATATTGCAAAGAGTGAATTTAACTGGTAGATTTTTGTTCTCTTCCCATTAAAGTCATTCCACGCGAAATATTTTCAGTTTTAAAATTTAACGCGAACATCTTAACAAAGGGATCTGTACATACGCTTACTCCAAGCTCTTGATAACTTAGGTGTTCTCAACGTTGCCTGCTCGGTCATTTCATGTACCAGCTCAGAAGACTCGTACCTTCGCGACTTCAGCAGCCTTCCCTCTATTTCATTTGCTTGTAGCTTCAGTTCAGAGGAAATTGCCCGTGTCAGCCTTCTGCAGGTTTTGGCAGCTTCTTAAAGATACTGTGCTCACTTCTTCCAGTAGATTCCTTGTCCCAGCTATGTATGTCACACTCCATTACTTCCATCAGCTTCTCAAAAATCCTGAGCCCGTTTCAAGCAAGGTGGATTTTTTCTACTAAAATACGAAAGTTTAAAGGCCAAGGAAATTCTATCTACATTCTAGTCTTTGTTTCCAGATTCTGATGTTTCACCAAAATTCCTTGGAAGTCTATTTCTGATTTAAACTCCCTTCCTCTTTCAAATCTCAGCTTTTTAGCTCTTATCCTTGCTAGCTTTGTGAATAAAGTCCAAAAGAAAAACATAATAAAAATAAATGTCTCTCTGGGAGTCCCTAGATAGCTGTATTTAAAGCTAGGAACATAACACTCTTGCCAGGCAACCAGGGAAGAAAAATACGGTTTGAAATGGCCATAACTTAGTAGGGCAGGAATAGATTTTTTGGCAGTGGCTGTGCAATTAATTAGCCCAGGGTGGGGTTTCACGGTCGGGCTGCGACTGCACAGCACCTTTCACCTTCCCTCTTCTTCTGCCCCTTAGCCAGAGCCTTCCTCCATGCCAGCGCTGAACCGTACGGTCACAGACTGCTGGGCCAGGAAGCCTGAAATTTCCTCTACAGAAACAAAACTGCTGATTAGCTTTGAATGCGGTCAGTTTGCTAAACCAGCTGTTGCTGGGGCTGCGCAAACACTGCTGCCTGCACAAAGGAGATGGCCGTGTGGCAGAGTGTGATTCCACCCTTCCATTGTACCGTGGATTCAGGTACACGTCAGCTGGTCGCCCAGGTGCACCATTAGCTCTCACAAGCGTTTCTGCTGTCTCTGTATCACATAATTGGTGTATCAATGGACAGTGAGCTAATTTGTGGGTTTGATCTTTTCCTAGTGACAAAACAGGGAGGTTCCTGACGCGAAGCATGGATTACCCAACCAGTCAGCGATCCTTGCTGTCAGCCACGTACCAAGAAGAGATCATGCAGTTTTTGAAAGCTGAATCCAGATTTAGACTAGCTGTAATGTGCTGTGTTGCTTCTCGGCAGCGCGTGGAAATTAACAGTTAAATCACTCACAGGGGTGCGAAGGGTCCTCCCCTAGTGGGATGCTTTAAACTCTGACATGGGACAAGATTTTTCAGGGTTCTTCAGGAACTGAAGCCCTGTTTCTAAAACTGATGTAAAGATTGGGGTTGGGCTCAAAGATTAAACGGGATCTAATGTTGAAAAATCTGAACTTAAGCCAGCTTGCTCCCTGAAGAAGTTAGGAATCCAAATGAAGTATCAAAGCTTCCTGTATTAGGAGACTTAGATCCTCAGATGCGGTCCACAAAACTGACCAAGCTATCTGGAAGCCAATGGCACTGGCCTGTAGGAAACATCTATGATTAGCTCCTCAAGAACAAGCATGTAGTGCTGGAAGATGATATCTACCCTCTGCTTAGGTTTCACCAAGGATGGACCTTTGCTGGCCCTTCTTCCAAAGACGCAAAGAAAGAAGGCTTTTTGTATGCTGTGGTGAGAGCATGGGGGACCTGAACCCACACGTCTCGGGAAGGGAAGGCTGCAGGGTATCCGAAGGTGGGTATTACTTTCTCTCCTGTTAAGATATTTCACATCCCATGACTTGTCCTACTTGCTGACGCAGGAGCTAGGGACCGGGTCTCATTGTCCACATTCCAGATGACTGTTCCACTCCATAGCATACTGAGGAAATGGGATGTTGGGGCATATGTGTACCACTGTCTCATTCAGTGTTTGTCAAAAAGAAATGCTAAGGCTTTTAATTCCAAGGTAGGCTTCATGTCTGTGGCTCCTGAAGAGGACGAGGCGTCTCCTTCCACCCCAAGTTAGGTGTTAAAACAGACTTTGAAGGGGTGTTTGTCCAGCTGGGACATCTCACCAGGCACCGGCTTAGCTTGGCTGCTTCCCCGGGCACTGTGCAGGAGTCCTGCTGAGGTGGTGTGACACCCAGTGGGTATCTACCTCCAAGGAAGATAGTATGATATTAATTATTATTAATATAAATCCTCTTATAATCACAGGCTCCTTGTTTCTCTGTGGCCTCGACACTGTGGAAATCCTTCCTTTGGTGCTTTCTAGAGATACAGTCTAGGTCAGGGCAGCTCAGTTCTACCATGCTGGAAACAGTTTCTGTGAAGATTATTTAAAAAAAAATCCTTCATAGAAACAAAGAAAGCATCACCAACAATGAGGTTTTGTTGTTTATTTTGTGTATTTTTTTGGTGTTGGCAGCAAGATGTACTGGCACTTGAAAGGCAAAGTGGGAGCGGCGAGGGGAGATGTGAGTGGCTTTTTGACGTTCTGTTATCAACATCTCACAACCACGGCTTGTGGAACCTGCGACCTCGGTGTGGATGTGATGTAGAAATGCCGAGAGAGGCAACTGACGACCCAGGCTACGCAGTTCCTTTACTGATCCCTGCTACCACTGAGATCTCGACCTTTATTAGTACGTCATAAAAACCTTACGCTGTGCCAGATATGACGGGTAGAGCGGACACAGACTAAAAAGTAGAGGTGAAAAGCAAGTGCTGAAAAATTATTAGAAGTACTTTGCTGGGACTGGGGGCTGCAATGCCACCCCTGTGCTTGCCGTTAGCTTAGCTTAGCTTTTATTTATTGAGCGTTCACAGCCACTAGCATAACTCTGCTGAGAGTTAACCATGGGTGTAAGATGCGGGTGGACGGTGGGTGCGCAGCTCTCTCCTCACCACCACCATCTCTTAGCAGCAATCTCAGGTACTCCGTGATGTCGAAAAGCTGTCTGAGAGCCCTGCCCTCTAATGTCACCAAATACCTTGAAAATAAATATGATTTCCACTGGGGAAATAGAGACCTTTCTGTCAGTCGTGAGTTCAGTTTGGAGATGACGTACCTGCTGCAGTCATAGCGAGCTCCCTTTGGGGCTTTTCCTCATGGAAGGACAATGTTTATACGTGGCTCCAGCAAAGCCACACACAAAGTGCAGCTTAATCAGTTAGTGGGAAGAGCATTAAAGTAGAAAAAGCTCTACCACGTATTTCAGCGTAGTTTTGGCCCTCCCTCACTAGCGAACCACATGAATGGACCAAAATTGTGCCGTATTTTCAAACACGGTTCCTTTGCGAATCACACAGCCAGGGAGCACAGGCACTGGTTGTGCCTCTGTGCACGTACTGAGGATTTAATTGAGAATAACAGAGGAATATCAAAGCTATCAGTCTTACTGTTAGCTGGACAACTGAACCCTCTCCTGGTGTCCTTTCCTTTTCTAGATTTTATTGTAACATGTCTCCCATGCTATGCAACGCTTTATATAAGTCAACAGATATTAAGATGAATGAATAAAGAGGAATACATAAGAGAAAAATGCTCACTGATCACATTCATGATACTCCAGCACCAGTTCCAGTATATAAATTTAAAAATGTTAAAATTAAATAGTCATTCCTGCTTCGGTGCCCAAAGCAAGCAGAGATCTGGAATGCGACTTTCCTTTTAGACAATGATAGGTTCACTCTGCTCTTTTTATATAAACAAGAGCTAAGAATTGCTCGGTAATATAGTGCTTATTTAACTCTGTTCAGCCAGGATTTTTCAGGCTAAGTAAACAGGCAATAGAAGGCCACTTTAAAAAAAAAAAAAATTAAACTGATGATAAAACTTCTTTCAACTAATTTTGAACTTAGAACTCTATTTGGCCCTCAAGCACAGGAAATATCCCTTGGGGGAAGCTTTAATCAAAGTAAAACGGGACTCCCGCACTCCTGGGCACACTCCCGGTGAGATGCCAGCTCCTTTTCCGGCTCAGAGGAGGCAGAGAGCGAGCACGGAAGTGGAAGAGAGAAGCCACCAGGGACAGGCAGGAAGGGCTGCTGGGCCCTGGGGTGGCGCTGGGAGGTGGTACCCGTCCCCATGCCCGCTCCCTGCAGCAGTAGGTGTGACAGGACTGCCAAAGACGGGGCTGGAAGTCGTAATTAGTTCATTTCTCCATGAAGATGCGGCACCGGCAGCTCTGGAAGTCGGCTGCCTGGTAGCCACTGTCTTGGGAGGAGGCAAAGACTGGCTTATCCTGCAGGCTGGTTGTTCCAGGTTATTCCAAATACGTGATGTCTGTACCAGATCCTACAGATCTCCAGTGATGGCAACCTCCCCGCCCCCCATGTCACCTAACCCTTGTTGCTGATTAGATTTAAAACATTTTTTCTAACCTGAAATTCTCTGTTGCAATGTGTGCCTTTTATTTCCTGTACAGCCGTTATCTCTTTACAGCAGGGTGCTACCCCCTTGAAGACTTGCATTTTTGGTTAATGTAGTTTTGTAACTTTTCTGTTTTCAAAAACTGTTTTTGTTCTCAGCTTTCAGTGTCTCGTATATTTTCTCTCCCTCTTTCCTCACTGGGGAAAAAAAAAAAAAAAAAGGAAAGACAAAGAAAAGGAGGAACGGCATGGAAGCCTCAATATAGAAAGAAGCATAAAGCAGTTTTCTTCTGTTTTGAAATAAACATATAAACAAGGGAAGTGATCTACATTAAAATAAATAGAGGTTGGTTTTTTTCCCACCGTTAAGACGTCTATAGTTTTA
Source organism: Larus michahellis (assembly GCF_964199755.1). Classification (NCBI taxonomy): domain Eukaryota; kingdom Metazoa; phylum Chordata; class Aves; order Charadriiformes; family Laridae; genus Larus; species Larus michahellis. Next base: position 61,378,485 of record NC_133900.1, on the reverse strand, counting down.
TTTAAAATTTTTTTCTGGGTTTTTTCTCATACAAAGGCTTCAGATTTTTGCCCTGCAGTCAAGCTTTGCAGGTACACTTTAGTTGGCCGTAGCCTGGAGCTAACAGACCAAGGAGCCTCTCCAAGTGTAGCCAAGAAAGGAGAAAGGCAGCTGTGCCATATAAGACATTCACAGGGCTTTACTGTTACAGACATATTGCTGGCTTCATTTTTCTTGCGTGAACAAAACACTGTCCAGTGACTGTTATAACCTCATAATAGATGTTCATACAATTTTATTGTCTTTTCAGAATGGGGGAAGTTTTGCTTCTGAGAATAGCAATAGGCTCAGGGTGTAAAGTGCTAAGTACTTAAAATACAGTTGGATAATATTTGCCACGATGATTATATACCACAATGGCACTAATCCAAAATGGAATAATCCATCACAAGTGGACACAAAGACAAGCAGATGCTAGCACAGCAGTGGATGTGGGGGTGTGTTGTACCGAGGCACGCGATGAGACTGAGAAGGAAAATTCTTCCATTCCTTCACAGCACTCTCCTTTTTAAGAAAATAATAAAATGGCTTGGGTTTTTTATTTCTCTTTTCTAAGCAAGTTCACCTAATTCTTTCCTTGGATGTGTCAATTTGATTTCTTGAGATAATGGGATTGTTCAAAGACAATGGTGAACACGGGGCTTCCTTACCAGATCTCATTCCTTTGCTCCTCTCCCTCTTTTCACACCTTCCTCAAACTTTCTCAACTTTTATCGCCTCTTTTCTTCTGTAAAAAAAAAAAGAAAGAATGGGAAAGTGACCATAAGCTTTTAAAAAAGGGAAAGAAGTCCAATTACTTTTGTTTTCGCTCAAGGACATCAGACTTGACACAGTCGCTCTGCACCAGCGCTTTGATTTTCATTGACCAGGGAAGAGAGATGGTGTGGAGCCAAAGTGCAACACGTCCATTGGACCGATATTTTCTCCATGCTCGCCCAACAGCTAGAACATCACGTCTTGGTGTGGTTGGGATCTGGCAAGGGTGAATATACTAAAATATCATGAGAAAAACTTTCAGTATATTCCAATAAACTGTTAGGGGCCAGAATCATTACAAACAAGAGATGAAGATCCTGGTGCTGATGAACTCCTTGGAAGAATTGCCATTGTGCCAGTAAGGGAGCCAGCCTTTTCCCAGCAGGGCTGAGATCTCACTCGACTGGTTTTGAGGCTTTCCCGCTCTTGTGGTTTCAGGAACCCACAGGAATTTATTGTTGTTTAGACAATTATTCTATCAGCCAATAACCCCTCCCCACCTGGGAAGGGGAATCAGGAAAAAACAAGGAAACAGGACGGTCGAAATAGAAACAGATTTAATAGAATAAGACTAGATAATTAACGTTAATAATATTAAAGAACCAATATTGATCCCGATGAAAGTAGAAAATAAATGAGGATTATACCGATCGAGTTCTATCAGTAGGAAGCTGTGCGCTCACAGCAGTGGACAGCAAATGTCGGACATTGCGAGCGCTGCGGCTTCGGGAGGTCGGGAAGGCCTCAAGGGTCCAGCAGTGGGGCAAGAAGTTCTCAGGATCGCAGCTATCACAGAAAAGAGAGACTCCTCAGCAAACTTTCTAATTTATATTGAATGTGACGTTCACGGTATGAAATAATCCTGCTGGCCAGCCTGGGTCAAGTGCCCCGGTCTTGCTCCTCTTCGTCCCCGCACCTGGCTAGCTCAAAAACACTGAGACCTTGAAACCCACATACCATAGCTGGCTATAAAGTAAATATTTTCACCACTTCAGACACTAGAGTCTTCTAAAAATGCAGTTTTCCCAAGCATCAGAACAGAACTTAGTGAAAAGTAAAATTACTGAAAGAGAAATTAGTCCTGTGTTGCTCAAACCAGGACCCCCAGCCGCCTTCTCCTGCAAAATCCACACCTGGAAGGCAGGCGAGGAACTTGCCCGATTGCAAAGCGAGGACACACTCTGCAACCCCCTTCTCCGTCATCAGCCCCTTTGGTTTCCGCGCAAGTCGCTCAAGGCGGCTTTGGGGGACGAATAGTGGGAATCCTCTCCGGAAAAACAGTTGCTGGGTCGCAGGTAGGTTGGAAAAAATACTGGCTTTTTTTTCCCCGTACAGATAGTCCTAAAATAGCCACTAGATGGCAACGGGAGCCTGCCGGGTCGCACGCCGCGCATGGTGCGCCCAGAGCCGCGGGGGGGTGGAATTTGGGCCAGGCCCGTTAAGAGCACGACAGAGGAGTGAGGAGGGGCTGGCGTGGGACTGTCCTTGGGGCCACCGCTGCTTGGACACCCCGACCACCGACAGCTCGGCACGGGCAGCCTGCCACCAGTTTTGGCAGGAATACCTGTTTCCGACTCGATATTCACGAATACGCTGCATAGCATAGGTCTAAATCCACTTAGTGTTATGTTTATAGGTACAATATATGCATATTGAAGTCCATATAACGTGGGTCTATGTTTGTAGGCCCATCGAACTTCTTGAGGAACAAGATTTGGAGGTTTATTAGAAGCTCTCCATTCCAATCACAGGTACCTTGCCCAGACCTTCACATTTCTCTCATTTTCCAGCCCCCTGTTCCTAGTGCTTTGCTGATCTAATTCCCTCCATCCTCACTTCTCATCTGACCTGTCTTTCGCTGCTCCACATCCATTTGTTCCCATCCTGTGACCTCTGGTTCCCTCACAGGGTCCCTCACAGGGTCCCTCTCAGCTCTCGGTTCTCCCTTCCTTTCCTCTCCCCTTTTCCTTTTCCCTTCCCTCATCAGTTTGTTGCATACTCTTGGATCAGGCAGGCCCTGCCCTCTCCCTCTGCCCATGTCCTCCTTTTATTTGTTCAAAAGTCTTTCCTTCAGCTCCATTTTTCCCTCCTCTCAATCTTCTTGCCATGACCAAGAATTTTTGTGGATGGCAACAGTACATAGATGTACTGACATCCAAACAGGTTAGGCACAGGCTAAGGGGCCTTTACATTTCCTCCTTCTGGCTGCTGAGAGTAAAGGCAATAAGAGAAGTCATGAAAATAATGATTAGAGCAATTACAATCCCCTTTTCATTAGCCATCCTTATTCCCCATTTTTTGCAGTTAACTCTGATGTGACTGGAATCACCTTTCAGGCTCCCAGGACCCAGCAAGCAAGAACTGGGAAAGAGTCAACATCCAACACCAGCTGAGCCAGCAGGTGGGAAAATAAAGCCCCTTCTTGAAGAAAATCATCAAACACTCTCTGCATCTTGGAGAAAATGCACGGGGGATTTCTATATGTCAGCTGGAGCCCAGATGCTAGGGCACACGATAAGGGGTGCATATCAAAGCTAGCTACAGACAATAATGTCCCAATATTTTCATAAGCTGGTCTTATCATGCATCTCAGAATCAACACTTTTTGAAAAGGAGTTTATTAAATGCAAGAGTATGGCACTGAGCTGTTCATGAGAAATACCATGACCGCACACCATGTCCAAAGGGCCAGGGCTATTGAAACGAAGCAAGGCACAGATTCCTGTCTTGACATTGATTTGTAGATGACAGGCTACTTTTCAGCTACACAGATGGCAGTCTTGTCTCCTCCTCACTGAAAGGATCACACTGTCTCATTATCCAGGTGTTCTGACATTTAATATGCTCGCCATAAAAGCAGCTGCTACCTTAGACCAAAGCAGTTGCATGACCTGCCCAGGCCTGCTTCTCTGAAGTCACCATGTATTAGAAAGTAGCCCTAGGAGCTGTAGTGGTGCGCCTGGCCAAATGCAAACCAAGAAGCAAGGCATTTGTTGTTGGAAGGTGGAAGTTCTTCCATGCCAGATACTGCCATAGCCCCCACAGACTGCAGGGATGTCAGCTCTTCTCTCCAACGGTGCTGCCGCTCTTCCAGGGTCTGCCAGCAGTTCTCAGGGCTTCAGGGTCAACACACCTTATGGCTGCAGAGATTTCCTACAGTTAGCTCTTGAGGAGCCACTAAAAGAGCTAAACTAAACCCTGTGAATGAAATGTTATTGTATGCGAAGGTCCTTTGCCTTTGGACAATTTAGGTCCCCTCCATGATAACTATGGGCAGAGTCAGAGATCTGAATATCAAGAGGAGCACAACTGATCAATGCGCATGTATACCATTGCTGTTTGGGATGGTCAGTCAACCAGACAATTACCATGACAGTACAAGGAGATCAGACTGCAAGAACTTTGTTGCACATTTTGCAGAAGACTATACTGCAGACATCTTTTTCAAGCTATGAAGCATAAAACTTTGCTTTGCTGAGAGTTGTATTTCCTGATGATGGGCATATCCAATGCAAAATAGCACATTCCCCGGCACAGCCCTTCTCAAAAGGAGTCCTTTTAACACAGAGGTCTTGCACAAAGTGTACAGTATGTGACAGAAATACACATCAGAAGTCCTCCAGAGATATGGAAAGACAGTTGAGAGCAGCGTTTTTGCCTGAAGATTGGGTTTTAATGCTTTCTACAGGCAACAGTTGACAGTGGTCTTATACAGAGGTGGAACACTGGCTGTATAGAGGAAGGTGTGGGGTTTTTAATCAGCCCTCGTAAAATACAGACAATACTATAAAGCATGAGAAGACCATACCACGCTCTACCCTCTCTCCCAAGCAGGGAGAGCAGAAAGCTCTCATTCCTCCCGCCGACAATAACCTCATCCATAGCACAGGAAATCACAACTTGGCATCTTGAAAGTATTACCAAAATGTCCTTCCAGCCAGCGCTCCTTTGCCTTCACCATTTCACTTGCAGGCAGATTTCTGCATCCTTTTGTTGTGAAAAAGCTCCTGGAGAAGTAAAAGGACTTTCTTGGTTTCCCAAGGGATTCATAACCGACATTTTGTCTACCCGCAGGTCTGGTCCCTCTCACATCGCAAGAGTTTTCCACTGCGTCGCTGGAGTCCTTTAGTACTGGAGACTTCTTCAACCACCTCATTTACTCTCATTCATGTAATGAGTAAGGTGCAAACTGCCTTTGTCATATTACACATTTTTATTCTTTGTCATCTACCTTAATACTTTTTTTTCTTCCGTTAGGTAAATCCCAAAATGTGTCTGGCTAATAAATTATAGAAATAGCTAATTCTACGACAGAAATACCCTGAGAACGCAGTCAGGCTGTGCTCCCCTCAACACCATAAAAATGCTCAGGAGGAGACAACCCATAAACCAGAATCTAAATTTAGGCAAAGACAACACTAACGAAGATGGGAATTCTGAGAAGAGAGAATGAGTGTCATAAGGACAAGACAGGGTGCATATTTGCGTTCGTCCATAACTGACATGTTCAAAGTCTCTATTCTCTAAGATACACACAGAAAATATGAACAATATCGGTATTGCCTGCAGACAGCCTGTGTCATGTTCGCTAATTTTCAGGCAGCCAATTAAATTTGCACTTGAACTGAACAAAACAGGGTCACTGATTTATTTGTGAAGTTTATGTAAGTATTTGTATTCTCGCTGAGCAAGCCAAAAGAATTAGTGATTTAATGTAAAAGCTGCGTTCAGATAAATGTGTAGTCTCTGTATATACAAAATCATTGCCAGTGGAAACAACTCACAAAGTGAACCTGCTAATTGCCCTAACTTCATAAAGCCAACACTGGATCCAAGGCCTCCACGCTCAAATAGCTTGGCTTGGCTGCTCCACCATGGGCTATCGGGCATGGATTGCGGCAAGGCCAACGCCGTGGCCGTGTAAGGCGGCTGCAGGGCTGGACTCCCCTGTCACACAGCAGGTAGAGCTGGGGGGCTCGTTTTCCACCAGAGGTGTCAAAAAGCTCTCAGAGAGGCTGGGGTCCCTTCAGAGAACGGAGCTACCATGGAACGAGGTTCTCGGTCTAACCTGCCTGGCTTCCCTCTCTCCTCAGTGGAGGGATGGCGCCCAGGGACCAGACCAACCACCCTCTGCAATTACCTGGTGCACTCACACCTCTGATTTCTCCTCAGGCACATGAAATTAATCGCACAGGCCTGGATCCAAAACAGGACGGACATACCGCGATTCTCATCTCTGCAACACGTCCCGTTTGAGGCAGCTGAGTCCAGTATTGGAGCTCCCGAGTCAGATCTTCTTCTCCGAGCAGGCACCCTGACAGCCAGCACCGCACACAAGAGGCTGCCCAAAAAATGCACAGAAAAGCCACATCCTGTCTCCACAGTTTGGGCTTCCTATTCAGTGTGAGGAGGATGCGAAACAAATGAGTCCTTGATCTCAAGTTCTGAAATTTTTGAGTAATCGGTGATCTGTGTACATCTATAACGGATAAGTCCCAAACACTTCCAGGTATTACTTTTGATGGGCATCTGCTCCTGATACAAATAATAAAGAGACAGAAAAATTAATGTAAAATGACTCTTGGCTTGCTATCAATAAAGATGTGTCTCTTAGACAAAGATGTGAAATCACTTTATAAATGTAAACAGCCCCTGAGAGGCCGGCAGGCTTACTTGATTTACTGAAGCGTCAGAAGCAATAAAAATATTTAAATGTTACCCCAATGTAGCCACTGATTTAATTACCAAGTTAGTCCATCATACATGAAAAGTGAGCTCGACTATTTCAAACACAAAGTGGGAGAGGTTATTATTACTTATTTATAGATTGAGGAGCAATGGTAAAGGAAACCTGGACTTCATATGATGTTGGACCAAATAAACATCAAGTGATTAATCTGTGCAATGGGTGTTCTTAAAAGCCTAGAGACTTGCACACAGCAAACACGTCTACTGTAATATGTCGAATATTTATTAAAATGTTCTGGTAAATAATAAGGAAAAATTCAGAACAAGTAGATGGACCAGATACTGTGTGGATGACACACATATATGACTTGGGCATAAATAATTCGACCTGCTTCCAGTTCAATTTTTCTACCAGAGAAATAAATAGGCTACCTTCCCCCCCCCTTTTAAATTGCTTGCGAAAGATAAAAAGCCAAATGCAGGGGCTAAATATCACAATATTTATTTCACAGAAAATATAAAAAGCTTTAATTAATGACTCTGAGATGCATCTGGCCATTTGGATATGATGGTTTGCTTTTTATTAGTAAATCAAGTTAATCTTGTCCAGGTTGTCCATTTCTATCCTACAGATAAATATGTCAGAAGATGAGGAATATATAGCCCTTTACTGGGCTAGCAGAAAGCCTAGCATAAAAATAAGGAAAGAGTCGAAGAGAAGATTTATCCCAAAAGACGGTCTCGCCGGAGCATGGTCGCAGGATGGGGCTCTCGGTGCGTATGCAGCTGGTGGCCTCCTGGCACCAAGCGGAGGAAACGAACGTACATCCTCACCCTTTTTCAGGGGCATGGTGATGAGATAGTCCATATGGCTTTTCCTTTTCAGGGTCTTGCAAGGAGGAATAATTCAGGAGAAAAACTGCCTTGCACTGAAACGGTAGTTTTGGTAGTTTTGCCCTTGGTGCTCTGCATGGTGCTCTGCATCCTCACTTTGTATTGTAAGGATGAAGCAACAAGAAGGACGTTTGGGTTGGTTTTCCCCAAAACAGCAGCTCTGAGCGATAAAACTGGGCCAAATCACGTCACCACATATACCCAACCAGCAAGATTCAAGCTTTCCTTTCAGTTTGGCTGTAAACTCTTATAGGAGTGTTTGTGTTTGAGCCTCCCAGCCTTAAAGGACACGGGCTTTTCCCCATATAAGGAGTATGAGCAGAGAAGGGGATTGCAAGCCAGCTATTAAAACCCATTGAGCTAATTTGCTAAGAGGTTGTCAAGTTAGTAAGAATAAAGTTCTCATTGTCACCATCATATTTGCACATTCTCCAAGTTTAATATTCAGTTGGATTCTAAAAATCATTCAGATTTTGCTCTTAATTGTAGTCGGTATATCCTTCTCTCACAGCAGTCCAGGAGCATCTTACAGCTGACACCCCAGCAACAACCCAGGATCCTGACGCCAACTGCAAACAAGCAGTTTGAACGCTGAGTGTGGCAGCAGTTCGTGAGGTCCCTCGTGAAGTGCATGCAGAAATCCTGCTAGGAACTTGTTTTAGAGATGCACAGCAGTCACCTACTGTGTAGCTACAGTTACATTTGCTGGGAAATAAATTCTTATTATTTAAGAAATAGAGTCACAAGTTGTTCAAAAGCAGGTGACCTGACATTTTCATGCAAAACCAGCAAGTTGTCCAGGATGCGTTTATGTGCCTTTGAAGCACAGCCAGGGAGGAGCAGAGCCAAGGTAAAAACCGTGAACCAATTCTTCCCCGTCACCAACAAGGGATTAAAATTCCTTGTAGGAAGAAGCACTGTTTGTACCATCACCATCTTCCACCAAAGCCCCTGGAAGACCCAGCAGGAAACTGGAAGTATTTGCATCGCTCTGTGTATATCAGGAGGCAAACTAGGAACAAGTCTGGCGAGACAGCTTCTGTCTAGGAAAAAAAATATCACCTCTAATTAGGTATGGCAAAGGTATTACCTACCACCATGCAGGCTTTGGGAAGTGCTTGCCGAGAGGGCTACAGAGCGGGGTAGTCCTGGGCCATGAAACTCTTTGTCCTGCCTCAGAGCCAAGTCGGGACAGAAGTGGGACCGAGCTACCCTGGCTCTGCCCCGAGAGCTGGTGCGTGCAGGCTACATCACTAATTAATTTCCCATACTGGGCAAACCCGGCCCTAAAGGAAAGGTTATAACATTTCCTTGTGCAAGCTACGGCCACCCAGGGGACCATCTGGGTGGTTTTATACAACATTATATATTGTATAAAAAGCGTGTGTTCCTTACAAAGGCTTTTTTTTTTTTTTTTTTAAGGTTTTGCTGCCGCCTTCGTGTATGTGCGTGCCGTCTTTCACATCTTTATCTGATGCTTTCATGCAGGACACATCCTTCCCTCTTTCATCGCCCCATGCACGGTACGCGGTGCTTCTGTGAGCGAGTTTCCTCACACCTGGAAAGAAGAACCTCCCGGATGGCTGCAAGAAGCCGCCTCACGCTGCATCCAGGCAGGCTCCGCTCCCGCTCCCCCAGCCCGCACCGTGCTTTGTCACTGGATACTGGGACAGGGCACTGGTGTCCCCACACGGGGTGGCCTTGTCCCGTCTCACCCCGGTCCCCGATGTCCCCACGGAGCCGCTGGGCGCCCATGGCCGGGCAGTGCGGCTGGGACGCCTCTAGATGGGGCAGCCCGGCCGCCGGCCCCGCCGCCGGCAACGGGAGAGCGAGGGGCGCCCGCCGGCCTCCTCCGCGGGGTCTCGGGTAAACAGCGGGCACGGGGGGGGGCGGTTCTCCGGTGGGCGCAGGGAGAGGCAATTACGGGGCACGGCGGGGTGTGGGGTTTCCCCCGCTGCAATACACGGCTGTAAAACGGAGGATCCGACACAAAATGTGGGGTTTGGCTGCTGCCAAACCTCGGGGAACAGGGGCGTGCGGAGCCCTTATCAGGGCGTGGGGGCAAGGGGGAGATCGTGCCGACATCCCCGTTTCAGGCGCTGCCCAGCCCACCCCGCTGCTCCCGCCCTCTCCCCCCACCCCCACCCCGAGCCTTTTCCCGCGAGGAGGGTTTGCTCCCAGTTTCCGCCACCCGCCCCCCCCCCCCCGCCACGTTCGGAGGGGGCCCTGTGCCCGCCGTGCCCGGGGAGCCCTTGCCCCCCGGTGCTGCCCCGGCCGCGGGCGACCGGGAGCCGGCTGCGAGCCCTCCAACTCGGGCGGCCAGCGCGGAGCGGTGCCGGGCCGCCGCTCTACCCCCCGTCCCCATCCCTCCCTCCTTCCCTCCCTCCCGCTGCCCGTCTCCCCCGGCGGGGCTGGAGGGCGGGTGCGGCGGGACCACCCAGCCAGCCCCCGGCCGCCCCAGCCTCGGGACCGCCGGCCCGGCTCGGCCTCCCTCCGCCGCTCCCCTGCGCCTTACCCCCGCTGCTGCTCCCTTCTCCTGCCGGCCTCCTCCCCAGGCATTTCCTCTCCCAAACACTAGTTTTTCTGGTGGGGAAGAGGGCGCAGAGATCGCCCCGGGAGGCGGGATAGGGGGAGAGAAAAGAGAGGGGAAAAAGAAAAAAAAAAAAAAAAGAAAAAAAAAGGAGAAACTAAAAAAAAGAAAAGGAGGTGGTAGGGAGGGAGCTGGGTAAATTAGCAAAGAATTACAGCCATTGTAAACTAACCGCAGGTATTTCCAAGAGCTTGGAGGCGAAATTCTGTAAATCAGGGGCTTCGTGGGCTGGAAACTGCCTGTGCCGGAGCTTGGAGGGAGGCTGCACCGGGGGGAGCGCCTCTTCCTCCCCCCCAGCCCCAAAGCAGCCGCCCGTCTGCCTCCTGCCCGGCTCTCTGCCGCACCTGAGCAGAGCCCGGAAAAAGAAGCGCCCTGCGGATCGCTGCCCCGGCCGGTCCTGCCCGGAGCTGCCCGTCTCCGCCGTGCCCGCGGCCCCGCTCCGGCCGTCAGCCCCCAGCCCGTCTCCCGCGACCCGCACCTCCAGCCGTTCCCCTGGGAAGCGCGGAGCCCTTCCTCCCTGCCCGCGTCTCCATCCACTCTTCTCCTCTGATCCCTCGCCCAAAATTTCATCTCTCGGCTGTTTAGCACCCCTCAAAATGCCCGCGCAGGGCACCCTTCCTGCACCTCCTGTACGTCTCCTCGTAAGTGTGTTTCTCGCAGCTTCCCCTCAAGCCTCTTATTCCCCTCCAGCTCTTAAAAAAAAAATAAAATTAAAAAAAAAATCCCTTTTGGATATTTCCTGAGTGTACCGTGGCACCGAAGTCTCGGGTAGCAGAAGCGATGGCTTTCCCGGGAACTACCCGGGTGGGAGAAAGAGATAAAAAGTGAGCCCAAGCGAGGTGAGTAAAACGGGCTGAATTCGTTCAAAGGGATAAAGCCTGTTCTCGTGCAGTCACGCAAAGGTGCTCTCCGCCTTCGTGCTGCGTATGAAAACGGGATTGTTTATTTTATTAATTTATTTTAGGAGTAAGAACGATGACTGAAAACATTTATTTCGTGCCGGAGTCGTTGACAATCAATTATCGTGGCTTCGTGGTCTACTGCAAACTGGAGCTCGTCCCTGCGGGATCAAGTAAGGAAACGTTGGAGGTGGCCGCGACGCCCGTGCAGAAGCAGGTTAACACCCTGGGAATTCGGCTCACGAAGCAAAGCCGAATTTGGGGCTATCATTTTGATATCCCCTGGCTCGTTGCGTTGCCGACTGTCCCCAGCACCAAAAAAAAAAAAAAAAATCAAGGTCGTGAAGCGCTGGCATTTCATTTCTCGTGTACCTGCTCCATAACCCTCGCCGGGATTTTTTCCGTTGGCTCTGGGAATGCCACTAACGTCTGAAATAAAGACAAGGACGGTGCTTGGGAGCGCATTGTTGTTTTGGCAACGAGTCGCCTTTACACGATTCACGTGCGTGCAATAGTTTCCGAAAGCTTCTTGCTCAGGGCCATTTTCTTTCAGGGAAAGGATCGTTTCGAGGAAAGCAGTCTCTGATCTGCGAGGAGCTGCGGTCTTTAAAAGTCCCCGGTGGGCCGAAAGACCGTCCCTAATATAAAACCGGCCGCGCTTTCAAACAAACGGAGCGGTGAAAAGCCCATTTTCCACAACCAGACGAGGCTATTCCGCGTTTTCGACCTCCCCACTCGAGGTTATTCCGCGTTTGTCACCCACGGGGCGAGGGGCCGGCGGCGTGATATTTCCTGAGGCTCTCTCCCCGCCGGAGCCCACCACCCGTCGCCCCCGGCAGACCCGCTTCCCACGGGATCTTCCCGGCAGCGGCACCGCATCCAGCCTGCGCCCTTATCCCCCCGCCTCCCCCACCACTATCCCCCGCCGGTACCGGAGCCTTCCCCGCCGCCGGGCTGCAAAGAGGGAAAAACACCCTGGGACTGTTATCCTTTGCTCTCCGGGTGGGAAACAGAGAGGTGACACGGGGGGGGGTGACCGGTGTGGGGGGTGACACGGGGGGGGTGACACGGGGGGGTGACCCGCTGTGGGGGGTGACACGGGGGGCTGACCCAGTGTGGGGGGTGACACGGGGGGGTGACACGGTGTTGGGGGTGACGCGGCGCAGCCCCGCGGTTCGTAAGAGGTTAAGGCGCGTGGCGCCCCGCGGAGGCGCATCGCCCCGTGGCGGCGGGCAGCAGCCAATCATCGGGCGGGCCGCGCGGGGGCGGGCCAATAGGAAGGCGCGGGGGCGGTGCTGTCAGAGGCGGCGGTGAGGGATGACAGGGCCGCCGGCAGAAAAGGGCGAGGGGCGGGCAGGGGCGGGACAGAGCGGGGCGGAGGCGCTGCAGGGAGGGACCGGCGGTGCCCGGCCGAGCGCGGCGCGGCGCGGCGCAGCGCGGCGGCCCCGGCCCTATGGGCGGGCGGGCCGGCGGCGCAGAGAGGCTGCCCCCCGCTGGCGCCCGCCCTCCCGGCGGCAGAGAAGGGGCCGGCACCGGCGCGGCCGCGGCCGGCGATGCGGTCGCCCAGCTGAAAGGCGCGGCGCGGTACCGCTGCTCGCCCGCCGCCGCCGGCGGGACATGGCCGTCCGCAGCGGCAACGCCCTGACGCCTTTCTCCATCCAGGCCATCCTTAACAAGAAGGAGGAGCGCGCCCGCCACACGGCGGGGCGGCCGGGGCCGGCCGGCGGCTGGCGGCTGTGCGGAGCCGCCTCCGAGGGCCCGCCGCTGTCTTCGCCCGCCGTCGCCGCCCGCGCCCCGGCCCCGCGGACGCCGGCGGGCTGGGACTCGGACTCGGCGCACAGCGAGGACCCCGAAGGCGAGCGGCGCTCCGAGGAGGAGGGAGCCGGCGGCAGCGCCCGCCCCGCCGAAGCCACGGGCGGGGGGCGGCCGGCGGCGGAGGAGGAGGCAGCGCAGCCCCCGGAGGCGGCGGAGCGGGACGCCGCCGGCCTCAGTGACAGCGAGATGTCGGCCGCCGTCTCAGGTACGGGCGGCCCCGGCGGCGGCCCCTCCGCGCCCGCGCGGGGAGGGCGGGGAGGGTCCCGGTGTGTGTGTGGGGGGGGGGGCTGAGAACGGGAGACGGTCGGGGCTCTTCGCTGGTCTCCGCGGGGCGGTGCGACGGGCGGTTCCAAGGGAAAAAAGCCCCCAAAACGCGTCCCGCGGGGCGAACGGGAAGAGCCCTTTGCCAGGCTGAGCCCGCAGACCAGGGCGGCGATCGGAGGTTCGAGGAGGGCGAGAAATCCCGTCGGCGGCGCGGGCAGCGGCTCGGCGGGGCCTCCGCCCGCCCTGTCGCTGCAGGCGGGCGGCAAGGAGCGCGCCCGGCCGCCGGGGCGGGTGCGGGGGCGCGGGGGGAAGGCGGGTGTCCCGGTGGCTGCCGGCCCTGACCGCCGTGCTCTCGCCCTGCCCGCAGATCGCAGCCCCCCGGAGGAGGAGGACGGAGCGGGCAAGTGCGGGAAGCTGCTGCCGGGGGAGGAGGAGGCGGCGGCGCCGAAGCCGCGGAAGAAGCGCTCCCGCGCAGCCTTTTCCCACGCGCAGGTCTTCGAGCTGGAGCGGCGCTTCAACCACCAGCGGTACCTGTCGGGGCCCGAGCGGGCCGACCTGGCCGCCTCCCTGAAGCTGACCGAGACGCAGGTGAAGATCTGGTTCCAGAACCGGCGCTACAAGACCAAGCGGCGGCAGATGGCCGCCGACCTGCTGGCCGCCGCCCCCGCCGCCAAGAAGGTGGCCGTCAAGGTGCTGGTGCGCGACGACCAGAGACAGTACCACCCCGGCGAGGTGCTGCGGCCCCCCTCGCTGCTCTCCCTCCAGCCCTCCTACTACTACCCCTACTACTGCCTGCCCGGGTGGGCTCTCTCCACCTGCGCTGCAGCCGCCGGCACACAGTGAGGGGCACACACACATCCCTCCCCAGCCCCCCCACCACACACACTGGCAGCCAGGAAACCCATCTCCCCTCTGCCACCCCCCATCTGTCCATCCATCCATTCATCCAGCTTCTTAAATCCAGAGCCCCAGCTGCAGCTCTCAGTGCCTCGGACAGTATTTATTATTATTTTATTGTTATTTTTATTATTAATATTATTTGGATGGTTCCTCACCCTCTCCTCTTCCAACGTAGGACTTCTTGGCCACCCCCGCCCTGACCCTCACCCCGTCCCCACCCTGCCAGCCGAGGACTCTCGCGATTTGGCACGACTAGTTCATGGTATCCATGTTGTCAGTGTATTTGGTGTAGACTTTTTTGTTTGTTTGTTTTATTTCGCTTCGGATTGGTAGAGACTCGATCTTGTGTGGGAGAGAGAGGAAAAAAAAAAGAGAGGAAAAAAAAAACCAACAAAAAAACAACAACCAACCCTCAAAACCAAATGCAGCTCAAAACTCAAAAGAGGAGATCAAGGACTCCCTCGGTGGATTGTAAGGAAGATTATTTTTGACGTCTGTTTGAGTCCTTGCTCTTCCAACTCGTTGCGAACTAAGTGTGCCTTGTATGGTGCTGAATGTAAGGAAGCCTCTTTCAGATCCCCCCTGCTCTTATTGCCCATGTTATTCCTGTACTCCATGATCCCTGGCAAAGGATAAATATGTCACAAAAGGGTGAGACTTACATTGAAACTCCAGACTTCTTCTTTTCCTTTTTTCCTGAGATCTTTCCGTGTTCGGGGAGGGAGGAGTTATGGATTTTTCGCACTTTCCAGTTGTATTAAAGTTGTTGTTATTATTTTTATATTCAATGTGAATATTTCTAGTCAGACTTTTTAAGAAATCGATGTAACGGGAAATTTTAATACCATCAGTGCCTTTTATAGTTCTTCTGCAGACCTCTCCTTCAGGGGCGGGGGTTTCTGATCTCAGCAATGTAATTACAGTCTCTTTCTTTCAAGGTAACCATTGCTTTTTTTTTTTTTTCTCCCTTTTTTTTTCTCCTCTCCCTTTCTCTTTTAATGGCACTGTGCACTCAATTAGATTATTTACTTCAAATGAATTGTGAATGTTTGTAAGCTACCCGCTGTACTTTTTTTTTTTTTTTAATTTATAAACTTTAGTTTAACACTTAGCTCTGCTGCTTGTGTTGTTTCTGAGAGTGGACACGCGTTTCCCCGGCGACTTTTTCCTTGCAGCAAACTTCGGGCTGTAGTTCAGACCACGTCCCTCCTTTTCCCACTCGCAGGGAGGCTGGCGGTGGCTCTGGTGGCAGCTGGCAGCGATGGGGATGGCGGGGCCTGGCGGAGGTCTCGGTCCCCGGGGCCTCTCTGGCCGTGGGTTTCCTCCGTGGGAAGCGGAGGGGGCGAAGGGGCTCGGGCCGGGCGCCTGAAGGAGCTGCGTCCAGGCTGGAGCGGTCCCCTGGAGAGCCGGGATCGCTGGTTTAATGCACTCAGGAGCCGCGCGGGCATCGAGTGGGTTTTCCCGGGCGAGGAGCGGTCTCGCCGTGCGGGCCGGCACGGGCGGCCCGGCAGCGTAGGTTCCACGGGCCGTGTCGGTTTAAAACCTTGGCAGCTCCCGGGGAAAGTGCGTGGGTCAGCGGGCTGTTTTCTCTCGGCGGGAGGCCGGCGGGGAGGCCGGGGCCGCGGGAAGGGGCTTCGCAGTCCTCGGCGAAAGGGCGAGGCCGTCTGTATCCCGACACAGCCGCGATAGCCGCTTGGGGCAGCCTCCCGCTTTGGACCGAATCCCCCTCCGAGCCTCCGCGGCGAGCCCGGGCCCTCGGCGCGGTGCTGGCAGCGCATCCCCGCCGTCCTCCCCCGTCCCCCGGCCGTCCCCGCGGGGCCAGCGCTGCCAGGCGGGGCGGACAACTCCACCCGGGGGGGCCCAGGGCCGGGCAACGGCGCTCAGAGGGACCGGCGGTGGCTGCGGTAGTTTCTCCACGCCGGTGGAGCCCTGCCCGAGCCCTTCTCGCAGGCGGCCGCGATGCCTGGGCGCCGCCGATTCTCCATCGCCGCCGGCTTCTTTCCTTCCCCGCTGGGTCGCACGGGCTTCCCTCCGGCTCCCGAGCACGGAGTGGCTCGTAGGAAGCCCTTGCTGCCCCGTCGCCCCGCTGTCGTGGTCCCTGCGAGCCGTCCCAAGAGGCAGCCGCGCTGTTTCCTCGTCACCCGCCTCGCCCCGGTCCCCAGCCCCCGGTGAGATGCTCCCAGGCTGGCACCCTCGGCGGAGGGCAGGGGGGCGGCGGCGGCTCCCGGGGACTGCCCCGGCCTTACCGCGGGCTCGGGGCGAGCTCTCCGCTCCCAGAGCCGTCAGGGCACCGCGGGGAAAATGCTTTGGGTTGGGGTTTGTTCCGCCGGGCGGGTCGGCAATGCTGCCGGTGAAAGGAGCGCTCCAGAGGTAGCGGTCCTGGAGAGAAGGGTCCTCGGTAGAGCAGACCTTGGCGGATGCGGGAGGACTAACATTCATTAGGCCCGATCCTGAAACGCTTTTTCTTTTTTTCTTTCTTCTTTTTTTTTTTTCTTTTTCCTTTAAACTATTTCCTTCCGCCTTTCCCACCGCTTTCCCTCTTGGGAAAATGAAGGTTTTGGATGGCAGGAGCAGTGCCCCATGCACTTGGGAAGGTGAAGAGAAGCCCCTGCTACCCCGCAGACAGCTCGGTTTGTTCCTTTTCTTGCCCCGGGGGATGTTTCTCTGTCTGCAGCCCCGTGTCTGCCTTACAACCCCATACAAGATATAGAGCTGCTGATTCCCATCCCAGCTTCCATGGGACGCTTTACACCAGCGGGGGTTTGGCCCCGGCGGGGATTCGGAGGCAAGGCGGCGGGGGTGGCTTTCGGCGAAGCTGGTTATGGTTCCTATCGGGCTCCCTGTCGGAGAAAGAGGATTATTTCGAAGCCTTCTTTTTTTTTTTTTCTTTTTCCTTTTTTCTTTTTCCCGCTGGACACCGTGTTTTATTATTTTGCTTCATGCTCGCTGACGGATGTAGCGCTGTAGGGAACCGCCTGATATGAAAAGAAAGCGTCGGTCATTAGAGCTTCCCCGGGGTTCCCCGGCTTGTAACACTGGGTAACATACGCGGGATAGAGCGTATTTTTCTTTGAATCCGATAAAACTAAGATACATTTTACTCGAGACAGAAATTGCTGAAAAAGATGATGCGAGGGAAGTTACTTGGAATTTTAGGATTGTGTTTAATATCGAATATTTACGCAGCGAGAGTGTCTTAGTTTGACGTTAACAAAATCCGATATTTGAGAACCTTCAGTATTTTGCATCGGGAAAATCTAACGGATAATTTAATGGAACTTTACGGGAATTTGGAGGCTTTTCTATTACTGTTTTTATTGATAATTTTACGATTTAAAATATAAAGCAAACGCTCAAGAATCTTTTTGTATTTCTTTAATGACAAAATCCCTAGTAAACCGCGCGTAATTGTACCAAGGCCAAGGGAATTAGTCTGGATTTTCGGCGTTTAAGTTATCGGCAAAACCTGGGCTCTAACGTGCTCTCTCCATCCTTCACAAACACACTTTCAGCTCATCAGCACATCCACGGCTGCAACATGAAAATAATCTCCCTAATGGTATGTCCTAACTTCAGCCTCTCTCCCAAACCCCGAATCCATACAGGAGCCGTGGGAATCATTTTCTATCCGGACGTGGACAAGCTCCAGTCTTACAGAAGAGAAAACGGCGCAATAGAAAGAGGGGGAGCGAAAGAGAAACTACGGCAGCTACAAGACATTCGGTTGTTGAAACGTAATGTAAATTGTGTATATCTTTGCATATGTCTCCATAGGCGCTTGTGTTTGTGTATTAAACACTCGCACAGGCGCAGAGACCAACTCTGCGACCGGGAGGCTGCCTATATTTAGATACCTCCCGCTCGCTCGCAGGGTAATAAAACAGGAAACCACGTAGATTTCCAACACACACAGACACACACACGCACACCCCATCACACACACACTTGTCAGGTAGAAATCAGCGACGCTCTTCCCGGGGGGAGGAGGAGAAGCAGCAGAAGATGCCGGAGCACCGGCATCTCCCCCCTCGCCGGCAGCGCAGCACCTGCCCGGCCTCCCAGGGGCTCCCGGGAGCAGGGGGCAAAGGTGGCCGGGGGGTTAAGGGCCTCTCCCCGGCAGGCTTTGGCAGGCACTTTTCCGCTCCGCTTCTCCTGTCAGGGGTGAAGGCGACGCGCCCCGAGGACGGCCCCCGGGCCGGGGGACGGGGAAACCCCGCTGCCCTCCTGCCGGCGGCTCCCCCGGGGCTGCAGCACCGAGCACCCAGCTCCGCTCGGAGCCCGAGGCGGGGATGCTCCGGCCGCAGCGGGACGGGACCCCCGCGGCCAGGGCAGCCGTGCGACGGTGGCAGTGGTGGCTCTAGCGAGGAGGCTGTTTTTTCCCCAGGTGATGGGAAAAATAAAGGGCAGGTCTTTCTGCCCTGGCCACATCCTCGTGGATGCTACCGCTCCTCTCCTGTCCGAAAGCCTCCCCAAAGGCTTCCCGTTGTTCGCTGCTGCGGTAAACATGGTGATTAACCGGAGAGTAAACGAAACATTTCCCACGGCGGTCAGCGCCGGGACCCCGCACCGCTCCGGCCCCGGGCAGCGCCCCCTCCTCCGGGGGCCAGCAGGGACGCCGGTGGGCGAGAAGGCTCTGCCCAGAGCCCCCGGCCCCGCTGGGCTCGCCGTCCGCGGGGGCCCGGGCACCCTCCTGCCCCCGGGTAGCCGCCGTTCCCCCCGCACGGCGGCTGGCCGGTGCCTTGCCGAGGGACCGCGAGAGCGGGCGGTCTCTCACCCGCAGGTGGGACTTATTTTTTTATTTTTAATTTATTTTACATGGTTTGTAGTTGCTTTTTATTATTTTTTTTTTAAAGGGAAGGAGAAAATTTCAGCAACCGCACGCAAACCTTTGGTCTCTCCGGAGGGATGGAGCGGAGCGGGAGGGCGAGTTCACGCCCGGGCCCGCCCGGGGGGCGGGATGTCGCGGTGCCCGGCGAGGGCCGGCATCAGTCCGGCTCCGGCCAGGGGCGAGGGCCGCCCTCCTCCCGCCGCTACCCCAGACACTGCCCGGCCCAGGCGGGTCCCACGGGCCCGAGAGGAAAGCCCTGGCCAGAGGATGAGGGTTTTGACCCCTTGGGGAGGCTAAAGAACCGTCCCCGCCTCTTTCCCCCGCTGTTTCCCCAGCTCTGTACAGGAGCTGGGAGAGGTGTTAGCCGCAAGGCTGGCCCCAACTGATGCTGGCGATGAGTGCAATTGTCGGGGCGCTCCTTGAAAAAAATGACAGCGGCAAGTGGTGGCTGCAGAGCCGCAGGTTACGCCGTTTTGGAGCTCTCAGGTGCGCCCGTGGCTTTTTACCTAAAATCTGAGTCGGTAGTAAATAGGCCGGCGCTTGTGCTCCCGAAAGACACTGCTGGCAGCCAGCAACGGATCCTCCGCTGAAACAGAACCGCATCTCAGCCGGGGAAGCCTCTCCTCTCCCGCGGCAGCAGCTCGGCTCTGGGAGCTCCAGGCAAGGGGCCGCTGGCCATCGGCGGATGGCGACCTGCAGGCATTACCTGCTGTCTCCAAAGGGGTGCGAGATGCCACCAGGGCTGGTGACTGACGTCCTTCCCACCAGACTAGGGACACAGTTATTAATAAAGATACAGATCTAGGTAACAGTGCTCGTAGGTACTTCAAACATATTTTTTTCGTTCTTAAAAAAAAAAACAAGGAAAAAAAAAAACAAGGAAAAAAAACAACAGGGGAGCTGAAAAGGCTACACGCAGTCTTTTCATGCACGGCCGATTGACAACCAAAACAGCGCTTCCACATCGAGCAAGAATGGCCAAAAAACCATAAAACGGGTGGAAAGGCAAAGAGGGATCTGATTTTCAGCTTCCCGGGGCTGGACGGCATCAGCCTGCGAGCTGGGGAGCGGGCAGGCCGGGGCAGAGGGGCGGCGGGGGGGCGGGTGGCCGCCGGGCCGGGGCCGGGGCGAGCGCCCACGGGGCAGGAGGCGGCTGCTCGGGATGGGGGGTTACTGCTTTGTTTCCTAAATTGCTCTCTGGGGAAAGCAAATCCTGCAAGCGGTGAGGTGGCTCTGAAAAGCGCTGTCTCCCCTGCCCGCTGCTTCAGAGCCCGACCCTGCCTTTCGGCTCTGCCGGTTTGAGGATCCTGCTCTGCACCGGTGATCTGCTCCCCGTTAAAGCCCCCCGACGGCGAGACACCCACCCCCCCACGCCCCGCTTTTCTCCCGGGTAGGGGTAAAACACTTCTCCCATGGATCTGCGCTGCGTTGCGCTTAAACCGGCCGGGGAAACTCTTTGTGTCGCAAAGGATTCGAGTGATAATTAGGGATGAAATGCGCGTGGAGAGGACTAATATTATTTTTGGCTTGTGCGGGAATAATACAGATTTGCAAACTGTACGATAGAAAGCCGGGGCAGGCTGGGAGGGGAGGGAGGGGGGGCAGTTCTGCTGGCTGCCGGCAGCACTTGGGCTTGACGGCGAGGTTTGTGCCGGGGTCTTCTGCTCGGGGCAGAGAAAACGAAGGACGGGTCGTGTCCGGAATTTGCTTTTTGACACTCGCGGGCGGTACCGGGCGGCGGCGGCGGGGTGTCCGGGGGGATGCGGGCGGCGGCAGGGCTGGTGGGGGGTGCGCAGCCCGACGGGTACCCCCGGGGAGCCGCGGGGCCGTGTTCCTCCGTGGGGAACGTCGTGAGCGGATTTACCGGGGTGGCGGCGTGGCCGCTCTGTTCTGCACGGTGGCACAGTACTTCTAAATGAACGTAATTTTTACTTGGCTAATTAAATTAATTAAAAAAAAAAGACGATTCGAGGCTCCCTTTATTCAGTTAAGAATAAAAAATATTCGCGAATGGGAAACTTCTACGGACATACTACCTTTTCCCAGCGACCGCAACAAGAAAAGAATATACGTGCTCATTCGCTGGTTATAAACACCACTCTGCAGGGGTGCAGACTGTCATTTTGTCAAGTGACTCTGAAGGTTCCTTTAATTTGTCTGAAATTTTACCAATTTATCGGATTAAAAAAAAAAATGAAATGCCTGGAAGAAACGGACGATTTTCCTCCCAGCTTTCGCGTATTGCTTTAAAAAGTGCGGTCCGCGCCGTGGATTCGCGGACCTTGGGAAGTTGTACTTAGATGTGTGTGTCAGGCTATGGCCCGGGGAATCACAATGGCATAATTTTACCAAAAATACCTCCAAAAGATGTAGAAATATGCGCTTCTTTTTTTGCGAACAAATGATTTCGCTGAAGAAGGACCAGAAAGGAAGGGAGAGAGTGCAGAAAAAAAATTATATCGCAAGCCCTCGCCGTAAAGGGTGAACTCTAAAAGGAAAAAACCGACATTTTATCTTAGAAAAAAATATATGCAACCTTTGCAACGTGGAAATTACTTGTAAACCGATCTCGCCTCGGGAAGAGTCTCGTTTCCAGAGGGGTGGCAAAGCCCTTTTGCCAGGCAGGCGCGGCGGGGGTGAGTGGGGGCTGGCGGCGGGGCCGGGGCGCGCTGCCCCCCCGCAGGACCGAGGGAAGCGAGTTCCCGGACATCCCCTCCTGCCGAGGACTGGTGTAACTATGGGACATGCAGACGGGTCCCTTGCAGAGGACATTTTCCAGAATCCTCCCCCCGCCCCATCATTTTTCTCCTGCCCTCTCCGCTCCGGGAGCTGCCTGCTGGCTGTTCGGGACAACCGCCCATCGCCGCCGCATCCCGCCCGGCTCCCTGCCCCTCGCCTCCGTCTGCCTGCAAAACTTTCTGTGAACGACCGAGCGCCTCCCCCCCCCGCGTCCCCCCACCGTGAGCAGGGCCACGCAGGCTCGGGGCAGAGCCCTCGCCCCGGGCCACCGCGGGCGGCGGGGCGGGATCTCCCGGCCCCGGCAGCGCGGTCGCCCCGGCGCCTCTCCCGGGCGCTACCAGTGCCCCGCCGGGCTGGTCCCGGCCTCCCGCGGCCCGGCGGGGAGGGTCTCCTCAATGCCAGGCCTGTGTATTTGTAGTCTGATTTCGCACGTCAAGGATAATTTCTTCATACAACTTAATGGACGCGGCTTGACATCCATAATGATCGCTAATCATTCAAATTATTTTTGCTAGCGCCCAGACATGTTCCAGTTGTTGTGATAGATCGCGTTTCACCCATAATGACGGACAATTACCATTTCTAATTCGCCGGCTTTTGACACCTAAATCCACCCACCATATGTGGCTGAAACGCGCCGGGCTGGGCGGCGAGGCCCTGATGACATTTGCAGCAAGCCCCTCTCAGAGGAGAGGGGCACCTGGGATGCCACCACCTCCCCCATACCTCCCCTTCGGTACCCTCGTCCCTTCCCCAGGCCGCTGGAACTCGGCCGTTTGCCATCGCAAGCCCCCGGACGGCAGCTCCGTGGCTGTGGGCGTGCGTGGGGCGAGCCGGCGGGGACAGAAGCGAGCCCCGTGCGGAGCTGCCAGCCCCGCCGCTCGCCGCCCCGCCGCCCGCCCGGGGCTGGGCTCGGTGCCGGGGGAGGTTGCACACTCCGGGAAAAGCTCCAGTTGGAGAAGCGGCTCGATCCGGGAGTCTGAGGCGTCTCTGCGGGCTGTTCCCTCCCGAAAGCCCTGCATTTATTTGCGCTCTCAGCGCAGGCGAAAAGCCCTGATCCTCCTCGACGTGAGGAGATACGGCCTTGAACCGTCCTCTATGGGACAGGCAGAAAAGGGTGGCGGGGAGCTGTAAAAAGGGCGCGGAGCGCTTTCCATCACATCCATCAGCTTTCCTGTGGCATTCACCTCCACGGTTCCCCTGGAAATCCCATGCGCTGGATGAAAGGTCTCCCTGCGGGACCCGATGCAGCCGACGGAAGCAGGACTGGCAGCCCCGCTGTCCCGGCCGTCGGGGCCCCCTCCCGCTGCGCCCCGCTGCCCCCGGCCCCTCCGCGCCGGGACGCGTTTTGCCAAAAGCAATTTAGTGAGGATTTACCGCGGGTAATTCTTTTTTTTTTTTTTTTTTTTTTTTTTTTAAATTTAGAACGAATGAAGCCGTGGCTTTCGGTTTTAACCTCCGCACGACGGGAACACGCCGCAACTGCCACGACACAACACCCACGGCACAAGGTCCCCGCCGAGCGCTGCAAGGCGAGAAGCTCCGCGTTTCTATAGATCGGCATGCACCGTTTTCTTGTTAATCCCTATTTCTGCTGCACTAACGTTTAAAGAGCTAGGTGAAACGTTTCCTTCGTCAGGGAATAATTGACTGTGGATATCCCCGTCACGGCTGCGAGGAAGGGGAGCGAGGGAGCAAACACGGTCACATCCTGGGGTTGCGCTGCTCTCCCCCGCAGCGCAATGCTCACCCACGCGGCCCACGGCCTAGCTAGAGGGACAGAGAAGCACAGACAGGGTCACGCGTGTTTCCAGTGGGGCAGGCAGATGTGTCCGAGGGCTGGCGACCACCGGTGTGAGGGTCACACGCCCAAGCATGCCGCGGCATTACCCGGAGCTTCTCATTGCCTTCATCCCCTTCTTGAGCTCCCTGAGCTCTTCTACAAAACCCACTCGTGAACTCAAGCCTCCCCGCACACAGCCCTTCCCCGCTGCCTTGGACACCGCTTCCCTTCATCGCAAAAGTTCAAAACCCACCCAAACTCGACAGCCCCGCTTTAATACCATTTAAAAAAAATATTATTATTAATTTTTTTTTTCTCTGCTGTTTCTTCGCTGGGCGCCCGAGAAAAAGCTGCCGGCGGCGGCGTGGCGAGAGGACAGCCGTGCCCTGCCGCGGCGGAGCGGCCGCGGGGCAGGGGGGGATGCTGCCGGGATGCGGGGGGGTGACGGGGGAGCTGCCGGGCCCGCCCGTCGCCGCCGGACCCCCGCCGGGGGCGGCGAGAGGGAACTGTCATCGGCCGGAAAGTGCTGAATTTATCCCCGCCGCCGCAACGCCCCGGGCCCGCTCCGCTGCCGGGGGGAAAAAGTCCTTACACCACCACCCCCCGCCCCAGCTCCGGGAGTGACCGCAGAGAAACGGCCCCGCAAAGAGGGAACACACCGGACCTTGCCTTGGACAGCTGGGAGTGAGGAAATGTGGTTCTCATAGTCTTTTTTTTTTTTTTTTTTTTTTTTTTTTTTTTTTTAACGGAGAAAGTGGAAGGGGATTTCTCTATCAATGTGCTTTAAAATAAGGACTAGAGGGATTGCCGGTCTGAGGTTTCTCGGTTCCCGGCGAGGTATTTTGATTAGGAAGTTTATTTCTAGCTAAACTTCCCCGGCACGTCTGAGGTGTTATGGCAGTTTCTCCAAGAACTAAACAAAATACTTTCTCAGCCCTCCGTTTCGAGGTAAAGACGACGGAAAAAAAACCACCATCCCACTACGTGTTAAAAATTAGGGCACTGCGAGTCAGCTAGTACCGAGTGACTACCAGGAGCCGGGGCTTCTCGCCTGGGAAAGGAAGGATGGTCTGAAACACCCCGGTCCTCAGGCGGACCCAAACACACCGCAGGGGAAGGCGACGGGGCTGACGGGGAGTTTGGGAGCCGGTCCCTCCTCTGTATCCTCGCTCCCCGCCCCGGCATGCGGGACTCCAGCCCCGCGTCTTTGCCACCCCACCGCTCCTTATGTCTGCAGGTCCCCGAGTGGGATCCTGGATCCTCAAATGCCTTCTCATCCTTCCTCCGCTCGCCCCCAAGGATCTGCCCGATTTTTGGTCAACGGGGGAAGTGCTCGACTTGAGTGTCCTTGCTCAAGTAATGACACTCAGTGACAGTTTTCTTTGGTTGCACTTGGGAGGTTGGGGGAGTCCAGAACCGCATCATGCAAAGGAACAGACCCGTGTCCCTCAGCGGGCGCAGGACTGGGGCTCAGGCACTTGGTAGTGCTCAGAAAGTCATCAAGGACACCCCAGTGAGAATCCCCCAAACTCAGCAGAACGATAATTGCTAACGAACTTCACTGAGTTTGGACATACTGGTGTGATTAAAGGGTCTTTAAAGTCTATTTCCCTACCGAGACTCTGCCAGGTGTCTGGACTCCAGATAGCTCCACTTCTGCCAGGTTTGATCTGGGGCTTTTGCCACGTTTTAGATCACGTTTGCACCTTCTCCACTCTGACCTTCACATCCTCACCCTCATTGGTTACAGTGAGCTTCCTAAAAGAAGTAGCAAGACAAAACCACGGAATTTAAGAACTAATTAATACATTTTCCTGTATGTATTTCACAAAGATTAGGCTCTTACTGTATCTGTCACTCCAGCCAGCTACAGAGACTGAGGATATACGAATTTGGGGAAAAAAAAAATTAACCTGTATCTCTGTTCTCTGTTAGGATAACCCTAGGGAAAGAAAAACAACGTTCCAGCGACAGAAGATTCGTTTTCCTTGAGCACTTTGCAAGATACATATTTTTTATGACTTAACACACCATCTTTAACTTGGAGATCTCAGAGATCTGTGTGGGAGCAAGACCTGTCCCGCAGAGAGTACTGTTTTTTTGGTTTTTTTTTTTTTTTTTAATTCCTTCTGTAGGGTATTTTCTAGGTATTTTGGGAACACAAAGGACTCAACTTCCTAGCAAGATTTCCACAGGGGTACCAAGGAAAGCACGAAGACCTCAGTGCTGCTTGCTCCCGTCCCCCCTCCCGAGAGATCCAGCTGAACCAGCCTGTAGCCCCCTCCTGCCTTGGTACGTGGTGTCTGACACTGCCATCTTGTGTTCTAGAGTTTCAGCTATTATTTACAAAACCAGGGTCTCTGTCACTAAGTTTCAACGAAAAGGTGTAATTTGCAAAGGAAAAGGTGTATGTAGCTGAGTCTGCAGACAGTTCAACCACAAAGGGAGATGCCAAGTGCCCGTTTTATTTAAAACGCTAAATTTCAACGTTTTATCTTCTAGCTAAAGACAAAGTTTAAGCATCATTGAGCCAGTTGGATCTTCTGGAGGATGAGCAGGTTTTTTTGCATCTATCATGGCACAACTCAGGCTTTGCTGATCTACCAGGTCTCTCCAGTGGCACTCTTCTTCTAGTTATGTTTACCATTCTCTAGGAAGAAACTAATAGAGTTTAATTATCCTTTGTAGACACAAACATGAAAGTCCTGTCAATAGTTTTCTGCGTATTTTCTGCCTTTGCTACCACCACTGTAACCTCAGACAAATTTCTGTGGATTCACCAGGCAGTTTTGGTGAATGGCTTCAATAGGTAAAACTGCATGAAAGAGAAAGGCTGAGGAAAATAATTCAAATGAGGCAAGGCAAGGAAGTTTTACCTTAGTTTAATCATTTGAACTGACTGGCACAGGCATCTGGACAATGAGCACAGATGGAGGTAAACGGAGGGTGATATACCTGTTTTATGCCCACTAATAAACACAAAAACATTTGGGGGAGCTGGAAAGGGAAGGGTAAAACGGGGACAACAGAGACATCTCTGGAAATGCAGGAGGGCTGTCAAACCTTGTCTTCAATTTTAAATTATCTATTATTTTTCCTTACAGAGAAGGCATAGTGGCATGTTAAAGATAATGACCCGAAGTTCATTTCATGTTTCCTGACTTTTTTTTTTTTTTGGTATGTTATGACCTAGATTACTGAAACACGGTTTTCTTTTTTAATTAAAATAAGTATAGATTGCAAATCACTGTTATCCTTTTAAAAGTATTAAAGTCATATAAGAATGGTGTAATTAGAGTAAGTGATGAAAACTTTCTGGTCAGGACTTCAAAACATGTCGAATTAATAATGAACAACTTGAGTAAGGTGTTGCAAATAATGTTAATTAAAAATGTCCACGTGCAGTCCCTTTGAGGGCATGTGAATAAATATCTAACAGTTTCTATTGGGGTCTCAGTTTATACTGAAAATGAGGAAGTCTTTATAATTCATAACTATTACAGAGTCTTTATGAATGGTCTTTCTCATATTTCCCACTGGAAACCATTAGATAATCTGTTTTTATTATACAGAGCCAAACATTCAGCTTAATATTTTTGTTTTAGAACAGACCACAGAATTGTGGGGATATTAGCCATCTCATAATTTTTAGGGGTGCCTTAAAACCATGTACATTTATTCCCGTCTTGAGAGTTTCTTAAAGTTACAATCTTTGATCCTTGTTCTCCTAAAAATGTTACCCAAGATACATATAAAACAGGCATTAAAGGAGTTTCCTACTCTAGGTTTCTTCATTAACCATCTACCTTACCACCCACCAATGCTATGGATTTAAGAGTCTACATAATTGAGTCCGTAAATTAACAAAAAAATCCAGACAGCTGGAGCAACCAAGCAGTAGATGGTACATTGGCCTTAATGTTCTCATATTAGCACATTAAACAAGCAGAAAGGGAGCTTTTAATTATGCCTGGAGTTTTTTATGGCAACGAGATACATGTCTTTCTTTGACCTTCTTGCAAAGTCAATATATTTTTGGGGCTAAAGCTGAATTAAGAGAGATAACAAAGGTGTGTGTACTGAAGGATTATTCTGAGTATCCAAGAAAGACTGTAAATAGGAAGCAATGAACTTCACGCACAATCCAAACTGATGTTCAGTGTTCTAAACTATGAGTTATTCAGCATTTCAAAGTGACAGCTTGTAAATGTAAATTTTATTAAATGCAGCGCAATAAAATGTTGTAAATTTCTGTCATTTTGAATTTTAGTGGCTCAGATGGAAGCCTCCAGCCTTTTAAATCACAACTTGTACCAGCACAGCTCTAAAGCATTCACCATTCTTAAATGCGTGCTTTTCAAAATCTCATTATTGCTTTTGCTCAAAAAATATCCTTGTCAGGATCCAGGTATGCATGTCTCATGTCAATGATAGGCTGACAGGCTCATGCCCTCTGTTGTGTTTACATTGTATATCATATAAAGCTTTCTTCTCTTCATTCTCACTAGGCAGAAAATAAAACAGGGCTAGCAGTGATATCACCCTTCAGACCAGCCAGATTTTCTCCTTTGATCTCCAAAAAATTTCTTTGCATGCACATGGCAAGAGTCTGGCTCGAGGATCCTTGTTTTTCACTTGAGACAGACATTGAATAATTCGGGGCAAATGAAAACATACTAACACCTACCAGTTAAAGCTGAAATCTAGCAGGGAATATTTTGGAAAAGTTCTTGCATGACAAAGTGATATCAGTGGAGATCTCTGGTAACATTTTAATGGATAACAGCACTTGAGGAGAAGGCAGTTTTGTGTAGGCAAAGGATCGCAGGAACTTGGCCAAACAGCTCAGACATTTATGAGACCTTTTTTTTTTTTAAGAGGATTACAGCTGCCACTGAAGCACCAAAGTGAAGTGACAGAATTGCACAGCATCCAACATGTTTGTGTTTGCCAGTAGGGATCTAAAATCCAGCCACTTCATCTGATGTGCTCCAGCAGTCACAGGTACATATGTCGGTGTGTGTGGCTGTGGGTGTACGTGTACATTTGTCCATTTAAAAGGAACACTATCACCTCAAATATAATATTTTCTTTGAAAAATGTGCACTCTAATTACAAGTAACTGTAGAAAAATCACTCCAAACATTTGAAATTGTGTTGCTTGGTGAGAAAGATTAAAGAGCCAGCACATCTAATTGTAAGTTTGAATCTCGGTTCTCCTAGTACTCTAGATGTGCATTTTTCATGGTCTTTCATCAGGTCCATGCAATAAGCTGTGCAAGTTCTTAATTCGTTGACTAGATTGCCACACTGAACATGAATTTTAGTCTGTTATTAACCAGCAAGAGCTTTGCCTGGGTAAAGTAAAGTAAAACCAAAAGGACCTGATCCACTAACAGGATATGTGGTGGAATCCTCAAGGCACTGAAAATAATACCTAATCTCACAATAGGAATAGTTGCGTATTCTCAAAGCCTTAATTGCAAGGTTTCAACTTTGTCTACTTGAGTACAGAATTAGATATGCAAATTCTGTCACAGTTTTTGCTTTTAAATTTTCCTGGTGTGTCTCCTAACTATCTCTTCCTTACTATTCTCTATATTTACTGGGTTGCTAATACATCTCTATAGTTTGGCTAAACAGAGATCTGAGATAATCCTGCCATAAAGCTACTCCTGCTCCATCAAGAATGCTTATAGTTTTGGCAGCGATAAATGAACTGCACTCTAAGACGTAAAATTTCCTGGGAGGAAATTAGTTTGGGAGCACACAGGCTAGTGTTGAGCAAAAGCATTTTGGGTGAGTTGTAACTTTTGATATACATATCAAAAGAAGAAAATTAATACAAAGTAGGTTTTGAAAATCAGTTATCCCAGATATGTAATTCTGCTGGTCATACCCACTTATGGATTATTGGCAGTTCTGATTTTAGTTTGTCATGTTCAGTAAGAAAGATGGACAGGAAAAGTATCTAAAATTTTAGCCCTTTGCCATTCCATCTGAGACACATTACCAGTGAGCTGTAAGCTTTACTGTTTTAAATATTGGTAATATCCAAGAGAGTATGTTTATTAGAGCTATGACAGGCCAGCTGCTGAATCGGACTGTGATGCCCAGCTGCCCAGCCAGGACATCAGCTCTCCAGTTTGCTGGATCTCACAGTAGCTGAAGTGGCCTCAGGGATTTGTGCCTGGCCTCACTGCTCATGTCATGGCTTAAGTCACTGATGAAGAGGAGTTCATGCGAAGGCATGAGGCTGCGGTGTGGGTGAGGTGTGGGCGCGTGTTCATTTCTGCCAAATCTCTTGCTGTGGTGGTAATTGCAGGCAGAGGTGTGACAGCAAATAACAGAGGGCATGATAACGTTGCAAACTGCTGCAGCTGTTTGCTCTCCGAACGTGAGTCAGAGTCCCCTGTCACACTGGGCAGTGACATGAATGCCTGGCAGGCACAATAGACATTTCAAAGCTGATTAAGACATGTTACATTTACTTATTCAAGCAGGGATCATTTTCTGGCAAAGTACACCAGGGTAGTTAGTGCTTCAGTCATCTTTGCCTTCATTTGCCGACATGTTGCACTGAAATGGCACAGCTGATGGATGGCTGGATGGTTTGTGGAGGCAACGTTAGGCTTCATCCCCTCTTACTCTCTATCTTATACGGTCTCTAACAGCAGTACATAGCTGAGTAGGAGGCTAATAAATGGCACTTTAACGACATTTCAAATTCATTTCGGACTAGCATAGTTCTCTACTCAAGAAAATCAGGCTCTGCAGTCAGTGCAAACCTACTTCTCCCACAAAAGTTTCACAGCAAAGTGTGCATCCAGTCTGAGTACACCAGACTGAGGTGTAGACCTGACTGTACTGATCATATATTCACAGCAGCTAAAATCTGTAGTCAGGCATGAGGATCTCAATTCACTAGGTGATGTACACGGGGATAGCCAATAGATCATATTTGCTCCTTAAAAATTGCAAGTTGAAATCTAGGCATACAGAAATAAACAGAAACTTGCTGCAGTCATGGGGGAGAACCAAGAAACAATGAGACAATTTTATTCACTGTGACAGACAACTGTACTGGATCATCAGTACCTTCCAGCCAAGACACTTACAGACAAGGAAGTTGAGCAGTGAAGGAGCGGAGGAGTAGACTCTCATCTCTTCACATCTGAGTCCTTGTGTAATCGGACTAGTAACGTTTTTTCCCATACAGTATGGGAGATTCTTGAAGAGCTATGCAGATGCATAACCAAAATAATTTGAAGTTTAGAGAGATCTCTTTCTGGAAAAAAGCTCCTGGAACTGGGATTAAAGTTTTGCCAGGTGGATCACAACCCAGAATATTTTTCTGTGCTATACAGAGACTAGTAAAATAAAGCCTAGGAGTCTGGGGAACTAATTAGGTTTGAGCACTCTGAAAGCATGGTTGGTATGTGCTGCAGTGAACGCAGAACTGCATGTTTAGGTATAACAGTCACGACTATAACATCTGCAGTTTAGTGTTGGAGATAAACATATTTTTGGAGAGGTCGAGGTAGGAATCCCTGAGCTCTAGTCTTGCCTTTGAGGCTGACACCATATATGACTTTGAGCAGGTCAGTTAGACTTGGCAAGAGCTGGGGGGATTGCAGTGGGTTTCCCAAGTCAAGATTCATTCCACACATGCATGTGCAGTACCTTGGATGGAGATCAATAGCACATGATTATTGTTGGAGAGGCAGATCATAAAAGTGCTTTAAGGGATATATTCGGTATCGTGGGAGCCTTAAAAATAATTTGCAATTAATAATTTATTCAGAAAATTGAGTTTGTCTTCTTGTGAATTGTTCACATGTAGATCATATATTCACAGATTATATAAAGGCATTTACTGATGTACTTCCAAGGGATTTCTCTTGGCATAAAGTTCCCTTTGAAAAAGAATAATTAATAAGGACCTCCAGGCAAGTGAAAAATAGGATACATTGCAACACAGGTTTACTTCATGTGTCAGATTAACACGATAATTTTCTTTGCTGAAAGATTTTTTAGACAAGGGCGATATTGTAGATATCATCTATGTGGGCTTCAATAGAAAGTAGCTACTCATTAAGTCTGAAAGGTGGAAATCAGTAGATAAAGTGAAGATGGGAGAACTAGATAAAGACAAAATGATGATGGATATTACTGTCAGGAGTATCAGGTTGCAGGGGATGAGCTGCCTCAGTGATAAGCTTCAGTTGCAATCTTGTGTAATGCGTTTCTTAATGAGCTGCCCATAAACAGCAGGACTGGGCTGGTTAACTGGTAAGATGATGTTTGGAAGCTAAAGAGGAGGCTCAAGATATTGGTCCAAAAGAACTGGATAACTCTGGTGTCTGAAGCACTTGATGTGGGATAAGATTCAGCCATATAAAGTGCAAGGTCATACACTTGGAAAATAGTAACTAAATTTTCAGGAGAAGATAAGACATTATAGCTAAAAATTTAAGAGGAGAATGAGATGACTACTAGATCTATTGGAACTGTGATTTTAATTGTGAAAAAAAGCAAATGCAATTGTAGTGCTCAGTAATAAAAGCTGGGGGAAAGAAGGAAGAAGGGCACATTTGAGGTTATGGCATCTGTCTTCCCAAGTAACAGTTACACATGCTGAGACTCTGCCTTCCACGAAGCATCTAAACATCTACCTGCTGATGGGAAGTAGTGAATGAATTCCCTTTTTTTGCTTTGCTTGTGTGCATAGCTTTATTTCACTTACTAAACTGTCATTATCTCAACCTTCATTTCTTGGGTTTGCCCTTCTGATTCCCCTGTTCTGCTGAGGGAGAGCGAGCAAGTGACTGGGTGGGAGCTTATCTGCCAGGTGGGGTCAACCCACCAAATGGAATCTACAACAAGCTTCCAGCAAGAGAGGTGGGACAAAATTACTTTCCTGCTTTTCTGACTGAATTTGGTGGTTTCCTTCAGGAACTCAATAACGGGTCACCGGTGATTCAGGTGGGTCCTTCCAAACCTGCAGTCCTTGGTGCTAGAAAATAATCCTAGAATTATTTTCCACGTTGTTATAAAAGGAAGAAAAAATTAATGGCTTTTTATTGGACTACTAAGAGGTCAAGACTGTGAGAAAGATTGCTTTCTTCATTATTCTAACAAGCATTGTGGCTTGGAGTTCCTCTATGCTCAGGTTGGAAACTTCAAATTTGCGTGATCCTCTCAGTAGAAGTTGGATGTACTTTGTGTGACTTTCCCGTTGCCTCTTCTATAAATTAGTTCTTGTTCTGAAGGTCTTTTTGACTCTAACTGTTGTTATTTAGCCTGGCTGTTGCTGGATTTTCTACTCTGAGTTGGCTAGTGTGCTTGCCTCCAACAGTAGAGAAAAAGTGTTTACCACACTGAAAATGCGGTGTGGTTTTACTAGCAAATTCGGCTAGTGGAAAGACCAGAGAACTTGTTTGTGCACTCACACAACTGGAGAGCAAGTTTCCAATGTGGGTTTTTCATGTTAGCTGTGGCCAGAATTACTGTTCATGTCTTAAATACTAGCCAGGTGTCAGTTAGCTATTTCCTTTTCCACAATGCAGGGAAAAATTAGCAGCTTACACAAAGGAAAAAAGCTACTACTTTACTCTTCTCTCCCCAGCACAGACAGTGCAGAAGGAGATTATTGTTTGGGACCACATGCCTTGGTCACTTTTGCGGGAGGGAGGATGCGGTTAGCCTTCTCTTAAACATTTAGCTTGGCCTCCATAGTCTCATGCTTGGTGAACCTCACCGGTCCTGTTTTACTGGGTAGTTTGTGGGGAACAGCTGGCTAGCGGTTCTTCCCTGTTTTATTAGGCAATGTAGTTCATAAAAGTTGCGGCCTTCACTTTAACCATATTCCTGTGTGGAAAGTCTTGTTCACTGCAGCGTCTGGGCCAGAGACGTTTACATCACTGTAATCAACAAGCACTTAAAGCAGTTATTCTTTAAATGACCTTAGGTTAGCAGGAAGCAAGATGGAAAAATGCCCTTCCAAAAGCAAGGATTTCCAGCTTGAGTAGGAACTGGTTTTTACATGTATAAAAACAAGTGATTATTTACCATTTCCACTCAGTTGTCAGTCTAGTCAGCCGCATTAATCACCGAGTCTGACTCAAGGCACAGTAATCAAGCAGTGCAGAAGAAAAGACTATCTGGTAAAGACATTAGAGATGATACTGATGAAGAAGAAACAGTTTGTTTGTTATTTGCAAAACTCTAGTGCAATTAAAATTAACAGCTGCTTTCTACTCTGCTCCAGAGCTGAGTGGCAAAATCAACACAATAACACAAGTAAATCTCTTATTTTTATTTTTTTTAATGCACATTTCACTTTTCTTTTGCAACAAATTCGCTTTTCTTTTCGAGGACACTTTCTTTGTTCAAACAGATGTAATGGTAATTTCCGCCTCGAAGAAGAGGAGGGTCTATGGATTCCAGCCACAGAGACTTGAAATAGAAAAATTGATACGAATGAAACACAAAAAGAAATGCATGTGTTTGTATAAGCACAGGAAGAAACAGAACAAAAGTTAAAGGAATGGCTTGTATCGGTAACAGAGGATGCAGCTCCTGTCGGTCACCCCGATCACTCCGAGAAATGTGTTGTTTCCATCAAGAGATGAAGAGGACGGCACAGATGACTCACTAGCTAACGACCCTAAATTCCTGACGAGAATGGCAAAAAGGTTGCAGGCTCTCACACATGCCATTCCTTTCTCATTCTACCCAGAATTCCACCTCATTCAGCTCAATTCGCACCTTTTCCCAGAGCCTGGGAGAAGCATATGGCTGTTTCCTATGTCGGTAGTGATTTTTGGCTCTTTTGTAGACACTTGCATGTAGGAAATGTAACCTTATACTATATTCTAAAAAATTCACACATTCAAAAAGGTTTAGTTTGCATTTGTACAATTTGCCTTTGAAAGCATAGTAGACTCTGTATGCCACAGTTATTTAGTCAGGGTAACCTAAGAACAAAAGGGCAAAGGAACCAAAACTGGAACTGTGCTATTTCTTCTTCAAACTGAAACTGATTACCAACAATTGTTTTCTAATAAAACTGGAACAAAATAGTGGGGGAAAAAGAATATTTCTGATTGACAGCTCAAAACAACAGCAGAAATGAAAGGCAATGGCTTGCACTGAAAAACGTGACCAGGGAGGTGTAGAGGAAGACATGAGGGAGGGAACTTGTGGCCTCCAAGAGAGGCACAGAAATGAGCAGGTGCCAGGAAGGAACGTTCCTTTTGACCCAGATGAGGAGTGAGCTGGGTACGTGGCGCTGTCTTCTGTGAGGGAGGAAGATGTTGCACAGGAGGGGTGGACTGCGGAGAAGAGATTCCCACACTCATCTCTGATCCGCAGAAATTCCCACAGATCTTTCCCAGCACCAGCTTCCTACAACACCCACTCAACCCTTCCAGCCCCCCTTTCCCTACCTACATAAAACTTCCGACTCCTCCACCACTGCCTGTCTCCCCTCCTAAACCACTCTGTCCCCTCCTGTCACTCTCCATTGCCTCTGTGCACCCAAACCTCCTCAGCAGTTGCAGTGATCCCACTTCTGGGGAGCTGCCAAGCCTCCAAATACTTGAGCTTTTCTGCTAAAACTGAACTGGAACAACTTCAGTGACAATCTGAAGATGAACCAAACCAAATAAAAACATTTATTAAACTGACTGCCCTGCTGATAAAGGTGGAAGATTTGGTAGTGGCATACAGAGGCCTTACAGACTTACAGGCCTTACAGGAGTACAAGGTCTTACAGACTCTTAAAAGTCCTCAACCGAAAGTGAAAATCTACATAGGCTGAATTTAAGCCTTCTGGGTTTGCTTTTCTCAGCAACCTTCCATGGACTCCTGCAAGGTGTTTTCAAACACCCAAGGCTCCAGTGATCAATAACTATTGGTTTAGGGAATTAAAATAAAGTCACAGAGCTCTTCCCTCCCTTTTTCTGAAGTACAGAGATAGGACACTGTCTATACCATTTGGTTTCACATACTTAAGAAGTTGATGTAATTCAGTAGAAAATGCTCAAGCCAAGTAACAGGCCAAAACTGGACAGAGAATGGGGATACAACTACCTCCTTAGAGCCTAAATGAAATATGGGGATTTTTAAATTGTTGCCATCTCACTTATCATTGACAATATTACCAGTGAAATTTCTTCATGGAGAAGTAATATAAAGTATACAGAAAACAACTGAGCAAATATCAAAATACTGACTGAATGTCCCCTAAACAATATATTTATTTTCTGTGTCATTGGGTGACCCAGGGATTTTTAAGTGAAAGCTCTGTTCAAAGGCACTGTTCAAGGATTTTTCCTTATTATTCTAAAAATGCAGAAGAGTTTCAAATTATTGGCTTACTGCCATCAATGAAAAAAAATATATTTGACTGCAGTGTGTTCAGTTTGTTAATTCCAGTGCTTTTCAACATGCTTCATATATTTCCTTTACCTTTAAAGTATGAAGTAGTTCACGACTAACTTCCTTTCATCTATTAAAAAGCTGTTCTTATTTAGCAAATAACAAACTAGTTATGGTTGCAAAGACTACATTTCAAATGTAGTCATTCATTCAAATGACTATACATTCAAAAACCCTCCTAGAGGGGATTTGCTGGTACCACCAGTCTGTACCACTCCACATAAAAGAACAAGATCACACCCCTGATGTGCTTGCTGAACATTGACAAATAAAAAGATTTGTAGCCCGATTGTTTGCTCCATTATGCTAGTATAAAGGGAAATGGTAAACAATGCTCCTTTGCATTTTTATCTTTAATTAAAGCTTTAACTCCAATGGGCAGCTTTAATCTTGTACACTGATTTTTCTTCTGGTCAAAAAGGACTTTAGTACATCCCTGTATTTCATACATTTAATGACTGCAAGGAGACTCTTGGGGGTTGAGTTGTCCAGTTACACTACTGCGCTGTCTCCTGGGGTAGTTTCCATTCATCCTTCTTGGTAGGCAACAGCAAACATGCATGTTTATCCATATCAAGTATTTTCTGTATTTCCAAAATTATGCCTTAATATATAAGCACTTAATTAAATAGATCAGAAATACAGCAATTCAAGACAATTTTACGCCATGAATGCCATGTTGGAGACAAAACGGTTCTGTCTGTATTTTTCACTCATTTAGATGATGATGATGATGATAACTTTTAATAAGCTCAGGAGATTTGTGGAGTAGTATTATCTAAGAAGAAAATTAAGTTTAGGGATTTGTATTATAACACACACACTTCTGTCGTATTTTAAATGAGAATACGTGTAGCCTGGAGCACCTTCCTCTCTGATCATCCTGCTTTTGCACACACAACCCGAACCCCACTAATTCTCTGTCTTGGGGGGTTGAATAGAACCCGTCTTCTCCCCAGAAGCACTGGGAAGCTCTGAATTCATCTTTTATGTTCTTTCTTAAGGTTACTGAGGCAGAATAGGCAGGAATATGAACAGTTCCATAGATATTTCCAGTGGTTTATCGATTGCCTGTCTGCCCTGATGGGAGATGAGAAGCTTTTAAATGTCTAATGCCAATTGTACAAACGTTCAGTATATAAAAATCTTAAAGGAAAATTCCATGTTTGTCCTTATTGCTCTTCCTTCCAAGAAATGCTGTTCAGCTGGACCCTGATGCTGATCTTGCTGAAGTTCCTAGTTAGAACAGCTTGCTGTATAATTAGGCTAAAATATGATTTAAAGTGGAAAATAGTTGATGAGTAACACATTTAATTTGTTTTGAAGTATGAAGAAAGTGACAAAGATGTGTGTCTGGTTTTCCATTAGAAATTAAGGTCTTGTCTGCTTTTTTTTCTTTTTTTTTTTTTTTTCAGAATGTCACTGGGAAAGCATTTGGACTCAGTACGGCAAACACTCGAATACATGAGACATGAGTAATAAGAAATCTTCTCGATCCTGCTGAGGATTGAGTAAAACGCTGTACTTGTAATATTGGAAATTTCTAACATACATTTCAAAAAGAAAACCTGGGAGAGACTGAAACAGGAATGATTTCTGTTCTGGCATTACACAAAGTTGTTCTAAAAATTCTTAGCCTGATATTGAATTCATTAAAGTGGATCTATACTTTAAGTGGCATTAACTATCTCTTTTGTTCAAATTTTTACTATGCCCAAAGAATTGTTATCATTCATCATTGGAAGGATATTTCAAATAAGGGCTTGCAGAGATCTGGTACAATTGGATATCTTTATTAATAACTTTAGAATAGAGAATATGATTCTTGAAGATATAACCAAGTTGGAAAGGATAGCATGCATTTTGGACAACAAGATTATAAATAAAATGATATTGACAAATTGTGTAAGCAGCCTGTAGTATAGGATTAAATTCAATGGGGACATGTAGCAAGCACTACAGTTACACAGGAAGAAAAACTCCAGGTGTATGAAATTCTGATAACAGGAGGGGATTCAGACGTTGTTAAGTAAATCAGAAACAGTACGAGTCAGCAATGTCATACCGTGAAGAAAGCAAACATCATACTGGGATACATAAACAGCAGTCTCGTATGTAAGACACGTGAAGTAATACTTCCACTCTACTCAGTACTCATAAGCCCTCAACCAAAGTACTGTATCCAGTTTTTGGCACACCGCTTCAAGAAAGTGGAGAGGGGCCAAAGGAAAGCAACAAGAATAGTCAGAAGTCTAGAACAGACAACCCAGGGAAAGCCTGAACGAGGAGGAGTTGTTTAGTCTACGGAAAAGAAGACGGACAGAAGACACACTAACAGCTTTCAAGTATGGGAAAGACTGCTGCAATAGAGGAGGTTGTAAACTGTTCTCCATGGTCATTGTGCATAATGAAATAATGGCTCAAAATTCAGTTGGGGCTACGTAGACAAGTTTTCTTAGTAGTTGCCTAATTGGATCGAAAGTTCTAAGTAGATTGCCTCAGAAAACGGTGACATCCCTATCTGGTGGGTTTAGGAGGTTAAGCCAAGAGCTGTCAAGAGCAGCCAAGTTCATCTGCAACACGGGGAAATTAGGCTGGACTTGGTGCGGTGCTTGCTACCGTATTTTTTTTCTATGCTACCACATTTCTTTAAAAGTACATCTTGTTGCTGCAGAGAAGCCCAGCCAAGAAAAGGAATTGGCCACGCAGGTGGACGTAGAATGAAAATGCAGCCCCTTGGTGGAAGCATGCTACCAGGAAGCACCGCAGACCACCTGTTTTCTGCCTCCAAAAGAACTCCCTCCGGGAATTTCCCGGATTTTTCTCTTCCAAGTGTCCAAGCCACTTGCCAGCGCGGCCTTCCCCGGCGGCCTGCAGCCAACACGCCCAAGAGGGCCTCGACGGGCGGCCGCCCCCCGGTCAAGGCAGGCAACTCCACACCGGCCAGGGTGGCCCACCCCCCGCGATGGCGTCGGACCCCTCCGCGCGCACGGCCGTTGAGGCCGTTGGAGCCGTTAGTCCCGCCCCACCTCCCGGCACCTCTGACCCCACGTTCCTTAGTTACCGCGCGGGGCGTCACTCCGGGACCAAACTACCACTGCGCGTAGCGCGAGCCGGGCCGAACCATTCGCCCAACGGCTGGGGGGGAGGGAGGAAGGGTGGAGTGAGGGAGTGGCGGGTGCCCCCTGCTCGCGCCCGCCGGAGTTGTTGGTGTAGCTCCCGCCCGCTCGCTCCCCTCTCCCCCTTCCCTCGCCTCGCTCGTTGGTTTCGTCCCGCGCGGGCCATAGCGACGGCGGGCGCGCTGAGGGAAGATGGCGGCTCCGGCCTCTGTGGCGCTGCGGGCTTCGTGAGCGCGGCGCTCGCTCCTCTCCCCCTTCCCCTCCTCGCTCCCGCACCCCGTCCCTCCCGGCTGCCCTCCGCCTCTTCTCCTTCCCCGCTGCGGGCCTAGGGACCATGTCGGACTCGGAGGAGGAGGAGAGTCCGGACCGCCAGCTCAAGCTAGTGGTGCTTGGAGACGGTACCACTGGCAAGGTCAGTGCCGGCCCCCGCCGGCAGCGCCCCGCTCCTCTCCGTCGCCGCGGTGCCCCCTTTCTGGCCTTCCCTCTCAGCACTCCCCCTCCGCCTCTCGCGCTGAGGAGGCAGCAGCCCGCGGCGGCTTCCAGTCTGTCGCGCTGCCGTTGTCGCGATACCCGGCGGCGTGACGTCGGCTGACTGTTCCCCCTTCACCCCCGGCCCTCAACTTCTCCCTCTCTGTTGTCTCCCCAGCTTGTGTGGGGCGGGGGCATAAGGAAGAGCCGGGACGAGCCCGCGCCGCTCCTCGGCCGGCCGAGGCGGGCTCGTCCCTCCGTGTCCGCTCCCTGCTCGGCAGCGAAACCCTCTAACGGGGCTGCCGTACCCTCGCGGCACCCGAAGAGGCTTGGTCAGCAAACAGCCTTACACGACTTTAATTCAGTTTTCTCGAGCCTTAATAAAAGGAGCGGCTAACAACGTGATTGCTATGGTGCTGCCTGGTACGGCTTTTCCCTGGGCGGCAGGCCGGGCGCTGGTGGCGGGTGGTTGCTCGGCTAGAGCTGCTGGGATATCCCCAGGTTGTTCCCAGCGGTGGGCAGTGCCCGGGAGGGGCTGGGGTCGGGGCTGGGCACCTCAGTTCGCGCTTCCCCCCGAAACGGCGGGCAGGGAAGGTTGCTTAGCTGGGTCCGCAGGCTCTCTTCGTTTCGGCTTCAGAACTGATGATAACCTCCTTTCAGAGTTTGGAAAGACGCTTTGGGTCAATTTAGTTTTCGTTTGTGACTTTTACCTTTTTTTTTTCTATCTGTAATCATTTAAGTACTATTTATAAGTGGTTTGTTTATAAACTGATTATAGTTGACTTCTTTAAAAAGAAATTTTGACAAATAGAGACCAAAGAAGGCAAAAGATGCTTTCTTACCCATGGAAGTAGTCACTAGTCTCTGCTTACACATATGAACATATCTGTTGCAGTATGTAGCCTGAATGCTTTTGTGTCGTACACACAAAAATAGTAGTTTTATTCTATGCTTGAGGAATATTCTTTCCTCTATCAACAACTTGAAAACACAGGGAGGCAGAAAGTCTGCCTGCCTCACAGTTCAGATGAAAAGTAGAAATATTCTTAGAGGTGCTTTAAATGAACTAGCTGTCATTAATAGAAATAAGCTCTTAGTGAAAGTACGTACATGGTTTTGCTCACTTATGCAGAGCTCTGTGAAGAAACAAAACATTTTTTGTCACTGGCGATTATGAACCCAGTCTGAAGTGGCATTGTACTCATCCAAGTCAGTTGATGGGCAATTCCAAGTGACTATGTGATGAGAGCATAATAAATGCACAGGATTGACAGATGAAGTGCTGTTTCACGGGTAGCTTTCCCCAGGAGTTTTCCATTCAAACTGAGGAATCCTTTCACTACTGCTGTTCAGCACCTTGTGGCAAGACCTCTTGCCAAACATGGATTTTCAAGCATTCTTGAGTTTTGATGTATATTCCTGCTGCTTCCTCCCTCCCACACAGGAGCTGCCGCTCACTGAATCTCCTACTGCCTCTAGGAATCCTGTGCTTCAAGAGCAGTTTATTTTGCATGAGCAGCAGCTATGCTATGGTGGGCTGCTTTTCCTCCTGTCCCCCCTAGATGATGCTGTAATAGAGGCTTCTTCTAGCCATCCTGATGGCCTAGCAGCAAACATTTGCAATAATAGATTTATTGTAGGATGTTGTGAAAATAAAGAAGTGGTTGGGTCATGGAATGGAAAGGTAAAATGTACCTAGTGCTATTTCAAGCACGTCTGAAGACTAAATCGTTGAGGTTCCTCTCCTTTGTTGGTTACTCATTCTGCTAACTTGTTGAAACATGCATATGTCTATATGCTTGCAGCTCTAAATAGCCTGTTTCTCACATCTGGTTCACAGCTGGTCTTTACACCCATGCATACTTAGCCTCTCATTTACTGTGCAAGACATTGGTTTTTCTCTTCCTCTGTCACTGGGATCATCGGGCAGGAGGAGTGTAGGAAATAATTGAATATATCTTTGAAATATTGCATCTCGTGTTTAGTTTGAGATGTTCACATTTGACTTCCTTCTGTTGCTTCCTCCAGCCGAAAAAAAAAAAAAAAGGGAAAAAGAAAAAAAAAAAATTATTCCCTTCCTCTTGGCCATCTGGGGCTGTCTGGTCTTCAGTTCTCCAGGGAAAAAAAATAAAAATCTCTCTTTGTGAGTCAGCTGGCTGGAGGTGAAAACTTCATTTCTTTTCCCTCAACCATTGTTTAGAAGCAATGTGATTCAGATTCTGTGCAAGGGTTGGCAGCAGTTTAAAAACAAACCAATGTGAGTTCAAGCTAAGGGTAATGTTTGTGTTTTCACTAGCTAGGAATTGCTCAGTCCATGAGGAGAGAGGGATGTTGTGCTTCTATTCATTTGTTTTGTGGTGGTTGAATGAATAATTAGATACTTAGAATTTTAAGAGTAGGAATAAGCACTGCTGGAGCAAGCTCTAAGGAGAGAAGGGTAAAAAGTGATGAAGGAATGAGAGGAGTGAGAGAGTGAGGCAGAGTAGAATCTCACAGAAAAAGTATTAGGGTAAAATAGAGATGGTAAGGAAATGGTAAATTGTTGAAAAGAAAAATTGAGGAGGGGCAAGATTGGTTAGTAAGAAGATAGTAATAGAGAATGATTTTAATGAACTAGACAAACTAGGAAAACAATCCGAAAAAAAATCGGAAGTGGGGACAATGTGAGATGAAGATAAACAGCAATTATTAGTAGCAGTTGGCTCTTTGATTTGGTAGGGAACATAGATACACACAGCAGCCTTATGCATCTAGGTTTTTAAATCAATCCACTCTTCCTGAATCAAAATGATATTCCATTAAAATAAACCAGCAGTACTAGTATGGATTGAAAAAAATGATGTTATGATCCAGATATTTCTACTTTTGCTATGCACAGATTGGCTTAATATTGAAATATGTAATGATGATCCTTAGGGCCAGAACTACTTCAATTTGCTACTATTGAAAAAGGTTTAGGGCCTCTGGAAGCAAATCTTGGAGCTATTCATGGGAAGGCAGGTCCTGAAAAATAGGTGTGTGGGAAGAGGAAAGCAGCTGAGGTTCTGTCTTTATGCCATCTGTTGCAACTGGGGCTAAAGTATGGTAGCAGAAACATCCTACCTGTTCCTTCTCCTCTTAACAACAAATGATGAAAATGAAAAAGCAAATGCTTGATCTGGTGTGGGAATTTGCAGGAACTGAAACGTAGGCTGGTATACAGAGTTGTGTCCTGCTTGCTTTAGGATTTTTTAGGATGCCACATTTTTAAGCATTGTGCCAATTCTGGATCTTGTTGTTTCACATGGGCTCCAAAACTTCATCAGTGTTGACAAAAACATGGTTGTCACTGTTCAGTCTTGCAAATGGAAAATTGCATCAAGAGTCCTGTGCAGATTGGCCTAACTTCATAGATGCATATCTAATGTGAAAAGGTCTTGATAATTTTCTCTTTTTCAGTGAACCAAGTTTCATCACTAGTTAGGAGTGGGGTGGAAAGACATCACTTTCAGATGACAGAACTACTTCCTTAGTTTAAAAAATACTTTCCTCCCCACCTTCCCTCCCTTTAAACCTAGACTGTTCTCAGGGACAAATTGTCTGTGTTGGACAGTTATGCGGTTTTATGCTAGTTAAAGCATTTCATTATTTAGCCTAGTGATTCTTTTCATTTTGTCTGCCTTAAAGTCCTTGCCAGTGGGGATAGGACATGACTGAGGGGTGAGTGTTGCTGTGCTTGGAGAATGGCATTGAGGTTCTAGATGTGAGTGAGGGAAGGGATAGGTAAGTGTTGCTTTTTGGGAAGTGGCTTCTCCAAGCCACTGGAGAAGCCACTGGCTGGTAAAGTTGGTATGTGAATGGGAATTCATAGCTTCAAAACTACATGCTTGCATCCCATGCATTTTTGTTTTAGTTTTTCTTTCTTACAACTATGATACTACATTTTGGCATCGGTTTCTGAAAGATTTCTTCTATAGGATTTTACTCAAAGAATTGTCATTGCCAGGGTTTTCTCTACAAGTTTACGTGTTGTCCTGGTGAGTAGTCAGTGTCGGTTAGAGCTGGCTATCATTGCTTGTTCTGTTTGATTTGTCTGCTAGTAATTCATAAATATTTTTTGCTTTTTTTTCTATTTACTCACTATGTAGGTATTTAGGAACAGTTTGTCAGCAGTTTATACTGTGAGTCGTTGACATTGAGAGATAGAAGCAAGAAATTGTCCTGCCTCACCTGTGAGGTTTAATTGCATCTTCATTTGCTTCCAAAAAACCTTCCTAAAATATCCCATTGTGTTTTGCACTTAGATTTATTTATAAAATTACGTACTGTAATTTTTATGTATTATTTTTTACTGCTGTCTTGGTTGCGTACGTATGTTAGAACCCAAAGACTCTGAAAGGAGGGAGTTTGTGACACCAACCTTTGATAGTGTACTGCTATTCAGAACAGCATTTGCTTTGAAGTATGTAAGACAAATGTGTGAACCTGCCAAACTGGGTCTAATGGAAAGACTGCTATGAAAGTTGGTGGCCTGGTTGCCTTAGTACAGATGTGAAGGAACAAAGATTTCTTGATATCATACTATCCTCTGATCTTTAGATTAATGGCTGAAATTTTATGAATGGAGCATAATCTTACTTTAAAAATGGTCACTAATCACTTATTTATTTTTACAACTACAGTTCTACTGAACAGTTATTTAACTTTGGTTACTTTTTACATAGATTGTACTCAACATATCCTTATAGGCAAAACTGTCATGCAGAATCTTTTATGGCAGGCATGGCAGAGCACAATTTTAGGATTGAAGGGAGTATTTGCATTGTAGGGGTACTTGAATATGCATTGATATAAGTTCTCTGTTTACTGTTGTGGAGAAGTTTGAACTGTTGTTCTTAGTATTTTGTGGATAAATGCTTGTTCTGTGAATAGAGTCTAGTCTGGTAATCCAACACCTTTCTTGAGCTTTAGAAAAAAAAATTAAAAAGGAGTTAGTCAATGATTTTCTGCTATAAATTCCTTTGCATTCAAGAGCATGGCAGAGGAAAACTGTTTAAGAGAACTTTGCCGTGCTGTTGATTACTTGCTGCTCTTATTGGTTGGCTGTTAATTGAATGTATGTTGTTTATTTTTACTAACACCCCTAGAAGCCCTCAGGGAATATTGAGTGTCACAGAGTGATAAAGCTAATATTTACTGAGCCCTTAAAACAAGAAGGGAGTGGTTGCTTATTTAATGGGGATCTAAATTAGTGTGTTAGAGAA
The DNA here is from genome assembly GCF_964199755.1 of Larus michahellis. Lineage (NCBI taxonomy): Eukaryota > Metazoa > Chordata > Aves > Charadriiformes > Laridae > Larus > Larus michahellis. Next base: position 61,334,016 of record NC_133900.1, on the reverse strand, counting down.
TATAGAATACTATGATATAGTCAGATGATATTATAATCTGTACTCTGGGTACTGGTTACTTTTCCAAAAAGGAGAATTTCAAGGAAAAGACTGTATGGTGTATTCCTGCAATGTTTTTATTCTTATCTGCGTATTTAAGGTCATGACAGATTAAAATTAATGTCTTTGTAATCTTGACGTACTAACTATTGTGATTAAAAGAATTAGTTCTACTGATTTTTTTAGTACTACAGTCTAAAGCTGTGTTGAATTTTATTTTGTGCATGTTGTTGGTATTACTGTCACATATCTGTAGGCAGAAGAACCTTCTCCCAATTTGTCCTCTGTGGTCTTTACCCTTTCCACAGTAATATAAATATCTAAGCCTACTCATGCTATTTCAAGTTTACTTGCTTTTTTTTCCCCATTTATTTATTTATTTTTAATCCTCTCAAGGGTTGAGTTCAATGAAGTACATGAAAATGTTGCCAAAGTCTTCAATTGGTTTTTTTTTTTACTACTTCTTAAACATATCTTCTGATATCAAAATGTCATTTATTATCTATCTGTATATCTATCTATATATAGATAGTGATAGGAATATAAATGTGATATAGAAAAAGGAAAATAGTAAATCTTGTGTTATTTACTTCACAGGAAATTAATAGTTTGAATAAATGTTTGCCTGTTCATACTAGAGCTTTAATACTGGATGGAGCTCTGATGATCATGTTTTAGTGCAAAAAAAAAAAAAGGAAATTACCTTTTCTTTCTGCATACATTTGACATTATGGGCATAATTTAGATCTTTGTTATAACATTCTATTAATAGAACTTGCCTATTCTCATTTTTCATAACTATTGGCATTATTTTGCTATTGCGTTTTTAACTAAATGTGCTCTAACAGCAGTTTCTAATAATCGAATTGTGGCTCATCTCTTCAGGTCTTGACAAATGGAAAGCTGGCAAAAAAATTACTTGCCCATTTTGAGTTTTCTCAGTGGAAGGGTTTTGTGAGGCTGTTAGGCTTTTTTTCCCCCCTATAAATGTAAATGCATATTTAGATTTTTTTTTTTCCCTGCGCTTACTTTGTTATTATATTTTCAGATGTCATGTCAGCAAGAGATTTGTAAGTGCACGCCACTAATTTGATGTAGGATGTATTTTATCTATGTAACATTAATTTTTAATATAGTATTTAAGTTTTTTCCATAATACAAACTTTTGTATTCTTTATATTTGCTCTTCTCTTTTTCTCCTTTCCTTTTTTTTTAATCTTAGATTTTGGGGCTTTTTTTCCTCTTTCTTTCCCTTTTCCTTTTTTTTTTTTTCTTTTTTTGCCTTGTGTGGAGAGCTTAAATTGCTAGTGAAAGAATATAAATGCCTTGTTTCATTACTTTATGTAGGTTAGTTGTGTATCCTTTTAGCAGTATGTAGTAAAAGCTGATTCTTTATTAGGTCAACAGTGTATCTGCTTTCATAAATCCACAAAATATAAATTGAAGAAATAAGTTTCCAAAGTTCTGCTTAAAGGAATGATTCTGCAAATGTACATTCTTAACATTTTAGTTTTTTCTGTGTATGAAAAAGTACTCTTCCTGTCTTAAATTTTGTTATCCCTGATCCTGAAACTTTGATGTACAGTGGCAGGAATCCTGACTCACTTTGGAGCCCCTGTGGGACTGTGCACTGTGCAGATCTCTGTTCCCTCCCAGAAAGTTGGTCTTGGATCATGCTGTTCTGTACCAGGGAAGGACCCTTGTTTTGGAAATAAACGCTTTTTAAAAATAGTAGGCTCTTCAGGTATGTTGAGTGTCACTTAGATTTGTGTCAATTTGAGCGTACTAATGGTACCTCATTCAAATCTGTGTAATATTTTGTAGTATGAATGCCACAGTATCTTAGAAATACAAAGGAAGTATCTGCCTTGATGCTTTTTGCATATAGTAGGCTTTGCCACCTAGTCTTATTATATTGAAGCTGCCTGAAATGCTTGTCAGTCCAAACCCATGAACACTGTCAGCATAGATTGATTTAAAAAATGTTACATGGTATTTCATACTTTTGGTTTAACATCAGGTTTTTTGCTTTTTAAAACGACAACTTAATTTAATATTGTTCTGTTTTAGACATCCTTAGCCATGCGTTTTGCCCAAGAAACATTTGGAAAACAGTATAAACAAACCATAGGACTGGACTTCTTCTTGAAAAGGATAATATTGCCAGGTAAGAGAATAAAAACTAACACTGAAAGGTTGGGCAGAAGTAAGGCTTGTAGAAACAGATTCTTCAAAGTAACTTATACTAAATAAGCTTAGTACAGTGGTTTTTATGGCAAAGTAAATTAGGTTATTCAGAGAAAATTTTGTTAGTATGTTCTTTTCGGGTGATAAAGGGTTGTGTATTTACAGCTTCTATCTTTAAGTAAAACACTGAATTCAAATAAAAGGAATGCTATCTATATTTGTGATTTTTATTATCTCTACTTGGGTGTACTTGCTGTCCACGTGGATAATGTAACATACAACAAAGAAATGGAACTTCAAATATATTCATTGAAAAAGTGCAAGTGTTTTGAAAGAAATAGATTTTTTAAATTTTTTTTTAAATGAAATACACAACTTGTATTTGAGTTGTGTGAGAGAAGCATAATGCAGCTATGGAGTTGCAGTGCTCTAATATGTGAATGCTGTTTTATGCAAGGCAGCATGAAATTGCTGGCATTTAATAGACCACTAAAATTTAGGGTCCCTCGGCACTCATAAAAATACAGTTTGAGCATTCAAGATGTTTCACTTCACGACGGCAAAGAAACTATTTAGATGCCAGTTGCAGCACACTGCATGGAAAACGCAAAAAAAATAATTAAAAGAGAATAGTTGCTGGTAGAAGTTTGTCTCTGAACAATTGGAAGCTTAAAATAAGTCTTTTAATTCATTTGTGGTTGCTCAGTTTCTAAGTATGAAAGTATGTCATTAAATGCAATTTCTTCTAGTTCCAGAAACCAGAAGACGTTAGAAAAAGTATGTGTAATTATTAAAAGTTGTAGTGAGATTTGATAAAGTTGATGCAAGTTCTGTAGTTCTGTCTTTTTCCCTTGTTGAGAGTGCAGAGTGAAACAAACCCAGAAATGAAGCATTTTAGCTATAAACTGAAATTATAAGAAAATATATAAAGTTCTTGAACTTATATTTTGTTAAAATTATATTGCCAATAATTTCTTGATTATGTTTATATATTTTCTTAAGTGAAACAGAATCATCTTTCCAGACTATTTCTGCATTCACTGTTTTGGTTTGGCCATTTTGCTGTACTTTTTTAGTATCTGGTGAGTGATAAAGTACGAAATTTCAGTGCTTATTTCTCCATAAAGTCAACAGAATAATTTTTTTATTGTCCTGCTCATGCCTCTAAAAATACCAGTGTGCATGATACTTAACAGCAGTACTTGCAAGTAGAACGTGTACACAAATCATGTAGTGTGCATGCTGAGAACTTGTATTTTGCAAGTTTTTTTTCCAGCTGTTAAGCATACAAAAGCTATTAGTACGTTACTGGGATTCTAAATATTCTTGTTGAGTAGAAAATTTGGAAAATTATCAACTATTGATTCATTCATGTTTTACTTTCTTCCAGTTTATTTTGTAATAAAATCAGAATGTTGATGAAAATAGCACCAAAACAGCAGCAAAGTCTGTACATGTATTTTTCTCATTTATCACTAAGAAAATAGTAACGTTTGTGGAATGTATTCATGTGCAGGAAGAAGCATTTTTCTGTAGATTGTCTGTGCCTATGTGTGTGTGTTGGTATATATGAATTTCTGTGTTTTATAGGTTAGCTGAACTGGTGGTGGGGAGTGAGAGGGGAGGAAGAGAAGAGGGAGGGAGGTAAAACTTCTAAATACTGGAATGGGAAGCATTACTTAAGTAAGCGGATTTTTCTAATTTCTTGATTAGTTCTGGGTCTGCAGAGCTGCTATGTTTACTTGAAAGGTTAATTCATACTGCTGCACAGGAATTATAATGTGTATATCAGTAGGAAAAAAGCCTCTATTTCTCCTATTTAGTAGGAGAATTGATGAATAACTATGGTTCAGTATTTGAATTTTTTTTTCTTCTTTAAATGTAAGCAAAGATTTCAGAAGTTAAGTTACTGATTTCTAGAATTGCCCAGAAGTTTACATTAGGCCACATTAGAAATGCATTAAAATGCTAAAGCTTGTGAAATAAAGTACTGTTTTTCTGTTTTTTGGCCTTTTTTAAAATAAAAGCTGTATTCATCTCCAGTTGTTTTAGTAACTGATGCAGTTTTGCATTGAAAAAAGTAAACATATGGTAAAACAATATGGTTTAATACAAATAGTAAATCTTTTGCTTAATTTTGAACAATGTGACTTTTAGTGTTCAACTGTTGATAAATTCTCTTCATGCAGTTCGTTCAAAATATTTTTTCAAATGCAAATCAATTTCAGTGTATTTATTGATGCACTGTCTTGTATAGTCTGGATGCAACCACAGTGTAGATTTTTACCGCTTAAATAGCGTATCTGTTAGAGGGTCTGCTGATAGAGATTCTTAAGAGCCATAGTTGAATACTTTAAGGAAGGTTGTGGGTGCAGTCCAGTAAACAGGATTCTTCTGTTAAAAGGATTTTTTTAAGTCGTCAGTGCAAAAAGTGGGCAGACTCTTGTTTTTAGTTCCATCTTGACTGTGCAGCACTTTAAATAAGGTTAACCAGTGCACCAAGTATACTTCTGCAGGATCACTACTGAATCAGCCCAGTGGTCTCAGTACATACAAGGAACAGTCTAGATACATGCACTGTCTTCCCTTAGTTATTTTAACTTCGCACTTGTGTGCATTTTCTGCCGAGTAAAGAAATGCTAGTGCTTTCTTGTTCCTTATCAGTGTATTGCATATTATTTTTATGGGATTCTTCAGTTATTTTTATTGGTATGTTAACCTTTTTTCTAAGAACTGTCTTATTATGCATAGTTTCTTTTTGTTTTGTTGTCGTTCTCCAGTTTGTATGTTCCTCTGAAGTCTATGAAAAAATAGAAGATTTCAAACTCTTTGCAGAAAACTTAACGTGCTACTATCATAGCTGTTAATTAAATATTTGCTAGGCAAATTGTCTGGAGTCTTTCCTTCTGTCGGAATAATCCTAACATCCTTCTTTCTCCCCCAAAATACATCTGACCACAAGACAAGTATTACAAGATCTAATTTAAAAAAGGGAAAATGAAGCATTTTGCACTGGAGATGATCAGCATGAATTTCAGGAATTAGTGAGGTCTTAATTAAGAACCACTTCACCTTAAATGAACATTCCAACCTTTTTTCCCCAGTTTCTTTTTTCTGTTGTTAGTGAAGGAAGGTAAATAATTCACAGTAGTAGATTTTTAAGTTGAACAGTCACCGGTAGACCATTTAATTTTACTTCCTGCATTAAAGTTTCTCAGGTGATTTCATACAGTTATCCAGGTACTAAGCCCAGTAGGCTGTGCATGATTACTACTCCTAGGAGAGAAGATAAAGTTAGAAACTTTTTAAAGCATTTGAACACGAAATTAAGAATCTGAAAATTGTTGAATTTGAAAGTGATAATGTTTATAAAGCTTTTTTTTTCCCAAATAGCTGGCATGGATGACATGGTAAATTTCCAGTAGAATACATACAACCAATTTAGGGGCGGAATACTGCAGCATGGTGAGCTTTTGAGCATGTTTAGTTTGTTTACCCACTGAGGATGCATAGTCATTTCAGACAGCGGATTCACATTTATCTGCAGCAGATGCTTTATGGAAGACTTTCCTGCATTGTTTGCAGTCTTTTATGTTCTAAGCTTTAAAAATAATTAATAGTATATGCACTGTCAAAACAAATAAGCTTTTTATTCTATGAAAAGTTGCCTTTATTGAGCTGGAGTGTTTACGATGTTATCTACTAAGCTCCATGTAGAAATGCTTTATCTTAGTATTAGATAAAACTCAGTGTACTTTAAAAGTACTGTGAATAGATTGTCTCACATTCATCTCTATATATTTGACACCAGAGTAACAGTTGAGGAAATCTGTGCTTTTAACTAGATTAAAGCAAGATGCATCATAAAAATATGAAGTGGTATATTTAATACCACGAGTAGCATCTATTCAGCTATATAGTTCTAATTTGCTGTTAATATTCACTGAGCACTGGGATATATTTCCATGGAGCACACTCAAGTGCATAACTAATGTGAGCATGTTAGTTATAAATTGATGGCTGAGTAGATTACATTGTGTAAAATAAGGTTGTTAATAACATAAAATAGTTTGATTTTGTTGTGATGTTTTTAATCTAGGAATAAAATTAATAGGCATTTATGAATATGTGTGAATAAATTATTATTTACATGCAAGTCATGTGAGTTGTATGTAGATGTGAAAAATCCTCATCAGACCTTACTGTATTACAGTTTGGTGCTTCCAGATAATGAGTACAGTTCTGAAAACAGTTGTCACCATGCAAAATGAGGCAAATTATACTTTAATATGTTTGTATGCATGTGGTGACATGCATTGCTGCATGTGTATGTTTAGTCTGTGGGTTTCTGAGTTGTTAGCTCACAGAGTATGTGTGTGTGACTTGTAGGATGGTAAATACTGATTTTTTTTTTTGTTACTTTGTTTTTGAAAACCTGTTAACAGTTTCAACACAGCCTAAAGACTGTTCAGAGTAGAAAGGAAGGTCTATTTTGGTGTAGATTCTTAAAAAATGAAATTATGTAAATCATGTCCAGTTTAGTTCCCTGCTTTTGGGGTGGTGGATGGAGGAAATAATCATAGTTTGCATCCTCAACTTAGATGTGTGTCAGTATTTCCATTTTTTAATCTGTCAACTATCTAATTGTTTAACTGTATAGTACTAAGAGCGTCACTACCGAAACATAGCTACTGTGAACATTTTCCGCACTTCTAGATTTGTAAAGAAAATTTGGAGGGGAGTTAAGGGACACAGAGTATGAAATAATGTGGTTAAGTTGGCATTAATTGCATTACATCTCAACTCCAAGTACCATGCTATAGAACTTTCTCTGTAGTTTTACATGTTTCTTCAGTGAAATATGTTATATAATTTCTAGTCAGGAATGTTATATTTTATGCAATCCAACTCTTTTCTGTTAATGTTAAATATGTTAATATTTAGCTATAGTTTTACTGTATCTTAATGACTTAGCTGGACGCAAGTGACTCTTTTCCAAATGATACAGTCATCTTTGTGTTGAACTTTAGTTACTATTTATTGTATACTTGTAAAAAGCTATTGCTGTTGATGTGCTAGAGCTGTATTGCCTGCTGTGATAATATATCTTTAATTTTATTTGCATCTATATTTTCCAGGTTACACAATATCCGTATCATTTTCTTTTTCAGGAAATTTGAATGTTACTCTTCAAGTGTGGGATGTAGGGGGGCAAACGATAGGAGGCAAAATGCTGGATAAATATATTTATGGAGCTCAGGTACAGTATAAATGATGATAATTGTACCTATAGTAATTATATAAAATTCACTGAAACTTTGTTCTTAAAATTATATGTATCTTACAGGTTGTTGTTTTGTAGATCTCAAAAATGTTGAATCTCTGCTTAACCTAAACTTCATTGATATTAATATGCAAGTCTAATTATGGAATGCAGTTAATTTTTTAGGGCTGCCTTAAAAAGCAAAGCAAGGGTGCACATTGTTAGATCTGAATAACTCTCAAGAACAGATGTATGTTTTCATGCTTTGTGTCTTGAGTTAAGAAAAGCAATCACAGTAAATAGTAAAGGCTATTTGGATATCCACATGGTAGATATAGTGGCTGCTTTTAGAACAGATGCCTCCTGGGGGGAAAAAGTAGAAGGAGGAAATTAAGAGCAGTCCTACACCATTAAACTCATATATGCAACTGGGGTTATAAGAGGGCAAACAAAAGGAGGCAACCAGGTAGCTAAATATTTTTGCAGAGCTCCTATCCAATGAAAATTAATTTTATCTTGAGGTAGACTATGCAACTTAAAGTGAATGGAGGGTTAAGTAAGAGCTAAATATTATAACAGTATCTTGAGTTATGAGATGATTTAGGAGGATGTACCATATGCCAAACTTCTTAACGTGAGTGATCCTAAAATGTGCTCTGTTCTTTAATTTGGAGTCTGTAATGAGAGCAATAGGCATAACATATTTATTATAAAATGTTATATTTATATGAAAATAAAACAAATGCACCTATTTTTCCCCCAATACTTTAAGCAATAGGAATATGGAATCCTAAAACTTTTATTGGACAGAAACAATGTAATAATAAGTATAGCACAGGAATGCCTAATTGAGGAGATTAGGATTTATTAGTTAATAGGATAAATCCTAAACTTGTCAATTTAACATTTTGTCACTTTCAAAAACATGTCTAAATATTTTTAGCTGTTGCATCTGTTTTATAGCATTTTCTTATTTTATAATAAAAAACATTTTGCTGCCATGTTAAAGATCTACCAAGCAATAGGAGAAAGTGGCTTCCATGACGGAGGGAATTTGATTAATCACAAATTGTTGCCATATGCCCAAAGTAAACTCAATGAAGGAAATAAAAGGCTATTAAGTTTTTCTGTATTGAATTTGGTGATAAACTTAGGAGTTTCTTATCAGCAATAGCAGGTCAAAAAGTTAATACCAATGACCCAAAGAAGTGAAAAAATTGATGTCAGTAAGCCTAAAGTTACAAAAGTTCGATTTTTAGTCGTTCTGAGCACATAACAGAAAAACTCCTACATCCAATCTCCTCTCCTTTAATCCTCCCCCAATCCTCATTGTAACCCTAATTTTTTTAATGAACTAACGGCTGTTCTCTCTCCCATTGTTGGCATATATTGTCAATGTCTATGATAGGCTTCTTAGCATCAAAGCTGACTTGTAAGACACTTTTCTATTAGCTTTGTAACAGCACCTGTTAAAGACACATAAAACTACCTTTATTTTCATCTATTCATGAAACGCCGTGAGTAATTCGTAAAGGCACTGCTTACAGCTTGTTTCTAGGCAGAAGCTTATTTCATGTTGAACATCTGTAACTTTGCAGAAGAAAAAGAGGAAAGATAAAGTAGAACAATTGGGAGTATTTAGAAAGAAAAATCCTTTTAAGTATAAAAATTCCTGTGAACGGACAGCAAAGCAGCAAGAAAGTAACTGGGAAGAGGCAGCAAGAAGGAATTAGCAAGGGTAAATTGTGTCCAGCCAACTTGATTGCCTTCTGTGGTTAGATGATTGGCTCTGTGGAGAGAGGAGTAGTGGATGTTGTTTACCTTGACTTCAGCAAGGCCTTTGACATAATCTCCTATAATATTAATTCAGACAAAATGTAGAGATGGATGGGTGGATGTAGACTGGATGGGTGGATGGTAAGGTGACTGAAAAACTGAATGGACAACTGTACTTAAAGGGAGATGGTCCATAGATCAATGTCTTACTAGTGCCTGGTTATAAGTCGTATTCCTTAGGGATTGGTACAGAGGTCATGTTTTTTTGTACAAAGAACATACATTTTTCTGTACATTGTACATTCTTTGTACAATGGAACAAAACATTGCTTGTGAGTTTGCAAATGATACCAAATCGGGGAGGAATGGTCAATATGCTGGAGGTGCTATTGAGAGAGACCATGATCAACTGAAGGAATGGACCAACAGAAACCTTGTGAAATTCACTGAAGACAGATGCCAAGTCCTGCACCTGGGATGGAATAACCTTATGCAGGCTGGGAATCAACTGGAGAGCATCCAGCAAGGGGCCGTGAAGCTATTTAAAGTACCGAAGCATCTCTTCTATGAGGAAAGGCTGAAGGAGCTGGGACTGTTCAACCTGGAGAAGAGAAGGCTCAGAGGGTTCTTATCAATGTATGTAAATACCTGAAGGGAGGGTGCAAAGATGACTGAGCCAGGCTCTTTTCAGTGGTGCCCAGTGACAGGACAAGAGGCAATAGGCACAAACTGAAACACGGGAGATTCCCTCTGAACGTGAGGAAGCACTTTTTCACTGAGACCAAACGCTGGTTGTGGAGTCTCCATCCTTGGTGGTACTCAGAAGCCATCTGGACATGGTCCTGGGCAGCCAGCTGTAGGTGATGCTCCTTGAATGGTCCTTGTGTTGGACCAAACGACCTCTAGAGGTCCCTTCCAACCTCAGTCATTCTGTGAAATGGCTTTGGAGAAAAGAAGGTGGAGGTCCTACTGGAAAAAATAACAGTTGAATTGTGAGTCGGCAAGGCACCCTTGCAACAGTAAAAGCTACTGGGCTTGCATTAGTAAGAATGAAGTAGGCAAATCAAAGAAAGTGATTAGCATTCTCTCTGACATTTTTGAGGCTACATTTAGAGTCCTGTGTTCAGTTTTGGGTTCTCCAATGCAAGAAAGTTTTTAAAATATTGGCGCAATTCTAGCAAAGGTTGCTACAAAAGAAGCATGTGTAGCTATGCTGCGTTGCACTTGGTGGCATGTGTGGTGCAACTGGGATTTTAAACATCTTGTTTGTAAAGTACAAAAGGTTATCTTAATAGCAAATCTGCAGTTCACTTGATCTCGATTGAAATTTGATGAGGATACCAGGGTAAGTGAATGGAGCATCCATCTCTACTTTGCTGCAAACTTTGCCACTGGGGGTTTCCTTTTCTTTGAATGAGAGCTTAATCAAATCTCTAGGATAGATCTTTTGATTAAGTTACTGTTAAGGTGCCATTTTTTGACCAAGGTCCCTGATTTCTTGTGCCATGTTTTAAAATAGGAGTGCCAGATTTGAGGATCAGAACCTACTTAATTTGCTTGTGTGGTTGCAGTTGGAGAAATGGCAGTTCACTTGCTGTCTTGAAGCAGTTGCTTTTTTTTCTTTTTTTTTCTTCTTTGTCTCATCTGGAATAATATAGTTGAGGCTTCCCATCTTGGTAGCTGAATTTCACTGATGGGTCAGAAGAACGCTGCAGGCTGGGGTGAAAAAGAGCTTTTTGATCTTCATAAATGAAAGGTGCTAATGAAAAGCTTTCTGTCAGTGTTGATTAAAACTGACACATGTATCTCAGAATTGAGAGAGGCTAAGAGTAATCAGATAGTCAGTTACAACTGCTGATCTGACAGACAGTGGCTCATTCAATTATGGCAACTCAACTGCATGTATTTGAGTGACCGTATCCTCAGTATTAGGACAACAGTGGTTAAGTGTATGTAGACTGTAAACTGTTTTCACCTGTAAAAATAGCATTTCTGCAGATGTGCAAGATATCATAATGAAGTTACTCTTTGCTAAACTGAATATTCTGCGACTAGAAAAAAAAACTTTACAATTTTGGTTTGACGTTTCATGAATATTAATGAAAATTTGAAAGTTAATTTATTCCTTCAAATTAAAGTCAGTCATAGGTTGAGGGCAGCTGAGGATAAACCTGAAGAAGAAAACATATGGTTTTAATTAGTGTTTTCTGTAGCTTTCCTTTATTGTGACAAATCTTGACACAAACTTGACACCTTCTAAATGTTGATTGTCTTGTGTGAGTATATTGCCTGGTTATAACACTTCCATAATAGCAGTTCTGCTGCTGTTTGCATGGTAAATATTTCAGAACCGCTCCCATCTCTTACCTGCAATTGCTGCCCCTGTCCACATATCTAGTCTAAAGTATCTTTAAGAGCTGTCATATGCTACCTCATAAATTGGCTTGTTAATAGAATAAAAGTACTGCAGACTCTGCCTTCTCCAGAGACCAGCAAATCATTTCTGTAGTATTCTCAGTTTCCAGTGACCTATTTTTGAAAATACTCTATAACTTCAAAACAAAAAGCACTCACATATGCACTAATGTAAGCAAAAAAAGTAAGCACTCAGTAGAGTGCAATTATGCAAGCAGGGACTATTTGCCATGTTCCTGGAGACTAGAGAATTTACGTGCTGTTCTCAGCATGTTGTCCTCCATATGTTTCAAGCCTTTTTCATGGCAGAGAAATGTGCTAATTTTGTGTAAAAAGGCCAGTGTTAATTTTCCACCTTAATGCGCTCATGCATAATAGGGAAAGAACAGCTTTTATGCTATTTACGCATTATGTACTCCATATACTGTAAGTTTGTGGAAAATATGATGTATTTTTGTGAAAGCAATGATAGGAATTCTATGTTAAATAAAAAAAGGTGAAATAAATTTTAGCTATGGGGTTATGACTAGTCCTTCAGTAATTATCTATATCATACCAAGTTGCTTATAGAGTGCTGCTGGATGCCATGCTGCTTTTCTTTTTTTTTTTTTTTTTTTTCATCTCTAAGATATTATACCTGCCGTCTTTGTTTCTTAAGTATAGTAAATATTGACAAGATTAAAAAGAAGAATGGTTAAGAAAAGAATATTCTTTAAAGGCAATGTTTAGTTCGTGGAGAAGGGGACCAAATGGAAGTTAGGTGAGCTCTAGCTGCAAACTTTGTTCAGTGTTTTCTTTCACAGTAAATCTACCATGAATACTCTTTCTTCCAAAGGTGTAGGTAGGCTGCAGTTGGCAAGAGGACATGTAGCAGGGTAGCATTTTGATGAAGAATGTTAGAAGCAGAGTTGGCCAACTTTAAATGCTCAGAGTCTATTAACTTTTTCTTACATCTAAGTCTGATTAAACTCTTCAGTGCTGAAGATGGTTTGCGTAGTCTGCTCTGCTTTTTTGCAAGCTGGTGAAAGAAATGTGGCATATCCACTTTCTCATTTAAAACTTTCAGCCTTATGTCTGTCTGTTTTTTTTAACCTTTACAATACCTGTCCTTCAGCCTCAGTTTCTTCTTTTCCACTGATCATTCCACTAACATCAGTATGTCCTTCCTAGAGCAAGGCTTGTTTTATGAAAGACAAATACAAAAACACACAGGCATTTGGGTAGTTATAAAAATAGTCATGAGCAGTTAACTGAGATGCAAGATATTAAAGAATAAATTGTACAAAAATTGGAAGAGGGAAGTTGATATTTAATATTAGATTTTATTAGTAAAGTAAAGGAGGAAAGATAGCAAGGGAAAAGATGTGTGTCATAACTTAATTTCCTTGAAGGTACTGATGAAGGCTGCTCCTCAGAAATTAATAGCAGCCATGTAAATGTAAGGAACAAGAACTCATTTTTGCCAAGGAGTTGATGGAATTGAAGGAAAAGAGATAGATTTTTATGCTGTCATAAGGAAATAGGATTTGAAGGTATCTCAGTAGGATCTGTTGCCCTTTTCCAAAGCTATACCTGTATGATGTCTTATTTCATTTTTATCAACCTTCAGAAATCTTCCAGTGTTGGGGTGTCTGCTGTCCCTGAAGGTTGTGTATTTCAGAATTTCACTATTATTGTCTACAGGTTTTTTTTCTAGTATGTACTCTTGCTATAATCTTGCTGTGAGTTAAACCTATTGCTACGTGATCTGATCACAGAATTGTAAGAAAGTTCAGGGTGGAAGGGATCACAGGAGGTCTCTAGTCAAACCTCCTGCTCAAAGTAGGGTCTGCTGTGAAATGGGATGAGGTTGCTCAAGGCTTTATCCAGTTTCTTCTTGTAAACCTCTAAGGATGGAGGCTGAGCAACCTCTTTGGGCAATCTATTCCACTGCTTGAATCTCCTCACGGTGAAAAAACTTTTCCTTATATCTAGTTTTAATTTCTCTTGTACCAACTTGTGCCTGTTGTATGGCATCCTCCTGTCATACACTACTGTGAAGAGCCTGGCTCCATGTCCTTCATAGCTTCCTCGTGTATTAGAACGCTGCTTTTACATCCTCCCAGGGCCACCTCCTCTCCATGCTGAAGAATTCTGGTTCCCTCGGTTTTTCCTCATAGGTCAAGTGCACCACACTGATCATCTTGGTGGCCCTCTGCTGAATTTACTCCAGTTTACTGATGTCTCGAGGGGCCTAAGACTGGGTGTATTTACTTTAGATATGATTTAACAAGTGCTGAGTGGAAGGCAATAGATCCCTTGATCTAGTGGCTGTGATCCTATTGTATAGAACTTGTTACAAAACCAGGTGTTTCCTATTGTGCAGTAGGTTATTGCTTCCTTTCAACTTGTCATGGTACTTATTGAATTGCATCCTATTATTTTTAGATTGTTTCTCATCATATAATCTAAACGCTCCTCAGATAATCTTATGGTTTCTACCAGTTTGTTGTCATCTGTGACATTAATTTAATAAGCATGCATTTTGTTTTATAATCTAAGACACTCCTTATGAAACTATCAAGTAAAGCTGGGCCCAGACAAATGCCTGGAAAATTTGACTTGAAAAAAGTCTTTTCTATTGACAGTGGGTCATTGAACCAGCTAATTTTGTATGCATTGTATTTGTATTGCATGTATTCTATTTTTTAGCATATTTGTGAAAATTTCATGTGCCGTTTTAGGGATTTTTTTTTTTTTCAGATGTGAATGACATGAGAACAAGTGCAACAGAAGCCAATTCTGACTCTATTCCTTATTTGCAAGATACTTTATTAGGGTGTAGTGAAAAGCAGGGGCAGAAGGCTCAATAATGAGAGGAAAGTGATTTATGAGAACTGATCTTAGAACTATGGAGGGGAGAAGTTGGACACTTAGACTATTAATGGGCCGTGCTTCACAACATTGAATATTAGCTCTGAGGAATCCTCAGTTATGTCTGTTTTGAGTACTTGTTACTTTAGCCTGGCACAAAACCTCTGAAATGCATGGGAATCCCTTCTTTTTGACTTTTGACCATGTTTTTAGTTTCTTCTTTGAAAGTTTAAACCCTGCCAGTACTTCTTGCTTCTCTTCTACAACAGTGGAGGAAGGGATCTGGCCTTTCTTCCCAAAGGAGAGCAGAGACACAACAGTGTGGCAATGTGCAGAAACGTAATTGGACTGCCTTTATCTTAATTTTTTTCAAAAGGGGAACAGTGAAATTACAAATAATATTAGCTAAAATAAGAGTCCTTCTCCAGTGTGGTTCTTATCTTACTATTACTGTGAAGTGCTTTTTGGGTTTTTTGTAAAGCATATGGAGTTTGGAATATTTCTAATATAACTAATTGTACTCTTTACTGAATTGCCATTTTTTTTTCTGCCCTTGTAGTTCAGTTAACGTCTGAATTTGGAACACAAGGAATGTGGGAGAAATACTGTAACAAAATGTTTTTATTACAGAAGCTTATGATTGGTTTGATTATTCCTCAAAAGAGACAATGCTGTTATTTGTTAATGCTTTTATGATAATAATATTTTAGGCTGATGCAAATTTTACCATGTTCAAATATTTTTATAACCTTTAACATTTTAAATGTATCTTCTTATTTAGGGTATTCTCCTGGTTTATGATATTACCAATGGTCAGAGCTTTGAAAATTTAGAAGACTGGTATAATGCGGTAAAAAAAGTGAATGAAGAATCAGAAACGCAGCCACTTGTGGCATTGGTTGGAAACAAAAGTAAGTTATTCATACTTAAATATTAATTGAAATACTCTGGATGTTGCTCTCTATTGAAGATATGGCACAGGGCATAATCTTTAGTAAAATGAAACTAAATACTGTCTTGTGTGTTGTTGCCGCGTACGGATGACATATTTGGCCGTACCTCAGGATTCTGGTTCTGGGAAGTTAGGTTGAGGGACTTGCTGCAGCATGCCTTGCCTAGCCTGCAGCCGCTCTGCCTGTGTTTTCTTTACTGGGAGAGCAGCAGACAGGAATAAGAGATCTCTCTCACCCATGTTTGATAGGGCTTCAGGATATAGCCATGGCATGCATCTAGAATGGAGAACTGGGAAGCATTCCTGGATCTAATAACAGGTATATTTCATGGTTCTGTATTTCAAGAGACTGCTAACTTAAGTACTGGTCTGCGTTATTTAAAATAACTACACTACGCACTAGACATAATATTTATGACTTGCTTATTAGGCTTTTTTTGCGTGCTATCTGTAGTTTTGCATATGAGGTTACTTATTTCCTTTTCTGGGATTTTTTTAACCTGTCCTCTTCTTGATCGCGTAAGTATGATATAATGGTTTTGTCCTGACCACCAAAATATGCTACTTTACATAACCATCACCTAGTTAGTTTCCTAATTAGATGGAGTCCAAATTCCCCCATTTCCAGCTAAGAAATCTTACAGAAACATCCGTATTAACATATCTGAGACCTTGATCCTGGCTCTCTTACCCTTTTTCTAGTTGAAGATGATAAAAGCAACTTAAATCAATTTTAGAAACAAAGTGGTGGAAACAGATACAGATTTTTTTTAACAATGTAAACATGTTTTTTTGAACAACAAAAAACAGATTTGTTTGGGTTTTTTTTGACTTTCCAAGTAATTAGTGTCCATATTGCAATATCCATATCAGGAACAAACTCAAAGAAAGACCTCATCTAGCAAGTTAACCTTGTTTAAAAGCATTTGAAAACAATGTAGAAACAACACTTTCATTCAGAACCACTAACAGTAGTGTTACTACTGTGATGCTGTAACATTTTATGATATTAATTATGAAAGACTGCTTATTTTCTGGGAAGAAAACAGAAGCTCTTAGAGTTACAATATATAAATAGCACTTCTGAAAGTATAACATAGACAGTGTTGTACTCTAGCAGACTAGAGTCAATAATACAGATTCTGTTGAAATTCAAAGGAAAAATATTTTTCACTGATTTATATTTTGACCCGAAATTGGATTTCCTAGCTGGAGTTCTGCAAATCATATGGAGTATTTACAGTAAGATACACTGTAACGTAGGATAAATAATATTCTTTTGCTGGAAAGACACCATGGAGGTAGAAAATCTGATACTGGTTTACATTTGAAGGAGTTGTATCTGTGTTATATACCTTAAGTATATACATTTTTTTTTTGTACACATGCCTGCTATTCTTTGAAATCCAAGTATTTCCTTGGGAGCATCTGCAAATAGAATATGGTATCATAGAATGGCTTGTGTTGGAAGGGACCTTAAAGATCCTCTAGTTCCAATCCCTCTGCCAGGGGCAGGCGACACCTTCCACTAGACCAGATTACTGAAAGCCCCATCCAAACTGACTTTGACTTATGCCTCCAGGGGGTACTGTGAGGTTTAATAGGTGAATTTCCAGATAAAGGCTGACACTGACTGGTGAAAGGCTGACACTGTCACTATTTATGAAAATAGCAGGTGAAGGAACAACATGCGTGCTACCTTGTTTTCCTTCAGTAGCTGTGTATAAAGAAAAAAAAGCAAACTATTGCTTTCATATGATCTTTGTTACTGCATATGTTGAGCACGCAGGGCATGCTGCTTACAGAGGTAATTTTTTTTTCTTTATTTTTGTTTCAGTATGATAAAAATTAAGCTTTTAGAAGTGTATAGCTTTTCTGAATTCTGTAAAAGGAGAAGAATATCTAGGAGGGCTTCCACCTCAGTATTTTAATGGCCTGTGAGAGGTCAGGCTCCTGTTGTTACATAAATAGAAAACAAGGTGTTTTATAGAAGTGTGGTGTTGACTTGCATATTGTGAAAGGACAAAGCTACCAGTATTAACAAGGTCTTCAGTTGGAATCACTGCGTTCAGAATAGCTCAACTTCTTTGCTCAATGATAAGACACTCGTACACAATGCAAGAGCAATAATAGGTTTAAAACCAAGCAAAGCCATTTGATGTATTGATGAACTTATTTGACCTCATGCATCATACAGGAGACATACTTTTAGTCATTAGTATCTGCCTCAGGATTGTACTTGGTTCTTAGGTTATACATGTCTTTTAGGAAAATATCCAGGTATGCTTACTTAAAGACTAGTAAAGCCTATATCCACAGGGAAGTTATTCTAACACCTTTGTTTCTGATAAAAGTTTTCAAAAATTGCCAAGAATGCAGTTATTTTCATTCATAGGAACTGGAAAGCAGTGGGCCACTATTAGATAACTAGATAAGAATTTGGAAGCCCAGCTGAAACCATCAGCCTAAATTTAGTGCTGCTATTTTAAGTATACGTAGCTTGGGTTTAGGCTCTCATTTGACTCTTTTCACTTACTGATACTGTCTGAAAGAAATGCGTATTTTTCCATTTTGGGGTTAATACACCTGGTATCTCTGATGTAGTGCTTCAGAAACAGGAATAAAGCTATAATTTAAAAAAAAAAAAAAGGAAGAAAACAATGAAAAATATTTTTCTTCACAATGAAATACAGAAAACTGTACAGAAGAATCCTATTACATGAAAATAATTTCCTTAGGTAATTTTGTCATTGAAAGCAAATTACTTCAGGTATAACAGTATGTGGTGCATAATTGTGTACTAGCTGTTAAATTGTCTGTAAAACTTCATGATTTGTCAGTGGTTTTTTGTACCAATTTGTAGTCATTCTGTTAAATGTGTTAAGTTTGCAGGAATTTCTTCAGTATTCCACCAAACTTGAAGAAATTGTTCAGTGCTGATCTAAATGAACTAGTGCCAGTTTTGACTATTCTATTTTATTGCACATTGCAGTAGATTAGAAGCATGAACACAGTAAGCTACTCTCTGTGTCTTTAAAGCATGATAATTAACATCAGAGTGGTGGCAATTTATTGAAATGTCCTGTTATGATTGTAAGAGATTGATTTACTCATGGAACATTGGACAGGTAATTTCTGCATACAAAGCTCCAATCATTCTCCAGTCTTTCACCCATCAGAAATCTATTTGAAAATAATAGAGTAGCATGAATTGAGATCTCCTAAATTCTGGACCTCCTCCACCCTTCTTTTATCTTCCACCCCCTCTTTTTTTTTTTTTCTTTTCTTCAGTATTATCTAAAATGAAGGGCTGTTATTGCGCACTAATTTATTAAAAATAATTGGGGGAACAAGAGCTTGAGAGATGCAGTCCTCCTTTGTGAAAGCGGTACTTTATTTAAGATGACAGTCTTCCTCCTGTGTGCTTACTTCTATTTTCCATTCTGTCTTCCTTCCCATACCTTTATTTCCGTAGCCTGACCTGCCCATTTGGTCACAGAGTAGAAAACTGATTTGAGTCAAGACCTTACCTAGACCTGCTTCCTGCGCTTATGTCCGATTATTGGTTAATTCTCTGTCTGTCCGTAGATTTCTCTCTGTGTTTTTAGTAAACAACAAAAGGAATTATAAAAATTAATGTAGAATTTTTCTTTTTCATATTAACTGTAAGTCATAATATCTTAACAATACTAAAATTTACAGTTTACATTGAATCTTAGATTTAATTTTCCTTGTAACTACTTTACGGTATTTTAGTCTTATTTAGTAAAAGTATATTTGAAATGTGCTTATTTCTGTGTTGCTTATACCACTTCATTTGCACCAGAAAAAAGGGAGTAAACAGTATTGTTGTGATTAACAATGTTTTTGAGTTTTAATGCAGTAACTTAAAACTTTTGTAGATATGTTGCTGTCAAATACTTTGACTTATAGGATAAATTGAACTATAGTTATCAAGTGAATTGATTGGGTTTTGTGCACTTAGCATCTTTACTTAAATTTGGTATTGACAAAGTTCAGTAATTGCATTGGATCTTTTAGTCGTTAGTGTGAATTAGAGAGATTTTACTGTGTTTTGTATGACTGATGTGTTTCTTTCCTTTTTGCCTTGACTACTTTATATATTTTTCTCTGCACTAATCTATGAGCAGACTCCTCAAGTGTCGTACCAACATTTTCAGTGGGTATATTGTAAACAAAAATTAACCCGTGGGAGCTACACTCATTTTGATTTATAGCTACCAAGATGGTCTTAGGGCAGTGGTTATCTGTAGCTTAGATAGGCTGTAGGAATTATCAGGTACCAGTGTATAGTGGATGGATGAATGATTTCTATTCTTAGAGATATTAACCAGATCCACTCCTCAATAAAGACTAATAACTCAGATTTTTAAACAGTCTTCATGACAGATGAGGGCACAGAGGAGAATGCATCAACACTAATTAAGAATGTTGACCGTTTGTTCGTCTTAGCCATGATTAATTGATCTTGGAGTGCTATCTCTGAACAGGAAGTGATATGTTGTTACACTGGGAAGTTTAAAGGTTACATTTTAGTGTACCCTTTAACTTGCATTTACATACAACGTAAAATGTTTTTACCTATCTTATCTGAGCGCAGAAAGAAACATTTTTCAGCCCAGATACAAATGAATGTTTGGTGTACTGTGTACTAATGTGAATCTGGCTGGTAACAGGACATACCCTGTCTGCTTTTGGACTCTGTTACTGCCTTAACAGGCTTAGTCTCCCCAGTTGTACTCAGTAAATGTCTTCATTAATACTCATTTTAAGATTCTGGCTTACTAAAAACCAGAACTATGCATTCATTCTCTTGTCCGTCCCAACCTCCTCCAGCTGTTTTCTCTTCTTGTTTCCTGTGGGCTTGCACTTGTTAGGTCTTTCACCTGAAATTAAGACAAGTGTTGAGCAGCAAATGCAAAGACCCCTGTTCTTTTGAGTCTTGTGCCTGATTAAACTAAAGTTCCTGTATGCTGGACAGCAGGTCCAGTCACCTGAGCCTCCACGCGCTCCTGGGATTGGAGGGTAAACTACTTACATGTAGAGACTTCTTAAAAAGAAAACCTTGTCCTGTGCTACGGTCAATTTACCAACTCATTTGAATAAATGTAGAATGCTACCCTGTTTTAAAATATGTATAGAATGTTTGTCTCAGCAAACTTGTAAGATTAATAGAAAATTGCAGTCTTATGAATTTGTTTGTTTCAATGGTTGGGTAACTTTTTTTAAATTAATTTCATTAATTTCTTGTTAAAAATAATGAAAGGGAAAGTCACAGGTGAAAACAATCTTTTATTCACCATAATAATATATTTCCAACCCAGTGTCTGAATGTGCTCTGTATTACTTTAGGGATGGGAGCAATCCAGAAACACACGCATTTTTGAGTGATAAAATTACCTTGCTTGAGAAAGCATCTGTCTTGTGAGATTTTGATCCTAAATCATGCTTGGCGTTACAATAGTGCTGGCTACCATCACTGCTGAGATGATCTATTTAGTTATGTCTGTTAAGTTGCCATGTGGGCAAGTCTAATGAACTGTGATATATGCCACACAGAGGTACTTAAATGGAGCCTGAGCCTCAAGTGTGGTTCTTTAGAAAGTAGCTGATCTTACAGAAAATTTTACAAAACAAAAGAAAGAAGGTTTGTTGCTGTTGTGTAGTATTTCCTTAGACATATTCCATTGGCTGGGAAGGGAAAACACCTGGCATGGTAGATTGCAAGGATCTGTGCATACATACTCCATTCTGGCCCCAATCTCCATGTAATACACTGTCATAAATGTATCTCTTCCGTCTGATTGCAAATCAGCCCATGTTTTACTTGGACCCTTCTTTTAGAATCCTTCATAAAGTGATCTCTTGGGTGGAAAGTGACAGTGGACAGAGCAGTTGCTAAATAAGCTGGTTAAAGGCAGATTTTTAGACTTCTTTACTTTCTTCCAGGGCTGCAGCCGTTACTGGAGCAGGACAGATTTTGATGGTGGCTCTCAAAAGCCAAGTGGCCTGTGCCAGAGTACTAACAGAGTGGAAAGGGGAAATCTTTTCTGTCATGCTGCTCAAAAGATAATTAATGATCATTATCATAATTTTCTGCCCTGCCTGTCTTAAGACCAGTTTCTGATGTTCAACACAGATAGGATTAACTAGTAGCGAGTTTGCTTTTTGATTTGTGTTCTGCCACAGTATGGGATTCGGTACAGGGTTGAAGTTGAATAACATGTACCTCTTGCCCGCAGAAGATATATTACTGTTATACCATGCGTTTGAGATTTGTACAGCTAGACAGAGCCCTGATATAAACAGGTGCCATTCTATGAAAATCAATGCATTTTCATTCATTTGAACCAGGACAGATTAGATATTGTACGAAGTGTTTGCTGAAATTAATGTTTTCTCATTTGGATCATATGGTGCTTTAACAAGAAAGTGAAGGTAGTCATGAACTAGTCCAACTGATAGACTGTTCTTATGTTACGCTTTTTTTATTTTAGTGAGAGTGAATAACTTGATTTCTTCTTCCTGCACTTAAAATCTTGAGGCTGCACTTCAGCTTTTTTTTTGTGCACGTATGTTTTGCCTGCTACGACCAACCAAGACACGGTAGAATACTGTTAGTGTAGTTGAAACTCATACGCCAGTGTGACAGAAGTGCTGGTAAATAATATATTCTCATTCATTAACAGTTATACTTAAATTCAGAAAAATCTTTAAAGGATGTAATTGAAAAATGGAAGTAGAAGCAAACTGTTTAAATACAAAGGTTAGAACAGTATATGTATCCTATTTTTATAATAATACACAAATGAAATGCTGAGAGATCTCTTACTGTTTCCATGGATTTTGTCTGTAGTTTATTTAGCAATGTAGACATACGTCTAATAAAAAAGATGCTGCATAAACCATAGTCCAGGCTGAATGTGCTTCTGTTTTTGGTTTAGGTAGAAATGTTTTTTCTGGCTGCGTCCTTCATACTTAGGTCTTCTTACAACAAATGGAAAGCCCTTAATTGTACCTAAGGGAATAGTTAATCTACAGTGGACATATGGTGGACAAAAGCTGAGTCTAGTAAATGAAAAAATTATAAACAGAAAATGTGTGAATGTCTGCACAGTCTGAGAGTCATGGGAGATACTGTATTGTTGGGTTGTAGCTTATTTTGAGTTAATTTGCAATTCTTTTCTATTAGTATATTAATGGAAGTCAGTGCAGCATAAAATACGTAGTTTTAAAACCCAATCAATTTAGTATCTATTTTATTGGATTGAATAAAATACCTGTTTTTTAGACAGGACAGAATTTCTTTTCTTTGCAAGTTGCCCTGCTCCCACCTTTGCCATATGACATAAATGCATTTTGATTTCATTAGTGGAGCGAAGCTCTCTGAAATTTTTAAAAGTTATAAGATTTGATTGGGGACAGTTAATCAGTGTTAACCCTGAGCAGCTCTTGGGCTTTATGGATTCAAGCATTATATGTGGTTGCACTGCTCCAGCAAAAGGTTAAGTATTAATGGAAAATGTTCACAGCTCTTTTACTCAAAGAAAACATGTTACTTGTAAGTTTTCTTTTGATTTTACTTTTACAGTTACATTGAATGTCTTCATTCATTTAGCCATCCATAAAGCAAATATTGTTGCACATGCAGTGGATAATAAGTCTTTTTAGGACTACTTGTGTGGTATGTCACAGATCATTAACTGCAAGTAACCACCTGACTTGAGGGAAGTCTGGAAGCATCATTACAGTGAAATAAGCTTTTATTTCTGTATCACTGCAGCACATTGATTTGTAGGAATGTCTCCATTAGCTACTGTGGAAATATATTCTCATATATTATTATTCAAGGAAGTTGATGAGAGAGGATAACCAAATTTCAAGTGTGAATAGGGCATTGGTATTAGAATTTAGGACAAAGTGGGAAAAAGACAAGTGCTTTTGTAGCATTATTTTCTATTTAAAAGCTAGATAAGTCAGTAAACTAATCTTCTTGTAATGCTTCACGGTTTTATAGTCAGACTAATAAGACATAGTAACAGTTGTACAGTATTTACGTGTATGCTGCAGCTTCAGCTGAAATTGAATATGTTTACTACTCTGTACAGGCAGAAAGTGTGGAAGAGAAGTTTCTTCCTAATCATCAGGGAAAACTTAAGCTTTTTCTATTCATGTCAATGAACATAAATATTTAAGGTTTTTATTGGAAGTAATCAGTAATTGTTTCAGCTCAATTTAGAGGATGAAGGATAGCCAGTGTTAATGGGGAATAATCATAATGGATAACCTCCATTAATATGATTGAGTTTGTAGTATGAAAAAAGCAATTCTGAAACATTGTCCTGAAAATATTTTAGAAAATTTGAAGTTCTTACAAAGATTAAAGTTAAGGTAATACTGTAGGATTATCTTGCTGTTTTTTCAAAACAGTTTGCTATCAGATCATTTAGAAGCAAAATACAATAGAAGACCAATAAATGAGTGGAGTGTTTAAGTCATCCACTCTTAGTTGCATAGTATGAACTATGTGCATGCAGAGGTAAGAGTGAAGAAAAATTATGCGAAAGCATTATGAGTATATCTTAAAATTGTATAATTGTCAGGACCTTATCATATTTATTGGGGATTTGCAAGAGAAGAAGCAGAAATTAATGATAGTGTTTCAAGTTTAGTCCACAGTTATAGCTCCGTACACTTGATATCATGAGACATTCTGAGTTTATGGTGCCCATTTCAGTATAGGAGCATGTAGACTGCTAAATGTGTGGCTTTTTTGGTAGATCTTTAAGCATATTAATGCCTTCATGACTTTAACACCTCTGTTTATGAATTCTTCATTGTTTCAGTTCTTGAGATGGTATGTCCTGATGAGATTCTGAATGAGCTGCGATTTCTTTCTGCTGTCTACTTTGCTTTATTTCATAGGTCATGAAAAAAGATATTTAAAAAAAGGTATCTCATTATTTGTCTGTGTAATATGAGACTGTGACGCTGTTACTATGAGAGTAACTACTAAGCCAGTATCAAACTTTGTTTAATCTTAATAGTTCGTGAGACAAGACAGATAGTTTAAATGCAGACAGCATTGTTGTTCTTATTGTTATTTACTGTGAGGGCTGGAAGCCCAGAGTGTATGGAGCGTAACCTCAAAATATGTTTACTGTATTCAAAGGAGAGACCTAAGATTCTGTAGTGCCAAAAAAATCAGTTAAAAATCAATTAAGATGTGCTAAAACATGTTGATTAAGGAGGTGAAGTACAGTGATGATGAATGGTAAATTAGAAATCTAGTTTGTTTATTTAAAATAAGTTCTTACAAGGGGAAGGCTTTGTGTACATTGTACATGGTTCTATTTAAAA
Organism: Larus michahellis; assembly: GCF_964199755.1. Lineage (NCBI taxonomy): Eukaryota > Metazoa > Chordata > Aves > Charadriiformes > Laridae > Larus > Larus michahellis. The sequence goes on along the minus strand of NC_133900.1, from coordinate 61,309,150 downwards.
AATACTGAGTTCCCTATGAAATTTTTGTGATCTATTTTAGCATTTTTAACTAGTTTTTTTTGCAGGAGTAGTGCTTTCGAAGTTTTATCTTCATTGTTTAATGATGCAACAGTGTATTTGTGAATATGACAAGGGAATTAAAATATGTAGCTGTACCCTACGTAATTTATGAATATGTAACTTCTGCTGTACCCTTTGAGGAGGTTTAATTTCATTCCATCCATTGTCCTGTGATGCTCTGAACGCAAGGAGCAACCATCCCATGTCATCTAGATTAGTATTTTTAACACTTAAAAATTTTTACAACTATAAAATGAGCCATATCATATTCACTACATTCTTTTGATCAGTGTGGTGAATCACTGACCTTAAGATTAAAATTTTAGTTACATAGGTGTAAATTTAGAGCACGTTTAGTGACTTCAGATGACTTGCTCCAAGTTTACTCTGGTGTTTTCATGACTAGCCACTAGATTATAATATTATTTTGGGTTACTTTTTTTATATATATACACCATGTAGTCTTTCTTTTGTGGTAAGTACTGTCCAATTATGTGTGATAATAGGAATATATCATACTAATATAACACTATTATGTGATGGTAAAATTCATTAGTTTTGAAATATGTATACAGAAAGAGTAATAACATTACCTTTTTCTGACTTTGACTAGAAAACTCATTCCTAAGCATTTAAAAACTGCCATCAGGATCATTGCATTTTTGTTTCAGATGTTAAACACAAAGGCAAAAAAAAGCTACAGACTAAATAGTTGAATGGAACACACAGACTAGTAAAATGCCTTAAGAAAGGCTTGTTTTTTTGACAAATACTAGGATATAATAATTATGTATATTGAGGGCAACTTTACCTTTAGAATGCTGGATTTTGCAGTCTTACACATTTTTTGTGGTAGATAATTTAAAATGAAGGCTGGAAAAAATAAGATTTGTACAGATAGCACACCTTTGATACCGCTGAAAGAGAAACCCTCAGTTGCTAATAACTTTATACATTTACAGGAAAAGTTGAAAAGTCATTTGCTATAGGCATGCAGAAAGAAGAAAGCAGTGTCTAGGAGTTGTTGGTCAGGCTCTTAAGTTGAACTGTTTCAAAAATATTTTTATGTTCTACTGCCCACATAGAAAACTGTGGTGTTTTGGAGTCTATTTCTCAGTCCCCCTTCAACACCATTATGGAAAAGCTTGAAGTACGTTGGTTTGGAGATGCCACCGTGATGTCTCATGGGAAGGGTAGTGCTGATGCTTCACTTCCCGTTCTCCTGACGCTATGGATGTAAAGCCTGGTTTTGTTTTATTTTTCCCTTTATGTCTTCCATGATATATCACATCCTCTTAGGTATGATAGGGCTTCATGGATACTGTCCAACAGGTAAATCCAAACCTGGGAGAAAATAACAGTGTAAGACAAACAAAAAATCCTTCTCATTAGGCACTATACTGTTCTTTCTGAATCAATCTGCTCTTGGTTGGAATTTTCTTAGGGAGTTAGTTTTTTATGGAAAAACGAAACTTTTTGACCAGAAAAAGCAGTTTTAAGTGTACTAAAAAGTCCCTTGTAGTTCCGACTGACAATTTTGGACTAGTCCAACTGTAGAGAGTTTCCAGAGTTTTTGAATTTGATCCATTGTTCAATTCTAAGAATACTGTTGTAGTAGTTTATTTTAATAACATTACCCTGTACTTGCAGATAATAGAGGAGAAAAAGTCTAGTCTAGTTATGTTGTAATTCTATGAGTTTAAAAATGGTACTATATGAAGAGTATTGACAGTTCTTTCACAGCAATATTCAGTTAACAATTCTGTAAAGAAATTTTCTAGAAAGCACTGTATAAAGCAGGTGTAAAATACAGAATACAAGTTCAGGCTTGAAAGAAAGGTTCTGGGTTTTCCTAGAAGTTACTTGCTGCATCCTTTACTCGCTTAGTCCTTGTCATCCTTCAGTAACTTCATGCTACAGTAACTGTAACTTTCTACAACACTATTGATGTCTGTCAGGAGCAAGTACTGAAAATGCCTGGACTTAATAATGTTTGAACTTACATGGTTTTCCTTGTTTTGTTTTGGTTTTTCAATGTGAAGCGGTTTTAGTTTTTCAGTAATCTCAAGCTACATAGAAGTAAAGGAAACAATGTTAGAAAACAATAAAGAACAGTCATTGCAGAGATCTCTATTGCCAGCTAATACATTGCCTAATTAATAATTAAAAGTTTTCTTGGGCTGGCTTTTTAAAGTACATATGTTAAGATGACTTCCTCTTACACCATGCATTCTGCAGTTTTATTTTGGGAGTGGTGTATCCAAAAGGTTTTTAGAGAATATTTACTGGTGTACTTGCATGTTTAAGTGGTTGATCACTAGGGCAATAATGCTGGTTTCTGTGCTCAGCCAGTACTTTTTCCAGCTGCTTTATAGTGATATCTTGAAGCTTAAAATGTAATCTATATGGGTAAGCCACAAAAGCCACTATATATTAAAGCAGACTCTGACGGTAAATCAAAATTGAACAGCTGGCAACACTACTAAAGTCATAAACTTATTTATTAAAAAAACTAAACAGAAGAATTATATTAAAAAGAGAGGAATATGTTCTACAGACCAGTGGATATAGCTTAAAACCTGGAAAGTGCTGCAGATTAAGGGCCCAATTTATGAACATCTGTTCTGGCAGTTTCTGTGAGATTCTCATGTTCTTTACAATAAAAGTGTGAAACATGTTTTTCCCCCCACACTAATCATGCTTTTCTGCAGTTCATAAAACTTGCATCGAGCCTCATGCAACTGGGCCTGTTTGCTTTACACACTTGCTAGAGTAATTACTATTCATGAAAGAGTAAGTACTATAGCAATGTCGCAATCCCACGGTGTACGCTTATCCTGACTTGTTCCAAGTCGTCTCATTGGCTTCAAAAACAGTGAAAGAACACTGAAGTTTCCTTCATATATTTAGAGCATGGCAATGAACTAATAATGGAGAGCAAAATGTACAGAAAAATGTCTTGTTCATGGTTTCTCTAAAACTGAAGCATACTTACAAATGTGCTGTTTTGCTCTTTAACAGTCACCAAAACAACTGTTAACTCCCCTCATCTCTTAATTTTGAAATAAGTGATCATAGAGTGATTATTTTAATTATGATGTTTACACTGAATAGTACCTTACAATTTTGTCATATTGACAGGTATGTGGGTATAAGCTTTAGGATATCCTTCATCTGCTTTGAGAGGGAACTGAAAAATCATAAATTCAAAACTGTCTAGCTTCACCGTCAGACGTACTGTTTTGCCTTTGACATCAGTGTGACCAAGATTTGTTTTGGAGATTTTTAGCCACAAACCCTGTTTGTGGGCAGATTAATCAGGCTTGATCTGCATGGCACAGGTCATAATATTTTGCTGTCTAACTCTTGCTTCATTTTTAGTAATTCAGACTGAACTAGAATAGATCATTGTGAAAAAAGCCATCAGTTATTCTCTCAAGCCGCGCAGACTCTACTAACATCCCAAGCCCTGCTGCCATGAGGAGACAAAGTCAGTCTCTCAAAGTCAGAGATTAGGAAACCAGGGTGCAAAGGAAACACTGGCAAAATACGCAGTAAAACCACTTTCCTCGTCTTGAGCAGATTATATGGCTTTATTGATGAAAATGATTACACTTCCTTTCCATTTGAATAGTTTCACTGTGTTATGCCTTTATTTATAGTTTAATCTGAGGAGAACGCTTCCCGCTAATAATCCTCAAGACAGGAAAATCTCTATGCTCCATTTTGGAGCTAGCTCCTCATACGTTTAGGATCATACTGACTGACAGAAGGGAAAAGAAAGGATTTCTGATATCCTTTGGACGAAGAAATATCTTATGGGAACAAGGCATCTTCTGTTTCCATGCCATCCATTTTTGAGCATTTATAGTGTGGGTGCATCTCTGTGGTCTTATTTTGTAGTGTGTATCAATTTCTGAGATCTCTTGGCCAATTATTTTTCAGCAAACCTGTGGAATACTAAGGAACTGTATTTCTGCCAAATGCATATTGCTCATTGATAGTTCCTTTTGTTTTTTCATTGAGCGATGCTTTTATAATTGATTTATGTATATTTGTAGTGCTGAGGGCAGTACTATTAGGCAGCCAAACAAAAAGTGTCTTATAACGATGCCATAGTTATGGGAGTTTAATTTTCTTTCTGTTCTGTCTAATATGAAGCATGTTTTGTTAATTGGTGCACTATGACTCACTTAATCTGTCAGTGGTGTACAGTGTATTAATCACAGTTTTTAAAGCATGATTTTGTTTGTAGAAGGTTCAGAAATATTAGTGCTGTATTTGCTTTATCAGTGTGTTTACCTGTGGTGAATTTTTATTTGTTATGTTTGATGTGTTAAAGTGCACAAATGTGATTTATATGCACCTGCGTAAAATATTTTACTTGTGCCCTGGGTTTCATTTGTCAAACTGTGCCTTGGATTCAGCAAGGAACTAACCCAACAGAAAGCAAAGCTTCATATCATCAAAGGCAATATCAAGTTATGTCCCAGAGGAACCCTAGGCAGGTATCCAGGTTGTAGTGTTTTTTATTGGACCTGATTAGAATAGTCTGGATTCCTGGTTTTGATTAGGTCAGATTTTCATATTCGTTACAAGTGCTTTATTTCTCATCCTTGAGTCTCTTGCATGTGGGTGGACAAGGGAGGCAAACAGATGACTGCATCACTAAAATTTTCCACCTGCATCCCTCTATTAGGCTCTGCTGTCCAGGCTGGATTACATGACTCTTTTCTGGCACTTTTTTTATCGTCTCCATTCTCTTTACACCTAGTCCTTTGTGCTTGGTGCAAAGGGAATGCTCTTAATGTTGTTGATTTTCTTTTTCGTTCATAGAGCTTCTGGGAGTGCTGCTTCATCAGCCCAATATGGGCACCAGGTTTTTGTTCTTTTTTTTTTTTTTTAATGGTTATGTTTTGAGAAGTGTGTGTTGCTTTGCTTACTTTTTTAGTATATTAGATGTTTTATAAAAATTCTAGCGGCTTCTCTGGCTGAATAAACTTGATTGATGAACTACTAAGGTCTTCTGGTTTAAATAGTAGCTGTACTAGTGCACTGGAAAAGATTTGTTTTGGAGTTGTTACAGTATACAGGGTATATAATCCACATGGATTAATGTGGCATTTCCTTCATAATCCTATGAATTTTCTGCCTTAAAAATACTTTTATGTTTTTCCTAAGAGTTTTAGTAGAAAAGACCCTTTAAATATGTGGTGATATCTAGAATTATTATATTGTCATTGTGTGCTTTTGTACTTAAGGTATACAAGTAGAAATAAAACGTGGCATTTTTATTTCGCTTTCTTTCTGTGGGTTTTTTGTTTGTTTGCTTGAATTTAGTATCTAGTGCTATGTATTAAGTAATTAGGCCAAGAGGGCATAATTTTTGTGAACCTGCCAGTGCTTAAAAATGTAGACTGCTGTCTGGTGGGATTTGCAGTTGTGGTGAAACTATTGCTTAGTTGCCCAGTAGTTGCTTTGGTACTTTAAAAAGTCCCCCTAGGAATGCCTGTTTGCATCTTCCAGTATCTCAGTACAGTTGCAAATCTGATTCTAAACATTTAATTATTCTAAGAAGACATCTCAATGCAGGGAAAGTTCAGTTCTTTTGAGAACCAAACCAGTAAATATGTGGCAATATTAGTAAGCTGATTCTGAGTTGTGTGTCTGAATTTTTTGAGTTCCCAAATGTATTTGGGAATAATATTGGAACCTGTGAAGCCACTTCATTCTGGAATTAATTTTAGAATTGCTCTGAGGGAAGAGCATAGCAGATAGACAAATTCTATTATGTTTGCAAAATACAATTTAATTTAATTTTGCAAAATATTTCTAAGGAAACATAGAGTTAACTTCCCATTAGTTAATAAAACCACTTAAGTGTGGTGAGTACTTAGTTTTGTGAAACTTATTTTGTGTGTTTACTCTACCTCACTTCTTGTTCTGGAATTCTTTTCCCTAGCATCAGCACAGCTGCATCATCCATTTCCACGGTCCTTTTAACCTCCACTTTTAATTAAAAAAATTTAAATCAGATGCTGTTTAAAGCTTCCCCTTTAGTTTTGGGAAAGTAAAAGTTCACATCTAGCTCAGGCGTGTGTGAACAGCTGTTAAAAGCCACAAGCAAAACGATACTTATAAAAGTGGTGGGGGGAATTTTAAGAGCAAGCTGCCAGTTTGACTGTACTTTTCAATAGCTCTTCACTTTCAGCCAAATGGTTTTAACAATAATTTTCTTTGAAAAAACCCTGTGTTTTATAGAAGCAGCAGCCCAAGCAGTTAGGCCAGTGGTAATAGGAGGCAACTTGCCATTTCTCTTTAACTTTTTATGAAATTTTTCTTTAAATCTGGGGAAATTGCTCATTAGAGAGGTTGGAGGGGCTGATGTCCACCCGTGCCCACCCACCATGTAGGTACATCTGTCCCCATCTGATTCTAATGAGGGATCTTGTTCATTGAAATTTCTGAGTTCCAAGACTAAGTGTAAAAGGATAATACTTCCCTCGTACTATATTTTGCAGACGTTATAGTCCTGCTCGTGACTTAAGCATTTTGAGGTAATCATAGGATTTCTTTTTTGAGTCTGCGTTACAAAATTTGAGGAATCGGTTTGATAGAAACATGCAAAGAATTTATCAGAAGTTGAATATTTAAAAGAAAGAGGAAGGATTTAGACCATTCCTTGTTCAATCCATCTTCTGTACTGTAAGGAACTTTCAGAGAAAAAAAAAATAGTTCCTTCAAGAACATTTTGCCTTTACTGATGAGGCTAAGAGTATAAAATGCTCTGTGACCCAATAACCATGTATATGTATCTCTGGAATTCTTTGGGCCTGTCCTAGCTGGTCCTTTCCATAAGTGAGAAGTCATCGCTGTGATGCCTTCCCAGATGTATGGTGGCAGTTTGTCTGAACAGGCGTGGACAGTCCCACCAAGTTACTCTGTGGTAGGGGGACAATAAGTTTGTTTAGCTCAAGCTTACTGTGTCAGTGGATAGTAAAACTCATTCAGAGCATACATGTGGATGTGGGATTGTCTTCATACAGTTTGGAAGCCTGGCAGGTATATGGCTGTAGGACAGGCCTATGCGCTATAGCCTGTGTGGCATATAGATATAACCTTGTATGTGTGAGTGCGACAGAACAAGCTTTGCATGGTAACTTGTGACAATCCACTGTGGTGAGATGTCCCCTGAGCCACACTTTCTAATTAAGTCTTTTGACTTTTTTGGGGGGGCAGCAGAATGATAATCATAAATGCTCTTGAAGTCTCTTCAAAGCTGCAAGTTTTTTTTTTTCAGTTGAGGTTGTTGAGGTGTCTGTTACCTTTTAATCTTACCAGGTCTGTGTTAACTGGTGCTGTCACTAAAATGGTCTGTCTTGGTATTTTTTGCTTTGTTAGACTTCTGACTGCTGTGTTGGGGTTTCCACACTTGGGTTATGCCTGCAGTATCACTTCTGCCCTTAACGGTGTAGCCTGCAGTGTGCAACCTAATTTTTCAGGTTTGGAGGTTCAGTATGGCTTTCATTTGGGATGTCTCTCTTTACAATATGCCTGTGTTTTCTTTGCATTGGCAGATAGTGAGGATGAATTGGGTAGCCATGTAAATTCTTTTTAAAGTTATTTTGTCATTGTTTTCTCCTTATATGCGGAAGTATGTTATGACTTCATATTATTAGTGATCAAGAACCAAAAAGCTTGTTAATCACTTCCAATTTCTTAGATGTCTCATTTTTGTGTTATTTAGTCAGAATTCCCTAAAAATTTCCCACTACCATTTCTGAGAGGAGAAGAAACAAGTAGGACAAACAAAATGCCAAGTGAGTAATTTCCTTCTGTTACAGTGAGTATCCCTGGTGCCAAACTGTAAAGCTTTCATAGGACTCTGTCTATGCTGGGATTAGAATTTTGGGTATCAATCACAGAATTATCCTTAAGAATCGGGAAAAGCTTAGGTGGTCCCAGTCTATGCAGTGTGTATAGGAAGGCAATAATGACCAGAAGAATGAAAAAGCTTTTATGCGAGGAGGGATGTAATAGATTGACTTCCTTAGCAGTAGGAAAAAAGACAAACAGGTGTATAAACCCATGAGACTACAGAGCAATTATATAGTATCTTTTCAATACAAACCTGAGGAAATCTTAAGCTGTTTTATTAAAGCTTAAAATAAACAAATGAAATTACTTTTTCACACAGTGAATAATTAAATTGTGAAAGTCCTATTCATTGACTGTTGCAGAAGCCAAAAGTGCATGTGCGTTCAGAAAGGAACTGCAGAGATAAGTGAAGGGCTGGTCCACCAGTGGCTATAAAACATTTCAGCTGTATTCCTAGCAACTTGGAGATGTAGCGTCAGGCTGAGGAATGCAGATCGTCTGAAAGTGAGGTGTGTATCAAGGAATGGTTATTGTAGTTGTGCTGTTTCTTATTTTCCTGCCTCAATACCTGCTGTTGACTGTTCTTGAAGCGGGTTACTGGCATGGGTTATACCAGACCTTCAAATATAAGATTTTAAAAAAAAAAAAAAATAAATTCCTGACTTTGAACTGTTACAACTCCTGCTCCCCCCACTCCACCCTCCAAAAAAACCCCAACCCAGAATAGCAAATGAAACACTCCCTTGCCGTTTTGCCATCCGTGCCTTGGATCGGTGTAGCTGTATTTATGTGTATTACTTAGTTGAACAGGTTGGTTGAACAGAGCAGGTGAGAGAACGTGATCTGGATTCTCATGATTGCTTCACAGTCTCTCATTTATTTTTCAATACAACAGTCTTCAGATAAAGTAATTAAGAAGTCTGTGAGATAGAGAGAGGCACTGAGTATTCTAGGCCCTCTGGGTCTTTACAGTATCTTCTCTTAACAAATTCAGTTGTGTTAGTCATGCACACTGTTCTGAAAACCTCACTTCTTGCCTAGACTGTTAGTTTGTTTTGCTGAAAAGTTCTGAAAATCTAACGTGTTGTTTAATACATTTTTATAAATGTATTTCAAATGAAAGAATGATGGTGACACAATTTTTCGAAGAGTGATCAATGATGGCCCAGATGAATGTTCAACCATTAAATAAAGGCTCTTTGCTATCCTAATTCTGAAAACTTCACCCAGGGAAATTATGCATGGGGAAACTCCATGCCCTCTTAATGTATGTTAGAAGAGGAGTGTACTAAGTCACAAAGAAACTAGGTGATCGTCAGGGCCATGCTAAAATTTTAGTAGATAATACCTTGGGGTTATTTACGAGGGACTTGTTAACTTCTTGACTTATATTATCCCTTTCCTTTTCAAACCTAGCAAAGGAAGTGCTGCTTATCCTTGAGGACCCTTAACTATAAAAAGTAGAGTGGGTTTGTTTAATTATTTGAGGTCATGACTGACCAAATGATCTGTGAAAATACAGTTTCAGAATTTAAATTCTGCTGTAAGTCAGATGTAGCTGATTTCTCTAACTTCAATAAAAATTGAACAAAGCAGAAACTGTTAAAATTATTTTTGGTTTTAGGAAGTTTTAGAAAAAAAGTGTTAAAAAGTTTACAAAAAGAAGTCCCAGCTGAACCTTAACTTGCTTGCTTAATATTTTTAAATTAAAGTGAATCTTGACAATACATGTTTCCAAGCTGAGCTGTGTTCAGTGTTAGTGTTGTATTCCCCACAACACTTGGCCCAGTCAGAGGAGGTGGTTTTGCTATTAACTTAACCCAGTTTCGCTTCTGTTGACTGTAGTTGTGGTAGCACTTCACAGAGAGTTGGTTCAGTTCATTGATCCAACCTAAACTGAACAGAGCAACGGGAGGAGTTCTTGTTTGAATGAACCCGTGGATTCCTTTTATTCCGCAGTTACACTATCACATGAGAAGATTTGCAAGTGCTTGGCCAGCAGCACGGGGAAAGCCAGGACCATCCATTTGATTTGTAATTATGTTAGCTGTTAAAGAAATTACCACTTTTCTAACTTTAGTTTCCGACCATCCCCTTCCACTGAACCATCTACTTTCTTGATAAAAGTTTTTTTGGTGTAGTTTTTTTTTTTTTTTTTAGTTTGTATGGGTTTGTTTTGTTTGTTTTTATGTGTGGGTCAAGGAGGAGGGAACTGGATTGCCCTGCACAGACAGATGGCCAGGTTAGCTCTGAGTATGGACCTTGCTTCACTAGGTCTAAGTATTATTCCTTTGGGTCCTTTATGTATTATACAGCTTTGAAGTCTTGGACAAAGTTGTTAACAATTTTTGTTCAGTCCCGTGTAGCTAGCATGAGTTGGTTCCTCTTACTCATCTGAGACTGGTCAATACTGTAGAGTTGCAATATTAGTATATTCTGTCTTAGTGTGTCCCCTATTCAATGTTTTTAATTTGTTTGGAAAAATAGTAGATGCAAATATTGTAGAAGAGCTTTTGTAGCTTTTTCTCGGTATCTGAATCAATTATAGCCTTCTATTAAGTTAACAAAGTTTTGGACTGAAGCGTTCACATCATGATAGAAATTTATGTCAGGAAGAAACAAGCTATATGCTCATTCTACTTGGAGACAAGAACAGTTCTTCAATACAATGATGAATCAATGATTGATGCATTGATTGAAATTCAGGGTTTTTTTTTTTTTTTTTCCCTGGGTGACTGGTTAGTGATAATGAAATATGTTTGTTTGGCAAATGTGAAAGAGGTTTGTACAGTCCCACTTCTACACTCTGGTTTGAAATCATCAAGTTGCTGAAATATAAATAGTTTAAACTCAGTTGTTTGTAGTCTTTGAAATGCTCAATTTAAGAAATAACTGATAAATTTACTATCAGTGATCTGAATATGTTTGCTTTTCATCTCTCCTTTTCGAGTTAATCGAAGTATGTTATAATTCTTTACTAAGCAATCTTACTTTTTTCTTATAAAAAGTAATTTCATATAAAGTTGAGTTGTGCTATTAATTTTTTAACTGCCAGTTGAAAACAGTTGGGTTTATTAATAATTAGTTCCAAAAGCTTCCAAGTGAAAGAAAAGCTGGGCTGATGTCAAACAGGATTTGATACACATGGAACAGTTAAGCAGTAATAAATTGCCTAGTAACTGAGTAATTTCACTCAGATATGTGCCAATCTTGCCTCTACATTGAAAAAAAGTTTGGAAGAAGAACTGATGTTTGAAATTGCTTAATGCTGGAGGTTTATTGTAATAACAATAATACTGACTTGGCCTGATCTTTGAACATTTAAGGCTTGTTTTATATCCCAGTGAATGATTTCATGTTCATTTATAATTTTTGTTGTGGGAGAGCTCCCAGAGGGGTATGTAGGAGAAGCACCAAGTGTCTCCAACTCTTTATTACATCTGCTGGAAGCAACAATGGAATCAGGCATGGAAAGGCCCTGGGCCTGAGCTTGGTTGGCTCTGTTAGGAGCGAGTAATTCAGAGTCCTGGATAAAAGCATCATGCTTGAGGGGATAGCCAGTGTTTTAACATGGCTTTTTGGCATAAAATCAATAGAAGTATACCTGTGGAAACAGTCTATATAGATGGATGCAGCATCAGCCATCAAGAATGGTGGAGTGGATCCTGTGAGGAAGTGTTATTTATTAAGTAAATGCTTTGTATAGGAAGAACTTTTGTATTAATAATTAATTTCCATGGCTTCATGAAATATACTACTCTGAGATACATTCCTATGCATTATTTTAAGAACAGTGTTTTAGGAATTGCTGTGTAAGGATAAAGCTTTTCACGTGATGTTATAGTATGTCTGGATTTACTATTTTTGGAAGAAATGACTTATACAATGGTACCTAGTTTACAAGGCACTGTAGAATGTTTCACTTATAGGTAGAACTGCAAATGTGTCTAACACTTTGTCGGGGTTTGGTTGGGGGGAAGGTAGGTTGTTTTTTGGTTTTGTTTTTTTTTTTTGTATTCTGTCTATAATTACAGACTGCCTCTAATCTCTTAATAAGGAGATATCTGCCTTTAATAGCATGAAAAATTTAGTTTTTCATATGCAATTGTGAGACTGACTTTGTTAACTCGCCTGGCCTTTTGAATGATGACAACGAATTCGGCCCTTCTGAGCTGATGTAGGTTGCAGTTTCACAATCGGTTGGTTTCGTGGTGAAGCTGGTTTACAGCCTGAAGTTAGCACCACTGCCCCACGGGAAATCGGATCTGTGACATGATCTGGGCTAAGCAGAACATTGCAAAAAGAAACGGCTATTTTTAACATGGATCAGCTCATTGAGCTTCATAAGCTCATGCAAGTTGCATGGCTTCCTAAGTAGGTGAGGACAGAATAGTGCACTGTGACATGAGGGTGGGAATGAACAACCAGGAGTGGGGGTGGGATGGTGAGATTTTCTGAGCTTTGGTGCTGGCATCAGTCTTGAAACTGTGGTCGACAACTCTTGTTGACTGCAGAAAGAGACGGATGTGAGTGACTGAAGGTAGAATCTAAGAATGTTGTATGATTTTTCATTAAGATCCCAAGACCTTGAGTTGATGAATTATAACGAGCTTTATATTTTATGACTGTCAATACACTAAATCTTTGTGAATTTTGGAATGATAAAATATTTAGTAGTGTTCTCAGTATTTAACTGAAGATGACTGTACCTTGTCCTGGGATTGATAAATTCAGTGATGATGTAGTAGATACATCAAAATTAGAGAAAATATTTGAGAGAGATGAAGAACACCTGATCCATCCATGGCTTGCAGATACATTGGACTAGCACCATCTTCTGAATGTTTAGTACATTACAGCTTTATGTCTTCATTAAGATATTAAAGAACATTTAAAAAAATATTCACTCAACTTTGAATTTCAGTAATCAAAGTACTTGTAATATCTTTTTTACACTCTAGAGTTTATGAAATAGTTAAATTAAACCAAAACAAAGAATATCTGCAGTTGAATTAATGAGAAATAAAGATTATTTTTTTACACTTTAACCCCTGTCCTAAAAAATACATTTAATATTACAAGGAGGGAAATTATTTTTTTAAAAAATGCTATTGAAGTCCAGCTATTTTCACTAGTAGCTCAGCTAAATAAATGAATTTAAGCAGTTTTTTATGTTGCTTCAGTAATCCTGACAAAAATCATTTCATGTTGAATCAAAGAAGGGTCTGTTGTTATTTTTCTGTCAGCAAGTTTTGTTTCAGAGTGCTTGGGCAGTCATTAAAGTTCAGTATAGAGAAGTTTGGGAACTACTGTCAAAAACAGTAATGTGTAATGTAAAGAGAAACATATTTTTTGAAGTTAGGTTCATAGAAATTCATTTGTCTAGGGGAGTTCATATGAACATTTTAAAATATACATATTGCAGTCATCTTAGTGTTAAAAATATTCTTACAAGATTATGAATCAAATAATTCTGTGTTTCTCATATGCTGCTCTGTAAAGGGTGGTGTTACATTGGTGAGAGAAAATGTAGATTCTAAATGATATAACGTTTTTCTTGTTTGTGTCACTAAAAAATCCGCAATTAGAAAATGAAATATCACTTGAAACTTGTTTTATTCAATGTGTTTGTTAAATTACTGTGTTTGTAAGGGATACTGGACACAAAAAGTGAAATAATGTATTTGTTACTTGTAGAAACTTTTAAGGATGTGAGAAGAAATGCTGCAGCTACAGTTGCAGACATACAAAATAATTATTACGCATTTTTATGCTGTATTGTATTTGAGTATGGTACTTAATTAACAGAATTGCCATTTTTCTGAGATGGTCACCTTAATGCTGTTACTGTGTCACTTATAATTTCATTAGATACTTCATTGTCTAATACCAGTGTGTTAGTGTGCCTCTAGGGACTGGAGTTCCAGCTGTTGTTGGGCATCCTGGATTATGGTTTGTGTGAGTACAGGTTAGTTTAGGTTTTTTCGCTTTCTCAGTGTCATTCAATAAATAAGCCTTTCCCAACTGCATTCGTCTGCTGGGCTCGTCACTGTGACTGCCCAGTGATTTTTACAGTTGAATTAAGAGAGCAAGAAAAATCCAGCTGGGGGTGTTCTCCTGTCCTAGCCATTTTCTCATTTCTCCTTGTCTTCAGGAAACAGCTATTTATAAAGATGTTTAAGTCCAAATTAACAGCTTTAACTTAATAAGGAAGTAAAACTAACTGCTATCAGATTTCTCGTTGGCACAAAGATTAGGAAGCCTGAACAAAAGTGTTAAAGAAGACGAAAGATGATTTAGTGCACAAAGCAGTAAACTCATGGTTCAGTGAAACTTTGTGTGATTTTAAGCAAGGTTTTAAATTTATCTTTTCATACATGGTTCACTTTTCCATTTGTAAAAATAAGAATAGCGTTTGCCTAATTTACTGGGAAGAGATTTAGTCAGCAAATGATCTGTTAGTAATTGCAAAGTGCTTATAAACTGGGGATAACGGCCGTGTAAGAATCTGAGTGACTAGATAAGAAGCAACAGCGAACAAACTTTCTTTCTAGGAGGAGCTTGTAACCTTAAAACACATTTCTCTGTGGAAAGTAAAAACTAATTAACCAAAGGTGTGAAATTGGAGAACATTAAAGTCCTGTGAGATGATGCTTTTGAGAGAGAATGGCATTAATTTGCTGAAGCTGGACTGTTCATTCTCCATACCAGTATGGATAAAAGTGTTTCATGTGCTCTCATTCACACCCCAACTTGATTTGTTAAGCTTACCCTAAGGGCATGTTTATTTAGGTCTGTACACTGCCGACAGTAAACAGAGATACGTGGTAAAATCATCTGCACAGAGGTCTGTGCTGCCACAGCTAAACTCCTTGTGCCCAGATTAATGCATTTCAGGTTAGTTTGGTCATCTCTTTGCTATGCCACTGTCTGCCTCTAGATATATCTTCGATGTACTTAGTCACTTGAGTTGCAGGGTGGGGAGATGGCAGTCGACACGTGCCTTTCGTTCTCCCCTCTTGCTTTCTGTGTCCTTATGGCACCCTTTTTAAAAGGCAAGAAAAGGCAGAATTGTTCCAATTATGTTTTAATCCTAAAATAATAGTACAAGGTGACTCAATTGTGTATTTGTTTAATAATATAATCTTTTTGAATACTTGTTTCCAAAAATGTCTGTGTTGGGGGTAGGCATAAGGAGTATAGATACCTAACAGATGGGATCGGATTCTAACTATCAGTGTAATCCTAGTCTGTTCAGTCAAATGATAAATGGCTGCGAGAATTTCTGCCAAGAATTTATAGAAAAATGAAAATGGGAAATGTCTAGCTGAGAAAAAATATATTCTTATTTTCTTTTTAACTGTCTCTTCAAGCTGCGTAAGCCAGTCATCTGTCATCTTAGTTTTGAAAAGAAACTTGGGTGTATTATTTTTTTCTTCATAAGAAATTTTACTTTGGTATGAAAAGATGCCTGCTGTTTGTATTTGCAAAGGTTAACATATCCTCTTAAAAATGACCCGTCATTGACCAAACATCATACATGCTTGTTATTAGGCGAGAATCCTGTCACATTGTGTCCTCTATAGTTAGCTGCACTCGGTGTGCTGAGATGGGGATGTTTACCTCTGGCTGCTCTTCTTGCTTTTTATTCAAACCTATTTTAAATCGTGGAAGTGTTAACCTTATTAACCTTTTGCCTTCCAAAGATCCACAAGAACCGCTATGTTTTATAGCTTTAGAAAAAACGCTGTAATCCTTTATTATTTAACAGTATTTGAAAGTCTCATTTAATATGGAATGTTTTTATGTAGAAAACCTTATATTAGTAAAGTTTTTTAAAAAATTATATTAATAAAGACTACAGCTACTTCCATAAATACAAATCAAAGAGAACTTTTCATGCTCAATACACTCTTTTCTTATTATTTCATGTGTTAGAACAAATTATCAGCGTCATCAACCCAATCTTATTGTGTGAAAGTATCCTTATTCTAAGAAGCTCATCACAGATTTTGTGTATTCATATGTCATTCCTTGAGAGGCAAGAGAATTCCACGTATGCTTTGTACAAATAAGTGGAGGCCAATAAGAGAGGTATGCATAAAAACAGGCAAACCTAACTTCACAAGAAGATGCCTTTCTTTTTTTAACTGGAGACCTAGGAATTGCTCCCTTTTTGTTTCCCGTATTAGGCATATGTTGTCTTGTCTTGTATCTGTAGGAAATCGTCTTTTTGGTTTAGAAGGAGCTCAGATCATAGATTTGGCATTTAGAAAGTTATATTTTTCTTTGATAATTGACAAGCATATTTGCTGATAATTCAGATTTTTTTTTTTAGAGGAGGAAGTGTTACAATGTTTTGTGTGAATTACAAGAGTTTTTAAGCTATCTATTTTTTTGCTTTCTAAAACCAGTAATTTCCTGTTGTAGCTGGAAATGTTAGGTAAAGTTTTTTAAGTATTAAAGTGCAGTGCCAGCTATTATTATTCTGCCTTAACAAGTCTTCTAATGCAATGTTTGATTTGTTACTATGTCCTCATAGGGAAGCATCAGCAGTAGAGTGTAGATGACAGTGAGAAAGTAAACACATGCTTGCAATCAAATTAATGTATTTCATCTGTCTTCAACTAATAACAATCTGTCATGCTATCTATCTGAGAAGGGGCATAAACAGTTTATTTTGTGTTTGGAATAACTTCCTGGAGGTAGTTAATGTGACATGTAGTTTGTCTGACATGAGTATAACCAGATCAACACTCTAGATGTTTTCTTGATAACCTAAAAAAATTACTGAGAAAATCTGTACTGGAACTATATTTATATTTCGTTTTGAGCTTCCTTAAATCAAGAGTAGTGGCATAGTTTTCAGGACTCCTATGAAAGAGTTTTCTTTTCTTGGCAGTTATACAATTTTAGTGTGAGAAAAAGATTGAAAGTATTAATAAAAATTTAACTACAAAAAGCTGCAGTTCACACTCTGACATTTAGGTCTGACTGCTAGAGAAGTATGTGCTGTAGTAATTTAAAAGTACCAAGTCAAAGCTTATTTTTAAAAAGCTAGGTAATAACACAAAGTCCGATAGTACTGCAGACTTGGTACAATTTGTTTTCAGATTAATTTGTTATTATTTCTGCCTCATTCTGGTTATGTTACTATATCAGATAATAATGATAATAATATCAGCATCAGATATTTATTGTATCAGATGAATTTTTAATTTGCACAGAAAGAAACTTTGTGTCTACTAAGAAAATGAAAGTGCACTTGCTTGAAGTTCTAAGTAACCATTCAAATATTCTTTTAAAAACTAAGGCATAATTAAAAAGCTCCATCTTTTAGTAGGAAGGCAGTAGGTTACTGGTAAACATAGCAACAAAAAGCTAGGGAGGTTTTTTTTGTTGCCCTTTTCCCCTATTTTCTTTGGAGTGATGGGAGAATTAGAATTAAAACTGCTTAAAATTCCTTATGGCAGAAGAGGCCTGAGAGGGGTTCCCTGTGGCCAGAGCTGTGGGACCTGTCGAGCTGTGCTCTGCTGAGGTGCTGTGGGGCAGAGATCTGATAAAGTGGGCAGTAAATCCTGTTACCCAGAATGCTACAGTATTCATCATGATTTCTGTTTTATTCTTTAGAATAATCGATATTTGGGCACATCTTAGAGAAATCCTATTTTTATTCCCTCTTCCGTGCACTTTTGCGTGGGAGAAGCAGAACCTTCACACTCTGAAATTAAACTGACTGTGCTTGTTGAGCAGTGTATACTGCATGAAGATATTACTGTATAACAGTATTGTCTTCATCACTCTGTTAGGTTTTCAGGTGCTCAAGCTACGTTTGTTCTTAAGAAATCAGTGTGGAAGAATACCAAAAAATAGGATGAAAAAGAAATCCTCATATACAGACCCCTTTTTTATGACCCTGGAGTATTTTCAGAAGAGAAAATATGTACATAATTTTAAGCACATGTAAATCAAATTAATAAATTATTAAAGCATTTTTCTTGTCATGTCTGTGTGGGCTAATCGTGATAGCTCATTATTTAAACATTATGTAATTGTATACCTTGTGTGAACAGCTGCAAATACTTTGCAGAAAGATTTATATTTCTTTTTTCACAGCATACTATAAGAGAATATATTTTTGTGTGGTACCATAGATTAATATAGATGTTTACTTATAACTCTAAAACTATGCTTGATTATATTAAAATATGAAATAGTTGTAATATGCATAACTACAAAACTAGATAGTTGTAAATTCAATTATGTGTTAATACCAATTTTAATAGCAAATACTGTAATTATCAAAAAAGAAAAAGTGTAGCTTAAACAGGAGAACTGCCCCTTTGTAACAGGTTCCCTCACAGTTATTACAATTGCAGGCTTTGAAAGTGAAAGACGGTCAGATTTGGATGGAGAGGTTTCCCTTTGCTGAAATTCTCTGAACTGTCTCTTTCATTTTTCTTTTCATACATATGGTTTAGAAAATTGTTTGGTTAGTTGTCACTGATACAGTCACCTAAAATGACTGTATAGTGCCTTATAGTTTACAAGTGTAATCTCACGATCCAGGAGGAATGCCAACAAACTATTAAACATTCAGACTTGCTTAACATGCATTATGCATGCCACTCAGCTGTTTATGCCATTCTGAACAAGTACTGTCGCTATTTTTTCAGCTGCCTGGAAGTACCTGTACAAGTTATATATTTGTGTTTCTTCCAACTTATCTGAAAGGAAGATTCATGCAAAATGGATGTTTTCCGACTTTAAGAAACTGTAGTTTTACATGGAGTTCTTCTCCAGTGATGTTATGAAAGAAGAGATTGGCAGCCCTGTGGGAAAGGGAGATAAATAGCATGAGTAGCAGCCTTTACGTTCTGCATAAATGGTGTTCTGTTGTCTTTTTAGAGTATGTGCAGTTATTGGTTTGAGCGACAATATTTAAATAAAAATAAATAATTTTTACATTTTCGGCATTTTTAAAGATTATAAAACCAAAACATTCATCATTCTTCTAACTGATGATATGTATTTTAAAATACTTACTAGCTTCCTGTTTGTGCCAATTCTATTTCTCTGATAAATTGTTACACACATTTTTATGTAATTAATTTTAAGACAATACAGCGGTGAGATTTGATATCACACTTTATTCTTTGAAGCAAACTCTGGCGAGCTGATTATATTTGCTCTTGTTCATTTCAGTGAAGCAGGTGAGCTAAAGCAGTATTTAAGCTTCTTGACTATTGGTTTTCCACATATGTAAGGTATAATGGAATGGAAATGCTTGTTTTTCCCTGCACAGTGGTGCTATGTGGCTTGTTGCAAGCCTTTTTTTATCTTGAAGAAATGGTACATATATCTAAATAGCGTGAGAGAAACAAATACGGCATTAGTTCATTTATCATTAGTGCTTTCAAAGTCTCAAGTCAAAAATAGAAGAATTATTCAATCAAGACTGAATTACTATTGAATGGCTGTGTGTGGATAAAACACCCCTTTGTTCCACTTGCCTTGCTACTACCCAATGAACTAAAATTTCAGTGATTGACTCTTAATTTCTCAAGTAAAGTTTTAAGAGATTTGACTTTGAATAACTATTTATACTATTTCAAGTGTTTGCTCAGGATTTTTCTATCATTTGATACCTAGCCTTGTCATTTAATACCTAATTTAATACCTAATATCATTTGATACCTAGCCTTGTCATTAGCCTAGACAGTCATTTAAAGTACAATTTCCTTTTCCATTTTGAGTTAGCATTGTCTATCAGCTTTTTTGATGCAAATAAGTGATGTATAGCAGCAATTCAAAGGATAATGAAAATGTTGTTTGTATAAATCACCTGAAGATCTAATCAAATCTCTCTAGTCTTAACTTAAAATGATTATTTTGTCCTTGTCTTAGAATTACAGAATGGTTTAGGTTGGAAGGGACCTTTAAAGGTGACTTACTCCAAACCCCCCTGCAATGAGCAGGGACATCTTCAACTAGATCAGGTCTCTCAGAGCCCCATCCAACCTGACCTTGAATGTTTCCAGGGATGGGGCATCTACCAACTCTTTGGGCAGCCTGTTCCAGTTTCACCACCCTCAGCATGAAAAATTTCTTCCTTATACCTGAAGATCTGAATCTACCCTCATTTAGTTTAAAACCACTACCCCTTGTCCTATCGCAATGGTATGCTTTCTTATAAGTCCCGTTTAAGTACTGAAAGGCCGCAATAAGGTCTCCCCGGAACCTTCTCTTCTCCAGGCTGAACAACCCCAACTGTCTCAGCCTGTCCTCATAGGAGAGGTGCTCCAGCCCTCTGATGATTTTTGTGGCCCTCTTCTGGACCTGGTCCAACAGGTCCATGTCTTTCCTGTGCTGAGGGCTCCAGAGCTGGATGCAGTACTCCAGGTGAGGTCCCGCCAGAGCGGAGTAGAGGGGCAGAATCACCTCCCATAACCTGCTGGCCACGCTTCTTTTGATACAGCCCAGGATGTGGTTGGCCTTCTGGGCTGTGGTGACCATTGTTGGCTTATGGCCAGCTTTTCATCCACCAGTACCCCCAAGTCCCTCTCGGCAGGGCTGCTCTCAATCCCTTCATTGGGATTGATACAGGCTGTATCAATGCAGGGGGTTGCCCCGACCCAGGTATAGAACCCTGCAGTTGGCCTTGTTGAACCTCACAAGCTTCATTCACACGGGCCCACTTCTCAAGCTTATCTTATTTGAAATGTCACTTTCTCTCCACAGAAGTTCACCACATGATGGTGTTTATGTCTTTTTCCTTACGTAGGTACTGCAGTTTTCTTACCTGTTTTTTTCTCACATCTTCAGGAATGCCTTAGAGGGAGTATCTTTGGGATTTCTGTGGGAGTTTCATGCTTGTCTCTTAGATTCCATTTTCTTTTTTCATCTCATTAGATCTCTGTTTAGTCTCATCTACAAATCAAAATTTAACTCCCCAGAGTTCACGAGAAACAAGTCTTTTAGTAAGCCTTGCCTGCTTTTGCTACAGCAGACACTGATCTATGCTGGTTTTATCTACGAGGTGAGATTTTTCACTTGGATTTATCTGACTTGGTGGAGGTCATGTCTGAATTCTTGAAGTTCCTAATATATTTTTGTTGTGCTATTATTTTTATGGGATACTTGTACATACAAAGATGTATAGAACTGTTAGCTATGGAACAGCAATTCATCTTGCTAGCTTTAATTGAAATGACTCTTCCCACCTGACAAGCATAAAGGTGAATGTTTGGTTTGATTCCAGAGAAACAAAAGGTTGAGCTCTTGACTAGTTATTGAGAAACAGAGTTGCAGAAGAGGACAAGTAAGACAACTGAGGTAATTTTTGGAGAAACCGTGGGGTTTTTTGTAGTGGTCAATGAGCTTTTTAGTGTGTATAGAAGGGATAAAAATGATCAAATGGCAGCAGCCCATGTTGAGGATGCTTTTTTCTTAGCAACTTCAAAATTACTTTGGGGACTGATAAGCCCCTTTTTCTTTCCTTATCAGGCCAATTAGGGAAACAATACTATGATCTCTCTCTCTCCCCTACTGCTTGTGACGTCCCTCTGCTTCTCCTGATTTCAGTTTTCATGTGGTTTATTTAAGTATTCCATTTAATGCAAATATACTAAGTGGTTCCTGTATAGTCAAGGAATTAGCAGTGTTCTTGTACTCCTTTGACATTTTAACTATTGCTTTGCTAACTTTAACTGCCATTCCTGTTGGTCCTGTTTTTAAGACCTTTAGAATTTTAGAAACGATAGATCAAAGAAACCTTCTCAGTTCATTCTGTAAAATCTACAGATCTTGAGTTTGCTTTAGCTTTTCGTGATCAGAAAATGTAATTTATTAATGTTTGTATCCAAGCACTTAATTAAAAGTACTGGTTTGTAATTTGTGTGCTTTAGAGATTCACTGTTTGCAAATAGTTAAATCTCTTTTCACTTTTTAAACTAAGATCCTTCTGTCTCCTTTAGACATCCCATTGTGAATTTCTAGCCATCAATTTAAATTCTACTTGGTAAAAATGGACCTGTTAATTTCCTCCTGTATCTGTCATTCACTTCAGACGAGGGGGATGACTGTACCATCTGGCACATAAACTTTGCTTTGGGCCTTTCCCTAAATGTTTGTGTTTGATGTGTGTCCAAATCCTGCGGATTCTTTCTTTGAGACCTTTGTTAGATATGGCCTATTATAACCTTATAACGCAGTTAAAATGTTCTTATTTTGCATCTTAATTTCAGTAATTCCTTTTTCTTGGCCAATGTAATGTTATCTAATCATTTAGAATATTCTGCAAGATCATTTTCCTGCTTTGTACAATCAGACTGTATTTATGTATCTGATTCTCTTTCTTGCTCTCCAAAACTTATTTGTCTTTGCCTTTAAATTTTTCATGGCTTAAGTGCATTCTAGTACCATCCTTCATCCCAAGATATCTATTCCTGCTGTTAATTGGCTCATCAAACCAGCCCACATTGGCCAGCTGTTCGTTTTCTTTCTATAAAGTCCCTACATTCCTTATAAACATGTTTTTAGAAAATCATTTTTCTCCTCCGAATCCCTTCTTAAAGTCTTTTTGCTGTGATGTCTAAATAAAAGCTGGACAAGACTTATCTCCTGGTGTGCTGAGAATTCTTGCCTGTCGAGCTGACCAGCATCAGATGTTGCAAAAAGAAGAAGGAAAAAAAAAAAAAAAAAAAGACTGGACAGTAACTATGGCTATAGCTGTTCTTTGGTAACTGTCTGTGATTGTGCCCTTAGCCTGTGGCAAGGCAAAGTAATTTGAGTTAGCATAGTCGTCTTTCATTGACTGCAAACTGCAACTTTTTATAGTTAAATATTTATTAGCGCTTGAAACCCTTTTCTTGTACTAAAACTGTGCCCTCTTTCATTGAGGGCTAATGTAACATGAATTGCCTTGCATTTACTGTGGGCTGAGAGTGTGCACATGGACAGTTATCTGGCAGTTATCTAGCATAACAGTAACTGTACAGTTCACAGCACACTGCCTATAATTCAGAAGACAAGGTGAAATACTTGTAAGTGGGGAGAGGGACTGAGAATTACACAAAATTCTGAAACATAATTTCACCTTGATTTTTGCTCCCGGTCTGTTAGATTGTAGGGTCTTGAGTGCTTTTAACTTATTTACTGTAGTAGAGTATATGCTCCATTGACCATATATTATTCTTGATCTTTCTTCGAGTAGAAAGTAGGAAGCATTTGAGGTTATGATTTCCAATATGGAAGTGGCATTTTCCTCCTGAAAATTCATAAGCCTTTTAGCATGCTGTTGTGTTCTTCCACACTCTATTCTTTCCTTCCTGGGAAAAAGAGAAAAATTTGAGAGATATTATAATTTGTGAGCTTGTCTTTATCAATTTACGTAAGCATGTCATGGTATTTTAGAGGGATACAGTGTAAATGCTATCTATCTGTCTGTCTATCTATCTATCTATTTTTATTGTAACCATGTGTAGGTTTTTGGAGTTCGGGTATAGTCCAAGAAATACAGTGAGTGAAATTTGGAGGTGGGGTTAAGGTTCCTTTAAGAGCTCGTCAAATAAAAATAAAGAAAATATATATTTATTTTTCCCCAAAGAGTAATCTCACTGTTGTGTTTTCCAGACTGCACTTAAAGCTAATATGTGAAGAGTAAAAATAATAGTTAATAATGATATGGTTTAGGCAGCATGCTGTACTTTATTCTTAAAAGCATTTCCACAGAGGCTCTCTTCTGGTAGTTATTTTTGAGAGAAAAAAGTTAAGTAGCTGTTATGTAGACTGCATGAGTTTTTAACAAAATTGTTATCGACTTTAGGTTTTATCTTAGTAAATTAATTTGTCCTTCCTATTGTTTATGAAACCATATATTCTACGTTTAGTATTATGAAAAACTGTTACAAACTTTAGTGTTAATAGCTTAGTATTTTAGTCCTTCACAAATTAATGCCTGTGGTAACTGGATGGTGTTAGGCCTGTTCTTATAAACAAGGCTGTACTGATGTACAAGGAACAGTAATATGTGGCAAAAACTCTATGTTAACCAAGGTAAGCAGTATAAATGGGGTGTAGGAATCCCCTGTTAGACTCAAAATCTCCAAGAGAAAATCTCCAGAGCCTACAAATTAAAGACCTCCAATATCATTTTAAAATAAAGCCTTTTATGTAGTAGGAGAGCATTTTTTCAGCTGATAATCAAATGACACTATTATGCAGGCTTACTAGATTTGCAAATTTACAAGTTTTTACAAGTCAGTTGGGTCCCTTCCTCAGGAAATCAGTTTAAGTTTTTTTTTCCTGTATTGACTCAAAGAGCCTGGTTGTCCTTAAATCCTTCTGAATATATTTGCCTTATAATTTGACGGCATTGAGTCAACACCCTTATAGGAACTGTAATGCAATAAAAAGAGAAACTGTTCAATATAGTTTCCAGTTACCTTAGGATCAGATTTGGAGAAACTGGAATGTACACAATAAAACCTGTGCAAGACTTGAGTTCCATGTTGTTTTGGAAGCAACTAGTACTTTTCAACATAAAATACCATTTGAAAGCTTTGCTCTGCTTTGAATGGTTGTAAAATGATAAAAATGAAAATGCGTGTGACTCTTAAAATATGCATTTTACTGTTTTTAATTTTCTGAACCAAACCTTTGTGGAATTGAAAACTTCATATACAAGTAACTAAGCATCAATGTTTTTACTCAGTTCATTTTTTTATTATTATAGTGAATGTTTTTGCTCTACCATGTTCTGCAACAAAATTCTTTATAACTCATTTACATTTTTCTCTTAGAAAAAAAATACGTGGATTCAGATGTGCTTCGTGAACTCTATTTTGTAAAAGTCTTTAATTACACTGGAATCTCCATTGTGCATCATGCTTGCAAACAGAATGCGCAAAATTTAGTTCTGTCTCAGCTTTTTGTCTGTAGCTAGTAGTAAAATTTTTAAATATTTCTTGTGTCTATCCAGAAATAAATTTGTCCTTTATTTCATTACGATTTTTTTGCATTTGACTGTATAAATTTAATTGTGCTTTCATTTTAGTTTTGCAAATAAAATCAATCTGAGGTAATTAGTTATTTTTATGTTTGCAAGTGATTATAAAAAGAAAGAAACTTGTATTTGCATACATCTGTAAAGGAAAAGATTACATCTGATGTGTTTCCAATGAATAATTTCTAAGACAGGTAACTAAATGGACTCCGTTGTAGTAATTTTTCCTTTTTTCAACTTATTTTTAGTTGACTTGGAGCATATGCGCACAGTGAAAGTTGACAAGCATCAACGATTTTGTCAGGAAAACAATTTCAGTAGCCATTTCGTGTCAGCCAAGACAGGAGATTCTGTAAGTAAGAAAAAAAAATCCTTGTAGATGTTTTGTTTTGTTTGTTTGTTTTTTGTTATTTTTTATTTTATTTTAAGCAAGCCATTATTCTGTGATACGATGTAGCAACTTTATTATACTTCACATCTCAAACTGTCAAGAACTTTGGCTGCTGCAGGTCCTTTTTGCCTACCTACTTCTGTGAAAAATAGATTTTGTACAAGTGTATATGTTCTTTATTAATGTCAGTGGCTTCTTATCTGATTTGCATTTTGAGGTACAGATTTTAATATGGAAATGGTCTAGCTTATTCATCAGCATGAGAACTGAGACCAGCTGGATGTCTGTTTGATGTCAGCCAGCAGTTCAATGTATTTCTTCAATCCAGGTGGAGTCCCATCTATGGACCATCAGTATAGAAGCTTTCAACAGTTGACAATGTCACAAGACCCTGTTATGATTAAAGTTTTTAATATGGGTCCTGAGCCATGAGAGACACTCTCTCTGCATGTCCATTGAAATTTGAACATTCTGGTGTTCGTAATGCTTTGCAGAGCACATTTTTGAACAATCTTTTGACTCTGAGCTAACTGGGTTATTTGTTTTAGTTGGAAGCCTATGGAAGAAAAAGTTCTTTTTCAGTTGACTGTATCAGTCAAAGTAAATCACACTGTATTACTTTGCTTCATTTCTGTCACATGCCTAAAGACTTTGTCATTCCCTTAAAGCAGTCCTGTATCTGTCTCCTATTTATGACAACATGGTTTATTTTTATGTTATTGAACGGTAAGACCATGTTCAATTATATGGAAGTATAATTCTGTAACATAAATGGAATCACTTGTTCTAAAATCTTTGATGAAACTTCTACATTGGACTGCCTAATTTCATAAGAAAATAATTATTCGGTAAAGTCTAACAATACTGGTGTTACAAATGCAGTGAATTCTGATTCTCCTTACAGTTTGTGTTAAACCTTTGGCATAAATTTTTGTTTGAAGTGTGAAAATTCAAGCTTTTTATGCTAGAAACAAGAAAAATTTCATAATAGTTCAGTCAATTAAGTGTGAATTTGATAAAATATATTCCTTTCTCAAGGAGACAGCCTTTTTGTGGGATTTAGTAATAGAAAAAGCAGTTCTTTTTATAAGGTTGATATATTTAGCATTGCAAATTATGAGGGAATCTTCATTATATCTTTTCAATTGATTCATCATTTACAGCAGCATCCCACTATGTATACTGATTGTGCTTTTTTTAAACTTACTGTTTAAAAACAAAAGTAAATCTGAATATACCTAGAAAGCGTTAACCAGAAATCTCTGTTTAAATATCTACTAACAAAAGAAGGTGTGAGGTGTAGTTCACATAATTCATTTTTAGTTTCAATATAGATTTGAATTACCTCTTTCACTGTTACTGCACACTGACCTTTTAAAATCTTCATGTATTTGGGTAGTTGTGCAGGAAAGACAGGGTGTTTACCCTAGGCAATGATTTAAGAAGAGGCCATCCATTGCTACCTTGGATATAGACTAGAGGAGTCTTAAATACTCAGTTAAGATAAATGAAGTGATTTGTTTTGTTTACCTCAGATTTCTCCAACACTCATATGCAAAAGATAATTTTATGTACACAGAAAAGCCCGAAAGTCTCCTCAGGGGAGAAAAACTTTCGTGAAAGATTTAGTATAGCTAACTGCCTTACTGTCCATCAAATTGCATAACTTAAGCACTGAACTCGTGCCTGATGCTTTTTGCAGAAAGCTCAGTACACCTGAGTGCCTGGTGTGGCTTAAAGTAGGTCTCTGGAAAAGGTAAGCCTGGCCAGGATTTCCTTTCTTGCTGTGTGGATGCTAGGAGAATAGACCAGTACTAGACCAAGTAGTTAGAGAAAGAGAAATTATTTTGGAAGCTACCATGGCTTGTTGGTTGTGCCACTAATTCATTACTGGTTTCCATGTCAGGTGTATGAAAAAAATTGTGTAAATGGTATTTTTTTGAATTTTCATTGCAAATGACTAAAAGCACTTACAGAGGCCTTACCTTTTGGTGGTGGCAGCTGCATGATGAAAAGCAATGTTTGTTATTAGTTTAGGTTGTGAGCTCAGTCGAATAACCGTGTAGATAAAAGATAATGTGTAACTTGACAATACAGTGTTCAGCAGCAGTGCAAGCTTAAGCTGCTCCCCTTTTAAACATCTGTTGTGTTCTTTAATCTCATTTAAAATGCAGCTGCCTAAACAGGAAGATTGGTGGACTGGATTGAGATGAAGTAAAGGAGTTATTTAAGATAGCATTGCCACCCTGTGTTATCTCTCAAACCATGTCCAAAGTCTAACTCTGCTGGGCTGGTGCATGCCATACACCGTCTTGCTTTTTTCCTAGATAACTTCAGTATAACACTCATAATGTTTTGCAAGACTCTTCAGAACAAATGTATAATTGCTAATGTTTTTTAAAATGTATGCAGTAGAGATTTTGGTTATGTTGATGCACAGTTCTGTTGTTGTCAATTTCAGAAACTTACAACGCTTTTGCACAATATGCTGGTAATATATTTTTGTGCTAAGCATTAGTGAATACCCTTATTCATATTTTATAGCACTGAGAGTAGTATTTGAGAGGTGGGTTGTGTAAAAGCTTGTTTAAACTTAGGTCTCTGGAGGCAGGGTAGAAGTGTTGCTTAACAATCCAGCATACTGTTCGTTCCTTGTACCATTGTTGAGTTATTTTCTCCAATTTTTAAACAAAATTGAATGTACCAGATGAGGTTATTTTCAGATCTGTTTTGCACAGGTCATAATTTTGTATATCTCATTGTTTACAGTTCAAGAATGGTTTGATATATTTGAAAGAACCTCAAGGATGTCTGTTTTTAATCATTTAAATGCAATTTAATTTTTTTCCATAGGTCTTCCTGTGTTTTCAGAGAATTGCTGCTGACATACTTGGCATCAAATTAAACAAAGCAGAATTGGAACAATCACAGGTGATTTTCCACAAATACATGTTTTTCCTTAGTATTTTATTTAGTATTAAAAAAATTACCTCATTGCAAATTAATAACTGTCCATTAAAGCAAGCAGTATCTGTTGTTCTGAAGACAATTATTGACTTTCACAACAGCTGTTAAAAAAACATAATGATTCTTTATTTATCCATCATGATAAACTTGCTGAAACAAGGAAACAGGAAAAAACTTCACTGTGAGAACTGTTTGTTTAAAAATAGTACTCAAAATTGTTTTAGAAGTTAAAGCCTCTCTATATGTATGCATATACAGGTATCATGGGAGACACTCTTATATATACATTAATTACTAGACATTGATATCAGATACCGTTTTTATGATAATTGTTCTTTTTAAATTCTTTACATATTTAAAAACAAATTTAATTTTAGAACAATACAAATTTAACTGATAGAAGGCATAAGCTTCTGTGAGTGGAAATGTTCTAAATAAATCTTCATTGTAGTCATACAGGAAAAAATATTATTTTGCAGTCACAGTCAGGAATTAACTATGTCAAATCCTGTGTTTGGTTAATATCAGATTTTAGTTTTCATTCTGTCCCTGTATAACACAGGACAAGAATACTTTCCTCAGTAGTGACTGTCTGGCTTGGGGAAGGAATATTGACTTTGTAGTCACTATTTCCCATTTTATTATGATGTGCAGATAAGAAGTGAATCCAACTCTGGTTCGGCATAGCCATTCTCAGCAGCAGGCAGACCTGTGGAATCATGTGTTTGGGTAGCTATTACAGCTCTCTGGCATCTGCAATTATTTTTCTCACTGTATCAGTCCCAAATAATCTTCCCCTAAAGGAGCTGCATAGTTTCTGACCTTGCATTCTGTGTTTTATGCTTTGTGTTATGAGTGTTATCTTGGGGATTTTCTGTCACTTCCTCTGCTGTGAGAAAGGGCTGAGAGAGAGGAGAAAGCTTCCCAGCAATAGGTGGGAAGGTCATCAAGACGGCTGTCCCCCATTCTCTTAAATTGGTTATTAGTGAGTTAGGGATGTGAATGTAGTGATTTCACTGTGAATGCATGGCGAAACCCTGCTCCATGTTCTGCTCTGAACTGTAGCGGAGCTTTGTTGCCGTTCATGCTGTTCAGTAATTGATGTATGCAAAATAGCTCTAATGAGGATGTGGTGTTATGACCTTACGAATTAGTGAGGAAAAGATGTTTTCACTGTTTTTATAAATTTGAACCATAAGTATATATTAATTAAAATGTGAGTACTTGCTTAACTGTATCTACCAGAGTTGGAAGTCATTTAGATTTTACCATTGAGTTAGGAAACCAAAAATGTGTTAATTGTTCAAATAAGAAATCAAGCAAGAGGTTTTCTGGTATAAACTCTTTCCCTTACCACCTCCTTCTTCCTAGTTCCTGCTTCTAAAAATAATTTTCCTGCCAGCAAGACTGTGCGCATAGGTTTAAACCAAAAAGATTTTATACAAACCCAGTTTCAGAAACCTCGAAAACAAAGGCTATGCTACTGAGGCAACCCTTCCTATACAATGACATTTGAGACTACAATATGCTTATTTGAAGTTTACTTATTGAACCAAAAGGTAGCTGTTCTAGTGGTGTAATATCCTGGAACTGCGAATTGCTACCAACATTAAACCAGGACCACAAAATAAGTCAACAGGTTTGTTTAAAAGAAAGGCACAACATTTCTTATGTGCAGCTTGGTCTCCTGCTTTTTGGAAATACAATAAACATGTAATTTCTGAAAGTGTTTTGCCACAGCAGTGTTTACAATCTGTGTTGAAGTGGTTAACTAGAAAACTGTATTGCAAACAGTGGAATGGTAAAATATACTTGTAGCGCATACCTAACAAGCAAAGCTAAGGAGATTTGAAAAGCTGTCATTTATAGGTAGAGAAATATCATGTCTCTTCAGTGATCTTTTACTACTAAGGCACCATCCGTCTACTGTTCTGAGCTCTGTGATTATTTGCATATAAATCAGCATGTAAAGAGTTCCTTACTTTTTCTTTGATTGTTTACCTAGCACTGGAACATCAGTCTTAGACCTCTCTGCTGTGGGGTGGTGTGTTCCAGTAACTCAAGTGTAAGCTTGCAGATAGGTATGCAATTGCCTTAAATTAAAAACAGAATATGAGAAACAGGGTTATACAGAAAATCCGAACTTTCTGACGAAAGTGTCTATTTTTAGGTTGTTTTTAAATTAAGAACCTCCATGTAGCCCTGACCCAAGTACCTAACTTTCTATATCAAATTGGTATCAGCTTTAAGTAGGCTTATTTCTGCCTTGGTATTGTAATTACAATTTTTAACTTTGTTGAGCAGATCAATGGAATATGCAATATGTAGATCAGACAAATTTGATATTACGTAAATTGCAGTAGCAATAGCCTAGAAATAGTTAATATGCATAAATTAAATACAGTGGCCCACACATTACTGTTAATGTGAATCCAAGCTATAGTGATAAAAAAAAAGGTTAACACCCTCCCATCCCCCCATCCCGAAAAACAAAGAACAACAACAAAAAACCAACAACAAAAGTAGAAACAAAGCCAGTAAATGGAGTTGGACAGAAAAGAAACTTCATTGTCGCTACTGAGGTACAGCAGAAGTCACTATGTGGTGCTACGCTGTGCATGTAGCTGAAGAGTGAGAGCTGGAAGGCAACTGCCTGACTTTGCAAGGTTCTGCTAATCAGTCTATGCCGAAGAAGCAATAGTTCTTTGTTACCAGTAAAACATTTGCTTCCTTTCAGAGTGCTATTTTGAGTGGGATGTAGGAATTGTCCAAATTTAAGTCAGTGAGAAACCAATGGGAATTGTACTGGAGCATCTGTCTGTTAGCTGTGTCTTAAGGTTCATTGTTGTATGGAACTTCTTAAGATAGGAAAGGTAAAGTCTCTATATAAAATTAGTGAAGGAAAACTTTAACCTTCATATCCTCAGGGAGATGAATAGAAGGACATTTCTTGAGAGAAATTTATTAGTCTGCAGTGGAAAAGACTAATTGCAGTAATGTGTTGATGCTGTTTCCCAGAAGCATGGAGCTGGTCTCTTGGCTGGAAGGAGGTGGTGTTAGATGATGTTGCCATTACTAGGTTTCTGGTTTACCACAGACTTTTTGTATGACAGGTACAGCTTCCTTAGTGGGGTGGTGGTGGTTGTGGTTTTTTTGGTTGGTGGGGTTTTTTTGTAGGTGTGTTTTTTTTTTTTTTTTTTGTTGGTTGGTTGTTTTTTCTTCCCTCTCTGTAAAGTGGGCACAGGGCTTCCTTAAATTGTCGAACAGTTATATGAATATGTTCCTTAAAATTTGTATCCATTTAATACTCTAGCTATTGGACTATAAAAGTAGATAGAGAGATGCTAGATAAATGCTATAAAGAAACAAATAAAAAAAATACGATGGTAAGTGTGACTCATCCTTACATCAGTAAGTATGCAATTGTTGACTTAAGTTTAATTTTTAAACAAAGAGTAAAATAAATTTTAGTTTTTACAAATGTGCACTATTTACACGCTGGATTATATCTTCATATTTTTCGTATTTTGTGTAACGTGAGGTTTCCTCATTTTGAAAAATGAGGTTTTCGCTTGAATATTTTTGTCAGAGAACATCAGATGTCTTCAGTCAGTCTAGGTGATAACAAAGTACAAGATGAAATACTGAGTTTGTATAAAATGCCAACAGTGAAATTTTATATGTGAATTATGTTTTATTATGTTTTTTCTTCATTATTACTGATTGCCTAATATTGAAAATACACTTTAAAAATTATTTCTTGCACTTTTGATGTCATGCCTGAAGATCATCTTTCTTGTGTTGGAAATCAATTATAATTGTCACAGTCACTAGGAAGATCTTAGAAGTGTCTCACGTGTGGTTTGAAATAAGTAATAGGAATCCCAAACACATTTTTTTAACTTGTATGAATTTGTGGGGCTTGACTTATGCCTTTTGAGCTTTGATGACTGGCGGAGTGGCAGAAGCCCTGGTGAAACGTGGATGGGGTTCTTGGTCTCCTTCAAATTAACAGCAAAACTTCTGTTACTTAACTGCAAGAACAAGCCTTAGAAATTGAATTACTTACTGTGCGTTGCTTTAGAAAACGGCTGCAGCAGTTTAAGATATTAATGCAACCCGAGCTATTTGTTACTGCCCTTTTGCTGGAATTTATCACTCCCACAGCAGAATCAGAAAATGGAAGGTGATCATGTGCCTTGGCCACATCAGGGTGAAGTCGAGCAGCTTAGCTTAAACTGCTGCTGAAAGTTGTTTTTAAGTGAAGCTGCCAGACTTTGTGCTGAAGCGGATGAGGTGCAAGTACACGTTGCATTCCACCAGCTCTCCTTTGGCAGCAGTGATCTCCAGCAGAGGAATAGCACAGACATTTGGGGGTGGTAAGTTTTTAAACTATCTCAGCTAGAGCTACTAAACCTTGTCTGTTAATATGCTGAGATGAATGTTAATCAAACCTTTATTTGGTCAAAACTGTGGTGAAACAAAGAACTAGATTACTCTTTATACGTGACTGGAAAGTAGAGCATGTTTTTGAAGTGAAACAGTTCCAAAGTAGGAAAATTGGAGGTTCTGACTGATTTTTCAGTCCTCAAAATCGCAAGGGTCTGATGAAATTTGAGGAAATAGCTCCTTTACTAATAAAATGTTTTTCTTTCTATGTTTTTTTACTTTCAACTGTAGTGTAAAAACTGCATGGGGTACAGCTTTGTTCCTTGGCATTGGCAAGAGCTAGCATTTTTGTAAGTGATGTGTAGTTTTCTCTTTAACTAAATGCCAGTTCAGCAAATGAGGGTGCTCTACAAAAAACAGCTTTGTACAATAAAATGTTTGGCAGATAAGTCAGATCTGGAATTCAGAGCACCTGCACCAAGAAAGGTTGTTTCTTATTATTGACAGTGGTTTGAACCATGGCAATGATATGCCTGACACAGAAACTTTGTATCAGAAACTGATACAAAGAAGCCCAAGTTTTTAATTACCAGAAAGTTAATAAAAGAAATGTCGCAGTGGTACTTTTTTTTAACCTTTATTTAGATGAAATTCCTTTAGAAAATCCAAGTCATTTATGATAGTCAGTTTCTTCCTACAGTGTGCCTAAGCATGGGTCACTAACCTGCCTATGTTTACAGGATGGGATTTAGACCAATGTTTTGATGAACTATTAATTGCCTACTGATTGCAAGAGTTTTTTCCCCCCTCCCTTAGGTGTAGTCAAAAGACTGGTATGAAGAAACTGGGGCCTGTGAGGTCAGATAAGACTGTTTAATGCTAAAACTCCTACTAGCGCCTTACAAGGGATTTGGCAACCTTTCCCTTGATAACATCAGACCAGGAGTCCAGTAAATCATGAGTGTTGTCCACTAGATAAGCTAATATGAATGCGATCAATTAAACTCAAGAAGAACACATCAGCAGCTAATAAATCCAGATCCCTTACCAGCCAATTCAGTTATTGTTGCTTGTTTGACATACAAGTTTTATTTACAGAGGTAATCTTTAGTATATACTGTTTATATATTTGTATAATCCAGTTTATGTATTGTTTCCTTTAAAATAATAGTATTTATTAATTTATTCATTCATTTTAACCTTAAAAATATGTTGTGTAGAAGTTGAAGTATTTAAGAAAAAATTATTAAACTGTTTTATGGTACTTTTCATAGCAGACCTCCCTGCTCTGTTACTTCTTTGCTGAAATTGCTCTATGAATTTTTCTTCCCTTTGCATGAACACTGTATTAATAGTGAGAAAACTTTCAACAGTTTTGCTTGTTTTTAAAGGGAAGAATGAAAGCCTTTTATTTTCTTGTATGAAGTAAAGAAAACTCAAAGCTTTGTAGCACTTAGATATGAGGTTAATTTATGTCACAAAATTTATTTTTTATTATATATTTAGTTGTAATGTGAAAGATGCAATGGAAAGATGCATGCGTATGTCTAATGCACTTGCTACAGTTGTTGCAACTAATGTAATATTTCAGTACACTAGACTTAAAGGAATAGGCCATTGTCATCTTTTCTTCTACTGAATTGCCTTCCTTTTTATTCTGTCCCTTCTCTTGCTTTAATACACTTCCATTGATTGCATGTAAGAATATTTCACTTTGGTGCTTTGAAAGGGCGTGTCCTTGGAGAAGCTTGAGAAGCAGCCCTCATGCTGATAGGGATGCTTCCAGCTTCCAGACATGTTGCTCTTATATCAGCATAAGGCCTGAAAAGAAATGCACTTCTGTTTTGCTGCTGCATAGTCTTTTTATGTCATTCATTCGTTCTTTTCAACTACTGATCAATCTCTCAATTTTTTTTTTCTTCTCTTTCCTTTTTACATTCTTCTCCTTGCTCTCTATCCATTATGTTGATACACGATTAACAGCATGTTGTCAGGGCAGGACTAGTGAAATATCCTGAAGAAGATAACCAACATCACACCACTTCCAACTGCCAGAGCAAAGTCTGCTCAATGCAGTAGTTCAGGTATTGATGGAAACCTTGGTATTTTTTTCAAGCTTCGTTGCTTTTACACGAAGTAACAACTGTTACAGTAAATTCTATGGAAGAAAATATATTTTTTCATCTGTAAGCACTTGTAATACTTAATATACTAATTTGAAACTATGTGTACAATTATATAGTGTTTCTAATAACGAGATAGTTCATAGAAACTTTGAAATACTTCATGTTACTGTTTTAGGAAGGTCCTTCAGTGCTGTATATTTAAAATGCTACATAGCTGCCTCAGATGGAAATGGACACAAAATTGCAATCTCATTTCCTCATATAGGAGACCCAAACAGTCTTATTAAATGCTTTGTAAATAGAATGGGTAATATCTGTTGGTGTGTATTAGAAAATACTTATGGTGGTTCTTTTTCTCTTAATTTAGTCTTTAGTCAGTCTGCCTATCAAAGCTTTTTTGAAACGTGGTTGTATTTGAAATTTTCTTTGTATTCTGTCCATATTTTCCTGTGAAGTGCTTGGAGAAAAGATGAAAAGACAAATTTACATACAATTTCCAGTTACAATTTAGACAGTTATTCTTAAACAATGCATACCGTAGTCTTTATAAATGAATATTGTTTTATTATTTCCATACAAAACAATTTTCATAGAAGTAAAACTGTATTCACTGCTTTTGAAAAAAAGTCATGTTCCGTTTGTAGTTTTGTGGAAACCTACCAAGGCACTTCCTTCTGCTTAGTATGGTTAAACTGGTGTTTAGAGTGAGAATTAGCACCTGATAAGACTTTCTATAAAGTGATGAAAAAATCCTAAACACTGTCTGTTTTGCCTAATTTTTTCCTATCGTATTTCATAGTAAAATATCTGTTGAATGTTTTGCCAGCATGAAGATTGTATTTTCTGATTGTTACTGTGTTTTCTTTTATGACAGAGGGTGGTGAAGGCAGATATTGTCAACTACAGTCAAGAGCCTGTGACAAGAACTGTTAATCCTCCTAGAAGCTCAATGTGTGCAGTTCAATGACCATGCTATTCTTCTTTGTTTTGATACCTTTGGCGGTCCTCCTACCTTGACACAGGCTCTGGGATTACCAGGAACTTTGTTTTAACAGTGACCATCGCAACAATGCAATTAGAGGTTTCAAAAACATGTTGCACCATTGTACGTTGACAAGCAGCAGGCAGTTGTTTGACTGGCCGATGTTCAAACGTGAGACCACACACTTTGAAAAATTAAGATCTCTATTCTT
The DNA here is from genome assembly GCF_964199755.1 of Larus michahellis. NCBI lineage: Eukaryota > Metazoa > Chordata > Aves > Charadriiformes > Laridae > Larus > Larus michahellis. The sequence goes on along the minus strand of NC_133900.1, from coordinate 61,273,141 downwards.
TTAAATTATATTTAAATAAAGCAGTATAACTGTGTTTATATGTTTCCTCCTATCTATTTGACTGATACCGGAATAAAAATGGATGAAGATCTGCATTCAAAACACTTTTAAAGACATCACTATGGAACGGTTTTTGCCAAAGCATTTAAAAAATGTTTTTCTCCTTTTTTTTTTTTTTTCTCCTGTGATCTGAACTAACAGTCATCAAAATGTAACTTGGAAAAGCTATTGCTGGAATAATTTTAAGCACATAATATATTTTATCTAGGGATAATTTGGAAAGTATTCCGCTAATATATATACATAGAGCAAAATGTATAAATGGTATCCAGTAAGAAACAGTGCTTGAAATAAAGCTGTAATATAAAAATAGTTACTTTTCTGAAGTCTCAAGTTGTCTCCATGAGTGCTCTGAAAAATGCTAGTGTTTTTTGTGTATTTTTATTACTACATCAGCATTTCTTCTTGCAGTAGTAGATATGCTCGTATATCTTCATGAATATGGATGAACCTCAGTCAACAGTTTGGGCTGTAAATGTTGAGTGATATATTCAGCATGCATTGGAAACTGTTGATAGATCAATTAGGATCAGTCATTTTTAATAACTAACTGAATGACTTTTGGCCTGGTACTCTTTTCTTTCTAGTTCAGAGTAAATGACAAATAAAGAGCTGTCTGCTCTGTGATGATCACATTTCTCCTCTGTTTCTTTTCTGGCAGTTTCTTTTAGACATGCACTTGTCAGCTGGCACATCTGAATAGAAAGCTAAGGAAAAAAAAAAATTAAGCCAACTTGATTCCAAACTAGGAATCTTCCTGTTTGAACTCCAGAATGTGTTTTCTTATAAAGTACAACAAAACGTTTGGAGATTTAGAAAATTAATGAGCCTGAGTGAGGGAAGCTTGTATATCACAAGTGAAAATGGTAAGGTCCTTCAAGTGAGTGTTCCTTTTAACCTGTTCAAGCAAGTATTTAATAGTTAGAACTATTAAACTATTAATAGTTTAATAAAATAGTTAAACTATTTTAACTATGTTAAAAAAAAAAGATTGCAGATGGCAAAAATATGCTATTTGTTATTATTTTGGTATATTCCAAGCTGATTGAAAAGCTAAGTTCATTTTTAAACCATTCAACATGCAGCTTGACACATAGTTTTATAACTACATAATGACTTAGTGTTGTTTATATTTTGTCCTTCAAATGTAGGAAATTCTAAGAAACATGCTGAGATACTGAGAAATTGTACTACACTAAGATAGGTGTGAATTTTGCAGTAAATTATTTATTCTAGGGTTACAGTCTGTGTTCTTGCTCCTGTCCCATGGAGTTTGGGTCCCACTGCGTAGCTTTACCTTACCGTTAAATGCATCTGAAAGGTGAACTATCACTACCATCAGATGAGAACTTCTGTTCAAACAGTTTTTCTGAAGTAGCTGATGAGTTTGAGTTTATGCTCTCCAAAGCATGTGGTAAGTTTTTTTTGAACCCTCAGATTTCTTGTTGTGTTTGTGTCCTGAATTCTGCCCATATGTTGAAATATTCATGAGAACTGCGCCCTCTCTGAGGAGCTGAGCACAACCTGGCTCAGCTTCAGGCCGGACCCATCTTTCTGTAGTGCATGTGAGTCAACTTAATATCCCTGCTTCCCAAGTAATACGTAGCACGGTCTTAAAAACCAAACAGTGTTTTTCTTTTAAAAAACTGCTGTAATCTTACTTTTCAAAAAAGAAATGCTTTTTCATAATGTGATACGCAAAGCCCATTCTTATCTTGACTAATAAATACTTTTGCTTTTACATTTGGGGCAGTCCTACAGTATGAAGGCTGTGATACATGTCCCAGTCAAAGCTATTTTACAGATGAATTCTATGTCTCCATCTCATCACAGTCTTTTATTCTCAGTGCCTGTTTTTTAGCTGTCTTTAACTTGTACATCCTTTTGTGTTTTATTCCCATTGATCTTTTCACTGTTTTCTATGTTTAAGCCCTACCTCCTCTGAAGATATTTTTGTTTACATTTCCAAGCTGCTCTCATTCTTCCTCCCTAACATACATGTATATTATTTACCCTAACCAGGAATCTCTTGTCTGCTGTGCCCCCAGCCCCTCCCTTTGCTGCCCCTCTTAACCTCCTCAGATTTTCTGCATTGTATACTGACTTCCACTCTCCCTGCCTTTCCCTACCCTCCCTGCCCCATTTAGATCCATTACCTGTCCGTGTTTTAATCCTTACAAATGAGCTTTGCTCTTTTTGCTCAGCCCTGGGGACCGCACCCCAAGCCTTCGGATTCCAGCTGCAGTCTAAATCCTTTGCTGCGGTAGCTGCCTTTTGAAGTGCTGCAGCAGCTGTGGATGAAGATTCAGGGGTGCCTTTGCCATTGCTGTGGCCAAGTCCCACCAGGCTGAGCAGAAAGGTCAGAGGTAATTCTGGAGGATTAAGCAACACGGAGAGAGGGAGTAGATGCTGTTCTGCAGGGAAAGCATGGGCACTCTGGAGGGACAGAAATGAATTTAGTCGGAGAGGTGTATAGTGGGGAGGTAGACGAGCCACCGCCCTGTGGCCGGTCTCCTTTCCATAAGTAATGTCCCACTGCTGATCCACATGATTCACATACGGTAAAGTTTAAGCATGTGCCATATTAATGCACTTAAAAAAGGTGAAAAAAAGGTTGAAAGCAATTCAACAAACAGTAATGAAGTTAAATAATGCAACACTTTCCAAAAGTGAGGCGACATATGCTTAATGTCCATTGACATGGGGAGCAGGCTGGGGTGGGGGAAAGCGTGTTTTTTCCTGCAGCTGAGGCCAGATGAAGGGAAGAAATGTGTTCAGGCCCTGATCTTATGCAGATCCACACGGGTGAAGCGATCTGCCTGCTCAGAGCTGTTGTAACTAATCATTTCAGTAACAGCTCTGCAGCTAAAAATTGTTTCGAAGTTCAGCTCCTTGCTAGGGTCAGTCTCGTGTGATGTGGTGAATTCCAATAGGTACATTGTGTCTGGCTGTATGTTAGATTACCAGTGCTTTTAATACATGTATTGGAGGCATTATGGGACTCATGCAACTTCTTATCTTTTGTGGTTCTAAAATTTGGTGGGGTCAAATTGAGACTTTTACAAACAGGAATGTGAAGGTATTTTCCCTTATGATCAGCTGCTGTGAGTGCCAGAACCTGCAAAGAGTTCATGATCTCCTCTCTGAATACATCATTCTTTTGGCCGTTCATAAGAGTTATGAAAACACATGATGCTTCCTTTTAACCAGAATAACTTTTTTTTTTTAAAAAAAAAAAAGCTTTAAAAGACATATACAAGGTCACTAGAAAAATGATGTGAAGTGTGCCCTTTGAAGAATTTGAAAATTGTTGGTGCTATCTATCTGCATCATTAGGCATCTATTTACCAAAAAACCCTGTTCCATAAAGCACTGTTTGGGTTTCACTGGAACTAAAGGGCTTCTGGATCAGGCTGCTTCTTTTAAATGCAGAGCTAATTTGCTTGTCAGAGTAAACATTGTCAAATTCACCTGATATTGAACCCACTAGCCAAAATTTTATAATCGATTTATACTGAAAAATATCACAGTAATGTATAAAGTTGGCTATTCTTTTGCTTTTTATGATGATGTCAATTTAAGTAAGTTGAAATAATATTTTTGCTTCTTACATTTATTTTCTGTTAGGAATATGGTTGCTTTTTCCACAAAAGAAGGTTTGTAATCTTTGTTTCATGATGATCGTGACCATTTCATATCAGTTGTAGTAGAGAGTACTGTTTAGAAGGTGTCCCTATTTCATGCATGGATCTGAGACCAAAGATTTAGGTGTCGTTGGGGAGAGCAAGTGGCTCTGAAGCCTTGTCGCTGCCTACCTGTGCCATGCTTGGATCGCTGCTCTTAGCTGGCCCAACAGCTGTAACTGACTGAAAACAAAACAGAATCCCCCATAACTTGGTGTCTTCAACCCTCTCAAAGTAAATCTTGGTATATCTAACTAGAACTGTACTTTCCTGTTTATGCTTTGTCACTTACAGAAGACTAAATTGCTGTTCCATAACACAATTAGCAATTTTATAATAATGGGGAAAATTCTGCAGATTTTTTCTTATTTAGAATACTTGTGTTAATTTCTGATGTAGCTTAAGAGTTTGTATGAGGGGCCTGATAAATGCATTTAAAGCGACATTAATCTTTATAGAAATTATATTTGCAAAGCTGACATGATTAACTACTTTTCCTTCTGGAATTTGGGCATTATTTCCCAAGCAAAGAGGTTATTCTACAATGTTGTATTCTTTTCTTTCTCAGTTCAAGTACTACTCCTTAACATATCATCTGATTTCTTTAGGCTGTCTTTATTTAAAACCAACTCATAACGACTTAAAGTGTCAAAATAGCTGAATGCTGCTGAAAAGAAAAATCCAAAATTTATCAGTGTTTGCATAGGGGTAATGGCATACATATGAGATTAAAACTCCAGTCCAGATAATTATCTGTAGGAAGCAAATTTATACTCTGATTTCAGATGCTATGAATAGAATGTGATTAGAATTTAATGTGCTACAGTTTTATTTGCAAAATACACAGGTCCTGTATAAAACCTCTTTTTATAAAGTGCTCTCTGGAAGCCTTGGGGATCCCTGTTTAACTTGCAAATGCCGAAGTTTGATCTTCCCCAAATAGAAGATAGTGAAGCTCCTGAGTTCCACGAACTGATTTCTATTTTCAGCTTCCCATAGAGAGCTGACTGTTCAGCCAATTTAAACTTTTTTTTTTTTTTCCTACTCCACTTCATCTTGGTGCATTTTGGCACCATTTTGAACTGGAAAACTTCCAGTTAGCTAATTGGCCATTTGCCTTGTTTTATGTGGGGGTGATGTCAAGTGCTGAAATAACCAATTGACTGAAAGCAATCTTGTTTCAAAGGTTGGTCGGAACCAAACCTCAGAAGGTACCAATTTCAGGTTTGTTTTGTATTTAACCGCTACACAGCGTTCCTTATCCTAGTGGACGAACCCAGGAGAAGAATATAGATTTGAGGTCAAGAGCTTGTGTTTGCTCAGATACCACATTTAGAGCACTGAATTCTGAAGGAAATAGGAATCCAGATCTTTTTTTAATTTCACTTTCAAGACTTTCTCTACCTCTACTCTCTAATGTCATATTGGCAATCAATATTTTTATAAAAATATTAATTCAAGTCCCGATTTAAAAACATAATGTGGTAATTATACATTGGTTCAGGAAAGTTTGTCTTTTAAGGGTGAGCGGACAAAGCTGCTTATGTTGTATGAGGTTTCACTGGCATAGGTGAAGGCGTTTAATACACATTAATAATCAACTTTACTTGTTATGATCTGCTAAGTATCCTATATTCTGCTTTCTACTTTTCTTATTTAAAATATTCCTTAGAATGATCATGATTATAAATACCAAATAAAATACCAAACTGATTCTCACTGATTTGTGCCTCAGAAAACTGGATCCTGTGAACCGCTCCAGGCAAACATTTTTTCTTTGCCAGCTAAACTCCATTTCTGTCCTTTCCTGGGCTGATCCATACCAGGTAGCTTGCAGGATCATGACCTACTAATCCTTTCTGATTTCTGGTGAGCTTTTAAAAACAAAGTAGAGCAAGAAACATCAAAGGAAGATTTAAAAGACACACACCGTGCCCTGAGAAGTAAATGTAGCTTTGGAAAGCATTCTCTCCTTTACAAAGAGGTGAATGCTGTGGTTCAATACTATTCACCAAAAGCACTTAAGCATATGCTCAAAATTAAGCACATATTTAAGTTCCCTTGAAGTCTGCGTGATTTAAGTACACACTTGAAGCTAAATACGTTCTGGCATACTTTGCTGACACAGAAATTCTGACTCCATTGAAATAAATGCCTTTGAGGCTAAAGTTCTTTGAGGAATTTCAGTGTTGTTTCTTAAATTTTCTACCTATTGTGAAGGGTATAAACTAAAACCACTCCCAAGTTAAAAACAAAAAAAAATAATAAAAAAAAAAAGGTATTTCTCATATATTCAGTTACTTTTCTGATACTTTCTCCTAGCGTGAATGATAAAGAAGTTGGGGGGAAAACAAAGAAAAAGATGAAATGTGGTTTAGTTGTGTGATCAGAGCGTTTACTTGACATTGGGGGAGTTGCTGGTTTTGGAACAAATGCTCCTCAGATCCATAATGAATCGGAAACCAGAGAACGGAATCTGGAGCGGCTTGGCAAGCCTCCTGAAAACTGAATACTGGACTGATAGTGCAGGAAAACATATCAAGCTCCCATTTGTAGTGTCTGAATTGCCGATCTGACATGGAGGATAAACAAGAGCTGGTACTTCTTGCTCAGATTTGGGGAGGTATTTGATCACCATCTTGGAAAAAATGAAGTGTGATTTCTGGATATATTCCAGTATTTGTCAGAGAATGGTGAGGCAATGTTTAACTGCATAATGGAAACTGGAGAGAAAATTTGACATCCCACTCATCAATCCAATTGCTTTTTTATCTCCCCACTGTCTTGGAAAGAGAGCAAAGTGTAAACCAACATTTGGCACAAATGGGCTGTCTGTGTCATTTAGCAGCAATTTGCATGTAATTGGTAACAATTATATGGACAACCCATTTATAACAGTGAGTGAGCTCACAACCTAGCATAAACTACAAGAAAACTAATCATATCCCCCAGGAATCACACACTGATGTAAGAAAGGAAATGGAAGTCTTTCAGTTTAACTTCTTTCATGGTTTTATCACTCAGAAATTCAGGGATGCAAATAAGCTTGTACTCAACAGGTTACACAGTCTCAAATTAAAAGCTCAATTTGTGTTTGTGACAATTAAGCTAAAGAGTCTTAAGAGAGTGCTCCTTATCTTTTGTTTTTCTTTTTCTTCCCCCCCCACTCTGGTTCTGTTAATCTTTCTGACTAAATGGCTAACCTTTGAAAGTCAGAGTTTAACTCTGTCTCTGTATAGCCAACAGCTGAGTTGATTAGATGGCTTTCTGATCTCCTCTGTCAAGAGCACCTGCTGGCCAGCCAGGTGCCCAGTGGCAGAGACTGAGATGACAGCCCGCAGTGATGCTGAATCGCAGCTGAGCATCCTTGGAGAGATCTCAGCCAGATTTTGCAATCACAGAAGTGTAAGTTAATTGATTGAGACACAATTTGTTTGATTTATACAGTCACCAGCAGTTGACTTTCTTCCATTGTTTTTTGTACAAGACACAAACTTTTTTTTTTTAATTGTTGTTATTCTTTTTGTTAGGTGAGCGTAAGTTTGTTGTAGTTGTGACAACAGGTTGGATGTTTCTGCATCCTCCTGGGTGTGGGCATTGGTAGTCTTTTCCTCTTTGGTTGAGAAGCTTGTTGCAGTGCAGGTTCACTAACCATACTGGTTCAGGTTGGACACTACCCAGGTCGTAGAAGTCTGGAAATACCAGGTGGATGTTCCTATTCCACGTGCAGAGCAAATCCTGTTCCTTGCAGCTGTTATATAGGTACTTAAAGGATGCCTGTGCTGTTGTATTATACCTGATGCTGTCTGCTATTCTTGCTGTCTCTGTACGTGCTGCAAAAAGATATATTTGAGTTCATATAATTTAGCCCTGTTAATAGAGTTTCATTAAAATAAATATAGGGGAAAAACTCAGAGTGATTGATACTGGGGAGTGGGAAACCCATGCCTTCCAGAGACAAAACAGACACAAGGAAAATGCAACAGTTTCAAAATAAAGGTGGGTTTGTACACCTGTGCTTATGTCCATAGTAGCATAAATCATGCATGTGAAAGAGAATGGGCACAAACTTGAGTGTAGGAAGTTCCACCTAAACATGAGGAGGAGCTTCTTTACTTTGAGGGTGGCAGAGCACTGGAACAGGCTGCCCAGAGAGGTGGTGGAGTCTCCAACTCTGGAGACATTCAAAACCCACCTGGACGCGTTCCTGTGCAACCTGCTCTAGGTGACCCTGCTCTGGCAGGGGAGTTGGACTAGATGATCTCCAGAGGTCCCTTCCAACCCTACTATTCTGTGATTCTGTGAAAAAAGGCTGTGGCCAGGGTCTTCTGTATCATGAAAGTCCATTACCGATGTGTGGAGTGGCCATGTGGAAAGGCAGAGAAATGCTAGAGACAGGATTAGCACAAGAATTGGGCTGTTGGCTCTTCATTTAGTTATAAAGTGCTATAACTTCTTTTGTACCCAGATAATTCGAAGTGAGTACTTGTAAATTATTACTACCCTCTGTGCACATGCACCTTGTTATTCAGTAGATATTTCTCTCTCAGGGCACATTTTGTGACTTCTGTGAACAAAAGTTCAGATTTTCTGAATCAGATTCTTAGCATTTTCCAGTTTCCTAGGCTGGAGTAGCAAGGATGAGACCAAACCTCATTCCAAAAAGTTAGTGTTAATTCCAATGACTGTTCATCTGAGGAGTAAATAGTGGTATCACTCCAAAGGTGCTTTGAGATGTTTGTCTGAACAGTAAATGCAACAACTTTCAACATTTACTGACAACTGTCTGGAAAGCAATATAAGAGGCACAGATCTGCAAAATCATGGCACAGGTGCTTGCAACCATGGGTTTGCCTATTCTGGCAAAACATTTATGCTGCCAACAGAAATATGGTAGATTAGGGCAACTCTAGGGTCCATGAAGATCCCCACATCATTAACAGTGATCTGCTATTGGTAAAAATCCTCTTTGTCATTCAGCACATGAAAAATAACTTTCCTGTCAGGTTGCAGAGGGCTGCATGCAAGCCAAGTTCTTAGAAGCATTGTTATTTGTTTCTGGGTATGAAGTTAATCAAAGCATGCTGTGCCTGCTTTAAATCATCAGCAGGGAACTTAACTGGAAAGAAAGAAGGGGGGTAAAGGTGCTTGTCAGAGATCAGTTTATGTGTGGAAACTGCATTTTGTAGCTTACCTATATTTCTTTTCTGGAATTTTACAGAGCCAGAGATCTGCTACTATAGCAGGTTTGTCAGACATTAAAGATTTCTTGCAATTAAGAAGTGAATTATTCTCTGATGTAAAAAGTATCATGACCACTGAATCTGACTCAGCTCTGAGAAAGTTTGAATCTGGACCCTTGTGCAGGCACTGACCTCATTAGCCAGCTCTCAGTAATGTTGGTACTGCAATATTCATTACGAGAGGATGGTATTAAGTAGCTGGTGGTTGTTCTGATCTTTGTGATTGTTTCTCTGTTCTTCCCCCAGCACTGGTGGAAGTGCTGGGCAATGAAAATTGATTAATTGCTGAATATTGGTGGGGTTTTTTTGATTGGTTTGTACTTTTGGTTTTGTTTTTCCTTTTTTTTTGGCTGTTTATAGGACCTTACTAATCTAATTGACACTTACCTATTCACCAAGAAATTCAAATTATAATGTCTTTTAAGATTATTTGGAACTGGGCTTTGCAGATGAGTGTTTTCAACAGAAATTGGCAGCATGGCATCTCTGGCTCCGAGTTGGAGGAGGCACAAATGCTTCTTGTGTGCCTTTGTACAAACCACTTAAGCTGCCTGTGTCCTGGGATCTTGTCAGGGTGACCATAATGATTCACCCAGCAGGACTGTCATGGACACTTGTGGGAAGGCTCTGTGCTTGCGTACGGTGGTGGTGGTGGAGTTGTAGTTTTGACTGCTACCTTGTCCAGACATGGGAGGCATCAAGCAATGTTATCTGGGATTCTTGTTAATGCTTCTGTTGTTCAGCTGTGCAGTCTGTCAGTGTTCCTCTTACAGCCAAATACATGGGGCGGACCTGGACCAGTTGTATTTCGGGAAACAAATAGGTTCAAGTTTATAAAAGTTATCCCAGCAAGGTTAGCTGACTGATTACGTCATACAAGCCATAAACATTAAAAGACATTGCTTTCTGCTTAGAAGACACACAAATGACAGCTGAAGGCTAATGCAAGTGGTCACTGAGATACTTTGGCAAAGCCTGGGGATAGATGAATGCTTTTTGACTGACTGACTAGTCGCTAAGTCAGTCTTGGGATTCTTTTGAAATAACAAAAGAACGATTATTGGTCTGTTGAGTTAAATCCTCACTCCACTGTCACTAAGGAAGCACAATTATTTATATGGCTATGTTTTAATCTGGACTAGGAAAATGATCCAGCTTAAAAAAAGCGGAAGAGGAGAATTGGTATTTATTAGAAAACAGGATTGATGTAGCCTGGCACGTGTTCTTTAAGCACAGCTGAGGGGACAGCGAGTGATCTGTGGCACAGAAGCACCACCAGTCAGTGTTTGGGTAAAGACAGCTTCTCATGAAGTCACAGAGCTGGGTAAATGTATAGGTCTTTATGACCTTCATTCCGCAGGCCATGAAAAAGTTGTAAAGAAAGTGACCTTTTTCCTCATCCTTCTCACCACTGTCTGACCTCCTCTTGACATTGGTTCCACCTGCAGAAAGCCAGTTCTTTCCTGGGGTCCCAGATACTCAGTTCACATTGTCTTTCTTGTATGTTGCTATTAATGGCAGAAACACAGAAGATAATAATGATTTTCAAGAATTTCCCCTTTTTTTGCCAAGCCAGCTGCCTCATCAAAGAACATCTGGCACCAAAAGACAGACCTGACTGTGTTCCATATAGGGGATGTTTCAGAGATGCCTAAAATGAGACGCTGAATACCTGAGCGTCTGATTGCAGGCCTAAGGTTTACCCCAAGTTTTGAACATTGATGGCTGTAACTTCTCTCTCTATAAAATAATGTGTTGGGGTGGTTTGCGTTTGTTTGGTTTTGGTTTGTTTTTTTTTTTTAAATTCAATGAAGGAAGATTATTACCTTACGAATAAAATGACCTGCCCCTTTACTGTACCTCTACAGTGGTTTCTTGAAACAGCAGAAGAAAGAGGGAGGAAATGCACTGGGGTGCCCTGTCAGCCTATCTGAAATCTGTTGCAAAGAAATACTTTACATTCCTCTCTGGGTTTTCTAGCATTTTTTTTTTTTTCATGAAAAAAACAGTTGCTGTTTTAACATACCTGGCTTTTCTCTTCTCCTTCTATCCGATGGTGAATAAGTGACTTGAGGAAGGGAGTGTAACATAACAGCAAAGCAATACTGATTAGAAGCTTTCTCGTGTAGTTTTGGTCCTGGCTCAAAAGCTTCTCTCTCTGAGAAAGGCATGTTTGGCATATGGCTGCAACTGAAGCTCATGTCATTTTGCCTACCTGCATCAAAGCTGAAATTGCCTGCTTGTGTAGAAGCTGCAATCCTTAGGCAGAGCCTGTTGATTTATATTTGCAGTGTGTTATCTATGTAAATGCTTATGCCATGTAAGTGATGGTCAGGTCATTCAAATCTGAGCATTTATCTCGCCCTTGTGTTTTGGATTTTTTTTGTTTGTTTGCTAGGGGAAGCATGGAAGAATATTTATGCACTATATTTATCAAAAAGTGGTAAAACCTCAACTTGAAGCTTGATGCTGTTCAAATGCAGAAAGAAATGATGGCCTCGCCCCAAAGAGCTGCCATCGTAAGTAGGGGTCAGGAGCCAAACATGGATGCAGAAAGATAAGGGTAAATTGAGGTATGGTGGACTTTTAGAGGTGGAAATGGGAAGCTCTGTAGATTGGATTTTGACAAAGGCAACAGCCCACTGTTTTGCACTGTCTGTAATTCTTGGTGACACCGATTTTGCTCATTAAAATTACTTACTGCACTCTGGTAAAGGCTGACTAGCCTTTCTGTTTCCACCTCTCAAGGTGGAGGCCAGATGAGGCCTCCTGGATTCCCAGAGAGACCGAAGGGAGTCTGTCCTCAAATTCCTACTATTCAGAGTGGTACATTTATGTGTAGTGTAAGTGATAATATCCACAACATATGTTCAATGTGAAGAAGCTGCATGGTGGTGTTGTGACACCTTCCAAATAGGAGGGAGGAGCTAGGGATACATCACGTGCATGTTTGATGGCATCACCTGAGCCATCACTACTAGGTACAGAGAACGCGTTAACTGTACAGGAACTTTTGTATTATTGATTGAAAAACTTGCACTTCAGTGCTTGACGTTGGCGTCTAGGCAGATACAGAGTTGGAAAAGTAATTCTGGACAAATGCTGACAAGAAGGCATTTAAAAAGAGAGCCAGCTTTTGTGGATGGGGCCCTTGGATTGGGGCCAGGAGGTGTGGGCTCCTCTCTGTGGTTCTGTTATGGACATGCGATAATACCTCAGGAAATCCATACCTGTTGTGTGGTGAGATTGCAAGATTTCTTTTACTTCAAGCCTAGATTAATACTTCATATCCTGAGGAGGTAGCTGTAAGGATAATAGGGAGGGTTTACATCCTTCACCTGAAGAGTGTCCACTTTAGAAAGTGTTAAAACCACAAGCAGTACAACAAGTTATGGCAAAAAAGCAGAGGCTCTTTGATTCAAAGTTGTTTCCACACTAAGCTGGTGTGGCCTTCAAAACATTTGCTGAATTTTAATAAATAATAGATGCATAAAGGACTAGGGTTTACACAGTTCTTAATCTGCAACTTAATAAAGTCAGGAGATGGATTTCATAACAGTTGGACTCCTGCCTCAGATTACTAATTGGTTACCATTTACACTCACACAGTCATTGACCTTTCAATTTGTAATTTATGAGAGAGTCTTACATCTGATGACAGTTCAAAATATTTTAGATCTTACTTTTTATCCAGAGCAGCTGAATAAATGTTCTAAAAAATCACTGGGATTTGATAAAGCTGAAATAAACCCAAGCCCATTAATTTTTTTTTTTTGTGTGTCAGTGTGCTGCTAAATTATTATTTTTTTTTTTTTAACTTGAGACATTTTACTTGGTCTTAAAGCTGCGAGTAGGAAAAAATTTGGTCTCTCATGTTAGGAGGTAGGAAGGGTTCGTGTGAAGACTGGGTGCTCCTGGTTGCTGCAAGATCTTTAGAAGCTGACATTGCAGGGGCGGTTCTTCTATGAATTATTTGATAAAAGAAAAAGTTAATTTTGCCTCACACCTCTAACACGGGTTTGCTACTGGGGCTGATACTGCACAGTGGAAGGCTGGTACCTCTATGCTGTCATGGGATTGCTTGGTCTACAAGAATGAAACTGCTTTGCTGCTGTTCGTATGAGTGTTTACGGAGTGCTCAGCTGCACCGCTGTCCTGCAAAGAGGAGCTTCAGAGGTACAACAGTGACCGAAGGAGCACAGAAGGGGCCTCCAGCCTCAAACATTTGTCTCAAAGGCCACCACTCTTGGCCTTTTGGCATTTATGCTCAGGCCGTGAACTCTGAGATGTGGAGACAGTGCCAGGACTTTCTTCGGACTCCAAGCTGCTGGGGACTCGGTGTTTGAGGGGAATCCAAATGTTCAGAGGCTGACAGAGAGCAGACCGCTCGTTTTTAGGACAGTATAGCATAGCATTCCCCACGCTGTGCTCTGGTTTCCTCTTAGGAGCTGGTGTAGTTTGTGCTCAGGGATACTGCAGAAGAGACATATTTGACCCAAGGCATGTACCCACAGCTGATTTGTCTGGGTTACCCAGGTGGTGTCCTGTAATGCAGCAATGTTGGTCAGGTTGAGGAGAACCTGCAGAAGGGGATGGAGAGGAACACAGCCTTCATAAAGGATATGTGGGTTTGTGTTTGTGAGTGATCAGCTCATCAACACAGGCCCTTCCTCGACATGCAGGGGTGTGTTGGTTTGACCACCACAATGTGTTAATGGGAGAAAATTTCCAAGAATATTTTTTCAATTACTATAGAGGGAAGAAGAGTAACACTGTGTTTAAGCTTAAAAACAAAACAAAAACCACCGGTCTTGAAGTGTGATTTCATATTATTGTTATTTTTAAAAAAACCTCAAAATCTGCAAGGATAGCAACAGTTAATTCAGAATATGTAATATATTTTGCTTTTTGGAAGTATTCAAAAATACACACAAACAACACTTTTCACTACAACTGTTAATATTGCCTGCTTTTCGGAAGAGGCACGTTTTGCGGGGAACTGGCCCTTAAAGTGGTGCAAAATGAAACAGCCCTAACCTTGGAAGTGGCATTTGCAAACGCGTGCTTTTCTCTGTTCCAGGGGGTGATTTTAACCCCATGTGCTTTTTTTTTTTTTCCTTAGTTCAAATTCCTTTTCCCTAGAAGCTGGTGTCGTCTTTTATAAAAACTATTGGCAGAACTGCTGCAACTTCTGCAAAGACATTACCCCTTCCAATTCCCTGCATTCAGTTCATAAAAACTTTGCTAAACTCTGGCTGTTTGGGCTGGTGTTTCTCCTCTCTGGCAGGTCTGTAGGAGTCAGAGAGGAGCTTCATCAGAAGGTGCACAAAGAAATCAGGGTTAAACCCTACCTTTTAAATTTTTTTTTGCTGGAGTTATGACTTGGATGGAAATCTCGTTCTCTAGGTGTGGCTGAGACCAAGATTACATGAGGAATTGGGTGACTGGGGCGTGAGAAACTGTGGAAGGCAACAGCTTGCCAAAGGGATTGGGACCAAGCGGAGTGACGGAGGATGGAGACAGGGGTGTTGTGAAAATACGTGCGTGGTTGAAGCACTCAGTTACTATGGGGATGTGCAACACCACATTCACCACGGAGGAAATGAATCCTGCCCTCACAGTAAGGCTTTCACGCAGTAAATAACAGAATGTGCTGCACCTTTCTGGGTGAGGGAGGGAGGAAATATGCAATATCTGGGGGAGGGTTTCTTTAGGGAGAAGAGTAAGCGGCCATGTAATGGGAGATGGTGTCAAAATGTCTACGCTATGGTGGAACAGGCAACTTGAACTCTGGATTTTTGCTAACTTTTCAGTGTTTGGCTTTTGGAGGCTTAACGTTCTTCCATATGGCTTTTTTTGAATATAATATAATGTAGTGTAATATACACTGAATATAATATACATGTATAAATATGCTGTGGTGGAGCCAAGGCTGCCATGTGACATTTAGGATACTTTAAAGCAAATTATCTTACATCTTAATTGGGTTTTCAGTTAGATTGAGCTAGCAAATTATAAAAAGGGACCTTTTCAGCTTCTTAAAATATATCCCTCAAGATTATTCCTAGTTCCCACAAAAGGGTTGTGTTGGGAATGTGTTCGTGTTCTTAATATTCAATCGGTAATCTGCGTAAATTCATTTTAGACTGTGGGTTTTTTTCTTATACCAGTTGCTGCAAGTTATTCATGCCGTAGGATCATTGTCTTTTTACACATTATTCTTTTTGTTTCCTTATGGAAAGCTTAAGAGTGAAAAATGTGCTGTCTTGTTCTCTGTTCCCAAGTTGCTTAAGGATTTGTAATGGTTGCTTTTATGCTGTGAAACAAGAGCTTTTTTTTTTTTTACTGTACGTGCAACTGTTGACTGTGTGTATCCACGGTTTGCGTGAGATGGTAGCCTTTAGTCCGTGCATAGTCCCGCTGGCTGGCTCCGTGTGAGCAATAAGTTGTGAACATAAGCGCTAGCAGGATCCAAGGCCTAAGTAAATAAGCGGGGTGTGAATACCAGTGCCATGAGTCAGCAGAAGAAATAATTGACAAGGGAATAGTATTTGCAAATAAATTGTGGTGCAAATAAATTGCCTAGCGCTATTAAATAAGAGATCTGGAAAAATTAACTGCTGTGATTATCTGACAAGTGAGCAAAATTGCCAATAGTCACTACCAGTTAAGCTCGGAATTAGTTAGTCATAGCAGACTGAAGGGTAAAAAAATTAAAGTACCAATATGAAATGCCAAAAATAACTGAAGATAAAACAGAATGTTAATATTTTTTTCGTTTTCTCTGGCTTCCTTGCCCCTCCCCATCTGGTATTAATTTTGATTTGATTTTAAATAATCTTTAAGACATCAAGGGCGTTAGGGCTTTGTAGCTTTAGAGCACTAGGTCTGCTTTTCACATTGAAGTGAAAAGAGTGTACCTTTGAAGTACACTTGTGGTTCAGAAAGGAACACTCCCACCCCTTCATTTAGAGTAGAGCGAACCTCAGATGTGTTTAAATATTGACTTGATATATTAAGTTTGAAAATGTTTTGGAACAGTTTCGTTTCCTCTTGGGCCTTTGTATCAGCCTCGAGGGGGATGCTGCTGACTCAGAGACAGATGGAAAGATGTATTTAACAAGTGGAAGATTTAAATGAAATTCTTGCTCACACCCAATCCTACACTGCACAGCCTGGATTGCGCAGCATGTTGCCTGCTCCTTAATTGTAGCCGAAGCTCCTATTACTTCTCAGTGTGCAGAATGATGAAGGTCACAACCAAGAGACTATGTTTTTATGCCAGGCAAACTTTCTTCCTATGACTTCTTTTATTCGTGGCACTTTAAAGAGTAAGAAGTATTAGTTGTCGCTCAAAGGTACCTAATCTTAAAGCATACTGTGACAGCAGCATGGTAGCATGCTCTGCTAGTGAATAAGGTTTTATTTTAAAGGTTACCTAAATAGTGAAGGGATTAGGCATTCCACTTGGACATGGTGCTCATTTTCATAGCAGGGGAGAGATGCAAGTTTTATTCTATCCTCTTGCTGAAGCTGTTTAAGCAGGTCTACAGGAGGATGCCATCACTCAGCTGATCAGCAGCATTGCTCTGTACAAGACAGCAGCTCCGGACAACTCTTCAAGGCTTGCAGGAACTCAGCTGGAGCAGGAGCCCCTTCCTTGGTGAGACCTGCAGTTTGTCAGGTGTCTCTTGCCTCCAGGGAAGGATGGCAGGGAGTCCTGCGGGTGCTGCAGCTCTGAATGTCTCCATTTGCTTGGCCAAGTGGCATATGGCACCACTGAGAGTAAGACAGTGGTAACATGGTGACCTGCTGCAGACCACCGCACTTCAGCTACTGAGTATTTTGATTCCTGGGGGGTGTGAAGCAGTGAGTTTACTTTTCCTTCTGAGGGCAGCTTGGGAGGTCCAGGCTGGTCTAAACTGAGGGACTTTCAGCCTATACACCCAGAGCTGTTCTCGGAGAGCCAACTGTAGGTGTGCTGAGCCCTCCTATTGTGGTATCAGTGCTCAAGGGACCATGGAGCAATACAGACTCCCTAGTTGGGGCTGCCGGATGCTGGCTTCATGGGCTGTCAGTAGTGGGACGCCATCTGTTACAGTGAGGGTCAGCAGTGACATAGTCCTCTCTCCGGTACAGCACAAATCCTCTATGGGAGCCTCTCCCAGAGTAATACCACCTTCCCTGGACAGGTTTTGTTTTCATATCACATTATTTTTAATTGTTTTTTTTTTAATGTTAATGGAAAATATGAGGTCAGGGAAGTGTCTCTGCTTTGATGGCATGCTGTGTTATTAGATGGTAACAGTGGTGTCTGCCTTTTGGGATATTTCACTTATTTGCTCATCAGTGTTAATGTGCATTAATTTGCAGTAATGCAGGGCTATGAAGTTCTTTACATGAATAAAAGAAAACGACTTAACAAGACTAATATACATTTAAAACCTATCCTTTCTTTGTCATGGTTAAGAATGCTACATCGTCAATATTCTCTATGCAGCAGATAGTTTTATGAGGAAGGGAGCTATTATAAGTGTAAGATTTACAATTCCTTTGTCTAACTTTGTGAAACAATATTAATTTCTCAAGCTACTGCCTGAAAGAAAACATGTCACTGTTGATTTATAGCCTTTAGTCAAATACTTGCATAGAGTTTGATCCATCTGTTAGATTGTACAAATTTTTAGAAAGATTAATTGAAGCATGTAAATTACATCTTGTTGAGGTTTCTCCTTGTCTAACTATGCGCCTGTCAAATAGATAATTACACTGATTAAATTTGTCAAAGAGAAGGAATTCTAACCAGATGTATGAATAAATGTTTTGTGCTGTTACAGCAATTAAAATCTTCAGTTGAGGCAACAGCTTAAGGAAGCATTGAATTTATTAGATTTAATAAAAAGGGGGTGTTTCCATGAAACCACCCATGAGATTTTACAGCAACGAAAATATTTAAGATATTTGTTACATTTCATTACAAGAGTTTCAGGTGTTTTTCTCTCTGTTTCTCTCAGTGCATATAGAAAGAAATACAGTGCTGTGACCAAAAAAATTGTTCACCTGTTTTTGGTAATCACATGTTCAGATGGGTAATGTCAGACCTGTGGTACTAAGTAAGTTATACGATGGTAAGTTTATGGATTGAATTGCTTTATTTATTTAGGAAGCAATAAAGTCCTTAACTAATAGCGGAATATGAAACTATAGGAATCTCATAGACTCTCATACCTCATGGAAAGCAGAGGGGCCTCATAGACTCTTTGCATAAAGTCTAACTCCATAAAGACTGATATAAACTTCTCAGGAAATGTTTAATACATCCTGAAGTTTTTACCATGACATAATTTGCTTATGAGACAAATATTAGAGCATATTGGTTCCAAGTGAGGACAGAGTAAGTCTGGGATTCACAAAGACTGAAAACTTACGTGTCTAATTTTGACATGTACAGAGTTGTACTGGGGAAATGCAACACGGATGCGTTAAAGCACAAGAGCGTAGTAGCATGTGGAGACCGAGAACAAGGAACTTAATGCACGGGCTTTTGGAGACAAATTTTTCATGGGCTAGCACCGTGTAAACATTGTCGTCATCAGTTAGAGAAAATGCCCCAGATCTGCTATCATATCGTAAGTAGTGTCAGCCACACACAGGGACCAGTAAAGGAGCAACGGGTAGGAGTTGGGATTGCTTTTGTTTGGACTTTGTTTCTTTGTGCTAATCAGAAGTATATCTTTACATTCACAAAAGGAGCTTTATTTTATATTTGAACGTAATAAAACAAGAATAAAAGGTGATTCTGTTGAATAGTGAGAAGGTGAGAGGATAAAATGTAGAATGATAATTGTACTGACAGCTTCATACATGGATGTGAATAGTTCCAGTAATTGTAGTGAGACTGCTTATGGTAGTGAAGTGTTTGCCTCCACGTTATGACTGTCTTCATTTATTCTGTTGCCATGCTTTTACAGCTCTATGAGACAAGGGAAATGTACGAGACACAGGAAATGTAAAGCTATCCATTGTATAGTCTCAATATTCTGAATTTGGTTGGGGTTCCCCCCACCTCCCCAATAAAGTTGTACTGAAAAAATGCCTTTAAGGTATATAAAATTCAAAATTCACCTATAAAAATATAAATTCACCATGAACACATGGTGAATTTCAAAATTCTAAATCCACAATGAACACAGTTCGACTAATTGAAAACCTGTATGTTTCTGTTGAACATCTCTAGCAAGTGAGGACGAAACTATTGTCTTGGGCAGATGTGAGGAGAACCTTATCAGAACCCAGTGATTTCTAAGGATCTAGAGATATTTAATCTCCAAATTTTAGTGGGAATTAGCATAGAAATTTGGATATAAGCAGATAAACACTCTTGTGGAACTGGCCCTAACTGAATTTCAGAGAAATAACTGAAAAAGTGTGTGCAAACACAACAGATCATTAGGTGTCTTCAGCTGGATACACACACAGCATAAGAGCTCAACAAAAATAGGCTTAAAAATAGATTGTTCAGTTGGTTATTGTGATTTAAAAATAGTATGCTTATGTTTGTGACAGTGTACACTAGCAGAATTTTAGATAACTGATCCAAACAGCGTAAGCCCTGAATCATTCTAGAAGAATACATGATCCTGCTGTTTGGATGCTCAGAAAACTGAGGAACATATTGGTTGCTTTTACTGTAATTCAGCACTGGGAATGGAATATTGTGTTTAGTCTTGCAACTGGTTTTCATCAAAATGACTTAAAATCCTGTAGCTATATCCTTTTAAGGGAAGTGCTCTTCTGGGGGTTAGTTTTGCCAGAGTTTGTTTCAGCAGTTGGGGTAACTCCACCTATAATAGCTTAATGGTTTGTTGTAATCTATCTTTTCAGCAAAATTCATCTTTATTGAAACTCCATGTCAGGGATATGTATCACCCAATATTTATCTTATGTTTGTGTATGTGGGATAATCATAATTCCTAGCTGTTATTTTATTACTATGTAGAATTCAGGAGTTTGCAGTCCACTTGCTTGTAATTCATGGCATGGTGAAATTTAGTCGTGCTGAATAACCTCTCACTGAGTTGCTCAGCACTATTTCTGGATAGAAGAACAAGGAATTGGAGTCAATTGGGTTTTTACAGTAAACTTGAGAAACACTCAGCTTCTAACAGAAGAGTGACTGTAACTAGATTATTTCAATGGGCCTAACAGTACAATTAAGAAAAATCAGTTATTTTTAGTCCTGTCTATCATAAGGAATTTTACATGACAGCTGGCTGATGAGGCATAAATTGGCATTCTTCAGTGTAACTGAGACGACCCTTCCTTGCTTCCAGTCTTTGCAGTCCCTCTGCTAATCTGACAGCTCAACAAAGGTGACCGGTGTCTTTGGCTTTTAAAAGAGTTCAGGTGATCTAAGCCCAACAGCTGTGTGTTTTCTCCCATGAACATCTGGCACTCATTGTGGTATGTATTGTTGTATGCTTTGTTTTACATGTGCCAGTGCTGCCTTAAAGCTACTAGAAGGCCAAAGTTTATTTTGGCTGAGTAGTCAGCTATTTAGAATACACAATAATAGAAAACTGCTCATTTCCCTCCAAACTCCTACATCTGTTTTGATAAGTTACAAAGCAAAGAGGAAAAACTAGACATGACTGCAACTGTAAGATGGATTCTCTGGTGCATCTGCAGTGGGCTCACAGCTTGGGTGGTTGCAGGTCAGATATATATAAAGGAAAAAGGATCGTTTCACACTGGCATCCATCATTAGTAGTAACTTAGGACAAATATTAATATTAGTGAAATCAAAGCTCCTTGAGTTTTAAATGGGCTAGTTACATGTAATAAACTACTTAAAACATGATGAATAGCTTTAAAATTATACCCTCTTCAGCAATTAAATGTCCATTAAATAAATTTCTGGATCTTTTTAATCACCAGAATGAATTCCTTCAAATTCAATATATTAAGATGAATCCACTGATGGCAGGAAGGGTGAACCTGCCACTGGTTAAAATGTGGAAACTTTTCCTGAGCAATGGCGTGTGACAGAAAGATGAATCTGAGGTGTTCTTTTGTTGTAATCACTTCTAAATAATTTGTGACAGTAATAACTTCTCTAATAGGGGGAGAAAAAACAGATTTTTAAAGCAAGTAAGAATCTCGACCAAGATAATAAATTTATGCTTTAATCAATTAATTAAAATGATTTCTGAAAGAAAAAGGTTAAGTCACAAAAGGTGTGCTAGTTGGTCGTGAAGGAGAAACTATTCCGGTTTGTTCTGCAGAAATTTACATTTAATGTCTCTGTACAAATTTAGTCAGTGGTCTGTAATGGAAACTTCAGGTGGTACATTCCCTTGTTTGCTTTCAGACATTCATCACAAATTACAAAACTGCTCAATTCTGTGCAAGACGCAAAATGGAAACAGTCCCTTGATCACTGAGTTTAGTGCTTAAAGGTAGAAAGAGAATATGCACTGGGAAGCCCACTGGAAGGATTATTTTTCAAGTTATATTCTTAGACAGAAGAAGATGGAATTAATTCAGAAGTGAAGGTGGCATCATATTTATCATAAACTCCAGTTTTGTTTCTCTTTTATTAAATGTGTCAAGCTGTCTGTTGGACCAGCCATTTCAGAGTTATAGGCCCTAGAGGACCTGCCATCTTTAGGTACACCCTAAGACAAAAAAAAAAAAAGGCAATTTAGCATACTACAGAAACCTGATAGCAATTATGTGTAGCAAGGAGAAATTAGTTTGAGACAGAAGTATTTTTAAGGGGATTCTGCCCTTTCTAGTTGGCAGTTCCATTAACTTTAGGGCAGTGTGGAAAAAATCCAGTCAGAAATAAAGATGAGATGGGGCAGCCAGAAGATACCGCTGTTTGGGCAAAGGAATGAGACGGTTGTTTAGTGGTGCCTTGAAGGTAGAGACAAACTCTGGTTTTACTGGAAATGCTTAATGTAAGGGTGTTAGGAGAAAACGGTAGTGGGTGTTTATGTTCAATGGACTGCAGGGCAGAGGCATGGGAAAGTTGGGTGTGTTTTAAGTGTTTCTACATTGTACTTGTACTTTCAAAGCTGTTATCCTGCCTCTTGGGTAAATAATATTTAGAAAATATTTATAACATATACAGTCAACTTGATGTTTAGGTCTTTCAGAGCCTAGGAAAAAAAAAAAGGAAGTAGCAGTAGTGTTAACATAGTTCAACCCTTGTGTACGTAAATTGTAAACTCATGGTGGAAGAATTCACAGGGATATGTTTGCACAGTGCTTGATACAGTGGGTTCCTGGCTTCTGTATCTTATTATACTACAAATAGCAGACAAGAAACATAACTACATTAGAGTCACTGTGTTTTAGAATTTTAGTTCAGACAGTAGTGATCAAACTGGTGGTAAAATGGGATTTCAGTCTGTATTTGCACATGTGTAATTTGAAATTAAATCCTCAAATAAGCCAGGAGAACTATAGCTGTAGGGGGAGCAGATGATCAGAGATCAGAGGCCAGTTAGTTAGTGGGAGGAAAAATGCGGTCTGGGGTTTCCTTTGTCTCACCCATATATATCCGTAACCAATACAGCTGCAAAATTACCTTTGTTTGGCCAACTGCTTCCTCCCTCTTCTCTCCCCTCTCTAAACGCATGGCTTCTTCCTACTCACACAAACTACAGCTGTAGAGCAAATAGCATGCAACACTAAGGCTAGTATTACGCTAGCCTTGTCATTCCCATTCTTATTCTCTTCAGTGCCTGCATGTAGCCTTCATCCCTGGAGGTAAAGGCTTTTCCTACAGCCTTATCCATTTTTAAGTGCTTTTTGGTGCTATTCTTAACACATACCTGAAATACTATATTGAAAGACACAGGAGAGTATCTTTCCCTATCCGGCAAAAATGTATGTTTGGTTGTTTGTTTTTATTTTTTTTTAAATGATAAAATGAGCAGATAAAATCTTGGTGAGGTAGCACAACGAAGCTATGAAATTTGTTCACAGGCTTTTCCTGTGAACATTTCAACGATCATATGCATTCTGGTCTTTCTGGGCAGCCTTGTTAAAATGCAGCTTCTTCCCCACAGGAATCATGGAGAAGATCTCAGCTCTGCTATTCTGCCCGCTCTGCTCGAGCGGGAATCCCACCAGTTCTGCCCACAGGAGCAGAGCAAACAGCAGCAGAGTGTGCATGTGTAAGAGGGGAGTTTTGCTTAAGGCATCTGAAGTATCGTGGGAGGCTTAAGATAAAAGTTGTTTTTGTGTTTGGAGTGCAGCTGTAGAATATCTGACCTCAGGCTCAATAGCTACCAGGGACTTTTAGCTTCATCATTTGATGGTATAAAGTTTCAAGAATGTTGATTCTGCACTGCTAACATTTTAGATGCAGTGGATACCGCCTCTAGTTCTTCAGCTGAATTTTGCTGGAGGGCATGAACTCAAGACTTTTTCTCCTCATTTTATTGGGTGGGAGAGACTGATACTAACTTAACACGAAGACGAATTTTAAGTATTGCTTCTTAACAATTCTTTTTTTCCTGCAAACCGTACAAAGAGAGTAGCAGGCACCTGGCAAGCTGAGACTGCTGCACTTCAGGATGACCGGTGCAATTTTCTTCATGGTTTCCCATCTGCCCGTCTGCATTTGTCTGTGCCTTCTTGTCTGATACTGGAATTGCAATGTTTCTGTTGCAGTGGTTGTTCTGCTCAGGGTCGGGCTACACCCAACACACTGGTGTCCATGCCCAGCACGTGTTTTCCCTGCAGCTAATTCAAATACAAAAAAAAAATGGGTTTAGCAACACCTCGGGAACTGCAGTCAGCACCTCTTCCTCTGCAGATGCCTGGATTGCTGTTGCTTACACCCTCACAGTGTAATTCCTCTTGTATACATGTTTATGCTCCTATCTGTCTCACCACAATGCTTCTCATTACCAGAGACTTCGGACTATTTTCTTTTCAGAGCAAAAAGATACTGCCTGTCTCAGCGGGATGCACAGCCTGAAGAGATACATTTTGCCAGATAGGTCAAACTGCAAAACTGGTACTTGTCTATTGACTGTAGCTTCACTTTGCTTTTTTTTAGCCATCATGCAGGGGTGACATTATCTTGTAGGCTGCTTGTTTAAAGAATGGCTATATTCTCTCAGAGTCCCACGTGAAGTATGAGCTCTGGACGAGCTCTCTCAACACTGGACACTTTTTCTGAAGTAGTGTACAAAATCCTTCTGCAATGACTTAGCATCCCAAATACTGCACACATTGCTTGTAAAAATATTCTGCGGTGTTTAAAAATGTCAGCCAGACCCCGTATCTGTGTAAGCAGGTTGACATCTTCTCCCAAGCATTTGAATGAAGGAAAGGAGAACTCATCTAATTTCAAACCCACTCAGATATCATCACTTTCAAGGTTCAGCTCAAGTTTGAACATTACTAGGTTCATGTTTCATTTCAAGATGGTGGTAAAGGCGTAGGAAAAAAAAATCAGTGAAAATATGAAGCAAAAAAAGCAATGGACAACTTCTCTCTATGGAAATACAAATATGGAGGTTGAGAGTGATAAAGAAACAGGACTAGCAAAAATTATGTCATGACTTGTGGCTTATGCTGTCTACAGTATAGCTAAATCCAAAGGACTGGCTGGGAGCAGCTGAAGGCTGGAAAATTTGTTCTGAGCTTTTCTCTGCTTTGCCTTGCCTTGCAGGATCCCTCTTCTGTTCAGGTGCACAGCCACGGAAACGTGGAGTGTGGAAGTTCTTGGAAAGAAGACTGGAAATGTTGGGATTGATACTTAAGTTAATGCACCCAGTTCTTCTCTACAAAAAAAAATCTCATTTCTGGACCTTAGCAATTTCTCCATTTTGTAGACTAAACTAATTGGGCAGGATTGTAATTTTGTACCCACATCTACTAATTCTGTACCTGTGTCAACCTGGCAGGAGAGTTGACAATAACCATGCTTTTTGACTTCCAGTGTCAAAATATCATAAGGTTCATCAATCTTTTCATCCCATAGCCCTAGATTTACTTTCATGCTATGTTTTAACTGACTTGTAATATAACAGCGCCCCTCTCTTTGTATGGATCCTGATACTATAATCCAGTAACGGTATTTGGGCGCAGTGCTGCTCAGATTAACTTCCAGAAGTGATTAATCCTTTTTTTCCCCGAATTGGCAGTTGTTTATATCACTGGTAGCTCTCTCAATTCTGACCAGCCTTTTCTTATCAGTCAAGTCCTTTTTCAACACCTGGACCTGGCAATGGATTTCATGCATCAATGCCTAAGAGATATTTTCAAGCCATTAACCACACCAGTGCTTACAAATGTAAATGCTATGCTCTCCAAGTAGGATCCTGCTTCCCAGTCCCCATATTCCTATTCCTTCCCCTCCTCTCCCTGTCCTTATCCCCTCAAATTATTTTAAAGTAACCCTGTGATTCAGACTAGGCTGGGATCTTCAGCACTCTGTCCTGCCTTTGGAGTTTCCAACCATACATTGACTTCCAGTGGAGGGGAGGGGGGAAGAAAAAAAAAAAAGGGTTTTTACTTTATTGAGGCTGGCTTTAACATCTGCCTACTCTTGGCACTGTCTCAACCTGGCTATTTAACAATGCTGTACTCTGAGTTGGCCAGTAGGTGTCAAAATAACCTGTCATTTGAACAACTGCAGTGTGTTACTGATAGAAAACTGATAATCTTTTGTCTTGGCTGGAGTTTATGAAGAGCTAGGCTCATCGAGTATCTTGCGCCTGTACCCAAGAGCAGAGCTGATGTTGTGGCAACTTATCAAGAGTTTGGCACTGCTGTAAATAATAGCATTGCAGATGCTGTCTCAAATCTGGTGAAACCGGTAGACAGTGAAAGTTTACCCAGGCTAGTAAAGCTGTGGAAAACTATACACTTCTCTGACTGCCTTTCCCTCTCCCCCAGTAATACTTAGCAAACTGGACATATGCTTTCTAATAGTCTGCACATAGTTCTGCCATAAATTGAGGTGAACGCTTCATTTTGCTGGTCGTGTTGGCTTTGTTTTCAGTCCTTTTGTCCCACCGCATCAGACCTTAATGTGATTTTTCTGAACATCTTGTACCTGAAAGCAGACCCAACAAGATGCGGTTTGCCCTCAGGGATGCAAGGTGGCTCCGTCTGACTTTAGCACTCAACGTGACCCTATGAAGTCTAGCCATTGCATTCAGTGTCTCACTGAAAAGTTAGGGACCCCCCGTACGTACTCAGGGCATTTGGATTACGAACAATTCTCATGTTCTTTGAGCACTTCAGTTTGGAAGACAGAAAAATAATTGATGTTTTTGTACTGTCTTCAAAACCAACAGCTTGCGTAACATTCATCTATGTGTTTATTCTTTTCAGCCTGAAATGTTCCCACTTGTTAATGCACACGGGTACATTCTGTGGTCTCAGTTTACCAGGATGAAGGTAGGCACAGGTTTGCTGCCCTGAAATTTCACATGCTTGTACGATTCTAGTTTCATATTGTGAAGGAAAAAGTTTACCTGGGTCTGTTATCGTAGATTTTAGAAACCAATTTCTGTGTTTCAGTTTACCAATGAAACAGAGTAAAAATGTAAGCAATGAACAGAGATTTAACCTGTCTCCTTTGAGAATGGAATTTTATCTGATTTTCTGTTTTCCCACCCCTCAGAGCAGTGAAATTCTGAAAAAGTCTTCTAACAAAATCATAGAATCATAGAATCTTCATGGTTGGAAAGGACTTTTGAGATCATCGAGTCCGACCAAACAACCTACAGTCTCTGCCACTAGAGCATGCCCTGAAGTGCCACATCTAGACATTTCTTAAACACCTCTAGGGATGGTGACTCAACCACCTCCCTGGGCAGGCTGTTCCAGTGCCTGACCACTCTTTCAGTAAAGTAATTCCTCCTAATCTCTAATCTAAACCTCCCCTGCCACAACTTCAGACCATTTCTGGTCCTGTCATTATTTACATGGGAGAAGAGGCCAACACCCACCTCTCTCCAACCTCCTTTCAGGTAGTTGTAGAGGGCAATGAGGTCTCCCCTCAGCCTCCTCTTCTCCAAGCTAAACATGCCCAGCTCCCTCAGCCTCTCCTCATATGCCCTGGTCTCCAGACCCCTCACCAGCCTGGTAGCTCTCCTCTGGACACACTCCAGCACCTCAATGTCCCTCTGGTACAGAGGGGCCCAGAACTGAACACAGTACTCGAGGTGAGGCCTCACCAGTGCCGAGTACGGAGGCACGATCACTTCCCTACTCCTGCTGGCCACGCTAGTCCTGATACAAGCCAGAATGCTGTTGGCCTTCTTGGCCACCTGGGCACACTGCTGGCTCATGTTAAGCTGGCCGTCCACCAGCACCCCCAGGTCCTTTTCTGCTGGGCAGCTTTCCAGCCACTCTTCCCCAAGCCTCTTCCCCAAATGAATAGGCGAAACACCACCCAGGAAAACAAAGCCAGATGCAGATTATTTGAGGTGAATTATATAAAAAGAATTACCAGAATTGGTGCTAGATGAGTCCAGAAAGTACCTTCGGTAGGAGGTATACAAAAGCACAAAGCCCAGTCAACATGAGTCTCTTCAACCGAGCAGAGTGGTCACGTGGGATTTGGTTTGAACCAGAGAGCTCTAACGGATGAGATCTCAGAAGACATCACACATCTGTGGGATCTGCTGGTTCCTTGGCCTGGTGAGCAGAACATGATTTACTTTAGTAAGATTTTTAAATTGAAATACAATGTATATTGACTTGTGCCCTTTCAGCTTTCACTTATTTCAGATGACTTTCTGATCCTTAATACCACACTACAGTAACAATAAAAAAAGTCTTTTTAATACCTTATAGTAGCTGCCAATAATAACACTGGTTTATAATGAAGCCAACAAATACTGAAATTTGAACAATTTGTGAAGTCAGTAGAAAATGTGTAACCACATACTCAGGCAAATAGGCTTTTCTTATATAATAATCACCCTACTCTTATAAAAAGCAGATGCAATTTCAAAGCAATAGAAAATATATGTGCTGTGTATTGGAACATGCTTGCTTAAGAAATCTTCTCTTAAAAGTCCATGGCTTCGTGTTTACTGTCTCTGTCTCTTCCTTTTTTTTTTCAGTGAGATTGTTTTCTGTCCCCCCACCTTGCCTCCCATCGAAGGTGCACACCACCCACCACGATCATGCTCCATTAAGCTCTTGTGCTAAACAAAAAAGTTCTACGAAGCTTTCATTTATCAACCTTCCCCCAAAGTGCTTTATGCATTTCATCAGGGATTTGCAAAACTATTCACAGCTTCAGCAGCCCAGCGCTAGAGCGCTGTGATCGATGGGAGAGGAATTCAATAACCGCCCAATGCTGTTGGGCAATCCTGAGTAGCGGTTTGGGACAGGAAGTGAACGAGCAGAAGATAATGAGCTGAGGTAGTTGATTAGGTCTTCGTTTAAAATGGGGTGGGATTTTTAAGTGCTCTTGGCAGTTAGAGCCTCACTTCTAAGTCTCACTCAAAGAATGTTATTTTTGAGAAAAACACTGCTGGTTATTGGTTCAGGCCTGTCTGAAGTAGGTATTTTACCTTGCAAAGAGAGGTAAAGTGAAAAAATATTTTATTACCACAAAATATCTCATTTTATATACACTGATTTTTATAAAGATGATGTTCCACTGATGGGCAATAGTAAATACAAACGTGAAACCTTGCGAAAGATGGATAGCAGTGCTTCAAGACGGAATGGTGCCCTGTAAGCACAAAGCCTTGTTATCTGGATTTACCTTAGTGCTCTCCATCCAAACACAGTTGCAGCTTAGCACTGCTTATCTTAGCTATCCTATTAGTTAAAATAGAAATGTCTTTGCAATGTTTCCCCTTCTGTCCTTCAGAGCCAGGACTGGTGTAGTGTGGTGTGATCTTTCAGTCCTGGAATAAGAGGGTTTGTTCTTGCAAACAGCTTCAGAGGGTGTTAGTCTGAGCTCCTTTATTCGGCACTGTAGATGCCTGGAAAATTGCCGCGTCTCCTCAGCTGGGTATTCTCATTGCTTAGCACATTCCCTGCAGCCCCTGACAAGAAAGTTACTGTGGGAACAGGGGAATGTCCAAAGCACACGATGTTCTGGCAAATCCCAGCTGGCAGGCAGCCCTCTGGGGTCACAGCTAGCCAGATGTGACGTGGGCTGCTCTAAATCAGACCATTGGCAAGCTCTAAGGACCAAGAAATTTCTTGCTACATCCACTTACCCCCAGCAGATACTGGGGCAGCTGAGGTTAGAGGCTAACATAGTGCTTCTTAGCAATTTTGAGGTGGAACATCTATCACTGGTTTCCATGAAGAGTTAAATTGTACATTCAGTTTATCGACATGAGAGGCTGTATATAAAAAACATTTTCTTTCCTATACAAGAGAGAAAATTATTATGCTTAAAGCATTCATTTAATCCATGGTTTCTATCACAAAAACAAGGGTCTAACAGCAATGCTGTTTACAGTTTTATTTAGCTCAGAGTTAAATAGGACTGTTCTTGTGGCCGGCTGTAAATAGTGCTGAAGTGACTATAATTAGAAGTTAAATTATTTCTGAATCTCATAACCAGGATTGAGGTCCTGTTGTGCTAGGTTATTTATAAATGTGGAATAGAAATTTTTTTCTGAGCATTTAATGGCAAAAAAGGACAAGACATGACATGGAGAAATAACCAAAGAAAAAGTGGAATAACTAAGTGAAAGTGATCGTATGAATGAAGGAGATGATCCTCATAACCCTATGTTAATGCTCTTTCACAAGCATAGGTGAAGTTTTAATTACTATGAACAATCCATAGCTGTTTTTTAAAATGACTATGCATTGCATTTAAACAAAATACTGTTGGAATGAAGACTCTGCACAATTTTATTATATTTCCTTCATTACAGTTTGTTAATTCTTATGCAGACAATATTTGTCTTATTTTATAAATTGTTTTTTGCCACATATTATCTCATTTCATTAAAGCAGCCATGGTTTTTAATGTCCTTTAACTTTCTTTAGTTGTTTAGTTTAGTTGTGTTTTAATCACAACCCTAGTCAAGTGGTGAAGAATAAATAGTAGATAACGGTGACGAATGAAGTTGAATATCACAGAAAATATGTGTCTGATCAAGCTTCTGCTGAAATCCAGGAATAGATTTCTATTGACCATACTGAAAGCAAATGGAGAAACGATCTTTTGATTCAAGGTGCAAGGTTTATGAAAAATTAGTCTGCATAGTTAAACTCACAAACCCTCAGCCATGAGGTACAATAGTACTATAATTTTAAGTCCTGAAAGGGGTTATTAGTGAAAAGCAGTTTCATCTGCCTGAGAATAGAAGAGTTGCCCTTTTATGTTATGGATTATCGGTAATTTAGGAAGACCTGGGTGGTCTTTTGAAGGACAAAATAAATTATGACAGGGTATAAGTAGGTGTAGATGAGGTATAACTGTATGGCATACCATATAACAGTGCCATATGACAGTGAATTACATATTGCTATTTTTACTTATTGCCTAAAAATGCTTTAACAGTTCTCAGATGATAATTTTATATGATGAGAACAAGAACAGAACAGAAAGAAAAAAAAAAAGAATGGTTCTGTGTACTTCTGTGCAGTCTAGGAGTGTTGCTTATTTACAGAATGTAACAATACTCATTTTGAATGCCGATGAGTTTGCCTCTTTCATACACAGCTCATAATATCATTCACTAAAGAACTTTGTCTGGATTGCAAATGTAACTCTAGTTGCATTCTTCTGTTTCCTGAAAGAGATGTAATTTAATACTACATTGGTTTTTTTCCTGACCAATCTCTCTGAAACACTTTTATTTTTACCTGGGAGGCTGAGTATTATCTATTGTCTATACAAAACTCTTGAAGTTTAGTTTGACAGAAAGCAGAATTTATATATAATTGACCTGTTTTCATGCTGAAGACTGCACCAACTCTAGGAGAGCAGTTGAGGTAAGTGTTGACCAAAGGCGCTCTGACAAGTGGCAGAAAATTAGTGGAAACAGCATAGACATGAAAAGCAAAGACATGAAGCGGTGGACACCTGAAGAAAGCTCTTGATGAATCAAAAACTAAATTGTATTTTCATGATGTAAGAAGGAAAGGAAGAGGAACACTTTAGACACATATATTAGATGTATAGCCTGGCCACGGTGAAAGTTACTCCTATGAACAAGTAGAGGACATGGAAACTTGGTAAAGATAATAGATTATGCTAAACTTGTGGTTCCCCACATAGAGGAAGACCATACAATAAGTGGTTTTTGACAGCTGAAGGCAACCCTGTAATGCGGATGTAGACTGGAGAGAAAGTTGAGATAAAAATGACAGATAAAAATAGGTGTGGAAGCTGAAGGAGAAAAGGCATAGACAGAGGATGGAGTCGTGGGATCCTTTGTTAAAAGTGGGAAAGAAAAGGAAGGAGAGATGTTGAATAACATGTTGAACGCCTAATCAAAAGGCAAAAAGCAAAGGAAGGCTGGATATAAAGAGGAGAAGCATGACAAACATAATAAAGAGTTCATAAAAGCAGCTGAAAGTTGAGGGACAGTGAAAGTGGAGCAAGAACACCTAGATTCAGGTAGGAGGTGTGCTTCACTGTATCTGGAAGGACGTAATTTCAAGGGAGAAGCCAGACGGGACTGAGTGAAGGATGAGGTCAGTAGGGAAAAATTCAGTATGACTGTTCATGGTGACTGTTGAAAAGGCAGGATAAAAGGATGGAAGCCAGAGGAGTTTTTGTGCCTTTCTTCTTCACACAGTGTAGGAGAACAAGGCACGTTTCTGTCGAAAGTGTGAGGAAACTAATGAGAGCGAGATGTTAAGGAAAGGCAGGGAGAATAACAAGACAGCAGGGAGAATGGACTGGGTCACTGTCGGATGGTGGGAGTTAGAGGGGTAGTAACAAATCCCACAGTTACTGTGGCAGAGTGAGGGAGGAATAGATTTAATATTAATAGCCTTCCCTTCAAATGTGCTCTCGTTTCTCTAATGGCTTTGCTGACACTGCTGATAGCCTCCTGACTCTCCCTGATGTCACAGACAAACCTATGCACAGGCCATAGGCTCTTCTCCTGTTATGCACACAATGCAGACTGTGTTCCAGTGTTGTGTCCAACACTAATGTTAAAGGAAGGCTCTGCTTTTTATTTTCAAGGACTTGAGCTTTCAAGGCTTTGGACTGAGTGCCAAAAACAATTCATCAGGAATGCTTTACAACTCAGCAATACAAAACCTGTTAGGATACAGATC
The DNA here is from genome assembly GCF_964199755.1 of Larus michahellis. NCBI lineage: Eukaryota > Metazoa > Chordata > Aves > Charadriiformes > Laridae > Larus > Larus michahellis. The sequence goes on along the minus strand of NC_133900.1, from coordinate 61,240,896 downwards.
ACCCACAAGACAGAGTTTGGGGAGGAAATATGTAAAGCACTGGTTGACCTCAGCATGATTAATGGTTTTTAACACATTGAACTCTGTTGCTTACGATGTGAATTTTACGCTGGCTCACCCATGGTTGTTTATTTTTATTTTTTGAAGGAGGGGGAACCTCCATTTGTGAAACTTTCATTCATATAGAAGTTAATGACAGTCCATATATAACAGCAAAATATTTATATTGAGACACAACTGTCACAGCTGATTCTACTTCTCCTCAGCAGTTTGTTCCCTTCAAGAGCAGCCTTTAAAAATTACAGAGCTTGCAGAGTTTGTGTCAATCATCTCTGTCATGAAAGGATCATTTACAGGATGAGAAGCTCATTTACTGGACCAGAGTAATGAATGGGATCTCTTCTACAACTACGAAGCCACGCGGTCCCTGCTCCTTCGGTTAAGAATACCCTGACTTGGAAGGGACCCCTGAGGATCATCGAGTCCAAATCCTGTCTCCACAGAGGGCAACCTAAAAATTAAACCTTACGTCTAAGGGCGTTGTATAAATGCTTCATGGACACTTGACCACTTCCCCGGGGAGCTTGTTCCAGTGCTTCACCACCCTCCCAGTGAAGAATTTTTTCCTAAAGAAGAAGTAATTTTGATTTCCTGGGCAAGCACAAGCCAAGCAATGGTCAGTAGGCCTGATTAGGCCAGTGGGACTCCTAGAGCCTCTTATTTGTGCCTCAGAGAGCGAAAAAACCCCAGTTATTAAAGTTGCATTTGGTGCCCTACATCTGAACGACATCTAGTGTTCCTGTATGTTGCTAGGTGCTCATAGCTATGGGATACATGTATTTGTATGTAGTGAGTGAATTTGCCCTTCCTCCTGAGCCTGCTTACACCCAGGAGCTTGGTCCTGTCAGCTGCTGTGTTCATATGGCCTGCAAGAAGTCACCAAACAGCAGCAAGTGCTCCACGATGAAGACACTTGCCATCTCGCCTAATCCAGTCATCCCCTGTACTTGGTGTTGCTGAGTCCTGACACATGGGACATCACTTCCAGTTACAGAGCGAGCCCTTCCTTCCGGTTGAAGCGGGTCCTGCATTCAGAGGCACTTGGTCACCTGCACATAGCATGTGGGATTTGCTCGTGATGTGCTGTGGCTGAAAAGAACAGGACTGAGCACATTTCTGCCCACAGTGGATGGGATCCTGCTTTCCCTACATCCTTCTGGGATGAGGCTCTGCAACAGCTGGCAGAAGGAGAGCTTCCAGCCTGTGAGTCCAGCACTCTAAGGCTCTCCTGGACCCTGCACCAGCCACGTGTTCAGGTGTCTCAGTGCCGGGCACACGAGGCCTGGCCATGCTGCACAGTGGAGGGAGTGCTGCTACTTATGCCTTCTAAGCTGATTCATTGTCTTTTTGACGCGACTCATGAACTTTCAAAGCCAAAGGAGTCCTTGCCTTGTCCTAGTTTCAAGGAAGCCAAACAGATCATTACTCTGTCTGGGCTTAGCTGCAAAGGGGGATATGCTCTCTTTCTTAGCAATATTGAGAAGGGAGAATAAACAAGGGGACTGTTGTCAGCCGTGAGTCACGTACACAGCTGGAGGGCTGCTTCTCTTCCAGAGGTTTCTGCATCAGGTTAAAGAATTAGGACTCCAGCCTCCTTCAAGTCACTTCAGTGTCATGGCAGTGAAAACCAGCAGCAGACAAAAACTTTCTGTGTTAGAAATGCTCTGTTACTAGGTGAAAAAGAGTAAGGTGGCACCTGTTTCGTAAGTATGTACCTTTAACCTAGAGCTACAGCTTTTGTCTGGTTGACCTTTTAAGGAAGCAGAAAGTCCAGACCTGTTTCTGCAAGCTTGTACTGTCCATTCATCTCCCAGTAAGACAGTCTCCATATTTCACCCCTGCTCTGACTAGTGTTACTTGTTAATCTTGTTAAGCTAAGTTTAGAAGAGTGAACATATTACACAAGGCTTATACCAGCTAGTTCATGTCCTTTAGCAGCTGGTAACTTTATCAATTCACTTAATGAAAGAGAAAAAAAAAGAAATTTTGACTCTCCTTCCTACTTTTTTCTTCTTGCAAGTGTTAGACTCCAACACTTTACTTTTCTTCATATATGCATCAACATTTTTCATAATTGCTTAAGTGCAAGTTCAAAAGTTACACATTTAAGCTCCTTAGAAACAAAGATGTTTTTAGAAACATTACCTAATATTTTGGAGGTTTTATTGCCTGCTCTTTTTCTTATGGAAATCATGCAGCTGGAATCTGAAAAGTGGTTATCCACAGGAGTATCCACTTGCTATTTTGAGGTGGTAATTCGGAGTCATGCCATTATGATGCAGTATTGAAAAATATATAAATTAATGTAGAAAAAAATTATTGTCAGTTTTTCAAGTAGTTAATACTGCCATCATCATTGTAGCATTTCATACCTCTGTTCTACATAAACCATCCTAACCATGCGATCTACATTTTAAATATCAAGCATAATCTAGAAAGAAATGCTCGTAGCTGGCCAAGGCCAAAGAATAATAGTGTCTCATCAGACCTACAGCAAATTGTTTTCCCTAGCAGCAAGACGAAGCATGCAAGAGCCTCTAAACTCCTGAGTTTGACATTGTCTTCTGTCTTTCTTCCTGAAGGTTTCTCTGGGCTGCGTGTTCATGTGCAAACATGAGGTTAATGTCTAAAGAAAACATGGAACGTGCCCATGGACACAAGGGGAATTGGTGAGAAATGTAAGTTTCAGCAAGCAAAGAAGATAATGGAGGTGCTGAAACGAAAGGTCATGTTTCAGATGAGGTAATTGCCTTGTGATGTCGGTGTGCAACAGGATGGTTTTGGGGAAGGTAGGGAAAAGAGAGCGAGCAGAGAGCAGGGGTGATAACTAGAGGTTCATTTCAGGAGTTCGCAGTTGATTAAGGCAAGTCAGTGCTCTGTTGAGCTCTGACACCAATCAAATATCTAGGTTTGTCTCTTACCAGTTCTGGAAATGACAATTACAGCTAATTAGATATATTCTGATTACACATTTATTGTTAGGAAACAATAGAATTGAATGGAAAAAAATTAGCCTATCTAAAGAATAAGGTTCTTTGAGTAGTGCAATTTAAAAAAAAAACAACCTCTTTTTTTCCTGGTTAACCATTTTCCAAATGAAAGAATTTTTTTTTCTTTTGCTTCCAATGCAAAGTAGGTTGATTTTGAAACTTTAGCTGAGTTGAGGGAGAAAAAAAATCCATATATTTATCAGGTCAAACAGCATGAACCATTCAATTGACCTGTATATGGTATTATTTGTTTATTAATATTTTCAATGTCATGGCTTTTCATCCTACTTAGTACTGGCTAGCCGTTTTATTGTCTATGTGGAGCACTTTTAGAAGATCAATGACTATTTAGAGAGGTTCTTAGAGCTTATTCTTAGCGCTCCTTGCTTTGTACATATTTATTGCTTTCTGAAGCAAAGTAAATGAAAAAGATAAACTTTTTCTTGGAGTTACCTGCTGTGAATGGGATAGAGATGCAACAGGTGTTGTAGCTGAATGGACATTTTGAATTCCAGAATATCATAGAATCATAGAACGGTTTGGGTTGGAAGGGACCTTAAAGATCATCTCATTCCAATGCCCCTGCCATGGGCAGGGACACCTCCCACTAGACCAGGCTGCTCAAAGCCCCATCCAGCCTGGCCTGGAATGCTTCTGGGGATGGGGCATCCACAACCTCCCTGGGCAACCTGTTACAGTGCCTCACCACCTTCAGAGTAAGGAATTTCTTCCTAATGTCCAATCTAAATCTACCCTCCTTCAATATGAAACCCTTTGTTTTTTGTTACAGCCACCAGAATACGTAAGACCATAGTTTGGTTTCTGGTGTCCATTTGTAAATGGAGGGTGGATGCAGTGGCATAATAAAGATAACACATCTTTGGAGTTAACAGAATGCCATAGTGACACATAATAGAAATCCTGTCTACTTCTGGTTCAAACGTGGCACTGAAACAAGAGTAAGAGCAATGCTGCTCATCTGTTCCTCTCCTCCCTCTTTGTTTCATAGTCTGGTCACCCAAATTCAGCATCTGGGTACTGCTGAGCCCTTGCAAAAGGAGAAGGTTACTGGTTGATGCCAGACTCATAGGTGTTAACCAAAAGGTGTTTTTCCCAAGAGTCTGATCATGCACCATAAAAACTTAAGGAAGTAGATTTCAACCCTGGTTCACAGCTCTAATTTCTCCAAAATACTGGGCTTTCTTTCCTTGTAAGTCTCCCATCTTAAGGTTGATTGCTTTTACTATTAATTCAAAATGAAATGCTGGCCCACTATGTCTGATCCTGGAAAAGGAAGGAATAAAGGAAAATAACTGAAACCTCAAATAGAGGATTCACTTCCATTATTGATTTTTATAAGGTGATATGTGGCATATAAAAGTCTGTATTAGTAGCTTGGGATCACATGCTTGTATTTCTGCTCTCTCTCATCTGGAATGAGCTTCGACTATCTGTGTTATGGTTTGGACTGGAGATGGTTTTTCCCTTTCACTTAAATTGGTGACTACAGGATGTGGCAGTTCTGATTATACTGAAAATTGCTGTAATTGTTATCAGGCAATAAACATTCAATATATTTTTGTAAGATGTAGAGCTTAGTGGAAGCTTTCCAGTATTTGAGAAAATAACTGGAAGCAAAATGGTAAGGATACAAATTGAATTTGGACTTTGAATACTGAGAAAGTTGGCCTGCCTTGTTCTGTTAAGAAACTGAGCATCACTGTAACACTCACAGCAATGCAAGACATGTTCTCAGCTAAGAATTAATATGAATGTCTTTTTCGTATAAAAACACATTATAAGTAGTGCAGGAATGCATACTTGTCATAAGGATGTACCTGCTGTACAGAAAACAGAACAGGAATGTGAATTAAATGTTCTTACAAAGGACATAATTTTCCTCTTCGCTTCTCTCATAGGCCGTATATGGGCAACTTCTATCAAATGAGCCTGCAATAAAAACTCCGTATTGTGCATTCACCTTTAAAGCAACCAAAAGATAATGCTTGTATAATTTAGGTGAGAGCTCTTGTTTATTACTCTGAAATTATAGTGCTTTTTAAAGTACTCTATATGCGTAGATGGGAGTGAAGATTCTTAAGTTGTTAACATTTGATCTCCTGTTATAATTAATCTGATCCAGAATGTAGCTTAAATAATGTGTTTATATAGTGTTGTCTAAGAGTTTTACTTACAGTCTTGCTTTGAAACTGTCTGTATTGAACAGGACTAAATATAGGTGCACTCTTTTTCCTTTTGATAAAACACATTTCCACCGGATATTCTTCTTACTTTATTTTAAGAATTGATGATTTTTAAAAAAGGTAAAGCTAATTCAGAAATCCTGTAAGTATTTTATCAGCCTAGTAATGCCCATAACTCACTCACTTGAAACATTGCAGGATGGGAATTAGGTTCTTGGATTAAAAAGCTCCCTTTTAAAATAAACAGGAGGTAACATAGGGGAGAGACAGAAGTGTGTAACTTGTTTAACATTTAACAAGCCTCTTGATCCATTTTCTGGACCAGTTGCTGTGCTTTTGAAGATAAAAGCAATTACATTAGATATGGGGGTGGTTTTCATGCACTGGAGGTTGAGAGAATTTTGGTTCTTTACAGAAGCAAGAATGTGAATGCTTGTCTCTGCCTCTAGGGTGATTTTTTGACCATTTTTCTGCATACGTCTGGGAGAAGTCCAGACCTCACTGAAATCAGTGAGACTTTGCTCACCACCTTTAACAGGGCCGTGATTTTGTCTGTGAATGTTCAAGCTTTCAGTCACTGGCCAGCTCCAGCAGAGCTACAGTTAAGCTTTCCTTTTTTACTACTGCAAGTTGCTTCATCCTGGCCCTAGACTGCAAAATGACTCCCAAGAAATTTTCTTTCTGGAAAGTACATCGTTGATGATCTTAGCATGGACTCTTGTTAGCTGAAGCACACCAATATTTTGATGAAAGACTGGGGGCCCAGTAATAATGTCTGAATATTTGCTATGTGGTGGATTGTATTAGGCTGAATGGGGTAAAAGCGCTGTCTTATAAATCTTTGCCAGCCAGTGGGAAGCTTCTGTGTGGGATCCAAATGTTAAACAGAGGGCCTTAGTCCATATTGGGTTCTCTGACAATGCTGTAACAAAACCAGCAGTGATAATGGATTGTGCAGAAGAGAATTGAAATCTGTGGGTCTCTAACTGAATGAAGGTTTGCTTAATACTACTTCTGCAGAGAGAGAGACACATGCACAGCTCATGTAAATTCATTCAGCTTGGTCCTCTGACATGGTCTTGTCTCCAAAATGGTATGAAGGAAACAATTTACAGAAGTCAAATCGGAGATGGAGGAACTTAAGACATATTTTTCAAAGTCTTCATGGTGTTTAGACCTAACCTTATTGCAAACCAGTGGATCTTGAGGTCCTTGATGTCTATTTTGTGTCTGAAAAATGGAGCTGTACATCAAAGTCATCTATCTACTGATAAACAAAGGTAAAGAGGTGACTCAGTGTTGATGTGCATTGTCTATGGCTGACTTCTGGGCTCCACTTTTTGGAAGAGAACACCACCAGTTTCAACATAGGTGCCAGAAGCCACCCCAGACACTGAATAAGGGTGCCAAAGAATGGGTTTGCAGAAAGTGTGACTGAGAGATGAGATCTTCTGTTTGCCTACCATGCTGCCGTTTGGTCCCTGCCTGAGACTTGGATGTGGGATTCCTAATTTGGAGGTCTCTAATGAGGTTATGCATAGGTGGCTGGTGCTGGAGATGCTTGGGAGGCCAAGGTGACCTCAGAGCAGGTGGGTCAGGCAGTGTCCTGCCCACGCAAACTTCTTACATCACTCATGCTAGTATGTTGTCCCTGTTCAGTTTGCATTCCCTCTACTTACCACTGGGCTGCTGTCTTTTCAGGTTTGACCTGGAGTTTGTGGATTACTTTCTCTGGATCACTTTAAGGAAAACTGGGGTTGAATGAAAAGGGAATTCCATAAATCCTTCCCCTGTGATATATTTTCAGGGGAAGAGGAAGCTGTCTTCCGAGACAACTCAAATATCATCATTCATCACGATGGTAATATTCAAATTTCAAGTTACTCTCCTAATACAGTTATAAATCTGTTTCACAGTCGTCTGGTGGTTGCATATTAGAGTAATGTTTCCCAGAAGTTTCCACGAGTCATAGTATGTTCCATAATTTGGGGGATTTATGTAAAATTCTGCAATTGGTTGTGATCTCATTTTATTATCTTGCATAGCTACTGGAGAGCATAAAAAATAGGTGGTGGTATGTAGTCTTTCTGATAATGTGGGAGAACAGGTTGAAAAGGTAATTTTCAGTTGTACTGACTGCAGAAGGAGGTAAAATACATTGGAAGTTTTTTTGTTTGTTTATTTGTTTTGAAAGAGCAGAGCTCTAGAGTGTGCAGTATCTAGCCTATGGTTTTCAGTGACTTCAAGATAAGCAAAGATTTAGAGTTCTGAATATTCAGTGTGTATGAAATCATATGTTTAAAATGTAAGCCTTCAAGAAGACACATAATTTGTCCCTACTAGCTTCCTCTCAAAGTTGGTAATGTGTTTTGGATTAAGCATGTTCAAACAATTTATATGTCTGCAGAAACTACTCCAGTCTCCACTATGTGTTGCTAGTTTGCCACTCTGCCATTCAAGTCCCAAGTCTGATGCAGTAAATAGAAATGTTATTTTTACTTTCCTTAGTCTCTGTGCAGCTTACCAGCCTGCTGTGTGTTAGCCACACAAGTAACTCTGTGGCAGGTCAAAAGGAAAGTTGGCAGCTTTACAGCTAGGACACCTCTCTGCAAACGCCATACCCTATTCCCATCTCTTTCCTGGATGGCACTGGAGTTTCCAGGTCCTTGCGACTCCTGTGGCTTTTCTCCTCCTCTGCTGAGTCTCTTGCCTGTGCCTTGGGCTTCTTGGTTCCTCTGTTCCTTTACCTACAAGAAGCAGCTAGGGGCAGGTCTGCGAGGGAAGGCAAAGCACTGCTTGTGAGTGGACAGTGTGTTTCAGATAAAGGAGCAAAGGGTATGAGGTGGCTCAATATATTACTCCAGGAGGGGTTTGCCGGAGCCAGGAAAATCCAGCTCGTCCAGACTGGCTCTGCTTTCCTTTCACCCCCCTCCTGTGAGTAATGCAAGTTGTTTATTTCTTCATCCCTGCCTTTGCAGAGAACAACTAGGCGTTCAGTTCTCTTCCCGCCTCCTCCTCTCCTAGGCCTCTCTTTGTTCCTTGAAGAAGCGGGAAGGGACAGGGGAAGGGAAAAACTGCAAGGAAAAACACTTGCACTCCTTTTCCTTGCTGGATCACAAGCCAGTGAGGGCAGAACCAGATGAGCTGTCTGAGCCTGGGGAAGAGCAGGACACTGTGACATGCAGAGTAAACGTCTCCCTGGCTGGGGCGTGCAGCCCGCCCCAGGACGTCTCCTTCTTCCAGACCCTGAGCAATGACTGCCCCTTGGCTGTTGGGTTAGATTCCTTTGCTGCTGCCCATGTGTTTCCATACAATACCCTACTGGAGATTTCAGCTAGGACTGATTTTAAAATGATTTAGAACCTTAACTTCCTTTTTCCTTTAATAGTTCTCTCTAGTAATTTCATCATTCTGTTTTTAAATTTCTAAGTAATTACTGAAATGGACGTTTATTTGATAATTTACAGTTTAAAGAGGAGTTTGAAAAGAAATTAATCTCATTAAATGGGAAGACACTATGTAATCTCAGACATTCCAAGTTTCCTCTTAATATTTTACAGTCTTTTTACTATTTACTTTGTATCTCTTTTCTTGAAAGTGTTTATTTTGGGAAGGTCAAAACAAAATTCTCCCTATGTCTCTCATCAGCTGTAAGATGAATGCATACAGTTGGAACAAGTTCCATTGAAGTTCTCATGCAGAATAAACAAAGTCCTGACCGAAAGCTTGACTCATGATAGATCTTTAATGACTATTGTCATGAAAAAGTAGTTAACATGTTCTCCACCAAAAAAAAAGGGTGTAGCTCTGGTGCGGAGTCAGCAACACATCAAAATAGGGGCAACCGAGGGAGAGATTCAAAGGGCGAGGCTGATATGGAGCTGATGGGCATTGGAAAGAACATTAGTAGCTGTGTGTTCATTAAAGAGAGCGATGCAAGTGTGCTGGGGAGGGTCAAGTATGTCACAGGGAATTTCTGATGTTACGGGGTCGGGCACTTCAGATGGAATCAGCCTACAGAAATGGGTATTACAGTAGAGTGTTGTAAGTGTGTAGTCACCACTTAAGCTTTTCTAGGCTGTGGTAAAGCATTTTTGCCTCAAATGTTCCCGTACTCTGTGGGGAATCTTGGGGGTTATTTTGGGAAGGGAGGTTTGGTATTTCTATAGATGGAGCTAGAGAGCAGGGAGATGCCTATGAAATTACTGCACATCCTTAAACAAAGCAGATCTGTTTCCACTGCCTTTTCTACTTGTGTGACAGTTAGCGTAACACTTGGCAGTCAACAAACGCTGCATGCTGCTCTTGTCATCATGCGGTGGGGCAGGAAAACTGCTGACATGGAAAAGTGCAGACAAAATCGAGCAATATGATTCATGGCTTGGAAGGCTCAGTGTCCTGGGGAAAGATTAATCAAAACTGGCCCAGAGAGCTCAGGGATAGTAATATGCATGTATATTATAGTTACTGGGTGATAGAAAAATATCTTTGGATGGGTTGGGCCAGACTCACAGATGCTATTTTAGGAGGTACATTTATTATTTTTTACTGTTAAGAAAGGTCTCTCTTGTAAAAGTCTAATCTCTCTGTGAGTGAGGGGCTAGGAAACCCGCGTTGTATAGTTTACAGACCTATGGCACTCACAAACAGACCTAAGGAGGACTGTGTGGAAAGTCCAAGAAAATTACAAATTTGGGCCATTGCTTAGTGAAGGAAAGATGCTATGAGAGCTGTGGGACAAGCTTATCAAAAGGAAATAAAACACTTTGGTCCCTGAAGAGTTCAAGTATCTGAGTGGTTCAGACTGTGATCTCATTCTTTGTGGCAGTGAAAAATGAAAATTCTCATTTTAATTTTAGTACTATATGATAATCAATACATTTTGGAAGGTGTGCATTTACCTTTCTGTAGCCCTAATTACCTTTGAGATGAAGAAGACAGTGATTGGAATGGTCTCAAAGATTTGGTAGTAGTTAGAAGAATTAGAGAGAAAGCATCTGAGAGCAGGGAATGTTTTAGACTAATTTTCTAAGGGCATGTACTTAATAAAACCATTCACTGAGTATGATTAAAGAATTTTTTTTCCAAAGAAGCTTCCGAACTCATTGGCCAATTTTAACTGAATTTAAGTGCCACTCTTTTCTCAAAATTATGAAGTTCCTGTTTACGGTGAGGAAACTAGAGCGAGGAAAGACATTAGTACACCTATGGAAGGAAAAGTTTCCGCGCACGTATCCTGGCCAAGCAACCAGCACACACAGTGTTTGGAAACAAGCATGATGTCTGCTGCCTCTTGCTTGACCTGAAGCTGATGGATATGGGAGGGATGGAGGGCAGTGTGGATTTCAGGGAGGGGAATATATCAAAGAGTATGGAAAAGGGGCTTGGGCTGTTGCAGTATGGAGGGGAGAATGATGCAAGCCACAAATCTGTAGGAAACCAGGCTTTATTAGTTCCACTGCTTTTGGAACAACTTGTTTAAACTTCCCTTGTAGGTAATTAACTTTCTAATGGCACTGTGAGATAGGCCACCTGCAGAACCCTTGGGCAGGGGGATTCACAAGCATGTATGGTTCAAAATAGGGCCTCATGGAAAACTAGGCAAAAGTGTGTTAGAATAATATTTACATTCAGTAGCATTAAGTACATCTGTTTGTTATTAGTGGGAGGCTGAACTGGCTAAAAATCTTCCACAAGAGAGTGACCCAGCAGCAGAAGGCCAGGTACCTCTGACAGCTTTTCTACAGCTACCAATAGAGCTATTTTCAGAAGCATGACAAGATTTCCCTCTCAATGTCAATTTGAATATAAAGGAGATCAAATTTTGATTACTGGAGTAGGTACATGTTTCAATTCTGTCCCTTTAGGCCCCTGGTTTTGTACTTATTTTCTCTGTTATTCCCATGTTTACATGGGTGTGAAGTTTTCATAGAAACTAAGAGAGTGCAGGCTCTGGTTGAAATCAATGCAAGCCAAAGATAGTCAGCTTGTTTGAAAAATCAAGAGTGATAGATGACAGTCTTAAATCTAATAATTTTAAAATTCCCTAGAATATTATTCAATGGAAAAATATTATTGCATCTTATTTAGTCAAAAAAGACAGAGAACATGAGATTTTTATTTGTGTAATTCAGTTTAGCACTCTTGAACATAACTGATGTCTGAAGATTGTACACATAACTAACAAGGATTACTGATTTCAATGTAGTTGTGATGAGTTTAGCTATCTGGAAATAAAGTTTATCTTCAATAGGAGAATCTTTGGCATAACTAAGAACAGACTCTAGATCTTTCAATAATATGTTTCAGATATATAATACGTATGTGTGTGTGTACACAGAACAGCATTAGAGAGATGGGCTATTCTTGCTTAGGCTTTAGGAATTCCACTGACTTGGAATTCAGGCTATTGGGTTCAGTTTCCTGTTTTAATATAGAATCATAGAATCATAGAATCGCTGAGGTTGGAAGGGACCTTTAAGATCATCGAGTCCAACCTTTAACCTACCCTGACAAAAGCCACTTCTAAACCATGTCCCTAAGTGCCCCATCTACCCTTTTTTTAAACACCTCCAGGGATGGTGAATCCACCACCTCCCTGGGCAGCCTATTCCAATGTTTAATAACCCTTTCAGTGAAAAAATGTTTCCTAATATCTAATCTAAACCTCCCCTGACGTAACTTGAACCCGTTTCCCCTCGTCCTATCGCTTGTCACCAGGGAGAAGAGGTCAGCCCCCATCTCTCTACAACCTCCTTTCAGGTAGTTGTAGAGGGTGATAAGGTCTCCCCTCAGCCTCCTCTTCTCCAGGCTAAACAATCCCAGCTCCCTCAGTCGTTCTTCATAAGGCTTGTCCTCCAGACCCCTCACCAGCTTTGTAGCCCTTCTCTGGACACGCTCCAACACCTCAATGTCCCTCTTGTAGCGAGGGGCCCAAAACTGAACGCAGTACTCGAGGTGGGGCCTCACCAGTGCCGAGTCCAGGGGGATGATCACTTCCCTAGTCCGGTTCACCACACTGTTCCTGATACAGGCTAGGATGCTGTTGGCCTTCTTGGCCACCTGGGCACACTGCTGGCTCATATTCAGCCGGCTGTCAACCAACACCCCCAGGTCCTTTTCTGCCGGGCTGCTTTCGAGCCACTCTGCCCCAATCCTGTAGCGCTGCATGGGGTTGTTGTGACCCAAGTGCAGGACCCGGCACTTGGCCTTGTTGAACCTCATACCATTGGTCTCAGCCCATCGGTCCAGCCTGTCCAGATCCCTCTGCAGAGCCAACCTACCCTCAAGCAGATCAACACGCCCGCCCAGTTTAGTGTCATCTGCGAACTTACTGAGGGTGCATTCGATCCCTTCATCCAGATCATTGATAAAGATATTAAAGAGAACCGGCCCCAGCACAGAGCCCTGGGGGACACCACTTGTGACCGGACACCAATTGGATTTAACTCCATTTACCACCACTCTCTGGGCACGGCCATCCAGCCAGTTTTTTACCCAGCGAAGAGTACACCTGTCCAGGCCATGAGCAGCCAGTTTCTCCAGGAGAATGCTGTGGGAAACGGTGTCAAAAGCTTTGCAAAAATCCAAGTAGATAACATCCGCAGCTTTTCCCTCATCCACTAAGTGGGTCACCTTATCATAGAAGGATATTAGGTTTGATAGGCATGACCTGCCCTTCACAAACCCATGCTGACTGGGCCTGATCACCCTGTTCTCCTGCATGTGCCGTGTAATGGCACTGAGGAGGATCTGTTCCATGACCTTCCCAGGCACCGAGGTCAGACTGACTGGCCTGTAGTTCCCCGGATCCTCCTTCCAGCCCTTCTTGTGGATGGGTGTCACATTTGCTAACCTCCAGTCAGCTGGGACCTCCCTGGTTGTCCAGGACTGCTCATGAATGATACCAAGTGGCCTGGCGAGCACCTCCGCCAGCTCTTTCAATACCCTTGGGTGGATCCCATCTGGCCCCATAGATTTGTGCACCTCCGGGTGCTGAAGCAGGTCCCTCACCACTTCCCTTTGGATTAGAGGGGCTTCATTCTGCTCCCCATCCCTGTCCTCTAGCTCAGGGGATTTGTTCAATATAAAATTTAGTAACCATCCCCCTAACTCATAACTGTTATCTGTTTGTTATCTATATCTCTCTCCTCTCTTTTCTATTTAGATTTGTAAGAGCCCAAAGGACCAGGAAGAAAAGGCATTCTTTGTATGTGTATGTTTATACATAACACACAGCACACAAACCCATGCAGAGCCCCCACCTTTGCTAATCAGCTCTTTCAAATATTAAATATCCACAAGTTGCAGAGAGATTTCTAACTCTGAAAGCTGTTACTGCAAACTCTTTCTAACCACAGATAATTGTTGTCTTTCCTCTAAATTATTAAAAACCTCTCCATCCAGCCCCTCTGCAGGTTTCCTTTTAGATTCACACTCACTGTTAAGGACTGCTTTGCTCTCTGGTCTAGTGTCTGCTGTCTCAAATCACTGAATATTTGTGCCAATTGGTATTTCCTGGCCAGTCTATATCTTAAATTGTCTTGAAGGTATAAATATGCCTAGACTTTACTTTACACCTTTGTCTTGCACCTATACATTCTTGTGCTGTATACTCTTTGGGATGGAGGATCCTCAGGCTATTTTGTTTGCTTGGCATATTGAAAGCCTGATATAAATGGTAGAGCTCGGTTCTGCTGCCCTGCCACAGGAATCGATGCTATTAGAATTCTCTAGGGTGTGTGAGACAGCTCTGTGGGACTGGCAGGCATCATACAGGAGCTTTGAAGGACTCATGTGCCCCTGGAAAGTGTGTCCCTCCTATCGGAGACCAGCTGGGATAGAATCATAGAATGGTTTGGGTTGGAAGGGGCCTTAAAGATCATCTTGTTCCAACCCCCTGCCCTGGGCAGGGACACCTCCCACTAGACCAGGCTGCTCAAAGCCCCATCCAGCCTGGCCTTGAACACTTCCAGGGATGGGGCATCCACAACTTCTCTGGGCAACAATATATATCCAAAGGTTCTCTGGTGGCACTCAGCACTGTTACTTACCTCAAATCGTACAAGCAGACATTTATTAGCTATGTAGTTTACTACAGTTAAAAACCATCTCATGGAAATGATTCCTGAAGAGAAGAAAAAGCAAAAAGTCCTTTTGACTTGACCAAATCTGGAAGAAATCTATCTCAATCTCAGTTATGCTCAAAGAGGAATGAGCAATGGGAAGTAAAACATCTCCAAAGAGAATTAACACAATAGCAACAGATGTAAAGAGCTGTGTGTCTGGAGCTTAGCAGCAGAAGTAACCACCTTATCGTGAGACTTAGAGTGTTGTTTTGTGGTTTAGGAAAAGCAAGTAGGTATGACCAAAATGACTGTCCTTTGGGAAGATGGGAGTCAAAGGGCACATGCTTGAGAGCCACAAATATGAGCTATTCAGAAAACAAACAAAGACCTCTAAACGAAAATGTGCAGGTGACTGAAAGGGTCACCCTGTGAAAAGCACAAAGAATGAAGCAAAGGAAGGTGATGAGGTGTGTTTGAAACAGTGGCCTCATCTCCTGTGTAAGTGCACTAGATGAGGAGCAATGTGGGTCAGTAGATCCCACGCTGAAGTTGGGATCCTCCAGGCTCCTCCAGCCTGCATGAGGCCCTGGGACACAGCTGCTCATTTAATGACTAGTAATGTGGGTGGGTAATGTGTTCAAAATGTGTTGGTTTCTAGAGCTGCGCTATTTAAACAGTACAGAATGGCAAGACTTTGAAACAAATCTTACATTTTATAAGCTGTGTAGCTGCCTGAAAAAAGGAAGCAAATATTCACTCAAAAATAGGAGACCACCTACCTAAAATGTAACCCTGCAAGTAAGACAAGAATTTCTTCAATAAACTGAAATGCAAGCAGTGAGTCACCCTTTTTCTTCTATAAATTTTTGTGTAGTGAATTTCTGTTGAAAGTCATTTGGTTTCAGAAAGGTATGGACCCGATTCTCTGCTTTCTCATACAAACACTTGTTAGTACAAAGTAGGTAGATTACTCATTCAAGGACTTAGGCATTCAAGGACTTATTCTCCTCCATCTTCCTGCCAGCTGAAAGCCTCTATGCTGATGTTGTGCTCTCTGATACCAGCTCTAGGCAGCACTTATTTCCTATAAACTCTTTTCATGCTTGTGTGAAAGCTGTGAAGGCTCTGCTGAAATCAGACATCCTTCTTCAAACCAAGTTTTATACAAGTAAGGTAAACTGAGTTCCACTCAGAGCTACCAGGCCTGCTCTAGTATGCTTGCTTTTCAGTGTGCTAATTTATTTTCTTTACTCCAACTTTTATCTTTTTTTTTCCCCCCTTCTTTTTTCTTACCCCTCCCCCCCCCCCATAGTTCTCAGTCAGTTACACCAGTTTTGGTGAGTCTCACTTTGTTATGTGTGGTCACTTATCTGTTGCAACCCACTTACTGGCTTCCACATGTTGCTAAAATGTGTTTGGAAGAGAGGATTAAGTTACTGTTTCTAGCTGTGAGTTTGTTTGGTCACTTGGACACGTTCACTGGGATGCGAGATCCTAGAGTCCATACAGAGCCTTCCAACTGGAGATTTTCTATTTTCTTTCCTCACTGTGGGGGACCTCACACAGGCTTCCCCTGTGAGCCCTGCTGCAAGGAAATGCATGTAGCATCACAGCTTTGCTAGAGCAAAGTAAAATCTCTTCAACCCAGCTTCTGGAATTCGCTGCCTTTGGGATATTATTTGAGGTGCCTCCCCCAAGAGGTAAAAGAGAAACAGGGATCATGAAAGGTCTCTCAAAACCCTTAATGACCATTGCAGGAAACCTTTCTTGAGTAATTCCTGACAAAATTGGATCAGTGAGTGAATCCCATCCTTACTTTTGTTTGAGTTAAAATTGAGAAATCAGGAATTCAAGTAGGATGTTTAGCCATAAGTGATCAAAAAACTCTACAGTTTCCAGTTTTCTTTTTTTAATGGATGTTCCCTATTAGAATTATTTCCTACTAATTACAGTTCTACTTTGAGAATGTAAGTGTTGTAAGCATTGACTAGGTCATGTTTTAGTCAAATCTGTTTCCTTCTGAACGTGGTGACTCATTTAGATTCTACTCTTCTTTGTCAGCTTTATGCTGATGTCTTCATATGACCAGTTTTTGTACTTGAGCATGTTTGGGGATGATGACATTTCTTGTGTTTCTTAGCAGTTCATAAAAATAAACAACATGCAGTGAGTTTGTTTTTGTACAAACAGGGATATTTACATTATAAGGTTCTGTATAATTGGCTTTGGGCACAGCTTTGGGAGTGAAGAGTTAAGGCAGAGGCAGAGATGAAGAATCTGTTTAATCTGCTTGATTATTTCAAGCCAAGTAAATATACCTAAGGAGCACAGAAAAGAGAAGACAACTCTTTGGTCCCCCCTCCCAGTGGTGTTTTCCATGCTTAAAGTATCAGCAGCATGGCCACATGCTGCAGTAGGAGAACCACCTTCATGGACAAGTGTAGCATTACGTACAACATGAAGTCGTGTAGGTTTGTCCTTTCTAGCCTGTTTCAAAAAGGATGCTCTTCTGGGTTCTCTACAGTTATGTTCTTCCAAAGCCCTTGAAAGATACATTAATTTCTTTTGCTTGACGTTGCATGAGATTGAACTCCTCAGTTTCCCAAGACCTCTGGTAATGGAATTATGACATTAAAAAAAAACAAGAGAAGCTGCTGTTTTCTTTACAAATGTTGTATATGATACGGCACTAAATGGATGCTAATGAAATGGGAACCAGTGAATTTAGTCTCTGCTTTTGAGTGGTAAAGTGTCTGCATATTTATAGTAGTATTTTATCTGAAGAGTTGGGTATGATTTGATGGAATATGCAGTGGCTTCCTGAAACCACTGGGCACCCAAATAACTGAACAAGCATGTAATGAATTTGAATGTAACTTTCACATCTAGGACCGTGTATGTACAGGCAATTACTTGTGTGAATGCGCAGAGGAAAACAGAATGTAATGTCTGCTAGGCAGCCAATAAACTTGAATTATATCTTTCTGTTTCCCTCAGCCAGGAAGTCACCCAGCTATTTTTAAATCTGTGTCCATGAACTTAGTCAGACATAAGGTTCTTTCTTGAGGGGAAAAAAAGGGACAGGAAAAGATGTAAAATGTCTTGAAATTTCCTACCCCTGTTTATCTCTTGCTGCCTTTCTCTCTCTGTCAGAGGTTTTACAGGTTTTTCCAGCCTAGAGGCAAGAGTCCAGGAGTTCTTTCCAGAAGTCCTGCATTTTAAAGGGGTCCCTATATAGCAAGTAGGCAATCAGTGAATCTTTCACTCAGGTCTTTTTACTGCTGACGTGTGGTCCATCTCTTGTCAAGTTTCTAGGAAGTTTGCTAATGTTTAGATACTAGAGGATGGTGATGACAGTCAGATGACAGCAGTTTGTCCATAGAGTTGTCACTACTCTCTGATGTGCTAGACTGTGAGGAAACATGGGTGTATGAACTATCCTCTGTCAGCTGCACTTTGCAAATGGAAAAATTAAGATTTAAAGATTTGATCTCTTAAAGGTTTCACATGGAATCCACTTCTGGGTTTTCCTTCTGTTTGTCACAGTAAAAGAAAACTGAACAAGTTAGTTAAATCCCTGGGCTTTAATTTGGGCAGTCTAGGTTCATTTTCTATCTCTAGTACAGATATAAGGTGGGATTTTGAACAAGTTACTCAAAACTCGATCATAGAGTAGTAACTGTGTTTAACGTATATTTTAAGGTAGTGCCTTTAACTTGTATAGCCCATAACACAAATGAAAGTCTATCTTCAAAAATTACCTGAAATTATGGAAAAAGCAATTGTAAAAGGAAAATAATTCCCTATGGTATCCGATATCCTGTTACTGTAAGTATGCAATATCTTTGTAGCAAACAGCCATGTGCTAATGAAGGAGAATAGCAAAAAGATATGGAAGGGCCATGTGAAAGCAGGAGAGGAAAGAGGCAGAAAAGAAGAGTCAGGGAAAAAGACAGCAGATGATAGAGATCTGAGCTGGCCACTAAGTCTTTGATGTTCTTTACTTGTCTCTAATATTGGAGTAAAAATTTCTTTACATTCATATGACTGATGCCCAGGGTAGAAGAAAATGCATCCTTTGCTTTGTGTGGTCAGAACGCCCCTGCTCTGCTCTGTGCGTCAATTTACATTCCTATCACTGCAAAAATATTGCTTAATTTCTGAGAACAAGCAGGATATAATCATTGTTGGGTTCATGAGAGGTTCAAATTTGCATTAAGCACCCTTATATCTAGTGATTGGTGGACACTTTGGGTATAAAACCCAGAATCATATATATGACCGTCCATTTCTTTAACTGTTCACTTTTTAAAAAAAACCAAAAAACCAACAACTCACCAAAACCTAACCCCAAAATCAAAACTAGAGGAATTCCCACAACTTCTGTAGGCGTTTACCTATATCTTTGTCACAGTACTACCATTCACATGGGAGGAGTTTAAACTGTACAAAGTCTTTCCAGCACTCCAGAGACTCTATTTTTAGTGATAGCTTGAATCCTCTGCATCCTTTCTCATCATTTACTGAATGGATTGTCGAGAACAAGGGTCTGGGAAGTTCCTGGATCCTCTCAGAACTTCAGGAGTGCTAGCCAATGTCAAAATATCTTGCCTGAAAGTAACAGCCCTACTCAGTAGATGTTTCTGCTGTACCACATTGTCATTATTCTCCTGTGCCAGACTTTCACCCTGTGGCATCTGGAATGGGGAAAACAACCCATTAACAGCTCACTTGGAGAGAGTTATGAAACCACTCTCTACCCAGTCCCCATATTCCAATGACTGGCTGCAAATCTGTAAATCTGAATTATGCTATACAGTATGGCATGACAAGGGAATCATTTGGCTCCTAGAAGAATAGTCTTTTAGCACAGCAATGATCCCAGAACCTCAAGAAAAAAGGAAAAAAATCATTAAATCTTTTTAAGTGTGCTCATTAGAAATGGTTAGGTAGTCTGAAATATGCTAAAGTTAAAATAATGAAGACTTAGGAATTTTCTGGTGAAACACATTACACCAGAAAATTTCAGATTGTGGAAACAGAAGCTCTCTGTGAGAAAAACGCAGTTTAGCTTTCTCCTAATGAGATTTTTTTTAAAGAGCTTTAGAATTGTTGAAATACCTTTCTGACCTTTCTGTAAGCAAATGAACCCTCTTTTCAGAAAACTTGTTATTATAAAACTTTAATGTATACTGGTAAAAATTCTCTTGATCTGATTTTTTGTTCTGATTTGGGATGGAAAATAATTCAAAATATTGAAAAACTTTTATGGAGTAACAAAACCAATTCAACACAGTTGTTTTGAAGATCCAAGCTTGGAGATCATCTGATGAGTTAAAAAAAGAAAGTTTTGCTTTCAAGCAAGCTGAGTTATCGTGTCAGATTTCTTTATGCATATTTGATAATTCTATTAAATATTTTAAATGAAAAATAATGAATTCTAACAAACACATTAATTTTAATGTTGTTAACTTCCTACCAGAAGCATAGAGAAGTTGCTTGCCACCAAGTAGCAGTTATTAATAGCTGTGGAAGGATGAGTCATATGCTCATTTTGCAGTTTTATTAAGGGTTATTGTCTAGGCATGCAATCACTTAAAAATCGGTACTAAATGAGTGATCATAGTTTAATAGCAATGCATGTTTGTGCTAGAGGTAAAACTCCCTTAAATCCAGCAAAGAACTTGGGCTAGTCATGGGATACGTGCTGTCACATGCCTCTGCATGTTGTAGAATTTCTGTTTCGGTCTGGATTTGGAATCATTTTTGAGTAGCTCAGTGGCTGAATAAATCCAGGAGATCGGAGGTGTTCTCAGTAGTGTGTATCTGGCCAGATGTAACAGAAAAACATGTATTTGTTAAGGAAATTAAGTATTAGTTATTTTTATGAAATGCACATTGCTCATGTAGTTACTTAACATGTGTATCACCGATATCGATAAAGAGGAACTTTCATATGTTTCAGTTCTTAGTGCAGTTTATATTTAAAAAAAACCAGTCGTCTTTTGCCTTGCCATGTGATGAGGGCCGTCAGGACCAGTCCAGCATTGGAAAATTGGTTGATGTTTCTGTTTAGGAAGTAAAGTAAATAAAACAAGATCCCTGGAGTGGCTACCTCTGCCGTGTTGTCTTGGAAGGCTCCTAATTGGACAGAGGTGCCCTCTGTCCATGCACAGAGCCCGGCGATCAAACACACGTGGGGAATTAATTCCTGCAGACTTTATAGCCACCTCTGCACAATAACAATAAATAATGAAATAAATGCAGAGCACTTTTTGCTGGTTGGTTCTCAAAGCAGTCTACAGACCACTTAAACAGTAGCGCATTGATTTTTCTCACCCTTGGAATACAGCGATCCTGTGTCAAAAAATGGCTGCCACTTAAAAGCACATTGCAAAATTACACAGCATTTAGGACAGGAATTAAAACTTACAGTAAAAACTACAGGGTATTTTTAAGGATACAAAATATAAAAGTTATATGGACTACGCCTGGTTTTTTTGATGTATGTCTGTCATTGCTGTTTGACGTCAGAGCCAGAAGTCTGCAGAAAATAGCTATATTATCAATCCTTAGTCAAGGAACTTCACTTGCTTTTCCATGATTACCTTCCTTTTTCATTTCTAGTACTGAACTTCTTACACTGTGCATACCTGCAGTCTCATCAATACCAATAGCTGGACTTGACCAAAGCTGGAGAAGCGACTGTAGTATTTTTTGGTCAAATCTGTTAATTTTATCAATCTAGTTGGGTACCAGTAGCAAAGAAACAGAGGATGGGAACTCCAAATACTCCCAGTTTCCCAATGGGAAAGAGCCCAATCACCAGCTGTGCTTGAGCGGCTTGCACTGAAGTTCCTGCTTTTGATACCTAAGCTAGGCTGATGGAAGTCGGTCTGGGCATGCCTCTCTCTGTCGTGACCGTGCTTGAGAGCACACTGGGCAACCTGTCCTTCGTAAGGTAGTTTTCAATATGTGTCACAGATAGCTTTGAACTCCTTTACAGATTTTACCTCAAGCTGTCAGCCCTTTTCCAGGAGCTTGGAGCTACCACCTAAAGGGCCTTATTCAGTGTGTCGTCTTTGATCCAAATGTATTTGCTTGCATTTGCTCAGATTAAATGCAGGTGATTTTTACTTGAAAATCCTGGTATCTTTTGGTTCTTCCACGTCTATCTTAGTATTTCTTTTCAGCGAGGCCAGAGATGCAGCGATAATTTCTTTAGGCTTTATTTCTCTTTTTCATGTGTGTACGTGTGTGCATATCTATCCCAATTATTCAGTTTATATGAAGATTTCCAGTTTTGTTTTTCAAAATTCTATTGCTAATAGTAACTAGTAACTTTTCCTAAGCTCTCTGAAATCCCGCATTGGAAATTTGAATTTGAGTATTTTACGGTTTCCAGTACTGAGCTGCCTCACACCACCATGTTCTCCATTGGCTCCTCCCTTATTTATAAGAAATTGGTGGAAAAAGACTAACAAACTTCACCATCTTTTTATTTTTTAAGAATTAAGGGAAAGAGAGTGTCAAAGACTGAGCAGTCTTTTTTTTTTTCCCCTGCTCATATTTTCAGAGCCCTGAAAGAATATCCTTGATAGTGAAAGCTCTGTCATTGAATGTTCAGAAGTAATACATTTTAGACTCTTACCTCAGATAAAAGTGCAAGATATTATTGATTTCCATTACCAGCAGTTTAAAGATGCAGGGTTTGGGTGGTTTTCTTCTTTTTTTTTTTTTTCGTGGTAAGCTCTAATGACACAGTGTTAGAGGAACTACTGTGCGTTCAGTAGTGAGGAATGAAGCTGTAAAGGTCTGGAAGTTTGGAAAAGTTCAGATGCCTCAAAATGCTTGGATTCCTCTCAAAATTTTTTCTTCGCTGTATAAATCTACCACCCAGCTGTCATCCTCTGAGGAATTAGCAAAAAAGCGTATTTATAAGACAAATCGTTTGGCCGATGGAGAGAAATATGTTAGCAATATTTTTTTGATTCACATTTGAAAGTAGAATATTTCTTCCATTGCAGTCAGAAGTCAGGGCTGCGTGGAGGTTCTTTCCAGCAAACTTACAAAAGCCTTTTTCTTTCTGCAGGCATTTAGCCACACCACTGCGGGCTGTGATCTTGTCAGTTCTCATAAGCTACTAACACCAATGGTAACAAAATACTTTCCCTAGTTATAGGATGTACGTTTCCATGAATTGGTTTGGTTCATCTCATATATGAAGTGTCAAATCTTTTTTTTTTTTTTTTGAAAGCATGAAGAAGACTGGAAGAATTTTGAGCAGTTTTCTCACTGTTAAAAGCTAGTCAGGCGAGGAGAAGCCATTTCTTATAACTCAGTAATGGCAAAAACCTGTTGGGCACAGACACAGCCTGAAGGGCTGGTAGCACCTTTCTCTGTGGCTGTTCTGGTAAGGCAAGATGAGTAAATCAGGCAGACTCAGGCCCAAAGCACGTAAACGAGCTGGTAATTCACAGGACAAGATTTTGCATCTTCTGCAACGCAACCCAGCATCTGGGGTAATAACACCAGAAAAGACAAACTAAATGGGAACTCTCTCTCCTTTGCTATATAAGCAATTATCATTCAGGTGGATTTTAAAGGGCTTTACAGCCTAGTTCGTTTATACAATGTGTTAATGTGTATTACTTCTCTTGCCACCGAAAGCCAGCCACTGGCAGACCGAAACATGGCATCAGTTCAACAGCGCGTAGCAGCAAACTGCAGCATGGCAGGCACTGAGCACAGCAAACATCTCCAGCTGAAACAGCCCAGGGAGCGGCAGGAGGGAGCATTTACGTCGCACAGTGTGTATTCAGATAGGACGTGCAGCTTGAGGTGACTTGTGGAAAAAAATTCCCTGGGGTTGTGAGTGATCAGTGATGGGGACGAGCTTGATCCTGAGCCTTGCTTAGAAGAAGGCACTGCTAATGCTGCGGCACTGCCTGGCACCGTAGCATGGAGACATATCGTTGTTGACTCAAAGGGGAAAGAAACTTTTGGATATGTCGCCAGCACTACTAGCAAGAGCCGCTGAGTTTTCTCCTCTTAAATAGACCCTGCAGACATAAGCAGAGCTCAAAATCTGAGTTCCTCCGACAACTCTATTTTCATTTTGTAATATTTTAATTGGTAATACTTCTTTGAATAGGTAGTTATTAGCGAGAGAGATGCATTTGCTGCTCTACAGCAATAGGTCTCTCTTCCTGTAAAAGCAAAGCATTATGAATGCAAAAGACTTTTCTTGCTAACACCGTTGAGAGGATGGAAGTTCTGGTGGGAAAACTTCCAAGTGAAACTTTGGCTTCACTCAGCTGGAGTGGCACAGTCTCCATACTAACAGCACCTTTTTTTTTTTTTTTACCCCCCCACTTTTTTTTTTTTTTTTTAAACCACAAACTTCCCCGTGTCACAGCTCTGTGCAAATATTTCCCATATGTCAGCTGGCTGATCCAGTAATCACTTAGGGCTGGAGTGTAAATTACACAAGCGGCAGCACGCACACAAATATCTGACTTGCACGATTCTGTAATTCGGTGAGATTTAACTATGGTGAATTGAACTGTTTTTAAATTAAAACCTTTCTTTTAATAACTGTATAGATTCAGTGCTAGAAGGGCTATTATTCTGTCTCCCGCTTTACTCCTAGCCAATGGAGAATGTCTCGCTTGTGTTTTAATGGTGCCTCTCTTGCTGTTTGCTTTCTCAGTTTACTTTCATTTCTATCCAGTGTGCGGTCATTACACCATGAACTAGATTCTTTGGGTAGAAACTATCTTTTTTAGAACATCTAGAATGTGCATGGCATTTTGTAAACAAATTAATTAATAGTGTATGCTATTGTTTATTTTGTATCTGTAATACTGCTCTGGAGCAGTTGACTGCAATGTTTCAGACAGGGTAATAGCCCAAGAGTATTTTGATTTTAGGGAATTCTGGGAGGCTTTAAATTAATCTTTTCCTTCAAGGTGGTAGGAACGCACTCCTCAGTGCAGTGTGGGCTGAGTATACGCTGGTGTTCATGGGGGGCAGAAGAAATATAATGGTGTGGGGGATTTGGATTTCGGAGACTTTTTAAAAAGAAAAGCTTTTCAGAAAAAAATGCTGCGAACAGCTGTGGCTGCAGGTTTCACTCTCAGCTCCTGTGTGCTTGCTTGTGTGCGCAGGGTTCCTCTGGCCCCCCACAGTGCTGGGGCTGCGGGGCGGGCGGTGAGCTGGGAGAGACGGGGGCTGGCTCCGGGCTGTGAAGGGCTGGAGGAGCCCCCACTCCAAACTTCGCAATGGGTAGGAGCAAGAGCTGTTGCTGATGGAGTTACCTTCTCCCATCTCATCACCACTTTTAGTGTTACGCTCTGCACATGCAAAGATTTAAAAGTATCTTTGCAGCCACTTTTACTGACCAGTCTTTACACTGGCTGTTGAAGTTCCCATGCAAGCCTTCTGCTTGCCTCCTTTCCCTCTTGTTTTCCTTTCCTTTTTTTCCTATATTCCTTGATTTCCTATTTTTCTTGAGTTTCATCACTTCCAATTTCTTTTATTTTGTCCTACTTTGCCTCCTTTTTTTAGTTTCTTTCTCTCCTGTCTCCCTCTATTATTCCTCAACACTTTTTCTTGTAATGCAGTTGCAGGGATGGACATTGAATGCTGTGGAAAAATAGAATAAAAACGGTTTCTACAATGGAGATTTATTAGACTTATTTGTCCTTTCTCCCCAGCTCACGTTCATCTTCTCTTTCACAGTTCTATTGATAGTAAAAGCATATTTTTACACTGAACAATACTGTGAATGAATGTAGCCTAGAGTATGTCATGAGCAGACTCAGTCACAAGCATTGAAGCAGTTGTTGGGTTATTGCTGAAAAGAGGTTGTAAATTTGACATTTGAGTTGTATTGCTTACCTGCCGTTTTTATGAGTCTTTCTTTTCTTCTTTTCTTTTTTCTTTTTTTTTTTTTGTTTCTTTGTTTGTGGAAGTAAAAAAGATTTAAGCTCTCTTCCATGGTTTTGGGCAATATTTTTACCTAATCATGTAAAAGAATTAAAGGTAGGCTCTAGCCCTCCTCTTCAAGATTTAGGAGGAAAAAGCCCAAGCCCAAGAAGCAACTTGGTAGAATTTCTACATCATCGGTCGCGTTTGATATGAATTGGCTGAGCATGTCCCTGACAAGAACACGCACCAATGTGGACCCCTATATGACGTGAATTTTTGAGTAAGTATGCAGGTGCCTGCAGCCTTTCCTCCTCTGGGTGGCTGCCACAATCCAAAGAGTTAATGGAATTGGCTTCGATAAGGACCACGTAAACCAAGCTGGCTTGTACCAGTAGACAAGGCTTGATTCCTCAGGAAGATTTCTGAGTGGTTGTGAAGCTTCTTCGGGGATGAATCTGAGTTCTGGGGAGATTTAAATTGTGGGAAGTGGAAGTGCTGTGTGATTTTCCTTGGGTAGAGAGAGGAGCCCTCACAGAGAACAGTAGTCCTTGATTACGCATGAAGGTGCAAACTGCATCTCCCCGCACCTGCTGGAATAAAGCTGGCCTTAGATCTTCTTTCTAAAAATTCCTTTTAATGTCTCTGTACCAATCCTGTAGAAATCACATAGGAAGATGAAACTCATGTTGCCTCCAGTTGCAAAGGGAAGAAGTAGAGCAATTCTTTACCATACTTTCTATAACTGAGAATTATTTACTATAGCAATTATTTCTGGGGGTTCAGAGTAATTTTAGGATTTTTTTCTTTTTTTTTTTTCTGTTAAAAACCTGCAGAGATAAAAATGGCTCTTGCCACACTGGTACAGTGGCAACCACTGCAAAGCAAAGTGCTCCCCTGAGATGTGAAACTCAGCAGTTTCCCACTGAGTGCTGGACCAGCTGTGGAAGGAGGAGGAATAAAAGGTGATATGAGTTAGATTTATGCTGATGTATGAGGTGAGTGTAGATTTTTTGCTTAGAAGCAGCTAGAAGGTCATGGTATTTTACCAACTGAGATTTATACATTTGAAAATGAACCTCCAAATGGGAATGTTTCCAAAGTCTAATAAAGCAGAGCTATGCTCGTACACTGACCTTGGCAAGCCTGCAGGTAAGTTCCACAACTTCTACCACCTTATAAACACTAAGATGGGTTATATAGAAAAAACTATAGAGGCTCTATTTAGAGACTTATGGTAGCAAGTAGGCAGAAAAACTTCAAAACCACCAACTTAATTTATTGAAGGTCTCAACAGGAACATATAGGAAAAAATTCTGTCTTCCACTGCAAATATTCCCCCAGCAACAAAATCTACCCGCCAAGAGTACCCAGAATTTAAGGCAGGGGGTGGGGGAACCATGTTAAACCTATTCAGTAATACCACTAAACAAAACTCTAACGATGAACGTGAACCTGAATCTGTATTTTACCTGATTAGCTCAGCAAGGAAGCAAATGGCTGAGAGGTTTTTCAAGCTGTATTTCACCATTTATGTAATTGTATGTTATGGTTGTAGACAACGCAAGAGAACACCCACTGGGACTTACGCACATTTTTAAAGATTTCCGGCCTGTCTCTGGATTTCATAAAGGTTCTTAAAAGTTCTTTTTGTGGATCCAAGTTGGGAAAACACAGGTGAGATCAAGAAGCTGTTCCTAGTTCCAACTAAAATGCAGGTAATACCGTTTTAGGGTTCAGGATCTCTGCTTCCAGGGAGACAGATCGTGCCAGAAAAAAAACCCAGGCCAGAAGTGGAGCCTGGACCACTCCAGGGCACAAATTAGAGCAGTTTCAGGAAATGGCCACTCCCACCAGCATCCTCCCAGCTTGGTGCAGCAGGGCACCATGGCTCTGCCTGCGCTGGCTCTCTGCCACTCCTGAACTCTAGGAATTTCTAGAGGCAATTTATGCTGCCTTTGCTATATTGGAGCAGCATAAAGAGGCCCCAGTGAGTGATGGAATTATTTACCCATATAATTCCAGAAAGTGACAGGAATCACAGTCCTCACACCCATCTGTAATAATTTTGTATTAAACCATCATTAAGTTCTTCATTAAATCATTTTAAAAGTGTATTTTTTTTTTCTTGCAATGCCTTTCCAGGATCAGAAGAAAGCCAAATAATACTTTACATTAGTCACACAAAAATGGTGTTTTAAATTTTAGTATATCTTGTGATATGTTGTGTTTTTAGACTTTGTAAACCCAAGATGTATCTATGCCTCTGATGTATTTCAATGTGAAAAGTACTAAAAGGGGCTCTTCTAAATAACTAGGTACTGGTAATGGGTCTATTGTGTTTCCATGCACTCTTCTGCTCTAATAAACCTGAGAGCCACCCCCTTCATGGCCTTTCACGTTGAGATGTGCCCCAGAGCCGTATAATATTTTAGCATGAATAAGAGGTAGAGTGCACGATATGATAAGAATAAGCATGTGTGCTCTTTGGAGCTGCCAGTGTGTTCTGCCTTAGCAGAGTTGCTGAAGGGATGGGATTATGATCATGGTCCCAACTGCAGGAATTTTTGTTACATTATATAACTACCATAATTTTTTTTTTCCTAAGTTCTCCTTCTTGTTTTTCTTAAAGTTATTTTTTGTTATGTTTTTAACTTAGTAAAATGTGCAAGAGGTTGCTGATCAGTTTAGCAGTCTATCTTGTGTATCTCCGACAAACTGGTTCATACTTTAGGGCTGGGTTTAGTTT
Source organism: Larus michahellis (assembly GCF_964199755.1). NCBI lineage: Eukaryota > Metazoa > Chordata > Aves > Charadriiformes > Laridae > Larus > Larus michahellis. The sequence continues at coordinate 61,212,896 of NC_133900.1, read as the reverse complement.
CTAGAAGCGTATTTCACTATGCAAAACTGATTTGAGTTGTGGAGTCTTGCCAGTACTACTCATAAAGCGGACTCTCACCTAACATAAACTTTTTAGGGCTTATCCTACATCTGCAGTTCACCATTTGTGGAACACACAGCTCATGTGCTGGGGGATGTATGGAACTCCCAGCTGGTTTCATTAATGTAGGTTTCCAGTTGTGTGTTGGAGATCTCCTTTTGTCCTTGTTGAGCAATGTTTTTGCAATGATTTTGGCTCTTCCAGCAGCAAGTCTTTGAAATGGTGGAATTTATACTTGATTATATTAATAGGAAAAAAGTGTATAATTTTTTTCCAAGAGTCATGTTATTGCTCTTGTAAAGGAAGCATCATTCACCCGATATTGATCCCTCTCCTCTGGTTAGAAAGAAGGACTGGTCTTCCAGTTCTATGAAACAGTTTCTGGCACAGCAAATAGGAACCTTTTGCATTTAAATGTAATTGCTTTCTCATGAAAACAGAGAATAGTATCAAAGAGTTGTTCCTGGCCTGCATACCTTTTAACAGAAAAAACTGAACTTGCCTCTATTTTGGTGTGTTGCGTTCTTTGGTTTTGGTTTTGATTTTGTTTTGTTTGGTCTTGTTTGGTTTTTTGTTGTTGTTTTTGGTGGGTTTTGGTGTTTTTTTTTCTTTTTTATTTAATTTAATTACATAATATTTAAGTAATACAGCCAACTTTGAGTAGGAGATCTTACCTTATTCTAGTGCTCACTTGAGTCTTGCTGACTATATTGACTTTATATTTTGGGGCTCAGACCTGCACTCAGACCCAAATATGTCTTTTGTCTAAACTGTGTGAACGTAAGCCCGTAAATTGGTGTGGCCTTAAGTAAGCCTCAGTGCATGCCAGATGAGGCATCCTGGGACCGTGATATGTATCAGTACAGATCTGAGTTTGTCATTCTCCAGAGAGAGCACCTGCCAGGTGCATTGCAATTGCAGCTCTCCTGTGGTACCCTCATATGGTTCACGTCAGGCAGATAAGGTGAATGCAGGGTCCTTCTAAAAGAATACCAGGGAGGTAAATTGAATATTTAGGCAATGTATGCCAAGGTGGACCTCATAGTCTTGAGGATGCAGTGTCCTGAACAACCGTTTGGCAATTTGGGTACTTAAAGACAGATCAGGTTGTCTTTCAGCCTTTAGTATATTTTTATATACATAACCTTCCTAATCTGCAACACAAGCAAAACCTTTATAACCAGCAGGACTGTTTTGCGAAACAGAGTAGAGTGAACTGAAGGCTATAATACTATGTCTGTCTCACTTTATTTATTTTCTGTTTCTTCTCTGCCATACCTTTCTTTCCCCTGGAACTGGATATAGAAAAGCTCAGTTTTTGTCTTTTTCTATATTTTTGACATTATTTTGACTCACTATTGCCTCATTATTGATGTGCAAGAGTTTGCACATTATTTCCTCTCATGTTCACAAAATCCACAATTCTTGATCCGTACAGAATTTTATACATCTGCTCTTATATTCTCTTTTAAAGTATTTGAAACTGTGAGGCCTAGTGTATTGTCAGCAATTGATTTTGTAGGTCAGTTTGAATTTAGTCTTAGAATACACATACAAAGGGGCAGCTGCTTTGAACTGCTTGATCGCTGTATCAGGTACAATACAGAATCACATATATTAACCTTTATGGAGATACGTCTGCTGTAGACATCCACAGTGATTATAGTTCATTGAATACACAAACCCCACATCATTATACTGAACATGTGGGGCCTTGAAGGTAACCCCTCCACACCAGATGTCATAGTTCCCATCGGTTTTCTCACTTGTCTTCCTGATACAGTACAAAATCTTTAGACTGAATATACTGTCTGTGTAAATACAGTTTTACCGTGGGAGACAGGTACTCTAAAACTGAGAAGGCTAATTGCTCATGTCTTTGGAGATCAAGGAGACTTCTACACTCTCCGGAAGGGTGCATCTACATTAGTAATTTAGTGTCATGGAAGAGTGCTTTTGGTGCAGAGAATCGCTTTCCTGAAGGTAATGCGTATAATGAGAGTTGTGCTATGAACTGAAGCTCAGCAGTCTATGATGGGACAGCATACCATGTCTTATATTGCTTGTATTATACCTACAGAAGTCATATACAGATCAAACTTTTTAAACACAAAGTTTATAAATTATAGTGAGAGCTAATTAATTCACTATCAAGGAATAATTACAACCACTGAGAGACCGGACTGAAAAGCTGTTGCTAGTCCTTGTGAACGAAGTATGGGATATCTTGGTGAAGCCATTTGACAATCTACAACACTGCTTTCTCGGGAGTAAAAAATTATTTTTCCCATTGTCATATATCTGCAATGTCACATCTAACTGTTCTTAATCTTTCTGACAATATTGTTTTTTTAGAGATTAGAAAGAAGACATTTGAGGTGGGTATGGGGTGCTGCATGAAAAAAAATCGCAGGGCAGGTTGAAGCTGTGGATGTGTCAGAAAGTTCAGACCCCTGACTGGGAAGTTGCTACTCAAAGTTTGTAGTGAGGATCTTTTTCCCTGTCCTGTCCCCTCTCCCCAAGTCTAGCATTTGGCTTTATAGCACATTGGTCAGTTCTTCAGCCAGCGTTTCCTCAAACATTTATAGCTCCACTTTAAAGGTGGAATTCTCATCCTGAAGATGATAATCCTTCATCATGTAAAATGACCATGGTGTAATAAGATCTTCTTGCAGGGTGCAAATGTGTTATTAGGTGTCAGTCTGCAGGCTCGGGTCATCCACCAGCTGTTATTCTGCACAGGTTGTATTTTTTTGCAACATTTGGTGGAACATTTCAGGACTGCGGGATTATCTGAACCAGATGTGAAAAGCCATCTCCCTGACACAAGTGTGCAATTAGTCATAAGTGATTACCCATGACCCCTTATGTGCAAGGGGAGGGAAACTTAGGGCTAACTGCTGTCTGCACCTTAGCTGAAGAGGGCTATAAAAGTTCCCCTTTTTTACCTCTCAGACTTCAGCCAGTTTTCTGATTGTCCTTGCTTTTGAGATTTTTCAGGGAAATGTAAACCAGGAGTGACCTAGAAATCTGAGTCCTACTTGGAAAACCGTAACAGAAAGTCATTGAGAAAAAGACCTGAGTCCTAGATTTTCTGCACCTTTCTCTGTTGTTTGCAGTTACGAAGTCAGTGTAATGTCCCAGCTTCTCATGGATGAAGGGACTGGATCTGTCGCCCCAAGGGCAAGAAACAAATTAAGGACCTCTCTCTGGATAGATAACCCTTCTCTTTTGTATGGAGTAGGACTTCATTTTGAGTTACTTCTCCTGCTAACAGCTCCAGTAACATGACAAAGGGAGAGATAGAGGGTCTCACAAGGCTTTACCTGTCAGCATCAACACATTAATTCCTCCTGGAAACCGATAAGCAGTCAGCGCAATTCCTAGACCACTGCTCAAATACCATTTCTAAAAGCTGACAGCCCAGCTCAGTTTCTGGGTAGATCCGAGTGGCAGCTCTTTCCCTGTGTATCTTTAGAGCTCCTAATACATTGAGCTTCCTTTATCTGCTGAGATGTATGTTTGCTGACGTAGTTGAATAGGTGATTTTATAAAAATGTGGAAACCTTTGTAGAAATCCAGTTACATAGTTGTGATAGCATTGAGAACTGTGTGAAGCCTTTTATTATTTAGAACCAAATGGAAATCTCAAATGCTTTTGGCAAGCTATGTGTTAGCTTGTGTTCTTTAGTTGATTAATGATTTCCCTTTGTAGGACTGCGGTTCATCTTTACCTCTCCAGTGTGACTTTCACACCTGCTTTCCCTCAGTCATGGCCATAGGCTATAAATTGGTCAGGGGTCTACATTTATTTATGAAAGAAAGGGCCACAGCTCAGACACAGCAAAAGAAAAAAAGGTAAGTGGTGCTACATAGACTTTGAGCAGCAGGTGGAGATATAAGCCCCCACAGGTTGCAAGCTGTTGTCACAGAAGGTAGTAGTCAGTCAAAGATGACTAAATCAAATTGTCTTCTAGCTACTTTCTTCTCTTCATCCAAAATCACCACAGATTTATCAATACTAAGCCTTACTTGTTAGTTCCTGTCCATCTCTCTAATACAGCTAATCAACAGCTAATGCAGACTTGGAGGATACGGGGGAATCAAGGAGTATCATCTGCTTTCTGAAGACATTGCATGAAAGCAGAGCTGCTCCCTGACCCTTTCAGGGGACCTATGGCCAAGGAGCCCAGGATAAAGTACGTCTCACATGAGATCCTCAACAATCAGCACAATTGCCCGTGACTGGCTTTGGAAAAGGAACAGACCTTCACAATTTTGCTGCGGTTGCTAACCTACCTAACAGCTGGAGCACTAGACTTTCACCCACAGCCATGAGGATGGGTGCCAGCAGACCAGATCATATCTCCTACCCTATTGAAGTCAATAGCACATGGATAATTAGGGCCTGTGAGGGTTACCTCATCACAGCTACTTTTGTGGACAGTGGAAATTTGGATTGTCTGAATGAAGTGATGGTTTCTCAAGCATAGTGCCTTTACGGGAAACCAAGAGCCTGCCTTCCCTCAATGAGGTATTTAAAAGCTTTACCAGCCTACCTCTTCTTCTTCTCCACCCATCAGAGTGGGGTATAAACCACAGCTTGGCCAGTGAAGTCTTCCAGGCAGTTTTGGGTTCCCAGTGCCGGCCAGGCTCAGACAAAGAAGCTTTGGCGTTTGTTCCCTGGAGAAATTTTCCTTCCCTTCAATAGTGGTCAGTTCTTTCCGAATCTGCATGATTTTAAGTAAGAAGAAACAGCTCAGTTTAGATTTAAGCCTTTCATCATCTTTCTTGGAGGTTTTTTCCCCCCTTAAGTGCTTACAATCATGGCTGGGCTGCACGAAACACATTTACTTCTGAGTTTTCAAGCACTGCCTGCACTGTAAAATTTAATTGACATCAAGGGAAGAATATTTGTTGGTCAAACAACAATTTTTCAAGATTTATAGTTTCTATCACTCCTGGTTATGACCTTACCCTCCATCCCAGCCACCCCTCTCAGCATGCAGCTGAATTTTTCCAGTTTCATGGTACACTTGAAGTTCTTCAGAATTCAGTATTCATACTGAGTCCTGACAAAGCGTTGAGTGTTCGCCCGAATGTTCAGATAAATATTAGACCCTAGTATTGCCCTCCAGATGGAGAAAAAAAATCAAAACAACCTTTGGAGGTAAGGTCAACTCCATCCAATGCTTCCTTGTCAGCTGTGACAGCTCTGTCCTGACTGCATGCGTAGGCCCTGATCCTTCTCTGCAGCTGAACGGCTCCGGGCACAACCTGAGCAGAGGACGGGTGAGGGTTGGTGACATCTGTATGTGGACCTGGTCCCTGGGCAGCAAGTGAGATGCTGTTCCAACAAAAAGGGATTAGCACGAGTGAAAGAGAGCTCTGACTGTAATTTCCCTTTGGCAGCTTAGACACATGCTTAGCTTTGAATGTGGGAGCGGGTCCGTGGAAGCAAAACGGCCCGTTCACCTCCTCGCAGTGCGATACATACTGAAGCCTTGCGGGATCAGCACTCTTGTTTGGATTTCTGAATTCCTGCCAGATCAGGGCATTTAGTTTGGACCATAAGAGAAAGAGAAGCTGTTCACAAGGCTGGGGTCCAAATTTCCACACCATCTGATGTGTTTGGAGATCGGTGTGGAGGTTTGAGCCTTCCATAAAAGTAGAGGGAAAAGAAAGTAATGTTTAATAAAGAAATTAAATGAACAGGAAAAATAGGGAACGAATCCAGAGGGTGTCCCTCCATGTTCTTGGTCATCGTAAATTAGGAAGGGAGTAGCACTAAACAGAGAAAAAAGACAGACAGGGGACAATGGAATACTAAAACTAAAGATAAAACGAAGCCAGTTTTCAGTGGTACAGTGAGGGTGAAGGTGACTGAGTACTCACCTGCAGTTAAGAGTTAAGACTAATGTCATCTTTGGCAAATTCTGGCTGCAGGTGCTGGAGATTGAGATAGGAAATGGGAGTGTGGCAGCTCTGAGACCCGGTCTTGCACCAAGACAACGTGAGCAGCCCAGATCTCTTCTGTGGGACTGCTCCTGAAGTTCCCAGTTTGAGATCTTTGTGTGTCTGGCTGGAGAAAATCAGAATGTGCCTGATGTGGAGAACACTATATTTGGGTGATGGGGCTGATTTATATAAACACAAGACATCGGTAATGAATATTGTCATGATTAATTAAGATTGAAAATTGGAGAATTAGCAAGAAATGACATATAGTAATGTTTAATTGGAGAAAGTATTATCTCTGTTACCCTTTTTGAATCCTATTGCAGAAAATTGCCATCAGATGAAATTACCATACCTATTAAGTTGATGGGAAAATTACTTTAAGAAGAAAGGCCTGGTGCTTCATAATAAAGGTGGTGTAAATTTTACAGTAGTTCTTAACAGCCAAAAAAAGAAAAAGATTAATGGAAACATCTATATTTCACTGCATAAAAGCCAAATCAGGAGCAGAGTCATGAGTTTCCTTCTGAACACCGCTTCCGTATTTGGAGTGATTTTCACTTTCTTTCCAAAAAACTAGGAACGTGCTTCAAAATTTTAAGTGTCCAGTGTGTCAGCAAGAGTTTTAAATACCATTAAAGCCCTCTTAATTCAAAAGAAAAAATAATATTAAGTGCTGTCAAACCACAGAATGTAAATGATGACTGAATCACCTGGCACTGTCTCTTTAACTCAAGACCTGCCACGTCTGAATGTGTGGGGCGGTTTTATTTTCCTATCTTGGGGCTGCTGCTTCTCCGTTCCCCTCTCCTCCGTGTGAGTTTATTTTCCATTCTGTTTTTTGTTGTTTAGGTAGGTGCAGTAATGGCATTCCCAGGGCAGCACTGGGAAGCACTGCCTTCCTTTCTGGAATAGGAAAGCAAAAGCTATTTCAAAGCTGAAATCTGATTATGCAGAGCACCCTGCATTTGGGGGAAATTTTCATGAGGCTAAACATAAAACGCTATCATGTACATTTCTTCCAATGGCCAAGGAGGGATATATATTAAACAATCTGATCTTTAATCCCTGGTATTAGATTATTTATTTGTTTTAGGCAATGAGGGATGTTATTTGATCTTTTCCTCACTGCCATTTGTCTTGCCGTCTACTCTGCAGATGCACTGGGAAAAGATTATGTTCCTTCATCTCCCAAATAAGCTTTTTGTTTGTTTGTCATGGCTTTTGTACAGCTTTCAAGCCTGAATTTCTGTGTGGGCTTAGGTAAATTTCTCTTCTCCTTGAAGCTAAAAAATACAATAACCTGCTTAAAGGAATCAAGCTATGAAAACAGAACCTTTTTCTTGTGCACCAGTTAATCCACAAGATGTTTAGGAGCATAGTATCTGAGTGGACACACCTTTGAAAGATAATAAAAATAATTTGATAAAAGCTTAAATTAATGTAAAATACTGAAATAAGACCTTTGAAATGTTCGTTGCAACTCTTCAATATGTGATTTAGAAATTTTGTTAAATAAATATGCTAATTCATGCACACATACGTGAAAGCTATAGGACTTGAAAAATAGTGTTACCTTTCTCCGTTGAAAGCATTTAATACTCTCCCTTACATCTTCATCATCCTTAACTCATTAATTCTCGCTACGCTTCCCTGAGGAAAGGGAATATTGCTACCATATTATATGTAGAGAGCTGAGGCAGGGAGATGTTAGAGCCTGGACTCGTAAGGGAATTTCATGGTGTAAATCCTCCAATTATGCTGATATCAGTGGGACTTGGATGCCTGTGCACCTGGGAACCTCTGTGATCTGTGCTGAAATTTTTTTGGCCAAGAAAACACCAGGAGCCTGGGTCAGGCAGGAAACTGAAGCTGAGATTGCAGAGATGTTAGGTTAGTGCTGCAGCCAGTGGGTAGCGGTTCTTTCTGCTGCTTTCTCCTCTTCAGCTGCCCACCTCCCAGTCCTCACAGGCATTTGCTCATATAATGCCTCATCCTACAGGATCAGATCTTTTAGCTTGCTGAACATTCAAGGTAGCTGTAGCTCACTGTCTTGACTTTGCAAACGAGGATCCCTGGCAGGCACCTGATAACCAGTTTGTTCCAAAAGTTGAGGTGGGAGGCTGAGTAATACAGCATAAGCTGTGTTACAAGTTTCAAAAAGTTGACTATTGCTGAGCTACTGATCCTTTTCCAAACAGCTTTGTGAGTACCCAGTCCTTGTGGCATCCACAATATTCCAGGTAAGTCATGTCTTTAAATTCTGTTTGAAAACAACGTTCTTTTTATTCCCTTTTTAAGTTTTCCTTTATTGCCACATTCTGTAGGTGAAAGCTGTGAATTGCATTAGGAGTTTTTATTCCTTTGCCGTGACAGATTGTCACCTTAAAAATTCTTTAAATTCTACAATTCCTTGATTCCTTTCTAGGAAAGCATAGGAAAGATGATATTTTGGATTAGAAATCCCAACTGAAGTATCACCATTTCATTGTTTACTTAGATTAAGCTAAAAACATTTGTCATTAGGAACGCAAGAGGTAATTTCCTGCCAGAACACCCAAACCTTTGACATTTTTCCTTCAAAAATCCTTAAATGTGTGGTAGAGTATCAAAGCCTTTTCCCTACCATCATCAGCAAAGGTCAATGGTTTCTGACAGATGCATATTAGGCCTGACTTAATTATGACTGAGTGCCACAGTGTTTTATAACATCTGTTATCCAGTGACTAAGAAGTGTCTATAATTCTATTTTTTTAAAGGACTAGCAGATGAAAATGACAATTTCAGTTGGGAAATCTGAACTGGCAGAAGGGAAAAAAAAAAAAGGTCCTTTTTTCCTGGAATATTTCTAGTAATTGCTATAATTTTGAAGCAACTCAAACTTTAAAAATTCCCACACGTGGCCTTGACAAGGTCAGCAAGGCCTCAGTAACTTTTATGTTTCCTGCATGATCCCTGCAGGTTAAAGAGAGGGCCTCACTGAAAGGAGGCCAGCCTGCAGAATAAAAGCTTTCCTATAGCCCTGAGGAGCAGCTGTTCCTGGGCTGCTATAACCACTCTCCAAAAAGCCCATTTGCACAACTCAAGCAAAAATCTACCTGCTAGATCATTAAAATGTCAGATTGCTCCGGTCACATAAACCGTTTCACAAATAAAGATCCTTGCTTGGGCTCCAGCGTTCAAGAGTAGAGGCTGAGTACGACTGCCCTGCTCGGGCACAGCTTACAGCCGCTGCTCGTTGTGCTTTAGCGATTTTAGGTTGTTATTCACCGTGAGGGCACTTAAGCATCTCTCATGTAAAATGAACAGTAATCAACAAAGCTGTACGGAACTTCATGGAGTCCTTGCTGACTTTTTTTAAGAAAAAACATTTGTGTTAAAGTCACGGGGTTTATTTTCAATTATTTATTTTTTTTATTGTAGATTTTATTCATTGCTTTTTCAGGAGAGCTGGAGTTTCAGATGAAGATAGTGATATGCAAGTGTCTTGTAGTAGGGGCACATCAGAAGCAAAGCCCAACCCTTCAGCAGATTTTTCATGGTCTGTGACACTCGGACAGTTTGTATTTCAAGTACAGCATTACACAAAGCACTCTCAAGCCTGAGAAGTTCTGCTCAGCGGTTGGTGCTGAGGTGCTGCAGTGCACAGTATCCAGAATAGTGAAACTGGTCATGTGTCTAATGTACAGAATTGGGGCGAAATCCTGACTCTAAACCATTTACTACAAGACAGCCAGGTTTTATCAGCTTGTTTCCATTTCTGGTCTTCTCCAGACTGCCTGTACCACCCTGGGCAATTCATTTGGCCTCTGAGGCACACATTTGTCTACTCCAGCTCTATACACCTAAATAAGGTGCCTAAGCTAGGAGCCTGGGCACCCACAAGTTTTTCAGTTCTCAGTGTACAGACAGCATAGACACAACAGTTAAGGCTGTGGGAAGGTCTGAACCATGCTCCAAAAGTGTCTGTCTGCTGAATGGAGATAACATATGACACTAACTTCAGACCTGGTGTTAGGTGAATGAATAAACAATTCAAAGCCTTGCTTCCTTACCTGAAAAACTAGGGAAATGCTTTCTCGGTGTATGTGTCTGTTGTTGAAGTCCTCACAGTCAGTACCAGGAAGATTGGTGCTGCTGTGACTGTCAGAGATGGTGCAAACCCTGGGGGAACACTCTCTCCCCTGGAACAGTCTTCAGATGAGGTGAAATATATCCTGAATTCGCTTTCCTGACTTGCAAATCAGGCAAAGGATCTGCTTTCCAAGCAAGGATGCTTTCTGAAAAGCACAGGGCTTCTCAAATAGCTGAACTGGGTCATTCAGATTTGGACATAAATACATCTCAAAATGCCAAAGGTTCATTTGGGCTGGGTCTGAATAAAACATTGGAAAGTTTTAATCCCAGAACAGTGCCCCATGCTTGGTTTTCTCTGAACTTGAAGCTAGGTATCCTTATGAGATGAAATTTTACTGCACCGGTCTTCCAGGGAAATTTGTCTGAGCTTTCTCTCTGCATTTCTGAATTACTGCTAAAATTTGTGATTGTTGAGTTACAGACAGAATCCTAATCTAGAAGCAATAATAGGATCTGAGGCTCTGCACATGTTTCAAGGTTTGGGAGATGGAAACTTTTCTGTTGAATAGAAATGCATATTTATCACTCAGCAAATCGCAAGTAATTTTTCTAAGTGGCAAGTTCAGGAGCTAACAACTAATGGAGTGACATGTGAGGATAATTACAGACCATTTAAAAACTGCTGGACAATTCATCAGATCTTGCTTCATTTGTCATGAATGTACAAAAGCTGCTATACATTATTATGCCCATACTGTACTGCACTAGAGTACCCTAGGTGGGGATGGCTTTGATTATTTCCTTTTCCTGATGGACAAATATTGAGCTGCTACTTAGTTTGAACGGTTTTCTTATTCATACAGATCTCTCAGTGGCTCTAGCTGAAATGAAAATGAAATATTAGATAGTTCACTGCAAAGTCAAAGGGAATGGGTTTTAGTGAAGTAGCTAAAGGGGATGAAGAGATTAAGATTCACTACTGATTGGAGAGAGTTTTTTTTATTTTCTGGAGGATCTTGACGCACACCAGAATTAGTACCTCATTTGTATCTATTGTACGATAATTACTAGTACATTGTACGCATTAACTTTTAGTTGCTATTTACAATTAAAAAAAATAATCTGTATTGAAACTTAGTTGTACCTGTTTGATAGCATCACAAAGTGCAACCAGGATGCTGGGTACTAAGTGGTTTTGCCAAAATATCTGATGAAAAGAAACTGTTACAGCAGGGCAGATTCTAGGTACTGTTCCTGTATCTGTTAGTATCGTTGCTTACTGCAACAACATCAGCTGAGGCTGGATCTCACTGGAAAGAAAGGACCATTAATCTCTGCTGTTTGGACTGGGATACACTATTTGGAAAAAATAAAAGTGCAAATATTGTCGATGATAACAGTAATGCAGGGAAAAAAAATCTCTGAATTATTTTTATTCACTATGCAATCATTTCCATAATCCTTCATTTTTTTTTTTTTTATATTTATGCATTGTCTGCATTTAAATAAGGGTCTGTTATGTTATTGAGGGGATGGACTGGATTTTCACTTGTTTTTTTTTTTTTTCTCTTGTTTGAAACAAGGGAAGGGCTGAAGGTCGTGCATGTGGCAGGAGTCCATAACCCCTGACTGCAGGAGCTATTGGTAGGATCTTTCAGGCAGGGTGCAATGCAGATCCCAATTTGCCTTTGGTTGTTGTTGAATTCTGGCCCACTTGAAGCCGAAGACAAAACCCTTACCCACTTAAATGGAGTTGGAGCCTTTAGATGTGGGTGGCTGTTAATGATTTCTTTCATCTATTCTTTTCTCTTGTTTATGCTTCTGTACATTTTTGTTTCTACTGGCAGCGTTGAATAGCTGATTTTCAGCCTGACCATTTTTGTTTCATGAAACTGGTATCTATGAGTGGGATAAGGGCAAAAGAATACATTATGCTACAGGTGGCATGGGCTACATATATCAGGCCTCTATTCTTAGGACCAGGGTCAAAACTGAGGTTGTAGATTAGTTGTGTAACAAGGTGTCAGAAAATATTCCACAAATAAACAGAACATGGTTAACTCAACACTTTGAATTTATAGAAAGTCTAAATTAGATCCTTAAAATAACATGATTATTGCTAAGTTCTAGCCTGAAGCTAAAATGGGGTTCTACTTTGAATGAAGGAGCTCCCAACTGGCAGGAACTTAAAAGGTAACTTAATATGCTGCACTACCAGAAATATAACAGACTGCTTATTGGGACATGTTTAAAAAAGAGAATGTATCATAGTTTTCTGATCTCACTGATAACGTATTTCTACAAATAACACCGGAGACAAGTGAAATCTGTTTTATGGTTTGCAAGAAATCAACGGGACAAAACCCGAGTTTCAGTTAGAGCAGTTCTACATATACAGAGGACTCCCAGCAGAATCTTTAAAAATAAGCATATGTTTCCCCAATGACATCATATTTTTGTTATCTGCATTGTACCATAGTAATTTTTTTTTCAAATAAGAGACAAAGAAGGCTACAGAAAAGTTAGAGACCATAACATTTCAATTTAGTTCTCTTTATTCCTACTACTATGTTTAAAATATTTTGGTTAAGTAATGATGTAGTTAAAAATCAGGGACGGTGAGTACTTCCAGGGCTGAAAACCATGTAAAATACTGCAGAAATTGGACTTAATGTTTTATTTTCCCTACAGATTTTAAAGAAGAGATTAATATACCTGCTCACTGAAGTATTTAAGGGGAAGTAGCAAATAGAGATTAATCTTTTAGTTCTCAGTTAAATCTTCAGTTCTATTTTAAGTTCTGTTGTTGGAACATTAAGGTTGTTTCTGTCAATCCAGTATACTTGGTGGAATGAAAAAATAGTATACAAGAGTAAAGAAATTGTATGCGGTAACTTTAGTATATTTCATGCGAAGTAGCAAATAAGTAATTCCAAGTTTTAATGGCCACATCTGGTAATTAGAGTCTGTATACATGTGTATAAATTTCCTTTGTGATCAGTGAAGATTTTGCTTCTGCAATGTCTGCGGGTTTATTAGGTATATTCATATTAAGCATATGTGAAAGGTTTCTCTTGTACGAGTTGAACCTAACTGTTCTATGGCTGGTAGGCAGGAGCAGCTCCTTTCAAGATGTATGCTGTTTCTAATAGAAATCTGCATGAAAATCTGTGAATGAAATTTGGTATCAGTATCTAAACCACAGGTTCTCATCTGGTGTAGCTTTTCTTTCTCTATCGCCAAAAGAAATTAGAGTGTTCTGGATTATTCAATTGAAAAATTTAATTAAAACAAAAGAAAAATAACCCTTAGAGACATGAATGTAAAAATGCCTGTACCTATTTCTTCTGGCTTGGAGCATAGAGCTCCTTTTTAAGTGGCTTTTAAAAGGGCACAGGATGGACATAATGGGACTATACCTAAGAAGAGATGCACCTATGGTGTGGAGCACAATAAAACCTTCCTTCGAGGTTATATGAGAGGATGTTGGTATAGAAAGGTATACAGAAATGCTCTCTAGAGCCTAACAGACCTGTAAGCGCCATCGTTGTTTATGACATGTTCACAAAGCTAAATTTCATAGCTGATGCAGAGACACTGCGTAAAACATCCACATCCAGCTGTATATCAGTCCAGGATCACAGCTTTTGTTTGCAACACTATTATCATTTCAACTCCTTCAGCTCAGAAAACATTAGCTCGTGTAAATCACCTGATGTCCCTGCTTTCAATGCAGTTGTGCTGACCTGTGCCACTTAAGAGCCTAGACTATGAATTGCGTGGGGCTGCAGTAATTTAATTCTCTGTGTATGTTAACTGTTATTACCACACTCGTCTGTGGTTCAGGTTGGTTTAAATGGAATTTTTATTTTTGACCATCATAAGTTTCTGCCTTCTCCTAGGCAGAACTTATGCAAGTGACAATATCCTTCCTTGTAAAAGAGGTTGAAGGCAGTATTTAGGAGATGAATTAACCATTTCCAGACACCGATTTTCATTTGGATTCAAAGATTTTAGAAGGTACTTGCAGGTGCTGCATGGGGGAGCAATATATAACATTTGAGAATATTTCCCTTGACTTAACAGTTTGCATCTTCACTTTTCTATCAGCTTGCACAAAAGGAAAACCCCGGTACCTTGAGCAAGAACTTCAAGCACAATGTTAATGTCAGAATTTTCCTGGTATGGGCTCAGCTGCTATAGAGGTAACGAGGAAAATCAGAGAGACAGAGAGACAGAGCAAACCTTAAACCAGCGATCGCTGCTGTCTTCATGATTCAGTCCAGGCCATCCACCAGCATAACGCTGTGTTTCCATCCTCTGCTTTCAGTGGAAGTTGTGCTTGGCATGGCTGCACTCTTAAGAGCATTTGGACAAATAAATAACATCCCTCTTCGTTATTTATTTGCCTTCAAATTTTAATCAGTATTTGTGTAATCAGTAGTAATTTACTACATTCCTATTCAAAGAAATTGGCACAGTGTTTATATATAATCACCCAACGTAGCTGTTTTATTTAAGTACTGGGTTCTAAATACACATAAATTCAGCAATTATCACTGGAACAAATTTTAGTCTTTGAAGTGAATTATACCAGGAGGAGTTTTCTGTAGTTGAAATTGGAAAAACAAACAAAAAAAGGCTTCACTTGCCCAGCTGAGGTATCTGACTGTGACTTTCATGCATATGCGCTAGGTGTTTGATTTTTGGGTGAAAAATGTATAAAATTTTAGGAAAGCTTTTAAGTGACAAAATGCAGGACTTCCCTCAGCCACACGCAAGTGCACTGTTTGGGTTGTGAGGTTACAAAATCTGCCTTTTCCCTTTGATTGGTTTTGCTTCCACATAAAACAGCTAAACCAAATACTGAATAAAGTGTTGATAGTATTTTAGCCTTTTTTTTCTACCCTGGGCTTAGCAGGTGTGGGCATCTGTGCCCGTGGGGTCTGAGGCTGTTTGTTAGATCTTTCTAATGCAGTTTACAAGGACAAGCCTATTCACCTGAGCTGGAACTGATGTGAATGAGTTCTCTGCCGCTCCGCACCGGAGCAGCTATGGGATATGTCTTTATGCTGTGGTTGGTTAGAGCTGGGAATAAAGTGCCAAAGTCAGCAGCTGAAATAAGTAGAGTAAATCAAGTTAAGAGGGAACAGGACAACATTTTGGAAAAGGAGGGAATACGGGGTAAAACCATTACCTAGAAGCTCAGGGTTAAGATGATGAGATATAAATTGATTGGTATTTCCTGGGTTTATAAGGGCAGACCCTGGCGGATGACATCATCACCTGTTGGGTTTTCATGTTGCCATGCACCTACGTGGGCTGCCGGGATGCTGCAGATCCTGCTTTCCCTTAAAACCCACAGGAATTTTAACTGAACAATCCATGCAGGGTCAGATCCTTTACAACACTTTTAAAAAAGCTTATGATGGTCCTCGGTCATCTATGTTGATGATTGTAAGTCGCATTCATGTGGACATCTACTGTAAAAATGTGCTTCAGGGTTTGCAGACACATGAGCCTGCAACAATTTAATTACCTGTGTTTAATGCAAATTCCTACATGAACATACACATTTCTGATTAAGTGAATGGTTAGCTTACTTTGCTCCCAACTGACTCAAAGTTGCCTAGAAATAAGCTGGATTTTAATGAAGGCAAGACATTTATTCTAAATTAAACTCTTTACAGTCTCACCTTAGATTTAATTGGTGTAGTCTTTAAAGCATTTAAGTGATGAATATTTGATGACGATCTAGGAAAAGTAGTATTATTCCTCATGGTAAGAATTTTAAGCCCACATGATATGAAGATGGGGCATTCAAAAAGGGGTTGATGAGGCCCCAGCCTAACTGTGGGGGATAGAGAGGTACACCATTGCAACCACATAGTGTGATACAAGAGCCTGAAGTTCCAATATGAGGATAATTCCTTCTTTACCAAGACAGCCTTATTTGTGAGGTGTCTGTTCCTCAAGGTTTTATTCAGCAGTGCTTTGGTGGTCTGGAAGATTTCTCCCTCCTACTGTGGAATCAGAGGTGGTTGGAAGCAAGAAGCTTTCCACCACAGGACTGCCTGCAAATGTGCTTCTCTTCTGGTCCTTGAGGAAACAAGAGATAAAAGGGCAGATAACAAAAGACCCAGATGTTCTCCTACCCAAAACCCAACCAGAGGTCATAGAAGGCTGCTAGGAGTAACGACAAAGTATTTCACGGCTTGCAGGAGTGAGCAAGTCTGGTGGGTTGAAAATTCAAGACAAGAAGACAAGAGTTATGGCAAGTGAAACATCTTGCTGCACCCTTGCCCTTAGTTTTCATCGAGAACACTGGAAATCCAGGCCCAGAATGAATTAGTGAGTGAACAAAGTGATTCAATGCTTTTACAGGGCTCTGCTGTTCGCCATTTTTTAGGAGATTTCAAAACTTTTACTAGTTTGGTTTCATTTTCTTAAAGAATGGCTGTTCCTTGAACCAAGAAACTGTATTCAGTTATGGGGTTATGTTTTCTGAATGCCATCAAGGACAAGAACAGTAATATTACAAGGCTTGGTGCAATTGACTGTGGAGAAATAAGCACTCGTATCCCATCAGCTGCCGGCTGTGACATATGCAAGAGAGAGTCTGGAAAGTCTAAGCATGCATCTGAAATGCTGCAAAATCAATAATACTTACTGAGGTTATCAAAGCCTCTTCATACGATGTGTTTCATATCGTCTGTCACTGGCATTATGGTAATGGCTCCGTAATGGCTCCTAAGTGCTGCAGTAGGATTTACAATTTGGTGTATGATTAAAATAGGGGATTGTGCTAAGGAATTGGTGTGTATTTTCAAAATTATTAGACACAGTTGGAAACATACCTGAAAGCAAGACTGCCTTCACATAACATATTGCCAGAACTAACTACTTTGATTTCTTAAGACTAGATGATGATTGTTTGATCATTTTATTAAATAAAAAAAAAAAAGTCTAGGTGTCAAAGAGTTTCCTTATGTCTAAACAAGTGTTATTAACTTCAATTATGGCTGCCAGGTGGAGAACTGTGCAGTTCTTTTACCATGTTTCAAAATATTTCATTTAGACATTTTGGAAAAACATACATCCCTATTCATAACCCCTGTTACTGTTCTGATTTATAGGTTCTGCTCCACTGTAAATCATTCAAAATGAAAAAATTAAATTTTATGGCATCAAACTTATGTGGCATCGTGCCTGAGCAAAGGGGAGAAGGAATGCGATTCTTATGCTGCCAATTACTATTGAACTTGATTTTTTTTTTTAACAGATGGCTGATACACACTTATAGAGAAAGGTAAAGTATACTTATTCTTTATTTGGACTTTGAGTTAAAAATAAAACATTCTCTTCAATCATTTTTTCCAGTTGTTTATAAAACTTTGACTCATAAGGATTTTTTTTTTTAAATTATACAAATATTTGCATCTGAAATACAGAAAATTTTGGTTTCAGTCCATGCACTTTAATTGCTGTGGATGGTTAAATGTATCATTCATTTAGTCTGACAGGCTCTTGCAGAAAAAAGGGTTGCTGTGTCAGAAGTGGCATAGGGAGAAGTGTGAAATCTTATCTTTTAAGTGGAGAGAGAATCTTGAAATATATTAAAAATCTGGCCTGTGTTCTCTAGTGAGGAAGAGATTTTGAATGAGGGGATATGACATTACATTTTGTAAAAGTTGATATTCTTTGCTTTACTTATTCCCTACTACACTTTATCAACGCCAGCGAACATCAGTGACCTGGCATGATTCCTGACTATGAAGTGGTTCTTTTTTGGCAGAAGAAATTTCTGCTCCAGTTTCTGAGGGTTTCCTGGAAAGCATGATGGCATTATAGGCTTAGATGTAACTTTAACTCATGAAACAATGCAGGAGCTGGTTTTAAACTCCAGTTGAGGTAACTAATAAAGTAATTTTAGGAGCATGCAGCTCAGTAGTTGCCAATGTAGACTTTTCAGATATTCATACATTTGAAATACCAGAGGACATGATTTAAAGGCCTGAGATGATGGAGAGTCACCTTAGAAATGTGGAAATGGGTACCTGGTCATATCTCAGATGTCTCTCCTGCCACAAATTCTCCTGTTTTAACGAAGTTCCCCTTGCTTTAGCTGGGAAATCTGTTCATCGCCTCATCCTGCATTTCTCAGCCCAGCCAAATCCCCTAAATGTATGGGTGCATCCTTAAGACCTTACAGGCAGATGAAAACGTGTCAGGACCTTTGAGAGGGGCTGTCTACATTTTCATCATGTCTTGGGCAGAGTCTTGGTCATATAAGAGATGATCAGGGCCCTTGAACACATCCTTACTGTAGCAAAGTGGTTAATAATTAGTATTTTAAAGAAACTTTGAGACATACCTAATAGCAGAAGGTCTTCTTGACTAGTATAAGGTGGGAAAGGCAGCCCCTAGTAACAGCACTGAACCTCCAAGCACCAGTCATCAAACTCTACCCGTTCCATATGGACTGTGGGCACTCTTTCAACTCTGGTGAACATTTTGGTTTTAATAAAAAACTATACTGAAAACTATACTAAAAAAGAGTAGTAAAAAACATTGGCAGAAAGGGATAATGGCTGAGCCACGTCTTTATTTGCCTCTATTAAATTAATATAGTCAAATAAACTGTATCTGATTTTTTCGATATGTTCAAATTGTAAGACTGATTTTCAGATCATGTATAATTCCATGTATTACTTATGTTAATAGAGAGATTTGCAGCCTTTCCTTTTATAGCACGTATGATTTTATCTCATTTTGATTACATGAAGGTTGCTTTGAAATATCTGTTAAAACCTTATCTGTAAAATGAAATGAATATGGAAATATCTGATGTCCATGTTGTAGGTAACAAAAACAATATAAATGTTAACAACATTCTCTTTAAACGCAGAATCAAATATATTAAGTACCTTGGGGTTAAGATTTTAACTTCCTTAGATTTATGGTAAGAATTAAAACATCCTCTCTTGTTACATTTATAAACATAGAGCTCATTAGATGAAGGAAATTTCCTTTATCATTAATAGGTCACATTAATGTGATAAAAATGTCTACACTCTCAATAAATTTTATTCTTATTTTAAGCAGTTACCACATATAGTGTTTATCCTTAAAAACTCTCAATAGCACTTTTATATCCTCCAATTGAAATAATAAAGAGCAAAGAATAAAAAGAAGGAAATTAATCCTCCCCTGGGAAACAGGAAGACTAGCACTGCCAGATTTTAAGTTGTAGCATTGATTTGCTAAGCTTAAGCATTTTCTTCTCTCTTTCCATGATTTAAATGGGGAAACGAGTATCCTTGCTGAAGGATGTTGAAATTAAATGCAAAAATTTTCTTCTAGGAAACACTTTTGTGTAAGGGACCTGATACTTCCTTCCGCTCTGCATCACTTTGTTAGCCAGAACGGACACTTCTGGAAGCTGGAAGAAGTAAGAGTCTTATTTATTTTTGGAGATACTGACTATCATAACATAGCACACTCTAACAACATAAAGTGGAGGGAAGGCAAAACTGGATGAGACTCAGTGCTCACATAGCCCTGACTGCGAGAGCGACCACTCACAAACTTTTTCCTTTTTTATATTATTTTTATCGATTCCAGGTCTGGTTTCATTTGGAGTAAATGCCAATCTTCCTACTGGACGTAAACAGAAAAGTTGTCAAACTCTGTGTTGTCTAGGCAGTAATTCACAAAGTCGAAATACAAAACATTCACAAATTCAGAGAGAATTTGTTGGTGGTCTGCAGAGAGCAGACTGGTCAATCTGTGTGGGATTTATTTGTGGTTTCGAACTGCTGTTGCATGTGTTCGATTTATTCACTGTGAAATGAAAATGTTCTGTGGAGTTACAAAGTTATCTGGAAACAAGGGGCTAATGGTATGTAAGATAAGGATTAAGAAGACAATAGCCAGACCTATGGTAAGAACTAAAACTGCTGTGGAAAATCCATGTTGTTCAGAGTAGTGAATGAAGCAAAGGGATAAAACTGGCACGGCAGAGGACTCGGCTTCCAAGAACAGCATGGAGGCAGGATGGGTGAGGAAAAGGGGTGATGATATCTGTGATCTATGGGAGCAAGTGATTTCATGTGTATATCTGTATGTGTGTGTGAGCATGTGTGCGAGATAGAGAAAGTAAGTCAGGGAGTGACTGTACGCCTCATTTTTTTCAAAAAGTTAAAAAAATCGCAGCCTTCTTGCAACTGAAAACTGTGGACATTCTTTACAATTAGAACTCTCTATCAAAAAAACCCTAATTAATCTGTCTGAACTGATATATTTTGGTGGAGAAATGAAACTTTTAATGAAATTTTATTTTGAAAAAATGCACATCAAGTGTTAGATCAGGGAGGTAAAACTTCATTTTTTATTTAAAATGGCTCTTCTGGCTTTGAAAGTTGTTCTATAATACAGAATTCTGTTTGAAATCTATCAGCAAATGTAACTGCAGTTAAATTCGAAATAAAGGTTTTGGGTGGTCAAAGTGACAGGATTTCATTGGTAGGAATTTTTGAAGTTTGGCTTTTCATTACGGTTGAAATTTTTTGGAAATGTCAGAATTTCTCATGTAACAGAAATTCGGATTTTTTTTCATCTATATACCTCATACTATTTTGCTACTTCAGTAGTGGCTGTATCAGCCACAGAATCATTGTCGATACACAAAGAAGCGATGGGACTCCCATCTACCCCACTAGTGTCCCAGTAGTAGAAAATGCTGTAATATCTGTCTCCTGAGCAATTAGAGTAAGTGTGGACGGATGGAGACAAGGTACAAGACTGATGTTCAGGCAAGATTCTGTTGTTTTACATATAGCTAGAAGAAGCTGCATTTAATTTTACAGTGTCTCTCAGCATACCACATCCATGTTAATGTGTGAAAAGTTTTTAGAATTTAGATGTTGGGAAAGTACAGCGCTCTCAAAGTGAAGAGAGTTTAGCACTGAGCCCCAGCCCCTCCAAGGATAAAACACATCATTGAAATAATTGTCATTTCTCTCATAATGTGCATGTTACAGTATGGTCATACGTGTACAGTATGGTCACAGCATAGCGTCAACTTTCATTACGTAGTTTATTTGCTTCATAAATGCCTTAATTACTATTACACTTCTGCAGGATGAAGCCTAGAGAAAATCTCTCTCTTGGACGTGCCTGTGATAGTAGATCATCTGTTAGAAGATAAATTCTCCTTTCCTAGAAAAGGTAAAGCAAGTGGAGGTTTATTACAAATTTTTTTCCCTTGGGGTGTTGTCTAAAGCATTTCTTTTCAAAAGAGGATGAATGAGCCTTGACTTCTCCATAATATGATGGCGATACACTTTTAATGTGCTAAGGAAAGCATAAGGCAGCAACATTCCCCCCCCGCCTCAGTTTGGAGGATTAAACCATGATTAGGGAAGGAGTAGTCTCTCAGTAATCACCACCACCTTGGATGCCTAGACTTACAAAAGTCAAAACCAAGTCAAACTCAGGAATTAGGTTTGCTGAGAGTCTTTTATCAAAGGAGGGACACTCAACTGCTAATCCAGAAAAGTATCCTTGGGCTGTCTTCAGTAGAAACAGTAATTTAAGGACGGTACAGTAATTAAAACAAAATACTTTCTCAAGGGGTAGATGCCTGGTTAGTACTCTGAATTTTACAAGTAAATCTTTGACACTGTAGACTATCATTTCCATTAGCTTTTAGCAAGCCTAAATAGGTTATGATCCGGCTTGGTTTCTGTAGTATTCACGTAGTTTTGTTATGGCTGTCCTAGCAATGGGCAAGTCTCTGGGCAGCTGACTGCCTGCACACTGAACCCAGAGTCGTTCTGCGTGTGGGGTGGAGTCCTCGCGCGGAGGCGCAAACCGGGCACATGACGGGTGCAGAGCACACAGGGCTCCTGGGTGTGAGGTGGGATCTCGCTGAGCCCCGGGGTGGCTGGGAGAGCTTCTCCCTTTGCATGAGGGTGGCCATGGAGAACAGGACAAGCGTCCTCAGACTAGATTTGGAGCTAAGTCATTTTCTTCGTTGAGAGGCTTTGCTAGGCCACTGCGTGAATCTGGAACCAGAGTCAAGTCACGCTCATTTGGATTGTCGGTACATGTGAGGAGGAAAGGAGTGGGGATGAGAAGTAGCAGAGAGCTTGGAGCAATTCCCTCCAGCGTTATTTGCTCTACTGCTGGCTTTTGGACTCTATTCTCTCTGCCTAAACCCCTCTTCACAGCTGCTGCTGAGCAGCCGCAAGCGAAATCAGGCAGCGGCAGCATGTTTGCAGTGGTTGCAAGTGGGTGGGGAAAGATGTTTATAAGTCAGATTTCACTTTGATGTGCTGATTTATTTTTTTAATTTTCTTTGCAAAGAAAGTGCATAATATTGATCATAATAAACTTTTCATCCCAGTAGAGGGAAACCAGGTTTGGAATTAGGACCGAGAATAAGGTTTAATAGAAAAACCTTTCTCACAGGGGAAAATAAACATTTGGGAAAGAACTTGAAATACAGAGGGATCAAAATTTTAGAGCAGTCCTGTAATAAAGATGGAAGAATTACCTGCACAAAATAGTAACCATTCTCTCAGTCTGCAGCTAGGAAAATGATTAGTTATTATTGAGTTTGGAAGAATAAGAACCTTTGGCACTATAGCAGTGAAAAAATGCATTTTAAAATACAAAAGAATACATGGAAAGCATTTTTTGTTATCTAGGGAACTAGAAATAATACACCTGCAAGTATAATGAATGGCATAATATTGGCACTGCATGGGGCATTGAGCAATTTGTACCACAGTTATAGGTTCTTTCTTGCTATTAAGTTGAAATAAAATAAAATAAACATTTTTTCCAAATCTTTGTTGTATTTCTGGCTCTCATTTATTGTTCACAAACTCTTTTCCTTTGTGTTTTGTCTTTGCCAGCTCTTTCTGTTTCTCTTATGTTTCTTGTCCATTCTCTTAACTGTTTTCCTGGCTATGTGCCATCTCCTTAGGTTACCTCCAAAAAAAGGAAAAAAAAAAGAGTGCCTCATGTCCTGAACTACAAAAGCAGTCGAACATGTACCAGAAAGTGGTTTGCTTCACTGATGGGTTTTCTTTAAAAACACAGTAAGTAGTAAATACTGGCTTGTAAGAGACTGTTGGGTGATCTGAGTAGCACAGGGGAATTCAGTAATGTATTTCGTATATTAGATGGTTATGTTTTTAAAACTCTGAATTAAGAAAAGCAATCAAACACCACAGAAAAACAACGCCTTGCTTCTCCTTTTTGAAATTTGTATTTTGGACTCCTTGTCTTGCTCTGAGCCCCTACCTACTGTTGGTATTGTAGCTGCAATGATTTGCCTCTTCAGTTTTGACTCAGACTTTGCTTTCTATTTCTAATTCCCTCCAACAGCAAGGAAACTCGTTGCCTCAGTCCCTGAGTGCCCGTTACTGACTGAACTCCTCCTGGATGGTTCCCACCTGGTGTCCACTGTGTTTCCAAGGCCCCGCGTCGTGCTGGCAAGTTGGCTGCAGCATTGCTACCGTACATACAGCGTGAAGGTATCTCCTCCGATGGTGCTGCTGAGAATCAGATTATATGAAAAAAATTGCCGGTGCTCATCCAAACTGTGTCTCTTCTTGCTAACCCTGGAATCAAGCTAACAAAAGGAGAGCCAGCTGAGGTACGATGTAGTATGGGTTGCTAATCTGTTGCTGACCCAATGCTAAGTGCCAGTGAAAATCAAGAAGCAATGCCTACGCTAGGCAGATGTAAATGTGTGATAACATGTAGTTCATCTGGCTAGACCTCTTCTGAGCCTTTAAAGAAAGGAGGTTCAAATCTGAATTTCCTCTTTTCCAGGTGAGATCAAGCACATAGGTTTTATTTTGAAATATTTAAAAAATGAAACAAAACCGGAGAAACTGTTTTGCTTTACTAAGCATTGCAAAAAACATAATCTGCAGATGGACTTTTTAATAATTCATTGTTACTAATACTCTTCAGTTTGGCCACTAGGCCAAGAAAAAGCACTCTGTAGGTATCAAACCCTCAAGTATGAGATTTACATATTAGCGCGCGTAGCCGAACAGCTACATTTCAGGGCTCTGCACGCTGAAAGTGCCCTGAGCCATAGTGCAGTCTGGAGCTGGTAAGACCGCAGGCTTCTTCCTTTTTCTGAAACCCGAGGCCGTGCCATTAGCAAGTTTGCTGTCAACAGAGCAGTGACTCCTAGGCAATTGCTTCGTAGGTACACACCCCATGAGGGCAGCTTAAGTACTTTCTATCTAGAGCATATGGTATTACTGAGTCAAAACATACTTGAGTTTCTTGGTCTGTGGTCGCACAGCGTAGTTATTTCAGTCAATAGATAGGAAAATACGATTTTCGGAATGAGAGTCCTACTGTATTAGTCTGCTAAATGCCAGTGTTATGATACAAAAGAAAAACAATGTCTTGTTATTTCTGGAGGTTTAAGGAGATTACCATACCCTGGGATACAATGGTACTTTTCAGCTATTGATGCTTCTAGAACTCATTGAAAGTATTATTCAAATCCAAGAAAGATTGCCTTGTGCTCTGCGTGTATTAAACAATGTTCTGGGGGTAAATTCAAGGATACAAGTTCTTTGATATTTAATTGGAAAAAAAAAAGTAAAAATGATTGGGTTAGGAGCTGTATAACATCTACTTGAGTAAATCAAGTGAACAAGAATTAAATGCTAAACAGAAAATAAAAACATTAATCTCTGGTTTTTGACGTAAAACACAAAGTTCAGGCAGCTGCAGATTAGCAGGAGGTACAGTAGATAGAGCAATTAAATATCTAAAGAATTATATTTATGCCACCATCAGAGATTAAATTAAAAATTGGAAGCAGATTCCTTAAGGGGAAAAGAGAGAAATAAGAGCTGGAGTAAAAACAAAACCATAGGGCTATCGACACGGGCTGCATTCTCAGTTGCACTGGCCTGCACAAGCATATGAGGTTCCAGCGTGTCATGTGGAGGATATGGAGAGGAAAATTAGCAAGTCATTAAGGAAATGACTGGTGAGCAGTTCATGATATACTGCCAACATCAGCTTATTTGCATTGCTGAAGGTTGAAACAGGATGCTACCTGCAGCCTGCATGGAGGGAAAGGGTTCTACACTAATTATTAATTTGTTTATACCTGTAGGCTGCAGTGTTGCTCTGACTATCATTGTTAGTGGAAAACAGAGATAAATAAAGGAGATAAAATATATATATGACAGCAAATGACAATCAAAGGTAAATTAGATTTGTGTTCCATTAAAATATGAGAAAGATTGAAAATAGCTGTAGTTATTGCTCATAAGATAGCCTTAGCAGTAGGCTGAGAAATCAGCGTCTAGAAGGCTGACTTTAACTCCCTTGTTTGGGTATAGTTGTTTTGTGGTGGTTTCTTTGCTTTCCTTTTGAGGTCAAAGCAAAATCGTTAGAAGGTTGTCTCAATCAGAAAGGCATGCACAGAGTGCTATGTGGCAGAAGACAGGAAGGGTTTTGGTAGACAACGTGTGAAGGCAGGTGCTGGAATTGGAAATAGTGAAAATGCCTTTGATTATTTTTTGAAATCTTAATGCTTATCTTCTGCAATAACAAAGTGAAGAGCTTGACCTCCTTGTTGTAAGTGCTACTGCAAGGTATCTAGAGTGACTGTAAGATTTGAGTAAGTGGTGGTTTTTTTCAGTGCCTGGTGTATTTTTTAAAACTTCACTGTTGTACTTCTTATCCCAGCGCATCCTCCACAAATTGTTTATTTTTATGCAGCTTATCTCCTTGACCGACTTGCAAAACAAAAAGGCAACCACTGTGGAGTCTGACACTGGCAGAGAAGGTGCGTGAGCAGAGTATAACATTTACCAATTGCCCCTCTTCTGCAGACAGCTTATGTGTTCCTCCTCCAGCTGGGAATTAATTATAGCTGATTCTCACATAAGGATACCTGTGACCTTTTGCTCCGTGAATACACTCGTGAGGGCATCTGTGCTAATCAATAGTTAGTTAAGCACTTTGAAATGTTTTGGTCTGAAAGATGCTATATAAATAAATGTAGCATATCCTTCTTCATATATCTCACAATATTTGTTCTAGGATTTGATTTGTGGAAGGTGCAGTGCATTCTCTTGCAGGGTTGGATTCTTCAGCCTGTAGCACCGATATCTGGATGTGGATGAGGATTTACTGGAAATATTATGCCCTTAGGAGAAAAACCTATTTAACAGAACCTTTGCTTATGCCAGGAAGGGATGAATTTGTCCCACTTGCTTTTATGCATAGTAGTTGTAATGATGGCATCTTTATTTAATTTTTGGTTCATGAATCTTCCACTTCTTAAACAGAGACAGTGTGTGGACCATCTCCAGGATCTAGGACACCCCAAGTTCTGCAGCAATGTTCCCTCACTCAAAAGACAACTGATACCCAAGTAACCTTTTGATCCCATATTTCAGCTTGCTACAGGTTGTTCTCTGCAGAATCATTTGGTGATCTCTGTCACTGGTCCCTGCAGGGCTGTAAGTTTCTTATGATTGTTTCACCGTGTGCTTTTTCTGCAGCAGTCGAACTGGCTATAGCATTTCTTTTCTTGGAGTTAGCATACTTCCGCACCCATATAGCTGTTTCCCTTGTGTACTATTGAGTCTTTTCTATTAACTGTGTCTTAGAATTTTAATGTTCAAGCCTGTTTCCTGATTTAAGTAAGTCTCAGTTAACCAATTATATCATATTTCTCCGTACACACATGTGGTGCAATTTCAGGTCTCTGTTTGGTATTGCCTTTAGGTCTGCCTAGACTTCTCTTACATGAGATGCAATCGCTGCTCTCCTGTTTCTGCAAATTTTTCCTGACAAGTTTGACAAGCAGTGTCTTTACTATTTGAGCTCTTCTGGCCCATGGAAAGAGCAGAGGGATCCTCTCAATGAAGGTCCCTATAAGATGCTGTGGTCACTGGCGAGATGGAACCATAAAAAGCACTTGAAAGTTTGAATCCAGCCAGATGTCTCTGTGAGTTAGCAGCATGCACGGTCAAAAGGGTTGCTGGCTAGCATGTAGCCATACTTAACAGGAAAAAAAATGTTTTAAAACGGCCTATGGGAAACCAGTCCAAATTACTTACATGAGGTTCTACTTTTAGGCCACCAAGGAAATGGGAGTGTGTCTAGTTCAGCTCTGGGGTTCATGGGCACAAATATTATTCCCATAGGGCCGTTAGTACAAAAAATGCACATACTTGGTCACACCTGCTGCCACATTGCTCTGTAATCCCTGAGGTGGAGCGGGGAATGCCTGCGTGGCACCAGGCTATTTGAATTGTACACCAGCTTTTACCACACAGTTTCTGCATGATTGGTGGCCTCCTGAGAATGTGTCTCTGTGGCTAAAGGAAAAAAGTGTACTGCCAAGGAAAACATAAATATAATTATGCCCTGAGTTGGTATGAATAGCCTGAGAAAGACATGCAGAACTTTCTGCCCTTGCAAAGTTATCTCATATATTTGGGGGATTTTCCTTATTGTTATGTTCACGAGTCAACACAGCTGTATGTTCCAGATTTCTTTTCTCATTATTTCCACTAAAAAACATTCGGTGGGGAGGAGCATTAAGTGTTTTCTCCTTTCCCTGAGAAAACGGTGCCAGGATGCTAAACAGAGCTGTGACAGCTGTGCTTGCTCCCTGTGTCATCCCTGCTGTGCTGCTCTGGCCCAGGAGGCGGGCAAAACTCCAGGCGGTTTCCCTCCAGGAAGGGCTGACATTCATGACAGTGGGACCTTCTCACATCTATTATGAAAAATATCAAGGGAATAACCAAAACTGTACCAAGAGCATTTTCAACTTCCTCTGCTGCCTCTTCGTCTGAATTTCTGAAATCACACAGGAATAGTTCAGCTGCTTTGGCCAAACCTTTTCAGCTTGATGAGCATCCCTGGTTGACCAGTTTGTGACACTTTGAAGCAGCCTGGTCTCATTTTCAAAAACTTCACAGGGTTCATCAGAGTCCTTTACATATTTTAATTTTCTGGGATCATCGTATATGGATAAACCTTCCATTTTTTATGCTTATCAGTTATAATTGGATTTTGGCTGGCACGTGCTTTACCAACATGGTTAAACTCATAAAACTTTTTTTCAAATGTACAGTGGAATTGTGGAAACTGCAAATGCAGCTCATTGTGCTCAATTAGAGAGAGCAGAATTTCACAGCTAAGCACTTTTGCACTTGCTTAGTGAAGAAAGCTGTAGGTGTTGAAATTCTTTAGAGAAAATCCAGGTACACAATCATTATTAAAGTGCCTAACAGTATCAATCTCTCTTTTAATTGCTGTTATTCAAGGTAGTTTTCAAACTACCTCTCAATGTCAAACCATTTTCCAGAGATATTGACAAATGGAAGTAATATTATTTAAGGTCATAACTTCTGTCAAAATGAATTCCATATGTCATTAGCTCAGGATTCATTTATGTCAGAGGAAGGGTCTGATCCTGCAAGTCTTGGTATACCAAGTATAGACTTCAGATGGGAATTCTCATAGAGCTTCGGATGGGAATTTTTGGTGGCCAAGTTACGTGAAGACCAAAATGTAAAGAGTTAATAATACGCAATCTGAAAATGAGCACTATGATCAGTAAGGGTTAAAGCATCTTTTCCTGGTTTCTGACCTAATGTTTTACTTCAGCTTATAGTAGCCATAGGTAACACTCAAAATAAATCACATTAACAGGTTCCCCAAAAGCGGTCAAATTACACGATTACTTAAGAAAACCCCCGGGTACATGTTTGCGCATTATGCGCTGTATCAATGCAAAAAGACAGAAAGCAAGACTAAAAAAGCTATACTTTTTATTTTGCCAATGAATCTGTTGCACTTTGCAATGTTTAAGTGGGCTTATGCAACATAAACATTTGGGACATTTAACATATCAAGCTCAAATAAAAATGACACGCAGATCGTTCACTTCTGAAGCTGCCTTGTGTTCAGTTATTGGAACACTCCATCCCTGTGGTTTCCGAAATATTATAAGTATATATTCCAGATTAAACTTTCTATTTTCCTCAAGGTAGTGTTGCTTTTCAGCCCTCAATGGCTTGGTTTTTGCCTAAAGAATCAGGTCCTATCAGCAAAATCAAAGGCGATTACACAGCTCAGTAGTCATTTAGGATTTCTGTGGCTCAATTAAGCATGTATAGCATGCCACAGCCACTGAGACTCTGTTTATTCAGTGAAAGTGCTCTGTAATTTATTTAAAATAATCCATCTTTAACAAATAAAGAGGCCATTGACTGGCCATCGCTGCAGGCATCCATTTAAATGCTGCCTTCTTGATGGTCTGTTTTGCTGGTTTAAGTTAAATACCTGACAAAAGTGATTCAGTTTTTTGGAAATAAGATTTGTATGCATGATGTTTATTTTCTTTTACACCAGTAATCAGTTAGAACTTCTTTTTAACAGATTGACCATTAAAAATGATTAATGCTATTCACTCTGATAATAACAGATTGTGACTGCCAGTTCTCTGTGTGTGTGTGTGAGTGCGTGTGTGTGTGGTTAAAATTGCTCAGGAATTGTGTCTTTATGACACTTTGCTAATCACGTTAGACCTATTACTGTATACATATATTGAAAATTAGATTAGATGACTACAGCCAGTGACAAAAACTCTTTTCTTTCCCAATGTGCAGCTTGGTGTTTTTTTTTTTTTTTTTTCTTTTCCCACTTGACTATTTCAGAAATGAATCATTCATCTAAGCAACACCAGCAAGCTGCCATAAAGACTTGCCAGTACTAGTGGATCTTCTCTGAGCATCAAAAGATTGCAGTATAAGTTCCTGGTAAGTGCCATTACTTGTTGCACTGGAACATGACCAACTCAGAAGAAGCTTTTTCTTTGTAACGAGAAACAGCCATTAAAAACCATCTTGGGAATAGGGCAAAGTATAGTGCTAAATTTCCAGTGGAAAGGCAATAGAGAAGGCTATTGGTTAGAGGGCTGCTTCTTAGGGTTAAGCATAAATAAAACTCTGGTAGCCACAATGGCACCTCCTGTCCAGCAGCCACACAGTATAGCTGTGTCTTGTCCTCTTTTCAGACTTAAAAAAGAAAAACAACCCACCAAGAACAACGTCAACCTTAGAGGAGGTGAAACTAAGCTGTTTGTGTTATTGAATAATGGCTTTTTAATGGTAGTTAAACAGAATCATGGACAGCACTCAATATGTCTTTATGTAAGCATCTAAAGAGAATGTCACATGTTCACAGAAGAATTTCAAAGTCAGAGCAGCACGTGCTTTGTTGCAGTAAGCTTATTCTCACACTATTTATTCTTCTTGCTTTTCTTACAGAAGCCTTATTCATAGTTCATTTGTACCTGCTTAGATGAGAATAATTTTTCAATGCATGTTGTCTGAAGAATGGTTAATTCCATTTTAAACATGAAGAATTATTCCAGAGCCCCGGAGACTGTAACATATTTATAGTCATTTAGGTTCTCATGAAGCTCTGTGGTACCTATAGATGAAGAGTGCAGCTAGCTTCATTCCCCATTTCATACAGGACAATCTAATTAGTACCTGCACATCTGGAAATACGACAAAGGAACAGAGATTCCGTCTAACATGAGACATTAATACACATACTAATTTGGCCTTAATTTTGATAGTTAATTGCAGGCATAGGACTGGAGTTATGGAAGAGTAGTGAAAACTACGCTACAGCTTTGGAGATGGCCTAAGTCAAACTTGAAAATACCTTTATAAGGAGAATTTATCTTTAGTTCAGTGTTTTGTCATGTCTTTTAGAATGGTTTGCTGGACTTTGCCAATCCTGATGTTCAGGCACTATCTTGTGTTCAAGTTGAGGAAATGATCATATTTTAAGACATGAGGTCAGCCAGCATTGCAACACCACAAGCCAAAGCACTAGCTCCTCAGTTAGGACTCATGATTCTACTGATGACTGTGACTAAGCTGTAGCTGTACAGGTAAAACTGAGGCAGCAGTTGTCACTAGGGTTAGATGGTAGAGGAAACAATCACGTATTCCAAGTTGAATTGTTTTGTGATAATGTTTTTCCTTCTGCATTTGGGGAATTTCACTTTTCTATTATAATTGCTGCATGATTATATTGAGTTAGATTCTAACTCATCAATGAGGTGTTTTGGTAATTTTAAGGCAGCCACAACATATTGCAGCTCCTAAGGTCTTACAGTGGAGTCCAGGATCCTGCACTGAACATCTACCTCGATTTTCAACTCTTGGGCAGTGCTCTCTACAACTACTTGAAAGGAGGTTGTAGTGAGGTGGATGTTCATCTCTTTTCATAGAAATCATAGAAATCATAGAACCACAGGATTGGAAAAGACCTCTGGAGATCATCTAGTCCAACCCCCTTGCCAGAGCAGGGTCACCTAGAGCAGGTTGCACAGGAACGCGACCAGGCGGGTTTTGAATGTCTCCAGAGTTGGAGACTCCACCACCTCTCTGGGCAGCCTGTTCCAGTGCTCTGCCACCCTCAAGGTAAAGAAGTTCCTCCTCATGTTTAGGTGGAACTTCCTATGCTCAAGTTTGTGCCCATTACCTCTTGTCCTGTCCCAGAGCACCACTGAAAAAAGCCTGGCCCCATCCTCCTGACACCCACCCTTTAAGTATTTATAAGTGTTGATAAGGTCCCCCCTCAGCCGTCTTTTTTCCAGACTGAAGAGACCCAAATCCCTCAGCCTTTCTTCATAAGAGAGGTGTTCCAGTCCCCTAATCATCTTGGTAGCTCTCTGCTGCACCCTCTCGAGCAGCTCCCTGTCCTTCTTGAATCAGGGAGCCCAGAACTGGACACAGTACTCCAGGTGTGGCCTCACCAAGGCAGAGTAGAGGGGGAGGATGACCTCCCTCGACCTGCTGGCCACACTCTTCTTGATGCACCCCAGGATGCCATTGGCCTTTTTGGCCATGAGGGCACATTGCTGACTCATGGTCATCCTGTTGTCCACCAGGACTCCCAGGTCTCTTTCAGCTGAGCTGCTCTCCAGCAGGTCAGCCCCCAACCTGTACTGGTGCGTGGGGTTATTCCTCCCCAGGTGCAGCACCCTACACTTGCCCTTATTGAATTTCATAAGGGCAAGTGTGTAGGTTTCCCAAGTAACAAGTGCTAGGACAAGAGGAAATGGCCACATGTTGTGCCAGGGGAGGTTTAGATTTACTATTAGGAAAAACTCTTCACTGAAAGGGTTATCGAGCACTGGAACAGGCTGCTCAGGGAAGTGGTTGAGTCACCATCCCTGAAGGTATTTAAAAAATGTGTAGAGATGATGCTAGGGGACATGGTTTTGTGGTAGACTTGTTAGTGTTGGGTTTACGGGTGGACTTGGTCTTAAGGGTCTTTTCCAAGCTAAATGATTCTATGATTCTATGAAATACCTGAGAATGAAATCTCCATCTCATCAATGGACACAGAGGATAAGCAACAAGAAACATCGAGGGGAAGGGTAGCCTGAAACCCTATCTTGCTGTAGCACAAAAGTGTCTTACTTAGGATTACAAATAGGTATCTGGTCCTCTTCTTAGCGTTTCCTTCCCCACAAAAAAAAAGGCAGAAGAAGCCTTCTATCTTTTGAAGTACAAAAGTGGATGGTAGTGGCTGCTAGGGCATTTGCCTAGAAAAATGTTAGTTTGTGCTCAGTGCCCTCCTCTGCCTTGGAGGGTGCCAACCCGAATTTCCTATCCCACCCAGGAGGGTGTCCTGGTCAAGAAATGTTCATGGATGGGATCTGAATCCTTGTCAAGCTGAGGCAGGGAACAACCATGCAGCTTTTCAGTTTGGAGGATGTGTAAGACAGGCCTCCACTCACTTTGTGAGCTTCCAGGTCACGCAGGGGTGTAACTGGAATATTTAGGTGCCTCCAGGATCAGAAGGAAGCTGAGCCTGTTCAGCTGCAATTTAGGATTTAGGTACCGGATTCCCACTTTGTGTGAACTGCTCTTTTATGTCAAAGGCCAGTGGCATGGAAATGCTTCTTCCAGGGTTTAGCACCAGGAGGAACTGAGGTACCAGATATTGAATTAATTGCCTAAGGTCACACGAGGCAATGGGGGAAACATGGGGGGGAAAAAAAGTGACCTAACTCCAAGCCTCGTGTCCAATATGTGGGATGACGTTGCTATCCTGAATGGGATCTTTGTTTGAGTGATGAAATGTAGCACCCCGAGAAAAGGTAAGAAGATGTTAAGAACACAGATTTCCTTTGCACTTCTAATTCAGAATGTTGCTTTTCATTCATACTGGTGCAAATATATTACCTTGGTGAGAAACCAGGGAGAACAGGGACTATAGAGCAGGAGCAAGCCTGTGGGTATACATGGGGAAGAGAAACAGAAATTATGCTGTATGAGGCATTGGAGGACTTCCAAGTATTTTTATTCATTATTACTATTTTTATGTGAAAGGGAACAGCCTTCCAGGCCTGGCTGGTTTGCCTCGGGCAGGGATTTTGGCAAGTTCTAGTCCAAATCCACGTTTGAGTGTGTGTGTGTGTGTGTGTGCAGGGTGCTTGCATGCGGTCCAGAACATGCAACTTTTTATCTGCTACTGCTCACATTTACCTATTCCATCCTGTCAATGCAATGAGCCTTTTATTTAGTTGTATGACCTTCAACTTCCAAACTTGCTAGTGTTTTTAGAAGGGAATTCATTGGATAGACCTTTTTTTTTTTATTGAAACACGTGTAAAAATACCAAGCTAAGTGATTAAAGGGCTTTTTAAACCTGAAAGATTTTTTTTTTATATGAAAATATGAAAACTTGTTTTATTACATCAGCTAGGCAAAAGTGCTGATTTTTTAAAAATTTGTTAACATTTAATTTCGGTTTATGTTACTTAGAAAAAAGCAAGAATAAATGTTTCTGTGACATATTAAATGAATTTAATTTAACAGAAAATATTATTGAGAGACCTTTTCAGAAATCTGCCCAAACTGCGGTTTGATAGCCCTTGTGTGTAGGCACATTAATTACTGAGATCTTTCAGGAAAAAAAAAATTGATCCTGTACATAAATTGATTGAATGTTTTAATTTGATGGATGCTACTTGCTTAGCAGTTTGTGACAACGTATTACTCCCATCATAAAACTTCAGAGGTACTTAAGGTTTACTGGTACATTCCTTGTCTGTTAGCAAACCATAGTATTTTGCCATCTATAGTGTTTTGCAGAAGGACATTAAATACTTTTAGAAGAGGAACAGGTAGATTTTATGTTTTCAGTGGCTCCTCATAAAGGGAGGGCGAGAAGGGAATCTTCTTTTGTTGGTTGTGTTTTAGAAGAAAGAAACAACTGCAGGTGGTTTTACCCAGCTATGTAGGCTTGACCTTGACTTTGAGCCTTAGTTTATTGTTGTTTTGGTGTTAATGTCAAGTGGATGTTAATCAACACATACTCTAGCCACTATATTTAAAATAGTATCTTAAAGTGGTATTCACCCGTAATCAGGCTGCCAGCCCAAGAGCTACATAGTGCTTGTGTCCTCAGTCTGACTCAAGGAAAATAACTGTAACTTCTCGTGAAATAAGCTCACAATAACTCAGTACAAATTACACAGGGTTTTTTTTTTGCGTTGGTTTTTTTGTTTTTTTTTGTTTTTTTGCAATGAGAAGGGAATAGAGTGTATAATTCCAGAAAGCGTGGTCCAAATGCAACAGAGAATGAAACCCAAAGGCTGCCTTGCTGACGGGCAGGGGGGCTTTGGATGAAGGCTCTTCAGATCTGCCCCGGGTGGGGGAGGTGGGTGAAGGATGCAGCTGACTTCGGGGTGAATTGGAAGCTCTGCTTTGCCCATGGTTTGTGGCATGAAAGCCCTACGCGCTTAGGACCCTGATTTTACCAAGCACCAGTTGCTCCAGTCAGGCTTCACACAGGTCAGGCAATGGCAGTGGGGTCTGCCAGCAGAGGAGCTGGCTGCTCGCTGGCGGGAGTAACGCACAGCGCTGAGCACCTGCAGCTGGCGGAGACAAATTCCTCCAGCTTCCAGCTGCCTTCCAGGCAGCTTTGAGTGTTACTGTGTGGCAAAGCAGTGGAGAACCAGTAGAAATGCACTTCAGGAGCTTATTTCAATAATTTAAAAAGCTACAACTGAATTGCTGCAATGATTTGGGAGTTCTTGTGTGGGCTTTCCGTACAAAACGTAGCAATATAAGGAGTGTAGAAGTCGTCTTCCTGTAACGGTCTCTAAAGCATTTTTCTCTGTAGCAGCCCACAAATAAAGACCAGATTTAAAAAGAGAAAATACATCTGTTTTTTGTTTTCTTTGGTTTGGTTTTTTTTTGTTTGTTTTGTTTTTGTTTTAAATTGCAGAAACCCGGTGAAGATCCCTGGGATTTAGCCTTAGGAATTAGTTTGCTGGGGCTTCTACAGAGTTTCTAACTGAGGCACCTGGAGTGCAATACCCAAATAAAGTCCTCCACATACACAGGGCAAAGGAAAATAGTGCGATGGGTAGTAAGGCAATTTCTACTGTCTTTACTTTTTCCCAGTATTTGCAAACCAGACATGCTTTAATAATATTTAGGGAATGGCTGATGTGTGAAGCAAATAGCTCAAGGTCTAGTGGTTTGATTAGCCACATGTGCCTTCTGAAAACAAAGCATATCACATGTAAAGGCAGCCTGGAATAAATTATCTTAACTCCATCAATAACTTCAGTGAAGGATCTGTCCCACGGTGTATTTCCACATCTTCTGGGGAGTCATTTAGGATGTATGGGTATGGAAGCTTAAGACAGTGTTGCAAAATTGTACATGCCTAATTACCCAACAGTGGTATTACTTTTAATAGGAGAGTAAATTGCAAGAAGTTCATGGGTTTTTCAAATGTAAATATCATCATTATGAGAAAGGCAGGACACACAGCATTTGTGCTTGCTCATCACAGCCAAATAAGCAAGGGTTAAAGTTACACAAAAAGCATTGTGAGAAAACAGGTAGTTAACTTAAATCTGATTTTAACAAAAACTGTTAGCAATGAGTTGCTTAGGGCTTCTCGTAGAGAGGTGTTTTGGAAGGAAGGGCAATTTCTTTCTTTCTCTTAAAACCCTACTGCCAGCCATCTGTTGATAATTATTGTCCAGTCTCTGCTGAGAACTTGTGATATTTAATATTTCCTCACCACTTGAAAAAATAAGCGATAATAACTGCAAGGTACTTGACCACAGGAGTAGAAAGGCATATAACATGAAAGGGTCAGCGTACATCTTGGTTTTTGAAAACAACTCCGTTTTTTATTTGTGATAAAGATAAATCTGAGTCCTTGAGGACTTGCGAAATAGGTGAGTGGCACAGTGTCTCTGGAAAAAAAATATTTTTTTAAAATGACAGTTATCAGAAAGCTTAAAAATTGTCCATTGCTGTTTATGTTTCTAATTATTTTTAATTTATGTTATCCTTTCTCATAGAAAATGTTGGGCAATCTATTTATTTGTGTATTGAACTTTTAGGGCAGGTAAGATAAAAACATCTCGATTTTTCGCAAGGTTTAGTCTTTTAAATTGTCAACGTTATATTGAGCTTTATGTAGAAGGAGTGATGGAGAGCAGAGATTATTACATCTAGTTTAGAAGTGGTCTCTGATACAAGCTCATACAAGAAGCTGTCTGTAATTGCTGTTATATCTTTCTTTGGCTTTCTTCAATTATATTAATAATAAATACTAATAAACCGTGCTTTTAATCCAAGTACTTGGAGCTTTACAAATTATTACTATCTAAACTTCATGACATCCATGATATGATAATTTCTAAGCTTATTTTAAAGATGGTTTGACAACAATATATTTCTTTTTAAACTTTTACAGTCTGACATTTCACTGCCTGAATGACATCCGCTGTTGATGACGTTGCTCAGCATTTTCCAAGACCCAAATCCAAGATTTTCCAAGTTGTTTCTGGACCTACAACTTCAGAACTCTTCTGGTCCCAGCGCTTTGAAGAGCTATTCCTTATTGAAGTGCCGCAGACGGAGCATACTGAGGTGATAGCAAGAAAAAGTGTTCATTGCTTTTGAATATGTGGCGTTGGATGATTTGACTAAAGTCTCAGCAGACCTTCTTCATTATAATATATATTTTATGATTATTTTTTGTTTATCGGTTTTGCTTTTCTTTAGAGGATTCAGTAGATACAAGCCTGAGTGCCCTCACCTCAAAGCTACTGAAGTTTGTTGGTTATCCTGGCTGTAGCTACCTCCATCTCCAAGACGATTTCCTGAGCAGCTGCTCCGGAGCTTTTCCCTGCTCACCCTCACCGCCTGTGCCCAGACCGATCTCCCTGACCCCAAGTACAAATGGTAGAGAGGAAAAAAACTCACAGGAATGCTGATTTTTAATCCTTAGTTGAGTATGCATTTCATATAGCTGCCAGGTGCTAGTACAAACCCCCCTCTCCCCAGTAAACCTTTAAATTTTATGGGTGTTTCATTATCAAATTGAAAATAAAACCACTGAACAGGAAATAGTAATTCTTAAAAGTTCATGCAAAATCAATTATATTATCCCTTGATAATGAAAAAGGAACCACAGGGCCCTGATGCAGGGTGAATTTCTTAACAGATACAAAAATAGAGCACTTCTTTTAAAGAAATTTATTAGCTAATGTGATTCTTAAAAGTTGATTGTGTCACTGAAAATTTACTTTCCATTTATAATTCTTTTTTTTTTTTTTTATTGCTTTAAAAAGATGAACAAACACCAAAGAGCCAACAAAACCCCAAAGCTACCTGTTGGTCATAGATTACCTAAATTTTTTGTATGTCTGTCCTCCTTAATTGTTCTGGAGGAGTAGAAGTGAAAGGTTCCTGGGACGTTATGAAAAACACCACAATATAATAAATAGGAATATGATAGGGGGATGGTTAGAACAGGAGAGACTGGTTTCAGTCCACACTACCTTTTCTTTTTGCTGTTGGAATGTAACAAATATTAACTGCTACTGCTCTGCTGTACTTCATTACATAAATATTTGTGTAAATTCACACTGTGAATATATGAAGTGCTTTGATGGGCAAAGAGGAGAGTTTCCCCATGTGCTGGTTTCTTCTTTGTATGAAGCAACAGCACTGTACGCACTGACCGAACTTTCACACTCATGCTGTTCAGCATCAGCTTGAGTTCTCAGTTCTCTGTTTTCCTCCTTTGTAACTGGTTTACTTACCCAAAACAGCTCTGTTGCAATACAGAAATTCCCGAGTAAGTCCTCCAAGCCAGTACTATGGAATTTCAATTATTTTTTTAATAATGAGCTGCTGATCTGGAGGCTTTTCTATGCCCCACCTCTTTTATAAGATTAATTAATATACCGTAAAAAATCCCAAGAAACTGTACGTGTTCCCACCCGTGGCGTCTCTAAGCCCTCAAAGAAGAGAGCATTTAGATCTGGGGAATTTTTAGTACTCCACTATGCTCTGCTTCTACCAATGAGTGCTTTTTAATTTTATTTTATTTTCTGCCGTCAGTTTTGCAGATGTGATAGTGGCAATGTGCATGCAGAAATCAACAGGGAATTTTGTATTAAATAAAATGTTTGAATATAGTTGTACATCTACTGAATCTGTCCTTCTGCCCCAACAATGATGTTGGTATATCTTAGGTGTCAATGCAATAAGCAAGGCCTTTCCTCTGTTGTATAAACCTTGTAGCCATGGGAGTTAAGGATGTCAGAGAAGCATGGCACATAGAAAAAGGAAATATTGGCATAATAAAAGATGTCACCTCCCCCTGCAAGCCTTGCTTCTTTATTATATACATTGACAGAGACAAGAACCTTCTTTAGATCACTTTTTTGTGTTGTTGATTCCATCTCCACTTGTAACATTAAAAAAATTCAGCTGAGTCTGGAATACGGGATTCCCTCGTGGGCAAAAATAATTAAAAAAAAAGAAAAAAGTAGACATGTATTGTCTTTATAGTGTTATCTTTCACTCGACATTAACCCAGGTGAGCTAGTCAGTAGGAAAAAGTACTTAAAAGATTTGGTCTTGCTTTCAGCTAATATATTTTCTTTCAGTGTTTCATAGTTTTTATAACCCTGTCCACTCATTGGAGTAGTTTAGGAGGCACATCTGTCAGGTCGTATTAGGCATCTCTCAGTTTCATAGCCTACTTTTTATAGAGGGAAATAAATTTTGAAGAAATTGATATATTAATTTATATTTTAAAACTAAGGAGGATGGGAATAAGAGATCTTTGTTTCGTAATTGTTTTGTCCCAGGTTTGTAAAAGTCCATATGTTGCAGAGCACCATGATGTGGACTGGAGCTATTGGTGCCTAGATTTTAAAATACTCTAACAATTAAAACGGTTGGGATCTTTCATGACTATTAAGATACGAATCAGATGTAATGGCTACATATCAGATTATGGGAATTGTGAGTGTGTTTGGAAAATCTGTTGTGACTAAAAAAAAATTGAAAATATGAAGTGGTGACTGACAAACGTTCCAATCAGATCTAGACAGTATAAAAGAATTCCAGTTTTTCTCAACAAGCATTTCATCCTTTTCGTTAAAATAAAAAACTTTTAAAAATTTTATGCAAATTACCTGTATAGAATACCTTGCTGTACACATCTAATGGTCCATGTCTTCATGCTGCGGAGTAGCCAGCATTGACAGGTTTGGTGGTTGTTATGGACCTATCCAGTATTTAAACGAATGACATAGCTGTATCTGCAATTAGATGTCTCATGACTATTAAGGGCTCCAGTTCACCGAATTCACTCCTTGTCGTGATTTAGGCTGGCTGGCCACTAAGCAAATGACAGATGCTCTCTTTAACCTCTCTCCCTTCCCAGAAGAGAAGGGAGAGAGAATAAGAGGGAGAGATTTATGGGTTGAAAAGACAACTAAAATTACTTAAATGAAATATTAATAAATAAAATAATATATACTGAGCGTGGTGCAGATGGGATGGAATACCCTGGAATATTCTGTTAGTCAGTTTTGGGTCACCTCCCTGTCTGCTTCTCTGCACAGGTGCGACCCCTCTATGCTTTTCCACTTCTGACCCTCCAACTTGGTACGTAAGAAAGTTAGCTGACCTTGGTTGTTACAACAATAAGTATAAGCAAGAGCCTCTTTGCACACCATACCTTGGTATTAACTTAAACATCAGACCTTATCACTCTGGAAGCAGACACTATCTGAAAAATATGCTGTTAATTTCAGAAAGTGCAGTTAGTTAAAAGAAACTTAACTAAAAAGTAAAATTACTGAAAAGAAAATTGGTTCTGTTCTATCTCAAACTAGGACATTCCTCAAGTTCTGGCAAATTACATCTTGTTCTCAAGAAATTAAATGTCTTTTTTTTTTTTTCTTTCTTGAATTTGAATATTTGGTTGAATTGAAAGAGGCAGCTCATCTGTCAAAATGGTATTGTTTTTGAAGACACTGATAGCACTTCCTATTAATTTTCTTGGACTTCTAATTACAATATCTTGTTTTCAGTTTATAAAGGGAAACAGACTGAGTGAAAAATTATCTAGCAGTCTGCTTCAATCCTCTTTAATTGTAATGCAATTGGCTGTATTGTGTCCACAATTTCAAGCACCAAGCCTACAAAAGTATGTTTCTGAGCAGTTTGCATGTAATTAGTGAAATTCCTCAATTTAGGAAAATCTGGGCATTTTATTCTTACAGACAATAATCACAACCTCTTATGATTTTTAGTCCTGACTGGCTGATGTCTATACTGTGAAACCTGGAGCCCCTCCACCTCTTGGTGAATGAATGTCTTAGAGTAATTGAGTTCTTGACTTCCTGGAAAGGCAACTTAAGTAGAGTGGCCAACAAGGGGTCACTGATGTCTCTAAGCGTTCCTGATGGGGTCAAGCAGGGAATAAAAAAGTGGAAGATGTTGTGGGGTAAATACTAGAGAGGTTAGATATTGCTATAGTTCCTGTGGCCAGGTGTGGAAAAATAGTCCTACGGTAGCTCTCATGTCATCCAGTGTGTTTATCTGGTTGGTTGACCCTGGCCAGCAGCCAAGTACCCACACAGCCGCTCACTTACTCCCTACCTCCTAGAGGGATGAGTGGGAGAATAGCTAGAGAAAAACCATCCAAATGTGTAGTTAGTCAGTTCAGGTTCTCTGAAAAAGGAGTATTTAATTAAATAAGTAGGGGGCAATACAATATTTATATAATCAACTTAATTCTGCATTTTCTAACTTCAGGGTGTTTGATTTTGCAGCTTTTTCAATATTATTTCAAGTCAACATTTGTTTCTGTAATACTTAACCTGACAAGGTTAAGGTAGCTTGGTATAAATTATATTTCTAAAGCATTCTGATAGGCTTGGGTGAAAATAGTGGTTTTAGAATGGAAATTGTTTACATAGCAAGATATAGACACGCAGACATACATTTACATGTCAAGAGAAATCTGATTAAATAGTGCAACTTTGGTGTTTTAAGAGGAATATCGATGCTTCTCTTGCTTATCTTGCTAGAAAGACAACTAGTGTTCTTTTCAGCAGGAAAATTATTAGGGAATAATTCCAACATTTTACACCACTTGTGAATTTGTTTGTTGTTATTTGAATGGCAGAATATGTCAGCTTCTAATACAATTGATAATCTTTTTTAGTCTAATTG
Source organism: Larus michahellis (assembly GCF_964199755.1). Lineage (NCBI taxonomy): Eukaryota > Metazoa > Chordata > Aves > Charadriiformes > Laridae > Larus > Larus michahellis. The sequence goes on along the minus strand of NC_133900.1, from coordinate 61,171,173 downwards.
AGGATCACTATCTGCCTATATCAAATTATGAGCAAATGCCTCCAAGATAGCACACTAGTCTCTAAAATTCCTAGATGAGCAGAGTCATTTTAACATGCATTCTAAGTAGTTTCACATTTTGGTTAGATGGAAAGTTTAAAAAACCCAAATAACTCAAGAATCAACCTAGTAAGGAGTGCAATCAAACAGCAGGGAGGCCTGAGAGGCATCCATCAACAGAAACAACCAACTATCACTACCGCATTCATTTTAGGAGCCAACCCACAAGTCTAGGTGTTACTGCTGGAAAATATATAATGCAGCTTCACATCAGGATCCTAGAGCTGCCAAGCATATCTCCAGAGTAACTTTAACAGTGATTACACTTGATGAAGGAGGTAGAGGAAGTATATTCATGTGCCAGCAGCACCAGGAGGATAAGGCCAATATTGAAGTTAAAGTACATTTATGTGAATTCTTATTCCGCCATTAAACAGCAGTTTTTCATAGGATGAGCTTTGCCTACAAAAGTCTCAGGTGTTTCCGCTTAGCGCTGGTCTCTTTTTGTAAATATATAGACTTCTAATTACAACAAGTAGGCTAGCTAACAAGGAAATGTTTGAAAACACTGAAGACAGTAAATCCCGTAATCATGAATCGCCTCTATGATACCACGCTAGCCTCTGAAATTCCCAAATGAGAAGGGTTATTTTAACATGCATAAGTAGTTTCACATTTTTGTTGGAAAGAGAAGTCAAACTTATGACAAAGTGAGAACTTAGCTGAGGATGGAGGAGGAGTGTTGTAGGCTGCAGTCCTAAAGATTGTGGTATTGTGACAGTCAATATTGACCAAAGAAATGTACTTTATTCCTGTATTTTATTTAAGTTATCTAGTGCTTGAAGTGAACACCCAGTCCACAGCAATCACAGCCAGCAAACAGATGTCTAGCCCAGAAGAGTCTACAAAGCAGTTCCATATGTTCCCACTCTTCAGAATTCACATTAAAAGAACAAGCTGGAGCTTGTTAAAGAATTTCTGTCCAATTTTACCTTTCTATCACAATATATGAAATCCATACCTGTGCAGGCAGCCAAACCAAAACCTGTTCTATTATTCAGGCCTACTTTGATGCTTAAGTAGCCTTCCTGGCGGTGTTCTGTGGAGAAATGCCTCTCTATCTGTAGACTGCATGCCAAGCATGGGAGTTTTTGCCAAAGTGCCTCTTTTTAACCTGTTCTGAGTTGGCACTGAAAGACTCCTTAGTAGGAATGTAGCCCTGAATTGGGAGAAAAACACTACCCTGGAAAGAAAGTGAGGGGGAAGCCGCCTGAGAAATGAAGCTGTGCTACTTTTAATGCTAGATACGTAAACAAATACATCTATATCTCAATTAATGACCCTGCCTTGCAAGCAGAGTTTCTCAGAGGGAAACCATTTGTTCTCCATTAAAAACAATGGCTCAATGATCACAGCTAAATATTGCGGCCAAAGAATTAAGCTTTCTTCATGTCTGAATTTAAGTGTGGATGGAGATGTAATTTCCCCCCTTTTTTTTTTTATAGAAAATAAGTTTATTTTGTGGTAGGGATGGTCTTTCTCTTCTGTGCTGGAACAAACCCTAGCACAATGCGGGTGTTGAATTATGACAAAACCTACTGTAATACCAATAGTCTGCAATAATTTTTTCTGGAGGAAGGGTGTAATAAATCTGTACAAATCCCATTTATGAAAAAACATTTCAGTTTGCGTATGAGAAAGGCAAAAATGAAGTCATTCACAATAAAGAATTCTACATAGAATTAGCAGAGAAAGATGAATTTCCTCTGTCTACTGGTGAGGAAAACCCACCATTTTAAAAAGAGAGAGAGAGAGAAACCCTCTGCAGCAACCGGCATTCTTACTGGGAATGCATATCCGCCATTTTAGGGCTTCAGATTGAGAAACAGCTTTGAATAAACCTGGAATGTCTTAATAAATGTTAGTAAATTTACTCAGTTAAAGAATAATACAGAAAAGAGATTTTTGACCCTACATCACCTTGCTGTCCTCCTTGGTCTGAGTGATTCTGTGGTCAAAAAAAGAAAAAATCAGAAATTACTTTCAAAGGAAAGAATAAAGAGCTTTTCAGGCTTTGAGAAGCTTGGAAACGTCTGAGTTAAACAACAGGATTAGGCCACGGCTATATTGATTGATCAGTCTTCTAGCATTTTCCAAAAAATCAAGAAGACTGTTCACCTCCAGTGAAGTGCTGTTATGGAGGTAATGTTTATTTCTTCCCAGATACTTGGTCTTTTGACTTTGTCCTGCATTTTCCTAGTCTTAGTTCATCAGTGAAATCTGCAGCATATATATACCAGGATGTGAATGTAAAAGCATTAAACTCACAGGGCAGGTTGCAGTCTCATCCATCGGAGAACTTGTTTTGCATGTAAAGAGGCACATGGAGCCAAGTCTTAATGAAAGCAATAAATGGATACTCTCTGATCTCAGCTAGAGTAAATATTTTTCACACTACTGAAACATCTGCTGATTGCAGAAGAATATGATGTCATAGCCACTCTCTTCCCAAAATAGTTTTTAGAGGTTGCACAATGCTACCATCTGCATCTTTTCCCCCATATACTATGTTTTCATCCCACTGATGGAAATGTAGACATTAGCAAGTTAATAGGAAACATAAGAAATCCAGAGTTGATCAGTCTGCCTTGCATACCTAATGCCTAGCTCCTAATGAAGTTGGGATGATAGATTACATGTGTGTTTGACAAAAAAGAATGGCAGTCATTGCTTCTTTGATCATTATTCTAACTAATTATTGCATATTGTACCTGAAATTAGCTAAATACTGGGCCTGAATTTGATCGTACAGAGGTAACTTCAGTGTATGGATAGTGCATTGTAGACACAGTTTGCCCCTACAGCTAGTGTAATTTATTCATGGATGGATTGGTTATGCAAGTTTAAGTAGCCTATTACAACACAGATTTTTAACCCTTATCCTGTACTTTTGTTAAAGCTGAGAAAACTGTTGTTCTGGTGTACTAGATCCACCAGCAAAGGAAAAAGTTTCTCTGAAACTCCGTTTTCTGATTCAGTGCTTTGACAGTAAATATGGAAGTAAGAAGCAAATCTTCCCCGGCTCAAACACAGACGGCATGTTATTGATACAGAACAGAAATTTACTTCCAAGTAGACACAACAGAAACCAAGGCTGCAGCCAGCATTCACTGGAACTGAGACATGATGTAATCTCAGACAAGGTAATCAGTGTAAAAATGCACTCTCTATTTATTTTTAAGATCTTTCTATAGCTGCTGATCATAAAAGGAAGCTGCTTCTCAGAACGCTACGTATCTGAATGTGGTTTCTGATACGCTGTTTGAAACTTGCTGGGTTTCTGTGGTCCCTGTTTAAGCCCCTGTTCAGGAAAATATTTTATACCCCCCAAAATATTCCCGAAGGAACCAAAAGTGATTTGACTTCCTCAGTTTTTATCTTTAACTGTTGGATCTACAGAGCACAGAGAATCTGTCTTCTAATACACCTTATGCAGCCCTGGTGTGTTTAGTCATCCATACTAGTGTATATCCATGAAAAATTAGCTAATAATCTCCTTAGCTAACGTGTTAAAGATTCATTTTCATTAATATGGTATCTGAAGTACCTCTGCACACAACATTTCCAGTGTTTGTTCCAGTGTTACCAAAGAACTTCGTTTGTACCTTACTGTCAATAAAAGTGACTTTGAGATGTGATTGACAACACTGGCTGATAGGAGCAACTGAGATGCTTCAGGTGATGCCAACCTTTTCCTTTCTTCATTTCTGTTTTGCAGACAGCTACAGAGCTTCCTACTTAGGTTTTTGGGATAGGTATCTTTTTTTATCATTATGTATTAGTTTGAAGAGCTATTTTCAAGGAAAAGCAGTAAAGGTTTTTCTCAGGACTTTGCCTCTTGCACCTTTGATATGTTTAGTCTCTTACGTCCTCAGGGAGTGATAAAAGAGGAAGACAGCCAAGAAAATACCTCCTTTCTTCCAACCTGTCTTCTTGAGAAACAAATGGGTCTATCACAGACTGACAGTGGGGATGAACGGTTGGGAGAAAGAAGTGAGAGTGGGTGGAGTAATTCCGTGAGTAGGCAAACCTGAAGTTTTAAGGAAGCAAGATATGGTGTGCTGCTCAGGGAGAGTTTGGAGGAGAAAAACTTAGCCTGAGGTGCAGTCAATCTGAGGTAACCCCATAAATGGGATCATACCTGAGTCTTGGACCTTAAAGTAGAGGATGTCAGGGGGCTGTTCTCTGGTGGAAAGGGGGATAAGAATTTTTCCTTTGAGAGCACGTTTAACAGCAGATGGATAGCACACAGCTTGAGGAAGGTCCTATTTGCGAGTGTTGGATGTGAGAACGAGATGTATAGGGATAGACTCTCTTCCGTGGCAGTTCAGGTTAAGAAGGAAAAAACTCAAAGTGACTGGCAGCCAGAGAGGAGAAAGGGGTTAAGAGGTGAGAGGAAAACAGAGTCTTCAGGGAGCAATTGATTTCCTTGCATTCATTTTGTTTGTGTTTTTCCATCAGTGGGGAATAGCCATAAGTCCACCTGCAGTTTTGGTCGACTCTGCATGATTTTTCAGTCAGCATACCACAGAGGTGAGTGTTTCTGACTTTCAGCAACAGAACAGAGGGAAATTCCACATAGCCCACACAGTATCTGAAAGTGTACATGGTGGGAAATGGACAAAGCCTTTTGGATCCAGTTAACTTATAAATGTCTTATATGTGCATTGGCAGAGAGCGCTTACCTTTTCCATTGGGGGGATAGCTGATAGACTGAGGGTCATAAAGGTGAACACCAAAGGCTTTCTTAAAAATTAAGTTTTTACCCCTTTACAGCTTGCTTTATGACACATGCAAAGCTCTCATATGTTTGGAGAGATTCTACCTTAATCCTGAAATAGAAAACATAAATAAAACTGCCCAAGAAATAGTGATGTTTAAACACTAAGGTGTCCTGTTAGGCTATCTGTCCCCACATTGAAAACCCAGTCTTCTATATTTTTCATTGTTATCATCACTTTTTAGGCCTCCATTCCTTTACTTATGTACACTTAAACTTCTAAAATACAACTGTGGAAGTCAGATCTTGTTGTCTGCAATATATGGGCCAAGTTGCTTCATTTATTTTCCATATCACCCTTGTTCTTCCTATATGTAGACAAGATTTTTTAAAGATGTAGAAAAAGTATAGTAATTGTAAGAATATAGAATTGCAGATGATGTATATTTTGAATGGGAAGTTAAATATTTTGTGTTTAATATTTATATATATATTATAATATATAATATATATATAAAGTATAATATTTTTGTGTTTCTCTGTCTCTGACTGTTGCAGAACAGAAGGAAATCTGAAGTGGAATGATAGTGAAAATAATCCACTATCTACTTATTTTTGGAGCAATTTTTGCTTATTATTTCCTCCTGGTACTGCGTGTGGTTGAAACCAGGGCACCAGATCATGTAGGCCTTACACCTGGCCCAAGCCGAACTCTCCATTTTCCCATGTTTACATCTTGACCCTCCACAGACTTATCTTTTTACTAATCCCAGCAAATTCAATTAGGATCCTTCCTTTGTTTTTTTTAAATGAAATCTCTCAGAACCACAGTTCAAAGCTGATCTTACCAGTGACTGTTAATTCCAGGAACAACTTGCAAATGCTTCTGGAGTATTGTAAAATAAAGTAGAACAACAAAATGCTCTCTGAAGTGAGTGTGTCAGATGCATTTCGTATGAAGTGCCTTTGAGGTATCTTATCAGAGAAGACCATTTATTTGAAGTTGTACACTACCCAATTTTAGAGGAAGTAGGGTAGGGATATCAATATGCCCCTGTTATCATTCTCTTTCTCTGAGTACTTCATTCTCTTTCCCCCAGACAGTTTTCTGCATGTGAATTAACATTAGTGAGGTGCAGTTATAGAATTAGCGTCATTCCCATTGTACATTTGTTGTCTCATTGATACCTTAATTTTGTAAAGTTTTATGTATGTCTTCAAAACAAAGCGTAAAGTAATTCTTCATGTGTAAAACAAACAAAGATGGGGTAAGGAAAGGTAAGGTTTTAAACTAACCACAGGCATTTAGGTTACTTTCATGAAAGAAAAAAATCGGCTAGATTCTACACCATTTGTATTCCTGTGGCAAATGATTTGCGTATTGTGAATGGAAGAGAATAACTGATGGTGTTAATTTGCCCTCCAAACAAAGCAGTTAGCTATGACTGAGTGCTAAACCAACATTACTTTGATATAGTTCTAATACATTCCCAGTACTCTAAAAATTAGATATATATAAAAGTACCATTAGTCCAAGAATATCTTCCTGACTAGAGCCTTACCCCAAGCACAATGAACATCAAGTGGGGCTACAGTCTTCACAGAGGTGAAGGCCTTCTGAGAGCACCCGTCCAGATCTGAGGACACTCTTGGAGGCAGAGAAAGTACCTGAATGAAGGAACTGTTTTCAGCGTGAGAGCTGGCCCACCAGAACTTGCCACTTCAGAAAACTGCCAGGGAGTTATCAAAGGAAACAGTTAGGAGAAATTTTCCAGCAAATCACAAAGGCAGTTAGTAGGCAAATGTAGGTGAGAACAGAGTTGTGGACATCAAAATTGAGTATGAAATATTTGTAAAAAAGTCCTGAATTACTCAAACTTGTCTGTTTACTTTCAGACCTTGAAAATAAGTTTGTCTGAATGACAAATGCCATCCAGTGAGACTAATTTATGTAACATGAATGGTTATTTTTGAAAGTATACTTGAATGCTTCCATCAGATATAAATGCATCATTTCTACACAATTCCCTCCGAACAATTACAATATCATGATTGAATTACTATAACAGTTAGCACAGACAAATATTTATATTGTTGAGACTTCTAAGACTTTTCTGTTCATCAGTATGTAGCAGTTGCTGGTTAGGTCTACAGTAGGTTTTATTGTGCTGTTTAACTGCCCATTCCACGGTGGTCTATGCTTTTCAATGACAAATGACTGCACGTAATTTGGGTGCTATATCATTAAGACAAGGAGGGGCATTTATGTTTTCCTCTATGTAATGTAACTGTGAGTGTACATTCACTTTGGGGGAATTATGTGCTTATTATGACAAATAGTGCATTTTCAAGTATTTAAAGATCTTTTTTTGGAAAGAGTCCCTCCTCTATGTATATATTGAAGGTATTGCTGTGACACAGCAGGAAAACTTATGGTATAGTTATCTAAAAAAACTTATCCACTCCCTATAACATGTTTGGATTGCTTTTTTAGACTCTATAAAATTTTAGCTAGCACTAAACATAGAACTTCATTCATCATCACACAAGTAAAGGCTGCCAAAGGAAGCCTACTCTTCCTGAGCTAAAAGTGGCAACACTCCAGTATTGGCAGAAATCAAATGAATCATTTCCTGCTTTTAGTTTTAGATAAATAATCAAAAAAGATTGTCTAGATTCTGATCCAAAAGTAATTTTTCATAGCAATGAAGAAGACTACAGCTACAAAGACTTTAAGTGGGGAATGTTCTCCTGCTAATTGTTTAACTGGAAGGGCCTTATGGAGTCTATAGTCAGATCAAAATATCAAAATCCACTTTAAAGGAAAATGTCAAATAATCATATTGGCTTTTAAGTAGAGTAACTTGAAGTGCACTGAAACAGAGAAGTTTGAGGATTTAATTTTCTCTTGATGCACTGAATGAATGTGGTCCAACAGGCTCCTGGTGGATCTGCCTTCTTTCTCGGGGAGAGAGAAGGGAGAGCAGGGGCAGCAACTGCCGCTGCTGAGAGTGGATGGTGGTGATTGCAGAGTACACATTGAGGAATTGTTATCTGTGAACTGTCTCTTGTTCTTTCGGTTCTTCCCTCTCTAGTATCCGTCATGAAGAGGGTGTCTGGACTGACAGGATGATGCCGGGCTACATTTGTGTATGTGTGGTAAGGGGAGACCTAATTAAAGGAGCTGGAGGAGAGAATAATGGGATAGAGAAACCCCGGAACCACATATGGAGACTGCGAAATGAACAGAGCAAAATGGGCAAGCCAGGGCGTGAGATCAGAGGTCAACGGGAGAGACTACTATGGCAATGGCCAGAGGAGAAGAGTTGAAAAGGTTTGAGTTGAAGGAGCTACTAACACTGTGCTGTGAAAAAGAGCAAGTGGGAGAGTGAGGAAGGGCATGGTCAGTGGCATAAAGAATGAGACTTGAGGTAGGGAGAGGACAGGAACCACTGCCCTTCAGAACCCCTGTGAGCCTCAGGCCTCACGGAGGCTCAAAACTCACAGATAGAGTATGCATCTTACCCATTTGTCATACCTGCCTGACCTAAAGGACAATGGCCTCTTAATAAGAGTTGTTTAATTAACTGAAAGGTCAGAAATCTGTGCAGCGGGAAGAGGGAGAGCGTGGCACTGTAATGGGGGAGCTCTAGGTCTGTAAATCTGCAAGTGAGGCTGGAAGCAGGAGAAAAAACGGTGCCTGGAACCAGTGAACAGTGATGATGGACAAAAAGAAGAATGGTGACATCCTGAAGGGGAGAGAGTAGAAACTGTCAAAAATTGTGCAAACTAGAGCACATTTCTTTGCACATTTCAGAACCTGTGATGGACCTGAAGCCTCATTATCTTCCATGAAATCTACTGGCAGTGTGTTTTCCCTCTTAAGCTGATAGGTACAGGGGAAACCTCCTGTTGCTGCTAATTCCTCTGTGGACTCAAGTGGCACAGATTTGAGGGCTAAAGTTCAGATTTAGTCATGTACAAAGTGGGAACTGATTCAGTTGGATAGGATGATATTTCCTGTTTTTAGTTTCCTTTAAAAAAAAGTGACTCCACAGCAAAAACACCTTTTGAGCACATAAGACTTCAAGGTTATGAACTGGGGGAAGAAATTCTGTAGTGGGAATCTGGGGGAAGGTGTATATATATAGGAGGAGTGCAGACAAATGAGAGATCTTGGCTGAGTTGAGGCCAAAGAGCAGTTCAGTAAATAGCTTCTGGAAAAAAAAAAAGAATCGAAATAAAAAACCAAAGAACAATTACAGAGTCCTAACCACAGCCTCTCTTGCTTAATGCCTGATTAACCGTCAACTTCAGTGTTTATAAGCTGATAGAAAGATGGTTATCCCAAATTTACAGTCCTAAATAAATTTGCATTATCTAGATTATTAAACAGTAGAAATTATTATTTTTTTTTTTCCTCCAGGTGGTAGTAGCATGACATCGCAAGCTGCACTGAGATCCAGTCATCACCAGGTCTGCTTCTTTGGCTCTATGGGTGATTCTCAGAGATTGGTGAGTTAGGCCATGGGAAGTGTTAAAGGTATCAGATGGTTACTTTGGGAGATAACTTCCCACTTTCAAAACAAAACTCCTTGGTATTTTTTTAATGGCAGTGTATAATGGAGTCCAGTTTTGCAACCAACCCAATGTGAGCTCTACTGGAGCTTGTGGGTGCACACACGACAGTAAAGCCAGTTTGAATCATGTCATCTATGATGATGACGTCCTACAGTCCATGTTGCTCCTATCAACAGGGACAGAAATATCCCTGTGCAGCTGGGATTCTCAAACACTTACCCAGCTTTGAAAATAAATTTGCTCACATCTGGGCAGTCTCCCACTCCCTTACGGGAATATCCTGGGACTGGAAACGTGAGCCTTCTCAGATATGGGACGGGAGCAAATCCAGTTATCCTGACTCTTAAGATGGATCTGAATCATGAAACATTTCTCGGTAGTGATTGCTTCAGCGGAAGAGCAGTAATTTATGTATGTAATATAAAAATTATATATTGCAGATTTGTGGCTAAATGTAGTCAAGAATTTCAGTTTAGGATTTTGATCGTAGGACAGAAATCTATAAAGTTGTCTTTTCTGGGTTTATGACCCAAAACCCCAGCATTCTTCACAAATCACAAGATTACAAGTCTGAGGGGAACGTTTTTCTGAGATTTTATTTGGATCTGAATGAAGCATTTTTGACTCAATCTAGAATCCAAATCACAAGGGTATTCTTGGCATAAGGCTTGTAGTTAAAACCACTCAGAAATATGCAAGAATATTGACTTGATATGTGGTTTTGGATCATTTCAAAGAGTAAAAGGTGTGATTGGCTGTCATTTCTGGGATACAGAGTGCTATTAACTCTTTTTATATCACCAAGAAACAGAAGCATAGTATCATATCTTTATAATTCATGTAATCTCAGCATGCATTCTGAAATCAGTGTCAACTGGTGGGTGCCAAGATGTTCAGACTATAACTGCACAACTAACAATTAATAGCATTGCCAAATCAGGTGACTTTTAGGGCTAGTCTTGTGACATTTGCTATTCTTAATGCCTGAGCTTCTAAAATCAAGTATTACATAAAAATGTTGTCGCATTCAAAAAAAAATAAAACAATGCATTAATTATCGGTTCAGTGTCTGCTGTCATGGTTGCAGACAGAAGCTTAAAAATGCGACCACACTGTAGACTAAGAATAACATAACAAAAGACACTTTCTTCTTAAATCTGAAGTGCAAGCCAGTCTTATAACTTTTGGGATCTGACTCATGATTTTTGAATGCTTGGGATTGGCAGTATTGTACTAATATGTTTTGTATCAAAATTCAACTTTAGAAAAGCATAACTTTTACTGTCCAGAAATTTGTAGGTCAAGAGGCTATAAGTCTACAAGGTATGGAAGGAGGGAGAAAAATGAGGGTTCCCTCCCAAGCCAAGACCCTTCAATACCATTTTTTTCCTAGGGAACTACAACCTGAAGCAGCGCCCAGATTTCCAACATCATGTCATGGGGCAAAGCTTGCATGATAGGATGATAATGGCTACGCAGAGGGGTTCCTATGTCCCCTCCACTTTGGCACCGCAGCCGGCTCCACAGGGAAGCACTGGTTCAGAACGCCCTGAAACTACCTTCCCTCTGTGCCCGGCCCAGGGCTGTGGGTGAATACCGCATTTCTGCCCACAGTAATGAAACCCAGTGTCTTCCAAAATAAATATTGTTTCTTGGTTACTAATATAAATAAATGCATTGCACATTACATTTTTGGAGAAGAATGTGCAAGACCAACATTTCTGAAGTCGAATGGAGAGGTCCTCCCTCTGTTTCCCTCCAGTCCTCATACAGGCAAAATTCCGCTTGAGTCACTGGGAATTTACATGACTAAAAACTACAGAGGCACCCAAAAGTACTTCAGGTTGGTTTTTTTTCTCCTGAAAATAGTTATGAGAATTGAATAAAAATTTTATTTGAGAAGGTGGAACAATTCTGGTATTTCTTTTTTTCTAATGTTATTTTTTGAAATAGTTGTAAATTCTGTAGTTTGTAGCTCTCTGAAGGGAAAAATGAATCATTTGTTCACTAAATGGAAAATTAAAGAAGACAAATAGCACAGTTAAGAGTGTGATTTATTACAGTTCACATCCTACTGTATGTCCACAAGTTTTTTTAATGCTTTTCATAGGAAACAAAACCTGGATTCACTCTTTTCCCAGTGAATTTAAAAATACTTTTATTTCAAGAAGTTCTACCTTTCCTCTCATTGCATTCAGACTTCCTTTAATGGTATTCATCATACTTGCAATAGATGACAGTGCTGGGAAGAAAGAGACGAGGAGAGAAGAAATATTTCCTTATATCCTCAGTCTTTAAAAGCCAAATAGTTGTTTTCGTTTAGGGAATGGGACTAAATTGTCTTCTCATATTCAAAACTAAATCTGTGGTGTGTAAAGAATTAGTGATAGAGCAACCTTAATGCTTAGCTGTTCGAATTGTGTTAAATGAATCACTTGAGGACATAAAAGTGCGGTCATGCTGTGCTTTAAATAATTCATGCCTCTTGTAAGTATTATATAGTAAGTAATTTAATAATAGTAAGTTTTCTCATCATGGTTGTATAAGATCATGTCGCAGATCCCTTTCTTTACTTGGTGGAAACCAATGTGGTTCCACTGTTGTTGATTTTTGTTTTCTTTTTAATTAAGTTATTTCTTTTCTGTTTTTCCACAAGGTGTTGATTTGAGATGTGGTATTTTGAAGCCCAAAAACCAAATTCTCAACTGATGTCACACCCCTGGTTAAACAGCTTGGGGGGATGGGGGATGGGGGCGGGGAGAGAAGGAGTTTAAAAAATTGTTTAGGCTAAACTTTCTTCTTCCTCCATTGAAAAGGAGATTGCCTCACTGGGAAAAAAAACTCTTGTCAGTGCTATTCCCTGAAGTGTTCCTGAGCACTATTTGGGAGATGCTGACACCATGTCAGGGAAGGTCTATCAGAATGGATGGCAGTACGCTAGGACTGAGCCTGTGCTCTGTCATCAATGATTTTATCAGCACAGATGTAACCAGAGAAAGCAGTTTGGACCTGCTACTCTCAAACACCGACTATCTCCTAGAAGAACCTAAAATATCTCATTTTTTTGTAGGTGCCTCTGCAGAGACTCACACACGTGATCAAGATTGTTATAGCTTAGATGGGTAGGTCAAGTGGTAGACCTCTTCCGCTGTTCAGACATAAGTATGTCTTTCAAGTGTTTAGGGGATCTTCTGTTTCCCACTTTTCCTATATTTCTTTTAATAGCTGTATATTTAAGGTATAGCCCAAGAAGTGGCAGCTCGATGGTGATTTGAGCCCTTATCCTAGAGGTGCCTATTTACCATTCACAACAGAGGGAACTTGGTCACGTAACTTGAAGTAGTCCAGATAAGTCTCCTGTGTAGGAAAGTCTAATATACAGCTGCTTGAGTATCTACATTTCATGTCCAACGTAAGAAGTATTAATTCTGATGTTGGTCTGACTTTATTAAGGGCAGAGGTTGTCTATAGTTAGTGTTGTGGCATTTGCTTTGGTGTTTCTGCCCATGGCTCAGATATGTTCCTTCAGACATTTCCAGTGTATGATGTTGCTTATATTTCTACACAATTGCTTTCCTAAAGAATTTTCAGAATACTAAAATAAGACAGTGTTTATTGACCGCATGGCTAGGTTGAACTGCAACTTTGGCAACTCTCAGAAATTATGCTTTAAATGAAGAGTGATATACACTTGTAATGGTTAAAACTGAAAACATGCCCTTTGCTAAAGTATATCATGGAAAATACGGAAATTAAGGGCTTCTGATCTGTAATTGGTAGGCTGGAGCTATTCTGATGTTCCCCTTCATGTATATCAGGTCTCGTTATGAATCCAACATCCCATATGAGGATTATCTGCACCAGCATAAAATTAAATTACAGACAAGTCTTGGATTCCTAGAAGATTTCTCATTTTCTTAGTGCATGTTTTAAACCCTGTACTTTTGTTAATAAATTAGTAAATAATTGTCTGGTGTTAGAGGCTAAAAGGAGATTCATCAGAAAGCAAAAATGAATGAAAACAAACTCTGTGAGTTGGGAGCTATGTCACACAGGGAGAAACAAAAGAAAAACATGATCCAGACAAACTAGAAAAAATGGACTCATCCACATGAGCAAAACACAGATCTAGGTCTGCTCGCATATGTGCTGTTTCTTTGTAATGTGTAAATGGAAACAGGGTCAATGGAATAGCACAATTCTGGTAGGATGCAAAAGCTATTGGGTATGGAAGAAAAGATAGTCTTAATTAATTTTCTTTTTTTTGAAAACTATCTTTCTTTAACTGGGTAACAGCCTACCAGAGATGGAAAGATGTCACAAAGCAATTAAAAGGATGTCTGCCAGAAGAACATGGTCCCATTCTATTTAAAGCTGTAGCTAGTGCCAGAGGGCAAGCACAACACAGACAAAATCCACAGTTCCTGCCTACTAATCCGTGTGAGGTGGAGCAACCATACAGCTTGGGAGCCATTGTAAAGCTTAGCTAGAAAACAGTAACAACAAAGCCCCAAGTCAAATTAAAGCTATTTAATTTGAGTTATAAACCTGAAAATGTTGGGTGAAATTTGTGTAAAAAAGATCAAAGACCAAGTAGCTTGTGGATGTAGTGGTCAGACAGGAATCTGAGGAATACATAATACAGTATTGCTAACCTGAAAGCATTCACAAATCATCGGTCAAGTCTGGAATGTCATGAGTTTGGGGAATTTTTTGATATAATAAATATAAGACTTGTTTTGTCTTTTAAAGGCTCAAAATCAGGGCATTTTTGAGTCACTATTTTTTTTTTTTTTTTAACCAAGTTGTGAGCCATAATATTATGTTTGGAAAGAATGAAAGCTAAGAGTCTTACTTTGCTCAGGGAAAAAAAGAACTTTGAGAAAACACTTGTTGGGTGACTTGCAATAAAGGTCATAAAATTTGGCAATGGAGAGATAAATTAATCTGGAAAGTACTGTAGTTGAGGAAAACTGCTGGTGGTCGGTATGTGAGAATTTGAAAATATAGCTGTTTCATTTTTATAAAACTAGCAGTAATCATGTGTAGGGCTGAAATTAAAAGCTGCAACAAGCTTAGACTTCTGATATTTGACTCATTCATGTTTTATGAAAAATATATTTTTTATTCATAAATATTTCTTTATTTACTTATAAATTTTCAAGAAATGAGCTAAGCTTCTCATTTCATCTATGCTTTTATCCTACATGACTTGTCTTACGCTATAGTTTTCTGTCCTGTTTAGAAACAGAAATAGTGGCAAGGAGTATGCTTTTAGAATAACATTTTTAGAGGTGAGGAAGAAGTGGTGAATACTTTTTTGTCATGATTTGTAGAGTATCAAAAATGTGTATGAAGCAGAATTTAAATCATACAGTCAGTGATGGCCTGCCGTTATTCTGTTAGCTGTAATTCTGTAAGATCAAAAAGCTTTTATTGGTCTGGGATAGTATATTTGACTGCTGAAATGAGTAGTGATTTAGACAGACAATGAACACATACTATATTATACTATCTTGAGATCTTGATGAGGAATTATTTCATCTGCTTTGTGGTGGAATCAAAAACTGCTTCAAACTCTAATCAGTAGTAGCTGATATCTGAAAGTTTTAAATTTTGGTTAGAATTAAAAGATGCTGAGTTTAGATTCCAGTTCGGAGTTGTTTGTGGGTTTGTTTTTTTTCATTAAGCCTATTTAGCAGTCTAAGAGGAGGAATCAAAGCTGCAGAGACTTTTTTGTCACTTTGTTTCTGAATGCTAGAAATGTTTGCTAAACAATTATTTTGTTAATCTGTTTTTTAAAAGGAAAAAACCCCCACCTCCTCTTTTCAGCTGGGGAATTAAATGTCAAGTTTCCTCCTAAAGGGCACACTTTATGGAGATGTTATAAAGCCTGAAATTAAGTTTGTAATGGAAAATGTGACAAACTCAACTATGGCAATGCAAAAATACATTCTTAACGCATAAAGAGCCATATATATGAAATGTATTTGCAACACACTGCATGTTTATTACAGATTAAACACTTAAATATGGAAAAGAACAGCACATACCCCAACTGTTTCTTAAATATTTGTTTAATATAGCCAGAACATATTGAAAATTGTAGGGCTGAAGAGTACATGGTAAGTGTTTAAATAACATCAAATGCAATAAAATGTTTCATTTGAAATGTTAAGCAGGTGATAAAAATGTCATGTAGAATTACTATTTGGTATGCTTTAAAATAATATAATTACAAGAAAATGCATAGGGAAAATTTCATCACTAAAGCAAAACCTGCGTTAAATGAGGCGTGTTTGCATTTGTTCAGGTATTCAGGATTTTGCAGCAGATCAGAACCTTTATCGATGGCTGAGCTCAATTGCTGCGGCACACTGTGGTGGGACTGGACACTTCCATCCTCACTGGCATCGGGATAAGTGAACAGTGCAGTAGCTCATGGCACATGCTTCTGCCCCCTTACCAGCCAAGTCAGCAGATCTAGGAAAAGAGGTAATAAAGGAAGTCCCCTACAGGGGACAGAAGTGAACTGAAAGCAATGTGAATCTCCTGCAAGAGAAGGTCGCAAAGAGCAAGAGGTTGGCAAAGGAAAGGAAAAGAAGAAAATGACTGGCACCTTTAAGCCTTCCTCACTATAAATAAAAAAGAAAAAAGAGTGAAATGGAAGAAGACATAAGTCATGGGAGGTGATACTTTGGGTGAGTAATATAGTCTGTCCACTTAGACAAATGATGGAAAATGCGTGTGCTCCACATGTTGCCTTGTAGCTTTTTTTTTTAAGTTTGGGAAGGGACAAGCAGGCTCAAGGGGAATTTTGACCATAGATCCTTAATATCAAGTAATGATTTTGATATAGATGATATTTGTAGGACAACAAGGATAATTTTAGAAGCTAAAATAAAGCCATTACTATCATTATCGATTCAATGTTCCTCCTATTGCCAGAAGTTCTGCAGTTTGCTCTCTGCTGAAATGCGCTGTTTTTCTCCCTTAGTTGCCTATGCTAAATCATCCTTTCCATTACAGGAGGAGCAAGAGAATCTCTCGCTTTTGCTTCCTGTCCTACCGGGATCCTCCTGAATACCCGCTCCTGTTTTCTCTCAGAATACTTATTCAGTTACCTTGTCTGTCTTTGCTGGCACCAAAGAGTTACTGTGCAAGGAGAAAGGTCTTTTCTGTCTAGTAAATAATAGCCTAGTTATTATTTTGAGAGCAGGCATGGGTTGCTGCTACTTTCCCTATCCTTTTCCTTACGGCATAAGATGTTTTCACTGCCCTGCCATTTCTCCTTTCTCCCCAAGGTCGGTTTCATTTTCAGTGGATACACTTAGACAAGTCTTGGACTTGATTCAGTTAAAATTACCGTATGTTTGGCCTCTGTATCATGGAAGCACAAGCAAAGCAGCTAAACACTGTGGAAAGTTGTTGTTCTCTGTTTTCCCTGGCCATGCATAAAGTTCTGCAGTGCAGAAGCTCAAACATTTTGCTTTGAATTGAGTCCCCTGGAATGATATGCTTTGTGGTCATATGCTAAATTGTAGACAGAATATAAACTATCCATTGCTTCTCACTGCTCTTCACAGTAGCTGTTCTTTTTTTGAATGATGGGATCCAGTCTAAGGTTCAGACTCTATGTCTCGACCCCAGGAATAAGCCCAGCTTGTCTTGCCTGTGTGGGGAAGGGATGCTGACAATTCTGATAGCTGGTGAAAAAAGTTGAGCCTCTGTCTTCCCCTACTCACAGGTACTGTACAAAATTAGAATCAGCTTCAAGAACGACACCTTAAAATAGCCAGGGAATGTCTGCTTTGCCTAGCATTGCTTCAGGACCCGCATTCCCCTTTTGCCTTTTGGCTGGTAACCAGATGGAGCAAACCAGCCTGGGCTGGGAGGTGTCTTGACAGTGACTCAGTGGTGTGCTACAGCTCTAACTTGCTAGTCCTCTCAATAATTTGTGAGTTGTTAAGAAGATGATACAGTGAGAGAGGTTAACAACTTGCCCAAGGACATGGGCTGGGACTAATTAACTAATGCCCTGCATATTTATTTTAAAATTACTCAAGCTTGTGGAACAAGGGTCTATTTTGGTGTCAAAGCAGTACGGCATCATTCTGTATAGCTGTGAAAGAATGTACTGGCTGCAAAGTGTTGGAGAACAAGGCCCGGCTATGGACAGTCTGGAGTAGAGATGGACTTACAGGAATTTCAGAATCAGTATCAGGTGTTCATTAGTCAAGACCTCTTCAACTTTCAAGATTATCTCCCGTTCATTCTGCTCCTCATGTTGGTGAAAAGCAAATCAGTGAAGCCCATACATGAAAACAGAAGTTTCACTTTTGTACTTCATAGTATTCCTTTTTCAAAAACTGGTGACTTATTAGGAAACATTTCACTTGTGGCAAAAATCAGCAAACTCATTGTTTCGTGCCACTGTTAAAATGACTGCTGAACTCAGTTATCTCATGACCAACAGCTCTGTGCAGGCTGGGTGGAGAATGGATTGATAGCAACCCTGAGGAGAAGAGCTTGGGGTTACTAGTGGATGAAAAGCTGGACGTGAGCCGGCAATGTGTGCTCGTAGCCCTGAAAGGCAACCATGTCCTGGGCTGCATCAAAAGAAGCATGGACAGCAGGTTGAGGGAGGTGATTCTCCCCCTCTACTCTGCTCTGGTGAGACCCTGTCTGGAGTACTACATCCAGCTCTGGGGCCCCCAACATAAGAAGAACACAGACCTGTTGGAGCAAGTCCAGCGGAGGGCCACAAAGATGATGAGAGGGCTAGAGCACCTCTCCTATGAAGACAGGCTGAGATAGTTGGGGAAGACTGGAGAAGAGAAGGCTCCAGAGAGACCTTATAGCAGCCTTCCAGTACCTAAAGGGGGCCTACAGGAAGGATGGAGAGGGACACTTTATGAGAGAGTGTAGCGATAGGATGAGGGGTGATGGTTTTAAACTGAAAAAGGGGAGATTTAGATTGGATATCAGGAAGAAATTCTTTGTTGTGAGGGTGGTGAGACACTGGAACAGGTTTCCCAGGGAAGTTGTGGATGCCCCATCCCTGGTGGTGTTCAAAGCCAGTCTGGTCCAGTGGAAGGTGTCCCTGCCCATGGCAGGGGGGTTGGAACTAGATGATCTTTAGGGTCCCTTCCAACCCAAACCATGCTATGAATAATGAAAAATACTTGTGGAGCATTCCAATTTGCACTAACCCAACTTAATTTGCATTTAGACTCAATTTTGGTTAAGGCTACCAAAAATACAGATGTTTGCGTATGATATGCTTTAAAACACTACAGGGAGAAGCAGCAGCTTAGCTGTAAATAGATGGCCAGTGAAGACTATTTAAAAATTTTAAAGTACATTGAAATGAATAATTTTGACTATAAAATTGAGTGATAGACTATTTATTACTTACAAGAAGTTCATAGACCTTTTCTACATTTAATATTCTACTAGAGGAGTGCTGGTGGTTTAACCACACTTAAAGCTATTTTAGGAAGGATGCCTTTACATTAATTGAACTCTCTAAATGTCTTGATTCCATTTTTTCTCACTATATTCCAGACTTTTTCATGATGGCAATAGCTTTATGGAGGATGACCTATGTGTCCGTGAAACAAGAAATGTATCTGTGAAAAAGGTAATTTGTTGATTACTATGTCTCTACTTTTCTCATAAACAGTATTGGGACTATTAGTAAATGTAAATAAGAATATTGAAGTTGATGTAAGAAACCTAATAAATAGATGTAAGGCAAAATAGAATACACTTATTCAGCATTTGTTCATTTAATTTTAACTCCTTATGAAACATGCTTGGATAACATGCTGAACAGGTTCTGTAAGATCTGGTTTTATTTTCACAGCACTGGGTGAGTTGTCACTAATTCCTATGAGCTAGAGAAAAGTAAAGAATATAAATAGAAAAGAGGGTTTTAGAAAGAAATGTATTTTTTGAGACAACTTACGTGCTTACATTTCTTGTTTTTCTGATGGTTTAGAGATGTTTCTACCCTGGCGATCAGAAGGCCTGACATCTGTCATAAACATATCGCGGGACTCTGAATAAACGCAGCATTCAGGGCAGTCCAGGTGATTGCAAACTCATGCATTTCAGTACTGTTTCTGTCATCTGTAGCAGTGAGGAAGATTGATAAGCACACAATACAATGGGTGAACAAATCTTCTCTATCTAGATGTGTTCAAGGTAACTCAGAATCATTGTTTCCAAAGTAGGGATGTACTAGCCCATGTTGTTTACTAGAGCTGCTCAACAAAGACAATTTATGAATTAATGTCTATTCTTTTATAAAATCTTGCACAATTTGCGAGTCAGGCTTAGATTGCCCAAAGCAAAATGAGCTAACTGTGGTCAAAGTCATCTGACCATTTAGCAAAGATAGCAGCTCCATCAAAAAGTTGCTGTTCAGCCTAACAGAGCTGAACTGGCTCTGAACAGGCTAACTATGGGTAGGGTAAAAACCCTCGTATGCTCTGTACACTTTTATTAACAGGTCAGATTAGTATGGTTATAATTACTCAAGGTTTAACTTCGGTAGGAAAACAGCTCAATTCCACATTTTTAATCATATTGGGTGGAAATGTTTGGGGGTAAATGTTTGTCAGCTGTGCACTTTCCTTTAAAGTGAGAGGAGTAACAAAGTTTTGGACAGACTCGTTGCAGGTTGTCTTGACATCTGTTTCCCTTATTTGGTAGTTTGAAGTTCTTACAATCAGTGCTTTAAGTATACACAGACATATATATTAAGGTACACTGGAGACAGGTCCAACCTATTAGAAATTTAGGTACAACAGGGTTATAAATGTTACTTGATACCTTTTAAAGCCCAAGATACCTGACCGGTGCATAGGCACTGTTGCTTGATGTAGTCAGGTGATAACATATGTACACTCATGCTGCCTACTTCAGCAAGTGTCAAAAGTTCATGCTAAGTACTACATAAATTATCACCTAATTAAGCACTGTTATGGTTTGGATTGGGAGGGAAGTGTAAACTTGATTCTCCTTAGAGAGCTATATGCAGAAATATGATGTAGAATTAATTTTGCGAAAAAAGGTCAAAGATCAAAGTCTGAATGTATTTATTAGAAGAAGGAACTGGAAGGGAATCTTGACTTCCTTAATTAAATCCTTTTCCGCTCATGAAAATATTAAGAGGTTAATTTGATTTTATGTGTACTTCCCCATTATATTGTAGAGATGTCAGGAGCACTGTTCTGTTACCGGCACAGTTTATACCGTATAGGCTTTCTGAACTTCCCACTGCTCCTCTTACATCAGTAGTTACTGAAGCAGAATTTAGGAATGCCAAAAAAACATGGAGGTTGGAGTTTAGGGTTAAAAGATAAGGCTGTTATGGAGTGGTCTTAACTGAAGACATTGAACATATGTCTGTCAATTTACTGTTTTCATACAAACTATCCAAAGATGTTCTTTGTGTGTTAGACCTGAAGATGCATGTACTTCTGCTGGGCAAGTGATGATATTGTCCTAGCTGGCTAAGAATTTTAAAATATAGAATCTGATATCGGCATCAGCTCAAGGAAATATGTAAGATCAATAACTTTCTTCGGACATCTGAGAACTAGGGAAAGACTTAAAAATAAGTTTAGCTGTAATTTATTTGGATACCTCAAACGAAATAATCTGTTTCTCTCTCCTATCTGTTCCAACAGTTTATGTGACTGTACAAGAACACACATAAAAGTGAAAAATGCCTGTTCTTGTGATGGTACTGCTGTTTGCTTTGGCTTTTGAGTTGTACCATTTGAAGAGGTCTAATTCAATAATGAAAGTTTGTTGTTCATGCAGAAATCTATACAAAGCCCCGTTGGATGCTTTAGATTACCATGTCCTTTAGGACAGGGACAGCATCCATCTATATTTAACCTATCTATCTAGCAAAATGTGGACTCAGTGGTCGGTGACATTTTTTGCCACTGCTAGATCATAAATGAATTAAAGTCTGATAATGTTCACAGCCCCTGGAAAAGAGGGAAACAGTCAAAGATATGGAACTAAAGTGAGAAATCTGAGGTCAGGATAACTTTTGCATTTTGAAGCATTTTGAGAGGGACAAAAGTATGTATTTTCAGGCAATAAAGACATTCTTCTAAAGCACTCTATGGTACTGCCACCAAAAACAACAAGGAAGTCAACATTAGCAGTATGACAGTTACAACATTGATTCAGAAAAGTTTATGCTAGTTTACTTTTTCCTCCAACTAGACAGCTACCAGCTGAAGGCAGCTGAACACCTGGGGACATCTGTGTTAAAACAACACTTGGGAGTGGAAAGAAACACTAAGTGGAGAGAGGGGAAAAAATAGTCAAACACAAAGAAACAAGGTAGACAAACAGGCAGCTTCTTATCCCAAAATGCCTCTGACATTTCTCCTTCTCTGCACTTTAGGAAGATAGAGAGGGGGAAATGCCGGCAGTGAGATGGTTTTTTGTGGCAAGCAGTTTTCCACATCACAAAGACCACCCCTACCACAACTGGCACAGCAGGTAGTCTTTGCAAACATGCCGAGCGTTGCGCCACAGTAAAGACCAAATTACTTCCTCTTCTCCTCCCCAGGTGAAGTCTGAAGCATGTTGGCATACCTGTGTTGGAAAATTTGTATTGGCGTTACCAATACCAAAAAGAGATTTCCCTTGCTTCAGCATGTCTGACCTAGTTATGCATTCAAACTGTTGACTGAAGGAGAGAGAAGCTGTTCGCAGAGTTCTTGAAGATCTTCAGCGGTATCAGACCGCCTCAGCATGGGTATAATGATAGTGTTTTCACTGCCTTCTATGGAGCTTTGTTCCTTATGTCTGTTTATTTTGAATTGCATGCTTTTACATATGACTTTTTACTAAAAAGTCACTAAAGACAAAAATTAAACATATATATCTACACGTTCAAGGGAACGTGCTTAAACAGTATTGCTGGGCTGGAGATGCTGTTCAAGAGCTAAGGCCAGACAAAATGTGTCTTAGATCGTCTTATATCGGCCCTTGTTGTCCATGCATGGATGTCACAGAGAAGTGGAATACCCAGTTTTTACTTTACCCCTGAACTCTATGTTTTGTCCTCTATTGTAGTGCTGTAGTACCTCTACGCTGCAACATTGTGTTCTGCTGATTTTGATAAACATTAGTACCACAGAACTCAAAAGAGGAGGTGACATCTATTAAAAAAGAGAATTGTTAATGTCACATTAATAGGAACACCGCAGAGCTACTCTAATGCT
The DNA here is from genome assembly GCF_964199755.1 of Larus michahellis. Taxonomy (NCBI): domain Eukaryota; kingdom Metazoa; phylum Chordata; class Aves; order Charadriiformes; family Laridae; genus Larus; species Larus michahellis. The sequence continues at coordinate 61,148,511 of NC_133900.1, read as the reverse complement.
GTCTTGCTACCAGTATGCCCTACAAGGATCTCAGCCTTCTTCAGACAGAAGGCTGCTTCATGCAACATTTAGAGCCTACCTGAATTACCCATTTCTGTGGCCTCTTCTTCATGAAGAGCTGCTTGTATGAGTGCGGGTGAGGCAACGAGGAGAGGGCTTACCTGCCAGCTTTTACTGGTTTCTGAAACACTGCAGCCTAATGATGCTTAACTAATCAAGGCTTGTAAAATGAGCAGTGCTGCAGAAATGCAAAGTATTATCTTATCATTAATAGGGTATCAGAGATGTTCACCAAAGGTACCTAGTAATGCCCAGATCTCGTGTTATTCTTCATCCCTGCAGGAGCAGAACGGCCGTCAGATGCCATCCTGGGGCCATGTTTTGCAGGGATAATTGCCTGCAACTGCTGACAAGCCCAGCTTTCTTTTATGGACTGAGGATCTGCTTTTTTTCATTGCGACATTCTGGTAATACTAACAGTGTGTCCAGCGGTCACTCAACAACCGTGTTGTGGTTATTCAGTCAGGCTGCTCCACTGTGTTGGTTCTATGGATGGTTAAGGCCTGCTGGTAAAAGAAAAGCTGCTTTAAATTGCTACCAGGCGGGTGGTGGTTTCTGAGCTGTCCCAAAAAGCTGGAAAATCACTGGTGGCCCTGCAGCATCTGTTTCTCCCCTTCTATACCATAGGGGGACTTGAATAAAATTCATTCAATGAAATTTGAATTTCATTTATTTCAGTGAAAGAACAGTTGTCTGTAAAGCACGGTCTACTCCTGGATCTGCCATTTACTACCATCGTCACTGGGAGCCAGACATACTGCTTGGTGCTTCAGTTTCCTCACCTGCACAGTTAAGACAACAAGGAATTATTCTGAGGCCTGCACTTCCACAGGTGTTGAATTTTCTTTTGGCCAGGGGAAGACAAAAGGGCAGAAAATGCATGCTCTTGGGGTCTTTATTTTCTGTATGCACAAGCCAGCCAATTGCATCAGGTTTTGTTAAAAGGCAGACTGGATGATGCAGTAAGTAAAAGAAAAAGAAAGAAAATCCACAGTCTGCCCTTTCGAGGTCTTAAGCAAAGAGGAACACATGCAGCTCTGGCCTAAATTCGGTTTACCAATCTTTCAGTTCCACATCTGAAAGCTTAGGATCAGTCAGTGAGCTAGAAATCCTACTGGACTCACAGCCGATGCGCCTGCAATGCTTCTTTCAGCAAACACAAACCAAGCTTAAGGGCCTGGAAAACAGTACAGCAATTCGCTGGCCCAAAAGCAAAAATAAACCATGCACAGTATGTCACATTAGTTCTTAACTGTCTCCAGGAAGTGAAATGTTTGACAGGGAAATATATTTGCTTGTGGCCTCATTTGATTCATGTTTCAAGGAAAGCATTGAAGTCATACCCCCAGTGGAGCACATGCATCGATCAAGGGGAGGATACTGCAGCCTACAGGATGTCATCTTGCTGCAACATCCTCCCCGCTTCCCTGTGGTGGCAAAGTGCCACCCAAGTGTAGGAGATTTTAGAAAAGGGGTATGATTTCTTTTCCCCCAGCGCTGATGGGAGTGTTGTAGATGGCAAAAGAACCACATTGCAGCCTCTCTGAATCATCTTGTTGAGAAGCGGGAGATGCTTCCTGAATTATTTAAGAAAAGGTGGCGTGCCTTCTAAATCTTTGTTCCATCTCCCCCTAGGACATGCCGCAGGATGCTGCTGCTGATCACTGTTGGTTCCTCCCAAGTCCTTGCGCCCAGCACGGGTAATCTGATGAACCAGCCATCCAGATCCCGACTGCTAGCTACTCCCAAGGTATACAGCAAGTCGTGTGATTCTGCGTGGGATAAAATGGATGGGATCAGCATGAGTTAGGTGTAGAAAACTTTCCATATTGGGAAGGGATGATTTCATTGTGGTGGATCTCTTTGCACCTAACTTCCCACTCCCTGTCTCATGCCAGTAGGAAAACATGCAGAAATATTAGTAGAGGCTTCCACAGAGTTAGTATGAATACAAAGCAACTCCATAAGGAAGTCTGTGGAATTACCCTTATGTGAAAAATGTATGCCAGAAGAGACTGGGTCCAGACTGTAGAAGGTGATTTATAAAATACCATCGATAGAACAAAACCAATCTGATTTCTAATTTCCAATTTGGTTCCTAATCTGTTTTCTCCATCTCGCTGCACTTCTGCTGTATCTGCTAAGGACGGTCCCTCGGACCAACCTCACTGTTCGCTTTCTTGAGACGGAACAGTAAAACTTAGTCTTAAAAGTAGAGATAAAATGTTTACAGAGAAATGGAAGGAATTTGCTAATGTGATAGTCCATGAATCATTGCAACAGTTGTCTTCCTTTCTTTATCTCACCTTCAATTTCTGCCAATTTCTCCTTTCTTCCTTGTGACATGGAGAGTATCAGGACAGTGTAAGAAACTTACCGCTAAACTCTGCTTGTAGCACCTCTCCACACTAGTGCGATTGATGGGGAGGTAACTCCAGAGCTTCGTTAAAGATGTGAGTGTTTGTGTTTTTGTGCCCAAAATACTCCTTAAGCTATTTTAAGTAGGGAAGCAGATATGCTAAAGCACTAAAAATAAATATTTAAAAATACTTGACCTCAAAATACTGATCCACCAGAAGCAGAGGGTAAAAAGACCTTTAAAAGGATCTTTTCCTTGCATCCTACCCAGAGTAGAACCTCAGACTTACCGACTTGTGGTTAAGGCAGATCTAGACTGAGCTGCCACCTCAGTTGGCATCACAGGAAGGGCCAGATATTTTTCAGGTTTCTTGTCCTCTTGGCATGGATGTTGCAGGTCTCAGCATAGCATGGGGGTTTACAATCTGTTCTTGATGAGATATTATAGTTCACAAAGGGGATCTTATGGGTCACAGCCAATGCAGAGCAGATGCTGTTGTGAACACCACCTCTTACATGTGTTATGGCCATGGCAGGAGCTGTGTTTTTGCACAATGTTGGCAAAATGGGTGCAATTATACATGCAGAGAAGCACGTTCCCCTGACGGAAAGCACTAATTCTATCATCAGCGTGTTCTTGTGATTTTATTTATTCCCTTTCAGCAATTGTTTGGTTTTTTTTTTTTTTTTTTCACAGCAGGGAAGAAGCCATCCCCATGTGGCTCACCAGTTCTCTATGGAGCGACAGGAACCAGACCACAGGTTGGGCACCTCAGCAGGCGGAGGTCCCTGCTCCTCTGAAAGGAGCATCAGACGCAATATTAAAGAAGGGTGTGTTCTCGCGGCTGCCCAGCACTATCAACACTAACCACCAGGATGATCTGGATTTCTGCTGCCCCGTGCCAGATGGCAGCGTTTTGATACTCTGGTCTTCATTGCAGGTCTGTGCTCTGTGGTTATGGCAAGACTTCATCCTGAAATAGCTGCTTGGTTTTTGAAATTCAGGCATGGCCCACTTATTTGGATATTTCAAGCTGCAAGCTTCAGTCGAACTCATAAGCAGCAATTGGTTTTAAGAAATGAGGAAAGATTTTCCCAGGTATTTAACAGCTGAGCAGAATAATACAGTGTTTGCAGGCAGCTGCTCCATGCTGAATAAAACTCAGAGATCCGTTGCTGCAGGGCTTACACATTGAAATGTACATCTGTAAATACGCATACAGCCAGAAAATACTTTGAATGCTTATGCCCTACATAAACAAAAATGTTCTGCCTAATATAATGATAAATACGAGGATTCTTCAATAAGAGTGTACAATTTGGATTTTAATTTGCAAAGAATTTTGACTTTTAGGGAAAGTTTGTGGTCGTAAGATCAAAGCCCAAATCTATCTTTATAATTTGTGTTTTGGACCCTTCCTGTTGTGAAGATTAAAAGCGTTTCATTAAAAAGGCAAATATCTCCATGAAGACAGAATATGTAAATACATGAGCTTGTTTTTGTCTTATGCTGAGCCTTACATCCAGTCTTGAGAGGTGTGAGGACAGAGAGGAGAATTGCCAGATATAAATAATGGCATGTAACAGCAAATCAGGAGTCTAACATAAGAGCAGGCAGTGTTTAGGGGCTTTGCTGCTCAAACGTATCCCTGGTTCATATGGAAATACACTCCTTGTTGCTGGAAGATGGCTGGCTGAGTTTCAGTGGTCATCTTGGGCTGCCAAGTGTCAGATTGGAGGTTCTTTTTGTTTCTAATTGGGACAGCTTATTTTGCTATAGGTTCACCTTTTACTTTGTTAGTGGCCTTGGTGTGTTGGAGAGACCTACTTCAACATCACAGCAGCAAAGCCTGAGAGCAGTAGAAATAGGGCCTGTTGTATGTCTGGAATGATGAAAATGATAAAGAAAGCCAATTCATGAAGGTAAGAGTTTCTTTCCCTATTGCAGAAAGTGAGAATAGTGTCACAGGGAGCAAGTGATTAGTAACGATGCTTACTTGCTACACAAAATACTTTCAATGCATGTCTCTCCACTAACTCAGCCACTGTTTTCAGGATGTTTTGTGACACCACAAAGCAGCTGTTCTTTACACTTCTGACTAAGACATTTATATTCAACCCTGACATTTTAATCTAATAAAAAAAAAAAAAAGCTTTTTACCTCCTCGCAGTATAAACAGAGAACCTCTATATAATGGGCATCTGTGGAATATGGAATTAATCCCACTAGTGCGGAAAAACCTTCATAAGTCTCTTGCGGCTTCATCACTCTTTGAGTTATGAGGTCTTCCTCTCACTTGTGGGATAAAGTCCAAATCCCACAGAAGCTTATTATGTGTCCACTATTTATTAAGACTTCATCATTTAAAACAAAACACTTAAGAAAGACACGGGGAAACATTTAAAATCAAAGAGGTTTCAGTCTGAGGAATATTTGTTGTATTTGAAGGTTTTTCAAAGCAGAGAAGAAAAAGTTCATTTTAGTCCTGATAACCACTGAACTTGCTGCTTCTGCTTATTTTTCTTTTTTCTTTTTCTCCATGGAGAGATTCTGAATGTTTTTTCTTTCTTTTCTACATGATTTTATAAATCTTTTTGTATCTTTGTGAAGACTTCACTTACTTTACTCTGCCTTGCAGCCCAATGACTAGAGCCATTAACCATGAGTGAGAGCCCTTGTTCCCTGGCTTATGGATGTAAGTTTATGTACTTGCTGTACCTTGACTTGCAGAAAGTCCTTTAAATGACACTCACTGTTTTGCAGAAGTGTAATATAACACAAATCTACTAGCTAAAGCTTAAACCTAGTAGTGCAGCAGTACTAACATTGTTTACCAAGGTCGTTCTGGAACTAAGAAGGTTGGGCAGGAGGTAGGGAAACCTGAGCTTGATTTAGAACTCTGTCCTGTACTCTGTCTGGGCACATTTAAATCTCTTTTTCTTCCCTTGCCTTACTTTCCACAGACAGACTGGTAGAATGCTGATTCTTGTTTCACCTCTGTTTCTTTATATAATTTCTTTATAGCATCTAAAATAAAGTAGACTATAATGTCCACCAAATCATATAATGCAAATGAACATAGTCATTATATTAGCCATGCTGCTTGGGAGTGAATGTAGAGACTTAATTTTAGTAATTTATGATTTAGATTTAAGCAAGCATCTTTACAGTCTCTATTCTACACAGTAAGCATGAGACCAGATTAAAAATTACCTTTTAATTGCCTTGACGTTTTTTAAGCCACGTGGATGCTATTATTGTTACCGATACACTAAAGATATTTTAAGTTTGCTATTCCTGGATTTGTAGCACTTTTCTCCATTTCTTCCTATTAGAAAGGAATAACTGTTATCACCTACATAATTCTCCCCTTCCCTCCCACAGAAGTAACTAATTCTCAAAACAGTTGTGAGAAATAAGGAACTCTGTCTGACACTGGGGAAAATGAGGCAGAGGGTGTTTAATTTACAATTTCAGTGCCATAATGTACATCAGTGGCAGAACTGCGATGAGAAGCCAGAAGTTGCTGGCTGCCAGCCCTGAGCTCATGGCATGGCTCCTATGGTAAAGCTAGTCCACGTTGTGCACTGAAAGAGGCGTATGCTTTCTCATCACCTTGCAGAGAAGTAATGGTGAGGTGAGAATGCTGAAACATCTGTATGGTACCCGTGGAGCAGGTCTGACATCAGCACCTTTCTGAATCTTCTCAGACGTCTGGGGCTGCAGGTACTCTGCTCCCTTTCTGCTGGTACTGACGTTAGGTGAAAAGCACGGTGCAGGTAAAAGGTGCGTGCCTGGAAGACCGCTGGTGTTGGACCCGTTTATCCCCTAAAAATAAATGTTCAGGTAAGAGAGCAGACTGCCTCTGGGGAGCGGGGAACAGAAGAGGATCGCTCTACCGGTTGGAGGATTGTGGGCATGATGTACCATTCTTTAGAGCTGGAAACAAATCAGATAAATTTAGATAAATTCCCAGGGAGCAGCCAAATCTTGGGTGCATACTTGAGCTCTGAATCTATTCACTTATTCATATGTTCTTCCAGTTAATCACTTTTCTTTCCTTACCCCTAATAGAGCAAACATGATTTGAATTTAAAGCAGACAGGGGAATAAAGAACAAACAGCCATAGCTGCTGGCTGTTTCTACAAAAGCTAAGGGCTACGTTTAGTCTCCAGCGAGAACTCATGATGGGCCTCCTTTTATGAGAATCCGTGCGATTTACGGCAAAAAAAGTATAGCCAGTCAGAGGGCTTCTACTTGATGACAGATCTTTCTGCTCAGCCTTTGCTGCTGAGTGGAACTGAATTAGCACAAAATGACCCTTTTATTCTGCCATAGCATGGATTTATATTCACAGGGGCAGCTCCTCAGTAGGGGTAAATTGTCTTAACTCTTTCAAAGGGCTTGAGTTTGGCCGTTTGAGGTTTGATCCTGGCAAAAGGTGAGCACATGCTTTCTATCTCCATGACTTCATCTATGAAAGCCACTGTCACCACGTGATGCCTCCAACCTTTATCTTGTATTGTTTTGCTCAACTTTTCAATGACATTGAAAGGAGTTTCAACCCATTGTAATGGATGCTGTTGCAGCCTAAGTATAATAATGTTTTTGGTGTAATTATTTTTAGGTGTAAAAAATTTTTGGATGTGATGAGAAGCAACTGAGATAAAATTCTTCGCTTGTATTTTGGAATTACTTTGCCATCTCCAGCAAATTCAGATAGTTTTTTTATTATTATTTTGAAGAATTTATTATATATACATTCATTTTAAAAGAAACCTAGGACAATTCTGATGACAGTAGTCTATTTTTTCCTCTGCTGCATGCATAAACATGTAATAATAATAAACATAAAATGTACATAAATTCAGTTTTCAAATTAAAAGAACAGAGAAGGCAAGCAAAGCATGGGCTGCAGAAGCAACAGGAAGTGAAAAGGTGGCGAGAGTGAAACAAGAATGTAAATCACATTTTTTATGAGTGGCCACCCGGACGACAGAGTGCAGAAGCAGACCGGGTTGTTGTGAGAAATAACAATGAAGAGTGCACATGTAATAATACAAAGTGCCTCAGAGAGGGGTAGGACCGGGGCAGCGGTGGGGAAGGCTATCCTAGGGCAGGGCTTGGAGCAGGCTTATTGCTTACACTGCCTCCCGCTTTCTTTTTGGTCTCCCCGACCCCCCTCTTCTTTTTTCTTAAACGAGGTTGGTTTTGCTAGGGATGGTCCAAAAAAGCACCCTCTTGAACAATAAACACAAATGACTGTGGTGGTCCTGTCAGCTTTGGATCTTTGTAAAATAACCAGTGATCCACAACACTTTCTGGAATTGATTTCACAGGCTTTCCCCCTACCTCCTCACTGACAGCCTGGAAAAAAACCTCCCCTACCACCGTTGGTGAATGCTATTCATTTTCCCATTATTGTAAATTCTTACATGCAAAGAGTCCTAAAGAGCTATCCCTTTGAAGCAAAGGTGATTTTGCTACTGAAGGAGTAACAAATCAAACACTATGCTCACAAACTCTTACATTTTGAAAAGAACACTTCCAAATGATTAAATAGTTATGCATGGCGAGGCCTTGAAACTTTGATGATTTATTCAGACTCCATAACCTATAGTAAAATATAAATTTTTGTTAATAGTGGCATAAATGTAACATTCTCTCCTCCTCCTCCCTCCCCCCCTTTTTTTCCTAAGTGTAGGACTTCCAAGATTTTTGGAAGAAAAAAAGCATCTGTTTTTCTGTATGTTTGCTTTTTTTATAGACTTCATAAATCCAGCAGGCTTCTATTTGGACCACTAGGCCCTTTCAATAGAAGCATGTTTTCACTGGGATTTCCACATTCATAATTATTCCTCTCGTTTCTCTGCTGTGAGAAGACAAGCTGCTATTTCATTGCTTTGGGGAAGTTAATAATATGGTAGGCAAAACATCAGGAAAAATTATAATGAATGAACCTATACAAATTGTAGGGAAACACATGCTGCTGTTATAAAATGTTCCCATCATAAATCCCGGCAAATCACTCTGTGCACAAGTGAATAACTTTTTAACACATAAACACTCAATTAATTAAAGGTAATATACTATATATGCTCAAACTAGTGTGACACAGAAAAGACAGATTCAAATAATGGCATTCAAGATTGTGGGCCCAGTCGTGTCTGCCACAGTCCTCCTGAGAGATTTGGGAATAATAACACTCCAAAGTAAGTCTCCTCTATGCCTGAAGTGAAAATGAAGTTCTCAGCCTCGGCATTGCAATACTATATTATTGCATTCACTTAAGGCGTAAGTAGGAAACTCCCTACTTTTTTTCTCACCTTATTTCATACAACATAGCAAATGTTTCCTCAGTTTCATGTAGGTCACCCTTCCCTCCTCCTTCTCCTTACTATTTCTTACTTCTTGGTATTTTTTTCCATCTTACCCAGGATTCTTAGAAGATTATTTCCTTTAACAATTGTATTATTTGCAAAACCAGTTACTGCATTGACATTGCCTTTTCCATTGCTGACTGTGGTTCAGTTCCACTGAAATATATCTGTTCATTTTGAGAGCCATGTTGGTTAGCATTTGCTGGGACTGTTTTAAAAATAGTCTTTAAATAAATTTTTCTCTCTCCAAGAAAAAAAGAGAGAGGCAAAACAAACAAACTTTGAAATGTTTTCAGTTTTGATTATGTTTGTGTCAAGATCAGACAGAGACTCACCAGCTGCAGAAAAATAACCAACTTATACTTACGTAGGAAGGTACAAAGCAAGGTTCAGTTCCCCAATGCAGGGGTTATTTAGTTTTCTTTTAAGTGGAAATAGCTCCAACAAGAGCCACTGAGAGCAACCCACCAAAGAGTAGCTAAAAGTAGTGACTCCAGTGCAAGACTTTTACATTCAAGAATACTTACGTTCACACACCTGCCTCTAGTTAAATGATATTGCTATATGATTGGACAGGTCTCTCTATGCTTTCACAGAAAAAAAATAATTAATGATAATCACATTTTTATAAAATATTTTTAAGATCGAATGGGAACATTTTTTAATTCTTCAAAGGTTTCTGAGGTCAAGGAACTTTTTCCATTCATATTTAAACTGTATATCTATACTATGACCTGTTCCTATGTGTATTGCTTGTGATAGAGGTTATGTATTCATCGTGTAACTCTGAATGAAAATTAAGATTTTTACTCGTACTCTACAGTGCTCCGTGTTGCATAACTCAAGTAGTTATATGTTTCATATCACTTTTATGATTGAAAGGTCTAATAAGAACTAAAGTTTCCACAAGATTAGAAGATTCAGCGACTACTCGACAAATGAAATAAGAAAAGAATAATGAAATCTAAGGCTATTCTTCCCCTCCCTAAGGTAACAGAGAGTAATAGCTGTCAGTGATAACTGGGACTATTGTGGATACGTGCTTTGTGATCACCCATTTGGAACTGATTTGTCACACCTAACCTTCTGCCTGAACGCTGAACCAGAATGAGTGTGTGGCTTCCAACACCACAAACAATAAAGCATGACATGGAAGGTGCGTGTTTTCTCTTGACAGCTACTGGCAGGTATTTTTCTTTTTATCTTCTAATTGAAGTCATAGATTTTCCTCTGTCAGTACACTCATTTGAGGCTGAGCTTGATATTTTATGGAAATGTGCTGTCATTTTTGCATCTTTCCCAATAATAAGATTTCTTAAGTATAAGAAGAGGTCAATTTTAGACAGTGACTATCCCAAACTAGATTTGGAAACCCTTTGGTGAGGCCACTAAGGTTGAACAAGCTGGTGGTATAGGCTGGAAAATGAGGTGCAGCAGTAAAACCTCTGTCCTCTCCTATCACAGCATCTCTGACGGTAGCCCCCTCAAAATGCCATCCATCAGCACTTCTGTCTCACCCAGGGCACATTACAATCTCTTGCCACCATGGGGGAGTCCTATGGTGCAAACCCCACACACAGTCACGGGGAATCGAAGGGGAGTCCTTGGTCATCCTAGGAGAGGGGTGTGAGTTGTCACACCACCTAACAATAATTTATCACCTCGATAGGCCTCATCCAGCATTCTCTTTTTAATCTGAGGGTGCCCAGGTTAGTTTGTAAGCCATCTGGATTGACATAGACAGGGCTTCCTGAAGTGTAAAATGGAAAAGCCACAGTACTGAGCACATACATGTTGGACTCAGCAAGTGTGATTATAGATTAGGAAATTTCATAGAAAATTACTGGCAGAGATATTTGAGAGTCTAAAAATGAACCCTCATGCTTGGCCACAGCTACTTTAAATGATTCATAAGTATTTAGGCCATTTAAAGGCTTGTTAGTTGCTTTAAAACTTTATCCTGTTAAATCTTCTCCTTCACTTACAACATTTGAAGTCTATTCTAGAACTTATATCTTCCATTACCCTGCCCTTATTCATCATATTTCGTAATTGCTCTCTCAAGGGCATCTATTTTTGGCTGTGGAAGTTATCTTATATAGGCATCTTATATGATGGCTATTTTCATGCCAACTTTAACACTGCAGTCCCCCCAAAGTCCTTTAAATCAAAAGTATACCGATGCTGACAGTAGCCGCTTGCAAATCCATAGGAGAAGTGAATACAAATTGATCCAGTCTAGATCCTCTCAGCTGGTGATTACCTGAGGAATGGATCCTCCAGGAGATTGTCTTAGTCCTTTATCTCCTTTTTAATCTTTGGCCTTCACAGTGCCCTGTGTTCAAAACTTCCGCTGTTTAGTTCTTTGCTAGGTGAAACTTGATGCCAAATGAGTTGCTGGTGGTGCTTTAATTTGTATATTGCCGTACTCATAGTAATGTTCGTCTATTTTAGAAGAGAATAGAACAGAAGAGAATAAAATAGAATAGTTCAGTTGGAAGGGATTTACAATGATCATCTAGTCCAACTGCACTTTGATCTTATCTTACAACAAATGGTTGGGCAGCCACTGCTAAAATTATTTTAAAATTCGGGAACAAAACAAGCCCAGGAAATTTGTGCTGTAATAAGTAGCTTCCAGAATTGTATAAACAAGTAAAACCAGGAGATCAAAATGGAAATCACTCTGCAGTCTTTACTAACGCTTATTAACAATGTCATACATTTGAAGGAATAATAGGTGAAGAAAATAGGACAAATGGAGGATCAGAACAGGGAATATGCTTTTTGGTAAAAGCCACACAAAACTTCGATTGATAGACTACATTTTTGTTATGCTTTTTCCTTTTTAATTTGTCATGAATAATATACTGTTAACCATAAAGAGCCTTTTAGAGAACTTTTTTTTTTTTTTTTTTTAAGAAAGAGTCCAAACTAGCAAACTTTTTGAGTGGGTTATAAGCTGCGCTGGTAGAACTTGCTTTACCTTACTGAATTCTGCCATTTGAAAGGTAGAAACCAGCTGCCTTTTGAATAGCATTAAGTAGCATTATGCAGCCATTCAAGATGGAAGGAGAAAATGTTGGAAGCCAGTAAAATGTAATTCCTTGAAATGAAATAACTGCGTGAATTTTAGCTAGGTATTATGAGATTGCCTGTTTGGAATTTATTTAAGCTTTCTGACTGTCAGGCCAGAATACGTACGCTGCTTCCAGTGCCCGAGTTGCCTTGTCCAAGGCAGGGTTGGAGCATCTCGTCCTGTGTAGACAATCCTGCACGCGCAGTGAGTGCCTACGTGCTTCTGGCTTTGGGAAACTGCTGAAAAGTCGGACGCTATCTACAAAACAGAGATTTTATACTTAATATGTGCATGTGTACGCACGCAGACAATAACATTGCTATAAAACAGCAGGAGGGGAAAAATAGAAAATAAACCACTCGAACAGGAATAAAGCTGCCTGGAGTTGTCCAGACACATGCATTTGTTGAACTGAGAACCAGCCCTCTGGTTCTCTCCTCGGAAAAACTCCTGATGAGGAGATGACTTGCTATGGATTTGTGAGGTAAAAGCTTCAACGGAAAATAAAATTTGGCTTCTGCTGTCTGGGCTGAGGCTCCTTCCACTTATCCGCTGACATGACCTCACTGGGAGCGGAGTTGAAAGTCTTCCTGGGTCGATGCAATGCATCGCTGCTGCTTACTTGCTGCCTTCCCTCCCATCCTCAGAGATTACCTGCTTCTCCACCACACCCCAGGCAGCAACGCCCGCAGGGATGATGCATCCAGGCGGTCCCCCATGCCAATGACCAGGCATTGGAAACTCAGCCTTCCCGGACAGGATCTTAATGTGGTCCTTCCTGCTACAAAAGATCAGACTGAACTGGAGGCTGACGGTGTCCAGAGGTAGAATAAAATGTTTTAGCCATAAAATCTTCCATCAGAACATATATAAATACCGTTCAAGATCCCTCCCCTGGGCACTGTAAGAGATTCATCTACCCCAGACGAGTGGACGGTGAAGTATTTCCTCCTTCTGTGCTCCAAATCTCCATGGTGAGCTCAGATACCAGACTGATGGACATTGTCTCAAAGTCTTTTACATTGTCCCCTCATAAGTGTTCAATAAGCTTTCAGAGTGCAAAGTAACAACTAAGGTATTGCGTTTCCCTCTATGGCGACAAAATACACATGCAAGGAAGGAAGTGTGAATTGTTACTGCTAGGCAAAAGAGGTGTTGTAACAAGAATAGAGCACATCAGAGCCTAACAGTTCTGTTGGAAGCAGATTTTGTTCTTGTTGTTAATAACTTTTGTGATGATTTGAACTGCTTTCTTTTTACAGTCTTCCAGCTGCTCCCAAAGGAAACTTTTTCCTTATTTAGTGCCTCCAAAGTTCCTTGAAATGCTTGGATGAATGGTCCTATGTAAGTGCCAAAGATTATTTTATTCACTGAACTTCAGAACACTGAAAATGCCTTGTCTGGTTAAGTAGTGGCTTGGTTTTGGGTCATCGTGAAGTAATTTTTATGTAGTTTGGGGAGAAGGGCTGTTTGGATTGGGTCTGGTGTTCAGTATGCTGCGGAGTATTACTGAAATATTGAAAGTGATACACTATTATGTCACAGAAAAGGTGCGTGTACATAAGCAAATGCCAGTTACACCTCTGTTATGAAATTAAACAGCCAAGCAACTTCCTGGATACTGGAACTCACACATCTATATTGCTAAATTGCTAGAACAGTCCCTGGATGGTTTCGGCCCTGGTCAGCAAGCACTTTCCCAATCAGTTCCTGGGTTTACCTGGAATTTAGCAAAGGTCCATGACTAGCAGGGAGGGTGCATTTGGTCACTTCTAGAAAGTTTAGTAGTGTGGACTCAGAACAGCTACATGCGTGTTTAATATCCTAGTGTAGACATAATCCCTATAAAACGTGCGTATTTCTTCAATGCTGTTTGCAAACCAAACCTTGGAAACAAGTATTGCAATTTTCACACTCTGACTAGCCAACCAGCACCTGCCTTCAGGTCATTGCCGTTACCTGGAATATGGTTGGGAAACAGAGTATGTCTGACCTTACTTCAATATTTCCCTAAGGAGGGTTGATGGCATTTGTGTATGTGTTTGGAAAAAAGACTATCCCAAGTTCTGAGGTGAAAACATTCTACTGATGGTTGCATGTACAGTGAGTAAATTAGTAAATATATAAAAGATATTGACAGGTACTAACGTGTTTTATGAAAGTACTCCAAGATGCTGCTTTAGAGTCAATCATCTCATAGCTGAATTCAAGTACAAGAAGAATATTAGTAAGCCCAAATTAGTATGTCCCTATGCAATTACTTTTACAGTCTCGTATGTGTGCCTGTCTAATATCTACAGAGATCATGGAGCACCCATTTCCACAGAGCAATTAGATGATCTTGTGCCAAAGCCTTTCTTCTTGTAGACAGAAGAGTAAGAGGAAGTAAGACCCCTGAAAATGATCATCATAGATTAGTTTTCGCGTAAGTGGAAAGTGGTGAAGAGTGATGTAAGAAAGATCCCTTTCTGAGCAAAAGGTAAGATCCTTCTTAACGTAACCTTAGCTATGATTTCCTCGTCTGAAATTATGTTCTTCTTACACCCATGTAGTTACAATAACATTTTCTGAAGCTACTTTAGTCACAGTTCTAGCTAAATTCACTTGTTGCTTGCTGAGCTAGTAAGAATGTACTTAGAATCAACTTAGAGGGAATGCACTGATAAAACAGAAGATTCTGTGAAATCTGTGATTGTGTTAAATTTACGGTTTTTCGTATTTCAGAAACAGAAATGATTCTGAGAACAAAGTTCAGTGAAGGTGCTGCAGACAGTGCTAGAGGCAACTAAATCTTTGTTCCTGCCTATCAAAAAGTTAGATTATTTTTTCAAAACATTGTAAAATTGTGAAGCAGAAAACAGGGAGGTTGAGGGGGTGCAAACTTAAACTAGAATAAAATATTTCTCTCCAAATGCTAACATTTAGATGCCAATATTTTTTCAGGAAAGTAAATACTTTGAGGAAAAAAAAGGATTAAACCCCCATTTTCTCTACCAAAATAAGGTTTCATCATGAGTTAAAGCTTTTAGTCATGTTTTACTTGTCATCCGATATTGTAGATTGGTGGTTATAATAATAATTAAATACATTATTGATTCAAACCTTATCTCTATGAAATCTAGCAATGGTGACAGTAAGGATCCTTTTGAACAAATGAAAACAAACAACAAGACCCATGTAGATACTTGGGGTGAAATTCTGGCCTCGTGGAAGTAAATAGTAAAACTCCCGTTGACTCCAACGGGGTCAGGATCTCTTCCCCTTTCCCTCCACCCCCAGTGTGTAACCACAGCTGTGCTTTTGCTAAGCAGCATGCAAGAACAACTTATGAATCGCATCTGGTGACCCTGTTTGGCATCCCAGCAGAGAAAACATCAGGAATATTAACCCCTTTGTTACATAAAATAAAAAAAAAAAAAAGAGACTTTTTGGATAATGCAAAAACTGTGGGAAAGAAAATAAAAAGAGAATAAAAATATTTTAGGGGAAGTGAGAATCAGGGCCACAGTGAGGGAGAAAATCTGCGGAGGCGTAATTACAAAATTTCAGAATAAACACATTTTTCTTTCTCTTTTAGGTTGAGCTGCCAATGTAACTTGATAAATTTCTTTGGTTTGTTTCCACTTGTTCTCACTGACGCAAGCTGGCAATAGCCTTTGTAGAATTTCAGGCTCTCTTGAGTCAGTGTCTTGATCTTCAGTCAAAACCTCTTCGTTTTCCAAGAACCTCTTAATTTTCCATTTCCTCCTTGGCAAAGCTTAAAACTGTATCCAAAAGCTGTATTAGCATTTTTTCACCTGAGACATTGGAATTTCCACCATCACTGGTCTTATTTCCCTTTTCTGTCTTTGGAAACTATCTTGTAAAAATCAAAAGTTAATATCCAACCCTCTGCTATTTTTTTTCTTTTTGTTTTCTTTTTCTTTTTGGAGCGTGTGTGTATTTCAGTCTGGGGAGGAATTTCACAGTCTGAAGTTTAAATCATACCTATCTATATCCTGGGCTGAATGAGCCTTTTAGATATAAACATTCCCAAAACAAGGCATTTGTTATCAGAATCTAGAATGCAGTGCTGTACTTTCTCACTGACTAGGCATCGAATGGTAGCCTTAAAGAGACAAATTCCTGCATTTTAATCTCACTATAAGGCTTTAGGCTAGTTATTTAACATATATGACTTGTCTAATGTGGAGAATTTTAGAGAAAGTAGAAAAATGGACCGCACAGAGCAACGTAGACCATTATATATAAGCACACAAGTCAGTGTGGTTCTCCTGACGTCATTGTAGCCGTTGTCTTCACATTGCCCTCATTTATTCTATTTAAACAGATTGTTCCAGGCTGTAAAATATGTTAATTCTATCTGAGGGTGAAACACCCTGATTTAGCACATCTGCTGGGCCATGAGAAATCACAGAACTGAATTCAACAGGAAAGTCATTGCCCCCCTGAATTGACGGAGCCCTGTAAATGATGAATGATGGCATATCAGCACATTGGACATGTCTGGTTGAAGTCTAGCTCCTCTAAGCATTTGACCTTTCGGCCATCTCTTTTGGAAACGGTATCTTTGCTGTTGTTTGCGAGCATCTTGTGTGCTCTCTAGTGGGAACTCTCAAAGATATGCAAGTGTTTAATCACACTGAGATTAGATTCTTCAGAATACAGAAATCTTCAATACAGAAATACTTCAGTACAGAAATAATTCTAAACAATTCAATCTCTTTAGGGCCAGGAAAGCAATTGAAAATATAGTAACAGTTATGTTCCAAGTGTACAGTAAAGAAATAATGTGAGATAAAGTTTAGAAAAAGTAGCCGTGTTTTCAATAAATAGAATATGAAATTAAAAAGACTATCTGGAAAGGTTTAGTATAAGATGTCTGTATTTTGAACATCTGTGAATGAGGTTTCTTTTTGTATGACAAGTACTTAGGGAGTACTAGGATATCTGTCAACTGTAGGGAGCACAATATCTTACAACTGTGAAGAAATAACACAATATCATAATAATGAAGAGGAATTCAGTGAATACAGAAGTCAGCACAGGGAGAATGAATGGAATATATGCAGGAAAATATTCCTATTTATAACAATACTAGTGTAGCTCGTAAGCTACTGACCACCAAATCATTAAAATAATATTGAGAAATGCTGTTTGAGAACTTCACACCAACATTACATTTTTTCCAACATTTTCAAACCTGTTGCCTTGCAGAGACTTTTCATATTGAAACTAAATCCGGTATGAAAGCACATGCTACAGTTTTAATAATCTATGACAGAATTTCCTATCATGCAAAAATGTACTATTAATATTCAAGCGTGAAGTGTCAGCAGGCACAAATAGGGCAACCAAGACTAATAAATGGTCGTAATGGTGTGTTTCAACTATCTGCATAGAAATTCATCCTTTGCAATGGAGGATTTAGAGAAAAAACTTCTTGACCTCTCAGACTACATTTTTTTATAGCAGTTGGTTCTACAGCACACATGAGGAAAAGTTACTCTGTCCTATGTAATATACAAGTGTTGGTTCAAGAAGTAACTATCGCTGAGCCACTAATTAATGGTGACCACAGCATAATTAAGTTCAACATTCTCAAGGGAGTGATTGAACCAAATGTGGGACTGTGACACTACACTTTTGATAATGAAATTTTTTCAAGGGGAAAGTTTGTTAGAAAACCCTAAAGTCAAAAGTGAGGAAATTAAAATCCTTACACTCAGCATGGAGGCTTCTTAGGCATCCCAGGAGTCACAGAGGAATGAATGCACCTTAACAAGAAAGAAAATAGAAAGCCAATTAAAAGCTGGTATAGTTAGATTGCAAGGTTCAAGATGTTATTTAAGACAGAATGTCAGCCTTCAGAAAATAATAATCTAGTCCAAATGAAGGAAAGGAGCAGATATTATGGAATATGAGAATTATGGAGGTAAAAGGTAAAGTATAAGGTGAGGAGCTGTCACAGATAAAACCAAAAATGCTTACAATATATTTGTATATATGTCAATTGGGAATTCGTTTTTTTTTATCCTTGAGAAGTTATGGATTATGTAGTTACTAGAGAAAAATTTAAAATAATGTATTAGGGTACTTTTCAGATGTGGCTGAAGTATCTGTAAAATGCTGTAAATGAAATAAATTTGCTGTCAATACAATAAACTGATAAACTGGAAAGCACCAGTTCACAAGGCCTTCCAAGAACTCAGACGGAGAAAGCGGGGCGGGGGGGGGCGCAAATTATTAGTAGGAAAGTACAGTTTCATCTGAACTGTGATTCTAAGCTGAAATATGGAACAGCAGCAAATGTTTAAAAGGTACGTGAGTCACTTCAAGAGGTACAGGTGACTGTAAGCAGACTAATTAATCAGAATAATCAGTAGGAAAAATGATAAAAGTTAGTTAGTTAAGTAATTTTGTGCTTTCCTAGAAGCTGAAGCAAACCCCTCATGAGACGCCCCTGGAGAAATGAAGCAGCCCCTGGCTAAGGACCGGCATGGCATGGACACAGGGAAGAAAGGGAGCAGAAAGTGGCAAAGAGGCAGGAGCTGGTGCTTGGTGGCAGATGAAGAACGGGTCTCACAGCATCAGGCTGAAGATCTGCCCTTTCCCTTCGCCCCCAGCTAAGTTGGTGAGTGATTTAGGACTGACTTGAATGCAGCAGGATCTTACCCGCAGGCTCTGGTTTTGGCTCCAAACCCAGACATTACGCTGGTCACATCTGTTCGCCTCCTGGTAGCATTCACCATTTAAACAGAACTATCTGTGTCTGACAGAGACGCCTCCTCCAAGTATACCTGATGCACCTTATGCATAAACCAAAACAAAAACTGAGTGGAGTCATGGTATTTTCTCATGTTATTTTACTCCAAGGCCTTGGTTACATTATGCAAATAATGTTCCTGTTTCTAAACAAATATAGCCCTGCTAAACAAGTAGCCTGACTTATTTCAACAGAACTGATATCTGGGATCTGAGTTCACAGTTAAAGGCTTGGATGTGACTTACACCAAGGTCTTGTTAAAACAAGTCTGATAATGAAAAGAACATTAATTGAAGAGTGTCTGCTGGAAGGATATAATGATGTTCCAGTGTGAATAAAAATCAAGCCCTATATTTTATAGACTGATTTTTGAGATAGCTAATCTACCAGAATAAGTCCTATTTCATTGTCCCGCTGAAGGATACAAATTCATGATACACTTTGAGAGAAAATCTGATTTTACAGAGGGGAACAAAATCAGAGAGAAAACACATGGCCATTTTAAATGACTTACACATTTCTAGAATAATTTTCCTGAAAAATGTAATGTCCTAAAGGAAACATGCAGTCTGTGGTGTTGATGGAAAGAGCTTACTTGCACTCAGTTTGTATAATTTGCATAACTCACTCACTTAAAGCTTTGCTTTTCACGAATAACGCTGTCACTCCAAAGTCATGTCAACAGTAATACCTTTACACCAATCCATAATGTCGGGTGTTCTGCATGTATATACATGCAGTTCATAGAGCTCCTATCCAGATAACAAACCATTGGACTGGGGAATAAATTCCATTTATCTTGCACCTTGACATCCTCCCATGCACTAATCCATTCCCACTGGGATTGTTTTTAACAATCTGACCCTCCCAGCAGTTAAAAACAGCTGCCATTTTTTAAACAAACCTGCCAGGAAAGTATTTCTTGCTTTCCTCACAAACGTGGAATTCTGAGCCACCCTCCCACCCCCAAATTACATTGGACTGATTCCCAGGCCATGTAATGTTCAGTCTTGGGCTAATGACTGGTTTAAGTTTCAATAACCCACACTTCGTTAGGACCAGAAATAGATTATACCACGGTGGAGATGGGATTCCCTCTTTTCCAACAGGATATGGCCTTTTTTTCTTCTGTTAAGTTTGGTAGAATATAAAATATCAGAGTTTAAAAGTCAAAGCTATGTAGGTGATGGTAATGTTCTAAAATATTTTGTACCGGGCTGCTGCCTACAGCTGCAACAGCAACTGAGGCCCCAGTCAAAAGCTGTTGCAGAAATGCACAGTCACAGACACCCATCAGCTCCGGCACTGTACGCTCAAAAGATGGAAATGGGAGAAGGGAGGATGACTTGGTGAAATGAGTTAACTGTAGTCCTGCAGAAACACAGTGCCGAGCTGCGGTTGAACGCCATGTTTCAGCTCCTGATCTACTGTCCCAGCCTCGTGAAAGCACCAGCTCCCCAACTAAAATTATTAGTTTTAACTTTTCATTTTCCAGTTGAAGCTGGGGTATGTGAATTTGCAGTCTTTAGGCTTTATAGGCCCTGAGAAAAGAGACTCCAGCAAAGAGCTTAAAAATCCTGCAATGTGTGTAAACTAGCTTATTTGTGTCATGATGTAAAACACCTGCTCATGTAAAGTGGCCTGAAGATTTTATTGCTGCTCCATGGCCAGCTTAACTCATGAAGTCAGACACACATGACTCGTGTGCTCATCTTATTCCCACCGGCACCCAACACTTCATTTATCTACTCTGTTAACATATGCAAAACCTCTCTATTGAAAAAACGTGAGCGCTGATATGTTTTTACAGTTAACCTTCACAGTGTGCCTGTCACCAGTATTGAACTGGTGCCTCCTACTGAAAAGCGCCCAATTTTGATTTAAACCATTTTCATACCAAATGATATGTCTACATTGTAGGTGCAACTTGGTTGAGAGGGCAGACAGCAGAACATCTGCCATGAAAAGAAGAGTAAAATGATTGTTTACCCACTGTCGGTTGATGAAAAACCAACAAATTGTATTCTTCAGTAAAGCATAAGTGTTTTCCTCACGGCAAGGGAGGCAACGCATTTGCCTGGCCTATGAGGGAATCCCCTATAGATGGTAGGTGTGATTGGTACTGAAAGAAAGGCCTCCTGCCCTCCACCATTTCACTGCTTAAAAAAGACAGATCTGAATAAATCTTTGTTATGTTCACCTCTGGCCGTGGTGTTAAACGTGTAATAAACAAAGCTACAGCATCTTAAAAAGTACAGGGATTTGAGAGCATCTCTGCAAAGGTTGCAGTAAGTTCAAAATAGTGCAGAGGTGACCTTCAAACCACCTTTGTGTAGAAGCCTTTGGTCTCTTTGGCATATCAGCTGCATCTCAAGATTTTCCTTGGTAAATGGAAATGAGACCAGCTTCCAAACTACCAAATAACAGTGAACCATGCGACTTTGCATGCAGATATTTCTCCTTCATAAAAGTAATGTTTGTACATAGCTGTTTTTTGTCTCATGCTTACATGGCTTTGTTTTCAGCAAATCATTAAAAAAGTGATGACTTACTGCACTGCTTTTTTAAATCTAGTCACAAACCACAATCGCTTACAGGAAATGGAATGTTTACTTGAGTTTATTATACAAGGGTCTGGATATGAGCTGTGGGATTTTTACACCTCATAGCAACGGTATTACAATTTATTTACATCTTCATGTTGGCAGCTGCACAAACTCTTATGAAATAGGACAATCACACCTTAGGGAACAGTAATTATAGGCAAAGGTATAAATAGTATAAAGAAGTGCACGCATTTGGCACTTAAGTCGAAGAGAATAGAAACTATTCTGGCAAATCTTCAAAAACACAGTCTCTTGTTCATTATGAGGGCATGAACTAATTAAACCGAACCTGTCAGAATCAGCTGCATGAATAAATTCTACTCAACTCTGGCACAGTCATGCTCCAAACCCGCGAAGAGCAAAGTTGTTTTAGTGATGTCATAATTTGGACGTTCAGAGTATGATATCACTTTTGACAGAATTAATGCAGAATTAATACCATATGTATAAGCATTAATAGGTATTGAATTGAACACCCAGTGATAAGTCTGTGTCGGTTTCCAAAGTAACAGTCTGGTTTTTTCTTCATAACGCTTACATTAATGTAGTATCAGAAGGCAAATTTAAAATACATTTCAACACTTTTATAAGAAAGCATTTAAGTTTTACATCTCTGCCTCTATTTCAAAAGCTGTTTGCATAAGAAAAGCAATTAAACTTCAGTGCTACATTTTTAATAGAAACAAAATCAGTGTTGTAAGAGAAGAATTTTAAGGCAATTGTAAACTTAAGAGAAATTGTCACCATTTGATAGCTGAAAGGAGAATTCCTCTGAGGATCAGTTGCTTCATTTTAAATCATTTGATCTTTTTATACAATGAATCTTGAAGTTAAAATGTTGTTGCATTTAGCAGCTTGTTAGTTCCTAGTTACTGTCAGTGACCAGGTGTTACTCTTTCCCAAATGCTTTGGCTGACTCCCATCTCCTTCCTTTCCCAGCCTTGATATATTAAATTCTTTCACTCTTATCCGTGATGGTTCTTAGGGTCTTCCTCTTCAGTTTTCCTTCCCCTCAGGATATAATTATGTTTTGAGGATTTACGGCTGAAACAGAGATTCCACCATCGTCTTCAGATGTGAGGGTGAGTTAAAGAGCTAGTGAATAGAGTTTGAGCCAGGATATGGCAAAGTTTGCCGATAGAGCTAAAAGTATAAAGTTAAAACAAAAGTTGACCTGGGGGTGGGAGAAGCTCTCTTGACACTGAGTACTACTGTAATAAACTCAGAAAGGAAATTTAACACTGACAAATGTGAAGAGTTGCATGTGAGGAAACAGCCTCCATTCTACATTCATAGTGGAAGGATTTGAACTAAGTGTTGAAAAGAAGAAAAAGACATATAAGGGTATAAAAAAACAGCTCCACATTCAGTAGTTATAGGAAGAGTAAACAAAATATGAGGAATTAGTAAGAAAAAGGTAGAGAAGCAAAGAGAAACTCTCCTTTTGTCCATGTGCATCTCTGGTGTCTCCTTCTCAATGACGGTGTAGAAGAAACGCCAAAGATAGTGGGAATGACAACAAGGATGATGAAAAATAAGGAACAGCTTCCATGTGAAGAATAATGAGGTAGACTAGCATGCTTCAGCCTAGAAAAGAGATGGCTGAAGGAAATATGGTACAATGATTGCTGACAAAGACTGTGTTGATTGAGAATACCACCAGAGTGCTCTCACAATACAAGAAATAGATATTACCATATAGTAGTTTCATATGGTAGGTTCAAAACAAATAGGGGAGGAATAATTTAAATTAGATATTTTGTGTAATTTAACTGTTGAATTCATTGTCATAGTTTGTGTGTGGTAGAAACCAATGACACAAATTAGTTTGTAATAATACAAGCTGGATTTGGGTCTTACCTAGCAAGACATGAACAATGCTTCAGTGACAGCAAATGGTCCTGTTGATGCCCTTGCTTTGTGTGTGTGTGTGTTATTGCTGAGGCTCTTCTGACATGTAAGTACTCCTGACAAGCAAGAGAATTTGAAATCGGTCTGCCTCCTATTTATTAGTGTGGTGAATACCTCTTCATTGTGCCTGAGAAAGGGCAGGCGTGGCCAGGAGCCGACAGCAGGACAAACGTAGAGTGAAGTGGTCTTTTGGTGATCAGGCAATAAGCAGGTGTATCCTACGCAATGGGTTTGTTCTGTTTAGGCAGTAAGGTGGGGATTAATTCAGAGGTGATTTACTGACATCCAGTCTCTCCTAAGTCATCCTGCAACCGCTAGAAATGCAGCATTTGCTGTTCTGATTGCATCCAGAATCACAGCTCAAACAAAGTCAAATGATGGACTAGAAGTGTTTATTCTCTCTCTCAGCTGAGTGCCTATTGTCAGTAGTCCGGTTTAGTGCTAATTTGTTTTATGGAAATATTTGTAGTTGTCTATGGTTTTATAATGGCTACAGTATGTTCTAGAGAAACATTGCATTTGGCTTTAAGAAAAGATGATTACAAATGAAGGCAAAATAAGGAGAACATCTAATTTCTTGATGATGATTAAAAAGCAAACTGAAGTAAAGACTATTTTCAAATTTCCTGGATGCATCTCCCAATTCTGTTTGACTCCTTTCCAATTTCTGTATTTTTAAACAAAGAACAAGTAATGATCTCAAAAGCAAACCAGCGTTCATTGCATTTGCACCTGCCCTGGATTCCTCCCTTTTGTTTTCATACTACCCCTCTGGGTTTCTGATAAATTCATAGTACGTTCCGGGCTACCTTTTCATTGTATACCCACAAAAACACAGATCCACATCGGAGGTTTCACAGAATGCGTTAATTATGCAGTATTCCTTTATTGCTTAGGTAAGAAAAGCAGACTGTCATTTACAAGGAAATCAGAGCATCAAAAGGGGAAGGAGAAAGATTTAATTATACAGTAGCTGCACAGTTGTTGCATCTAGTGGAAGGATTTTGCTTTAGTACAATCATAAAGATTTTAGATGCTGTACTATGCAAGGA
This sequence comes from Larus michahellis, assembly GCF_964199755.1. Classification (NCBI taxonomy): domain Eukaryota; kingdom Metazoa; phylum Chordata; class Aves; order Charadriiformes; family Laridae; genus Larus; species Larus michahellis. The sequence continues at coordinate 61,124,297 of NC_133900.1, read as the reverse complement.
AAACTGACAAGGACAGTGAGGAACAAGCATGGGTTTTGTATTTCAGCAGCACCAATCCAAATCCTTATTTCTGTAGTCTGTCAGACACTGATTTGCTCTAAAGAATTTAATTCAAACTGTTTTTAAACTATAGTCTGGAGCCCCTGTCTTAATTTATGTACTTTAAAATTGAATGTTAATCACAAAACCTGTAGCTCCGTCCACTTCTAATGATATTAGATGTGTTTGTTCAAGTATATAATATTCTGAGTGACTTTTTTCCTCATTGCATAGTATTTCTTCCAAGGATAAACATCAATATGACTGCAATTTTCACATTTCTAATTCCCTCGCTCTGGTGGTTTCTACAACAAAACTTTCAGAAGTTCTTTTCTTTTTCTTCTGGGAATATTCCTTGGATGAGAAGGTTTTTGTAAAGAGGAATGTTTAACATTTTACTCCTAAGCTAGTAAAGTCTGGACTTGTTTTGCCTTGGGGAATGGAATGGGATGGTCAGAGCTGTATGTGAAAACATTGCAAGTATCAGTATCTGTGGGGTGAAACATGGCCTCAGCAAAGAAAAAATTCTGTACTCTTTATTGGGTTAAGAATTTCCCCGTTACCATGAACAGAAAAAAACAGGAAGGTCTTGAGGTAGCCAGGCCACTGCAGTATGTTTCACAGAATAAGAGCAAGATCTTGTAATGTCTCAGTTTCTGGATTCATCAGCCATGAATCTGTGTGAGAGGGAGAGGGGACTTCATTCTTTTTTGGAGACATAGCCCCACTGACTAGCATTGTAATGAAATGTAACTGTATATTTCCCCATAGGGTTGGTAACTGAAAGACAGTCCAGTCTGGGATTTTTAAACATGATATTCAAATATGACTTTCATATTATATTTGGTATGTCTTCCCATTTGTGGCTATAAAGTCCAGGCTCATTTTCCACTTGGGCTTTACTTAACAAACTCTTCTTGTGTGTTTCTTACTCTGTTTTTAGATTGTTGGAACTAATTCTTCCCTGAATTGCCACTAATATGAACCTGTCAAAAAGGTATTGTTGGACATGAGGGACCTGGCTGAAACGTCTGGGTTTAAATTTGGCTGGTTTAATTTGCATTGAGCGTTACGATACTTAAGTGCTCCCCCACCCTCTGCAAACACACACACGCGCACATCTAATCCTGCTCATGATACCAAACTACTGAATTTTGTTATGAGATGTGGGGTTGTACGCTTTCGTGTCAGGATCACATCAGAAAATTACAGTCTTCCAGATGTTCATATACAAACCAAGGAGGTAGCAGTGACCATGGGGTTTTATCCCGGTCCCGCTGAAGTCACCTGGAAATTTGCCATAAGCATAATCAGTAGTATTAAAGCCCTGGTAAGGAAGGTAAGATCAGTGTGAATGCATAATAATGTTAATTATAATAATTAAAATTCAGACTAACGTTCAGTGCTTCAGCAACATAGGCAACAGGTAATCCAAGATTTCGCTTTCCCAGGGAAATAAAATATTTTTCCTGGCCTCACATGATTTTCTTGCACACTTTTTACAATGTCTCATGTATTTTAGGAGATTTTTTTAAGAGGCCTGTCTTTTTTATGATCCTTTTGATGTGTTTTGTTTAAAATGTGTACTCTTAATGGGTTTAATATGCCTAGAGAATCTGAAAGGCACCAGTAGGGAAAAAAAGTCTAAATAGATAAATAAAGAATACAAATACATAGAGTACATGGTTTTCCTCAACGTCAAGCCATCCGTGTTAATAAGGGAGCTCTTTGAAGAGACCATGTAACCTTCTTCTGACCTTTAAAAGAGGGATGCCCAAACTTTGCTTGGTTGAGAATCATACATTACTTCAAATGAGTAAATTAATATTTTGAGTAATAAGTTTGAGCTGCATTTTATTTCAAGTTAGATTTCCAGTTTAGGTCTGTTTAGGATTTCCAGACCTTTTGATGCATAGCAGCTCATTATAAATGTTATGAGAGTTCTGCTGGATATTTCCATCTTTAAGAGGAAAACAATTCCAAGGCTGAGAAAAAATTTGAAGTACAACACACGAACATAGACGTACATGACAGAAGACTGGCATGGACATCAAACATCCAGTCCCCTATATGCGAGGTAACCATAAAAATCCCACTCCTTAATTAGTTAAGCATCTTAAAAAGAGAAAGTTTTACTGCAAATACTGTCTGTATTGCAAGGCTGGTCCAGATCCTCCTCTGATATGTAGAGTCTTTTAATTCCCAGTCTAAATGAGCTGGGTAATTTTTTTTTCTTAGGCCAGTATTTAGTTAAAATAGTTCTTCAGATGCTTTTGTGTTTACATCTCATGGCCTAGGAATATCAGTTAATCACGGTGCACTGGTATAGATTGCCTGCTTTAAAGACAGAGTCCGAGGGGTGGCCTGTGTTCCTTGTTTAGAAATGTGTGGCAAGAGAAAGAAATGGCGGGGGGGATGTCCTTTCAGATACACGTAGGGAATAGATACGCTAGAGAAAGAGGGGTTTTTTTTCTCGTTAAAGAAGACATCCATCTGTGTTTGGCTGGATTATTGCAAAATGTTTGTGTTTGTCACGAGACATTCACCCATGGATGAGCACCTGTTACTTTGTTCTGCTGTCTCTGTCGGTTTGCTCTCTTTCTTTCTTTCGTGGGTTGTAATTTTTTAACGATTCTCTCAAATGTTGTTGCAGACTCATTGATTGTTCATTTGGTTTTTAATTGCCTTTGAGTGTTGTGTCACCTCAGCTGTCTACTTGATCAGATACGATTTGAATGTGCATTCTGCATTTCTTTGTGACACAGTAGCAATTCAGAGGGCTCTTTTATACTCATCCCAGAATGATGACAGAGCTTGAATTTGCCTGAGTTGTTGTTGATTATACTGATTTCAGACCACACTGACAAGAAGTAGCCGTTCCATGCTTACAATATATGAAAGCATAGCACAATGATCTAATTTTTTTACTATATTTTTCTGTCACTGGTAACTAACACAAATTCATCATCTTCTTTACTCCTGGCATAAACCAAGGGGTTTTTTATGATGGCACCTTTCCTTTCTGAACATGTTGTTAAAAAAAAAAAAGGTTTTTTTTTTAAATTTCTTTGCAGTGCAGCTGTGGGTTGGTTGAAGACAAAAGATGGTGAAGTAGCAATTAAGCATATCATTATAATCAGAAAAGTCACTATGTCACAGAAGTATTTCTCACACCACATTACGTCACCACTTACGGAATCACGGCCTCTTGTTTAGGTGCCTTTTAATGACAGAGAAAAACAATTCCTCCGCAAACAAAACCGTCCCATTAACAGCTGAAGTCACAGCTCAGTTTGCCTCTTGGCTGGGATACACATTCCATCTGGAGCTCTATCAAGACAGTGCAGGGAGGTCTGGCAGCTGAATAATGAACTCCAAGTAAATAGGTCATTACAACACATTGTTTCTGTGTTACTGGATTTCCACAATATGTCGGCTTGGTTATGAGCTTGCAGCCTGGATTCTCATCTCTCTGAGTGGGTTAACTTTACCTTAAAAACTCTCTTAGTCGGAAAACTTCTGTGATTCACCTCTCCTAAATTTAAATAGCAGAGATGTCCACATCTGAGCCATCAAGGCCACCCCAGTGTTCTTTTTTGAGCACTTACTGACCAGGAACAATAATGCATGTGTTAGCATGTATTTAGATCTGTGCTTTCTTTAAGATGAAAAAACTTATGCCCAAAAAATCACTAAAAAAAATCACTATGCAAGGTAAATTCCTAGTATTTAAAGTTTTGTAGATGTACTAGCATCATTCAGCTTTACATACATACGTACCATACAAGTGCTCTGCTAACAAGTATTTCTTTAAAACATATATATATTCTTGACTGGATCTCAAATATTGAACAGTGTTAAAACTCATCAGTACTTGTAAGTAAATCCATCAAATTTCCAGAACTTCTGCTATTATTACTATACACGTGTATGATAGAAAACGTATTTTTTAGCACCTATTCAGCATGCTCATTATACTCTGGCTCGTACTTTAGCATGTACAATGAAATCATTTTTGCTCCTAGTATTTTTTTTGAGAAGTCGTTTTGTAGTTTGCAGAATGCTCCATATGTCATCTGGATTTTTTTCAGAACTCATGGCAGACAAGCCTGATTGTTACTGGTCATAATTACAGGGAAAACTGTGCTTTGCCCTCCTTTTCTTCTACCTGAATAAACTTTTTAAGAGATCAATTCCTTACCCCTCATTTTGAATAACTGGTGTTTGGTCAGACTTTCTGAATCCCTGGACTACGTCTTCAGTTTGGCCTCCTAATTAGCATTCCCATTTGAGATGGACTTGGGATGAGCAGAAATCTGACCTGCCTAGTTATTATTTTTGGCTGATTTGCATTTGAGGCTACTTTGCATTTGAGCCTCATCCTTGCCATGGTGCCTTGGTTCTACCATGCAGCTGTGGTGCTTTACACCCGTGGCTGCATAGTTAAGTGGAAGGACGCATGCACTGTGCTATGATTAATGATAAAGAGACTGATCTGAACTTCATGTAATCCTTATTGTCTACCAGAAGTCAGTAGTTTGGTAATGGGGCCGGTTTTTCTTCACCATGTGCTGGTCAGGTCTCTGTGGCCTATCTCTGAGCATTGCAGTCTGAGACCCCTTTTGCAGGCAAGTATCGTTCTTTGATTTCTGTGTCAGTGTTCTACCCAACCCACAGCAAACTAGTCTCTGCCCAAATAACACTCATTGCTTCTGGGTGTGATGGGTTCCTCTCTCAGACTATAAATACAAGAGACACAGGACATCAACTAGTTTTCCTTTAATTGCACTTTTAGCTTTTATTGCCTACATAAGGTTAATTACCTGTATTCTTCTATTTATTACTGGGTCATTTTAATCAAATTGCATTTCTCTAGAGACAAATATGTCAAACAAGATTATGTTCTCTCTTTCTGGGAAAAAAGACCAATATAAAGTATCGGAGTTACAATATTCCATCTACACAAAGACACGTGGAGACAGATAGCCATGCCGTGGACAAAATCCTACATAGATATAAACTCTACGAGGCATATGAAGTCCTCAATCATGAAGCATTTATGACTGGATGTTTGGATTTTATTATTGGGGTTTTTTACAGACTGTTTGTAATTCTTTTTCTCATGCTATCTCTTCTACAGTGAGCCCTTCCCTCTCTCTTCATATTTATCTGTTTCTTCACCACTGTTCTCTTGGAGGAAAATCCGAGCCTGGATTGTATTTTATTTTCACTTAAGTCCTTGAAATGTGGAATTCTTTACTTCAGGGGTTTAAACTAGACCCTCAAGGCTACCTTGGCAGACTTCTGTGGTTTTAGAGGGTAGATTTTTCTGTTTTGTTTAAGAAGGTATTGCAAGCAATGGCTCTTTAGAACTTTAAGCGTGCAGTAAAAAAATAGAGATGACTAATAGCTATTTAGCAAGTAATGATGGCTTAGCAATATTTACCACTCCGATTTAGCCTCTCTGGCTCCATTACTTAGGATATTTTCCTGAATTAAATTTGCCTCAGTTCTATAGCCAACAGCTGTCCACAGGAAAATAAAAAAATGTCCCGAATCCTCCAGAAATAATGATTTCATATTTCTAGTAGGTTCCTTTAACTGCACAATCAAAACGGTCTCTTGTGCCCTCTAGCATGTGCTATGTCATAATAAAAAACTTCATGTCAAACAGCTAGAGAAATACAGGCAGAGTAAATGGAAACTTTTATCTTAATGGTTTTCATGATGCTTCATTTATGTGCATGTAATAATTGATCAATAGAAGGGGGAGAATGTATATCCTTCGTCTGTGGAGCTTTGCTCTGGAGCTAAAGTTGATAACCACACTGGGCCTATTTGAATGAGGATGTTCATATGAACTCTGTGTCTGCTTCCCAGCCCCAAACAGATTGTGCTGTTTTTCCATTTATGTCTAAGCGTCACAATATTTCGTTTCTAAACGGTTAGGTTAGCTCATCTTGGGACCAGCTGTTCTAAAGGATTTAAAGGAATACAAGGACATGTATACTTAATATTTTTTAAGCTCTAATATATTTAGCCTAAAATCACTAGACAAACATGTTTCTGGTGACTTTGGTGGAGTTGTACTTCAATCTGCAATACACTTTTTCCCCCAAAAACTTTGCATTATTATGATGTTTTAAGTCATTTATTTCTATGCATCACTTTTATTTTAATTTGTGGCCAAAAAGAAATATTTTTCTCCTTTACTATTTTAAGTGACATCAAAATATTTGCTAAAATCCTGCCAGTGCTGTTTGCGGCTTCTGAATCATTAGTTTGTTTATTAAAGCAGATGGTTTTAATTTAATAGAAGTTTCTTAAGATCCAAATGTAAATTTTAAATAGAGTATAAACAAATAAATGAGCAAGCATATCCTAACTCTTAAAGATCAAGTAGGGTTTTTTTTGCTAAAGCTTTCTTCAATATTATATATAAGAAAGGACTATACCAGCTACACATTGACAGTTCTGATTTGCAGTAATGTAAAAAATTATCAGAATTATATTTCAATTATACAGAAATTAGTTCTGAAATTCTCTTATGTTCTCTCAAGCCACTACTAGTTGAAACTAGTATTTTTGTACACTGATAAGGTACGCTACAAGTTATTAAAGTTTCACTATCATTCAAATAATAAGAAAATTTGTTGCCACCAAAACATGATAAATTCTACATCTTGTGCATTCTGAACTGTAAATCATCCAAGAAAATATATTCAGCACAGAACACATTTCTTCTGGAGTAAATACGTGTGTGATGTCAGAGATTTTAAGAGCAGAGTAAAGATTTCTTTTTCTAAGGAATCTGAGATATTAGAACTTGAGACTTTGAAAGGAGGACTCCTTTGATGATTTTAGAATCTTTGGCTCATGGCTCACTTGAGAAATCCTCTAAGAATTTACATAAGTGAAAGCTGTGTAAGTCATTTAAGTAATCATTTGAAAGTTTCATGACTTAAAGATCCATTTTTGTTTTGTACAGCAAAGAATCTTAAAATTAATAAATTGTTTCCCTTATTCACTGAAATATAATTTATGGTTTTGACAGTCCTTTGAGATTTTAGTTTGCAGAATAACCAATAAGCACATAGGACATACAATTTTTTCTCCCAGTATATAAAGTGCTTGGCTATAAAAAGTCCCAAGGAAAAGCAATTTAAAGAGGTTTGCACAAAGCTGTAACCAGTTATTCTCCCTGAATCAGGTGCTTAGTTTATAACAGTTTAGAAGAAACCAAAAGTTCAAAGTTATAGTTGTTAAACATTTTAGACCCTTTTACCAGAAGTACCCTGCTAAACAGAGGGTGATGTTTAGCATGACTATGTAACTTTGATTTTTGTTTAAACTCATAAAACATGAATTTCCTGATTTTGCTAGTCCCACTGTACCCAATAATATGGAAAATGTTGCTCTCCCCAAACCTTAGGTAGTTTTCTCTTGTATAAAAATATGTTCTAACCCTCATGAGCGTAGTAAGCTCAGCTGTAAAACCTTATAAATTTACATTTTTACAGAAAAAATAACTAACTTTTTCTAACAAGTTATTGCTTTAAATGTGTGAACTGTTTTGTTCACTAAACTAAGAAAAAATCCTATTCTTATGCACAGTTTTGGAAATATATAAAGGGGTGGATGAGCAGTGGAGAAAACAGTTATAACATTTCACAAACTCTGTATAGTTTTTTTTTCAGCTTCATTTATGTACGTTCTGGTAGAAGTGCACGTCTGTTCCTGTAAATGGTAACAAAAGACAGATATTTAGGTAGAGAGTCAAAATTTGTGTGATTGTAAAACAAAATGTGCATGTTAGAACGCTATGTGCAATATATTGTACTTTTTGCATAGAAGTCAGAGCATGTTTAAATCACAGGAGAATTTCTAAATACAGAGCATGGGAACCATGGTACTGAAGCAGCTCAGCGGTCCGCATAGTCTTATTTCTGATAGTGTTCAGCTGCTGGGGAAAAGGTTGTAACAGACAGACATAAAATCTGTCCTGCTTATTCTTAACCCAGTCACATAGTGGCTGACTTCTGCTTTACAATGAGAAAATTGATATTATACAGATGGAATGTGTTTTCTATAAAGAAAATTTCCACTTCTGTTAAAATAAATTAAAAAATAAAAAGTTACTGAAAATATTTATTAAATTCCTTTTTTCAGTTTGGAAGTTTTAAATTTTCTTGTGAAAAATAGAAAATTTTGGAAAGAAGACACAATATTATTATTTTCTGCAGGAAATTTCTGTGGAGGTTTTGATGGATATTTCTTCTTGTTTCCAGTTGAACACTATAATTTAATATTCTTATTATTCATGTATTTTTAATCTTGGTAAGCCAATGTCCTCAGTTATATTTTCTGGCAGTCAAATTATACAATTGTGGATTTCTTGAAAAAGAATTTCCCTTATTTTTTGTGGTTTGTTCCATTTTCTTCAACTGCCATTCTGCATTTAAGTTGGAAAAAAAGATGACGAGCAGTTGCCCACGCAGTTTCTGTGCCTCATTCAGTGTTCTGCTTTGTCAGACTCTCTCTTTTTATCCTCATGATTTTTTTTTCTTGTGAAATGGAAGTGTTGCCAAGCCTTGAAACTTTCTTGTTTCCCAGTTCTTAACCTTCCTTGAACCTTCACACTGTGTTTACAGCCAGCATGCTGGAGGGACTGTTTCTGGACTCGGACCATGCCTGACGTTTTCGATGCAGGAAATGTTGTTGAAAGTAAGGAAAGGTGATGGACTGAGATAGAAGGCATGGGAGGTGAAAGCAGCGTCCCGTGTACAGAGAAAATGAGGTAAGTAGATGTGCAAAAAGGGCAAGGATGGGGCAATGAAATGTGCAAACCTGTTTAATAACTCCACGTACTCTATTATTGCCTGACAACACCACATGCAATTCACTCATGGAGGCAAGCAGTAAAAGGAATGACATCCTTCCATACCATGTCACCACATCGTGTCTCTGTAGTTCTTACAGTTTAGCTGCCCTCCCTGCTATAGAAGCTCAGAAACAGCTGCTCGGTATGGAGGTACCCACAGAGATATATGCTAACCTTTTTTCTTTAAGAAAATTATCTATTTTCTTACAAAATGCATGCTATTGCTTTTTTTGAGCAGTAAGTAGGAATATTGTTTTAAAATAAGGACAATAAATAAAAAATTAAAAATAAACAGTAAGATAAAAAGAATAAAAGACCAAATTCTGAATGACTTTTTCTGTTCTCAGCCAACTCTAAGCAAACACTGTAGAGATGGGAGGAATGAAGGCTATCTTTGTGCCACATATTCCATTTACTAAGCGGCAAGAGAGTCATTCAGAAGTTCCATTATGTGCTCATAAATCGTAGAAGAGTTCCTTATGTTTGTTTTAATACACAAATTTCACTGTCTACTGGTAAATTGAACAGACACCGTGAGATCACAGCCCTCAGGCCTTATGGCAAAAGGAAATGTGCATCTTAGGGTTTAGCTGAGCCGAGCTTCTAAACCAAGCTGGGAGAAAACCACTGCTTAAGGTCTTTTCCAGTGTGATAAACATCAGACATCTTTAGGCCCAGATGTGTTAGTCGGAAAGGCAATCACTATTATAAAAACCCCACTTCTGTGAGGCATGCGTGGATGACTCGTACTCTTCCATCTCTCCTGGCCAAGGTACAAAGCTGATCAGTTCAGCAGCAAGCCTGGTAGCTGTCTTCCTAGGGCTCTTTCACAGGTAAAACTTTTTGCATAATGGTCCCCTTTAACAAAATATTTTGGTATAACTAATCCTTTTGAAATTACACTCAACAACTCAGAACCACTACATAGAAATTCCAACTGCAGCCAGGGCTTTTGAAATCCTATGCCACAGTTTGTTTTTTAAGACAACACATAGCTGCTAACAGATATAATAAATGAATATATTAAGCACTATCCCACACATGGAATTAATTCAAATATAAAGTATCTTACAAGACATACTCTTGACTTGCCTCTTTGGTCTATTGTTTAATTAAATTGTTCTATAAAATTAGTGCTTTGGCTTTACTCTAAATTATTCTATTCATTCCACTGAATTTCCATTATGGCCAAGGTTTCAAAAAGCACACCTCAAATTAAAAGCTTTAAGTCCTTATTTCTGTGTCTAAATGAATGCCCCAAGTTTAGAAACGACCTGACCATCAAAAAACTGGATTCCACTGCTGTTGGAAGTGGCTAGCACTCAGTCCCCACATGACCCCTGTCCTTGGGCTGGTGTAGATGGTCTATGGTGGCCATTCTGACTGAGTCATTGGCTTGGGAGAATTTCATTTTGGAGACTTATTACCCAGCTCAGTGTTCCAATTATATTCACTGCATCACCATGCAAACAGTTATGCTGTCTCAAATGAGGCAGCGAACAAAAATGGGGCATGGGGAGAAGGACTTGTTCAAACTGGTATTACCCCAGAAAAACACTTTTGTGAACCCATGGCCATAGGGGACATGTTTATGTCAGCAGGGTGGTTTGGAGGACAGCAGAAAATAATTCCTTATAGAAGTCTAAAAAGTGTTTTTAGAAACTTCTTTAGAAAGAAGTGAAAACACATTTTATTTTTTTGATGAATCCAGGAGCCAAGTGAGCCTTGTCCCATGGCCCCAGTGAGGGAGTGGGGCGGGAGTGGCTCTTCCCTGCTGGAGGTCACAACTGGCCCCACAGCCAAACCCCAGGAGTGGGAAGATGTGCGTGGGGCCCCAACAGTCTCCTCCAGAAACTGAGCAGGGACTGTAGATAAAACTTCATGTTCATTCAAACAAGGCCATTTTTTAAATTTCAGTTTACTTAAAATTTTAAAGCAGTATTTTTGGGGGGTTTTATCCCAAGCGAGCGTCCCTGCTTGCTCTTCCCCTCACCCTGACAGCCATTTTTCTGGCTGATTACAAAGCTGACAAACCAACAGAAGACCACAGGTGCTAAGTATGATGCTAAGTAATATTTTGGGGGATCAAAGCCCATTTTTGAGTTGCCATAATTTGAATTTTAGCAATTTCATGCTTTGAGAAGAGCAAGAAATAATCTGCAGTTTCTCTTCCAATACATAGTGCTGTTTTCTTGTGTCTACCTGCTCCTGTCAGCACAATAATACTAAAGAAAAATAGATCCATGAAAGCAGCCATTGCCTTTACTTTTTCTCATAAAGGAGCATTGATTTTTGCTGGTAAGGGGTAAAAAATCAATAATGAAGCAAAGATATGCCTTTAGAGTTACTGTATATGAATGTGTACATGTTTGTATTTAAAAATTATAAGTATGCAATGAAAAAGAAACTTGTTAGAACTAAAACTCTATCATGACTTTATTTTCAAATGTATCTCAATTGAGAACAATTTACCCTCTGGGAATTTTATGGGGTAGCAGCATTTTCTTATAGAAAACATCATCAAGCTATACTGTACTTAAAAAACACGGTTTGGGAAATTAATAATATGGATAGATTAATCAGAAAAAAACAAATAGAAGGGTCTGGCAAAATACAAGAAAATTAATTTTAATAGCTTGAGTTATAAGTCTTCAAATTATTGCTAGCATTAAGTAATTATTTTATACTAATACCTAAGAATGGTGGGTCAGGACTACGCCAATGAAACATGAGAGACAGTGGCATTAATCACTGTCCAGTCTGTTAACATTGTCCAAGAGAAAAGGTAGAGACTGATGGAGGTAGGAAGATGTATAAGGAAACGCTGAGACAATACTGGTGAGCATCACAGCAGTTTCAATGTGCAAAAATCAGATCATTGGCAAGTTCTTTCAAGCTTCATGTAGTAAAAGAGATTGAGAGTACTGCAATAGCTGTATTTATATTTGTGGAAAACTCTTTTTAAAAAATGCGATATGCCATAGGAGAGAGTGTGAATGTCTTTGCTGGAAAATTTAACAAATAGGTATCTATGAAAAATCATACGGGGAGGGGAAAAGCTGTGAAAGCCTCTGAAAGTGAAGACAAATTTTTTTTTGATACAATAGTGAACAAGGATTTAAGAGAGAAATATAAATAATTGAATGGAAGCATGTACGTGGATTTAGGAAAAGGACAGTTTAACTTCTTATGTTATTATTTTTATCACTTATTGCAGTGAGGCTTAGGAGAGCTAGTCGTATTCTTGTGATGAAAAACCCAAGCATGTGATTCAAAAATATTTAAAACTTCTTTTACTACTCTTTCTATATATCTTAACTTTGTATGCCTTTGGGTCAGTTTTCACAATAGCTTCACAATGTATTTGCTTGAAATGATTAAAATACGTATAAGAAGAATTTTAATAATTTGAAACTATTTTTTGGGTGAAGAGTCTCTCTCTCAGAGTGCTTTGAGACCTGGAGTGAAATACTTTGGCACCACCACATTTGGTTTTTCCCACTCTGAAGGATATCTTTTTAGATGTTCTCCATTTCGTAAATATTAATGTTCATGTTATGAGCAGCATTTGCCCATTCTGCCACAAAATAGTGTTTAAAGAATATCAAGTACTCTGCAGAAATACAAAACTCTGACCTGTCCAGAAAGAAGCTCTACCTCCCAGGTTATCTCTGGGTATCATGTCACATGTTTAAGTTCCAAGAGCGTGAACTGAAGTCAATATTTGTAAATATTACTGCTGTATTTTTTCAGCTGAAAAATCCAACCTGATAATCTAGGATCCAACTGGATTGGGATCAATGTTAGATGAAACCATGCATTATGTAGGAATTTTATGTGAAATAAGCTGTCTGAGCATAACTCATGGATATATACACAAGGCTCAATTCATCTGGGAAGGACTTTATTCTTATCATCCATCAGCCAAAGTGAAGTTCTCACTGTAACCCACTGTAGATTGTATTTAATATAAACTTCCTGAGTCGAATACCATTATTTCTAAAATAACTTGAAAAATCATTTGCATATTTCCCAGAATGTCACTTTGGGATATTGGTCAGACTTTTAACCAGTATAAACCTGACAATTGTTTCTGCTCCAAATACGCACATATTTTGACTATCCCAAAAGCTTTGTAGGTTTGGTAGAAAAACGAATTTTTGAAAGTAGTCCAAAACGCAGTATTACCTTAAACAAAAGTTACCCCTGGAAACCACCATTAACTACCAGATCTGTATATAAAAACTGCATTGTTTACTGATGTATCTATATAACACCCCAAAAACCATTGCTAAAGCCAAATACTGTACTGCTCTAAATTACTGTTTTAATGTGTCTGAATGTCCTTGATTATGTAATAAAATGGAAATACTACTATGCTAGTTCAGTCATTTAGTTAGAGCTTCAGCACAAGATGCTTTGTGATAACAGAGTTTGAGACCAGATTTTCTAATGGCAGAAACATAGTCAGTCTGGAGCTGCAGATCACGTAGAAACACATCTCAGGAGTAATTGCACATAGACTCGGTAAAATGCCTGAAATAGTGGACCAGATTTAAGTGCCATTTTAGTACTGCTGGGGTGGTGATGAAAATGTGCCAGAGGGGGCCTTTCTAAAATGCTGGTTGAACTGATGCTGAAGTGAAAGGGTAATTTCAGGTACGGTCTCCAAGGAAGATGTGTAAAGCAGCAGTTTCTATGTGGGGCTGGGTATCGGGCAATCCTGAGTCTTCCCTGAAAACATCCATTACACTGGAAGTGCATGTCTAGTTTGAAGATGGTTTTCTTTTTCTATGTATTTTTTCACCCCATTTATTGTACTGTGGCATATTTACATATGCTTAAAACTCTATTGAAATAGGAGGAAAACACCTTCTGCTCTTCAGTGATTTCTTGACCTTTATAGTCTGTTTTTCTGTGTTCTCTCCCCTCCACAGAAAAGTCCTAAAAAAGTAGAACTGCAATATTAGGGGAAAATGAGAGGAACCCATCCCACAACCCTCTATAACCTGATCTGTCTAAATTGGGTCCTGTACAAGTTTTTAGAGGACCAAGTATGAGCCATCTTACATGGGCTTTCCTCTTCTAAATAGTTCCACTAAATTAAAGAGTTGACCACATCAACAGGAGCTGCTGGGTGATGCTCAAAATTTCCTGGATGGTGTGAATGAAGTTCTCTAACAGATCTATAGGGTTTTCGCTACAGGTCCATGAAAACAGCACTAAAGTATCTAGACTAAAAATATATCAATAATTTCAATGTATAATGCTTACTGCACCAGCATTAGACCTTTTCTCCTCAGATGTACATGCAGAGAAAACTTTATAGTGTTCAGACAAGGCGATGGAATGTCCATGTAAATACTACCTGGTCTATCAAAGAGAAAGTACAAAAACCAATCAGTTAAGCAGCAGCACAGTAAATACAATTGTGCTACTTCAGTGATGAAAGATTTAGAAGTCTTGAAATAAATAAGTGGTATGTTGGAAGAATGGCAAACTCTTTGGCTGTGTGGTTCCCATTATGTTTTATTCCTTTCATTGCATGCGCTGAAATTCTTACATAACGCTGTGCATTTGGAATTGTGTATATTGGTATCTTTCTTAAAGCTTGTTCCTTTTAGACTTCACTCTTGGATAAGGCTTAGCTCTTTCCCACAGCTCAGCAAATTTTTTAAGTACGCATTGATCACAGAATCATAGAATCATATGATTCTGTGATCAATGTGTACTTAAATAATCTTTAAGTACACATGATCTTTCAAGAAAAGCAGTATCTGAATAAACAGGACTCTGCATGCTTGAGGGTCAGCTTGGGCTTATGCGTGTTTTGCTCTGTTTTGCATTTTGCAGGACTGAGGCCTTCCACTATTTGAGAAAGTTCTGTGGGCAAACTGTATTGTTGGGTATTGTGTGAAAATTGCTGTGATCCAACACAATTAGGAAAAAGGAAGGAAGAGCCAGTAATCAGATAGTAATAGCTATAAAGCTATAGCATGGTCCCTTTATCCTCTGCTCCACACATGGGCCCAGCAGAAGCCAGACTCTCTTGTTGTAGGTTTGAACCCGAAAGCTGAGCTCTGAGCTGCTAGAGGAGCAGAGCACAGTCACAGCCTCCTGTTTTCTCTTGTGTGTTCCAAGGTTTGAAATAAACCCCTTAGATGTTTCTTTGACTGGGCGCAGTTTGCAGTCCTGGCTGGGATGTCCCTACAGAGTGGTCTCCTCAAAGACTTGTAGGCCAAGCAAACTTTCAAATCCTCCTTTCTTGGAGTGCTCCTGCACAGGCTTTAAGCAAATTTGTAGTTATCCTTTGCCATCATCTTGATGAAAGAGCTGATCCTCAGCCAGCAACGGGAGCGCTTAAGGTCTTTTCACGTCGCTGTGATACCTCCACATGGCCTTGAAAAGACTGACTCAGGGATAAGAGTTGTGTTCAGAACATCTGACGAATCTCTCATGAAAAATATAGGTTCTTTTAGTGTTTTCCAGGCTAGATTATTACTGACGTGTTAGCCTACTCTCTAGTGATTTTTAGTTCCTGACAGTTCTTTTACGAAAATAAAATCTTTTTTTTTTCTTCTTATATTAATCTAGATTTCATCTGAAAAGCTTTTTTTGCATGAATTTTTATTTGGAAAAGTCTCTCTCACCTTTAATTCAGTGCCAGACTCTGTGTTTGTGTGCGTACATACATATGTAAATACACTTACTTTTTAATATTTTTTTTTAATTAATTAATCAGAAGTTATAGACAGGGTTGTCTACTGAGGTGTCATTTTAATTCTCAGAACCAGACCACTCCTTTGGATGATAATTATAGTCTGCAGATGCCTAATTACGGAAAAATGTAGTATTTTCCACATCAACATCTGCCTTCATGGCACTGTCTGCAAATACTCATGCTCGTGGTTTAGAGATTGCTTTCTGAGTGTCATATGGGTTGATTACTGATGAGCTTTCTAAATTCTTTCTACTTATTTTCTTTGCCCTCTCTTCATAAAATAACAATATTGCTTTTTTATTAATGTATATAGAAATCCGTGTCAATCCCCTTTACATTAAAGCAAAGATAGTGGTGCAACCTGATACTTCCAGTGTATCTTCTTCGTTAATTTGTTGGTACCGATTAATACTCAATTTGACAAAATGCTTTATTGGTATCTGATGAAACAGAAACCTGCATGATGATGTCAGATTTACTTCCATGAAACAGTATTCACACTTTATGTTAGAAACCCAAGGCAATCTTTTGACCAACTCAGTTCAGGGAGAACCTTTATAAGACTGAGCTTGTGTTCAGATGAATACACAGCGACCCAATGCTATTTAGTTAGCTCAATTAGATGAACATTTCAACCATTCAGACTCTGTGATTTTTAGAACTCATCTTTAACTAGAGTATGGACAGGATCAAAGATAACTGAAGAACTTGCGAACGCTAATTCTGCTGATTTTCAGGCCATTCTGGAAAGACAAAATCAAGTTCTCTGATTTATTTTTTTTTCAGCATGCTCAGTTCTGACTCCAACTACAGGCTAAAATTTCAAATAATAATATTTTATAGAAAACTGAGGGTAAAGTTTTCATACGTCATTTGATGTAGTAGGACTATTATCCCAGGAACGCTTTTAGAAGTGTAGACTGGTTGGTCTCTCCCATCTTTCATTTATACTTTTAACTGCATGGCCGCAGGGAGCAAATTAGGTAAAGTAAAGTTCTAATCTGGAAAAGTCAAACTGGAAATGAGTAAGGAATATAGGATATTATTGGCCCTTGATGGGAATGTGCACGTGTACAGCAGGTGCACTGACATCCGTTGCTCCTGGATACAGAAACAAAAAATAAAATGAGAAAGCCCAGAGCCAGTATAATCTCACTCATTCCAGAAGAACTAAAACTTTGTTTTCCCATAAAGCAAATTAGATATTGTATACTTCAAATTGCCAAATTGTCTAGCCAAAGAAAGCAGAGATCTATCCTGCATTACTGGGGCCACCTACTTGGTTCCTCCTCCCAACAAAGAATAAGAAAAAGAAAGTGCAGCCTGATTACAATAATTTTATTCTGCTTTCAGGGTCTTCATGATGCAACTAAGCTGCAATCAGACAAGCTGGTCTAAAGTATCATCTGTAAGTATCATTTGATACAGAGATGACTTGCTGCAAGGAAGGGTGGATAACATTAGCTAACGCTGGTGATTTGCTGTGTCAGCATTTACCTTTTCTTTGGAAATGCAACGTTAAGGGCCTTTGAAATAATCTGCTCAAGTGTTGGGGGGGGAGGAGGTCTGCTCACTGATGGAGCTAGCAGAGCTTTCATTTAGAAATAATCTAACTTCTATTTGCATAGAGTGATTAAATATTGTTGAGTCAGAGATGTAGAGGAGAAAAGAATGTGCATCCAACACCAGTAGGTAACCGAAATACAGTTGTGATCTATTTAAGTAGATCATGCCTGATAATATTCCGTGTGTCAAGATATGTTGTTCCTTTCACCTTCAACTGATCTTACTGCTGTATCAACAGGGATATTATTGCAAAAATAAAATTATTGTTCCCCGTACTTTATCACTAGGATTTCCCTTCATTAGGGGGAGGGAATTTTCACTCTGGACCACATTAAGAAAAAAAAACAAACCATGAAGAAGTAGTGCTCTGGATTTCTCTTCTTTGCAATCCTGTTAAATCCAAATCAAATTACTCTGTGATCTGGAATGATATGGTGTTGATCTCTGTAGTGGTGATCCATAAAAAAGCACATTGATCACTGCAGAGAATATTATAGATAATGTGAAAAGAAAGGGAGGAAAACCCAGAAATACAAAATAGCAACCAAAACTTGGAAGTGTTTTCTTTTACAAAAACACTCAACCAAAAATCCCATGGCAACTAAATCTTAGAGAAAATCTGTATTTTGCGAAATTTCCAGTGCAAAATGAAACTTAAAATAATTAACAATTTATTTTAATTAGCCTTAAATCAGCCATGACAGAATTACCTTGATGACATCTAAATTGCTGTAACCAGGTGCTGGAGTTACCACTCCCCTGAGGTGACAAACGAGCATTTACACTGTCAGACGGTTCCCTGCCAGCCTACCCTTGGCTCACATTCAGACTTATTTTTTGGACAATTTTATTTTTTTACATATGAGAGAATGTTTAAATTGTGCCACACGTATCTGGAGGAAAAAAACCTTCTTTTCCAGTTGGTGAAAAGTGCATCTTGATTAAATCCTGCTCCTGTCACTGGAGTCCCGGACGCAGGTCTGAAGTTCGTTAGCACGCCGCTGTAGTCGACAGCTGATCTCTGGGCTGAGGTTAAAGTCAGCAGAAGGGAAGAAGTACCAACTGGCAGAGCCACTACAGATATAGGAACAAAAATGGCTTTATCACTTACAATAC
The DNA here is from genome assembly GCF_964199755.1 of Larus michahellis. Lineage (NCBI taxonomy): Eukaryota > Metazoa > Chordata > Aves > Charadriiformes > Laridae > Larus > Larus michahellis. The sequence goes on along the minus strand of NC_133900.1, from coordinate 61,105,974 downwards.
ACGTGGTTTCCTGCCTATCTTACAATTTGCACAATTCAGTGCTGACAGGGTCTGGGTAGATTCTGTACGTAATTGGTTCTTGGAAATCTGATTGTTAGAATTACAGTTGTCCGGCTGTGGGAATACCGTAGGTTTTGCCACGGGATGGAGAGCACACTCACATGGCAAGTGCGGCCCAGGAGCAGGGAGCTAATCGCCAAATTAGCATCATGGATAAATTAAGAACAAATGCAATTTGCACTGTACTCTTTTTAAAACCTTAGAGAGTGGATAAGACCAGAGTTTTATTTTTGCTTAAAGTTTTCTTGTTCACATCTTCTTTACAATCTTTACAAAAGATTATATTTCCCCTCTGACTTTTCATTATTTCGCTTCTTTTTGTTTGCTTTTCTTGCTATTCCTATTTCTCTTTTGTAAAAGATTTTTTTTCCTCTCTTGAGGGGATCTTTTTATAGTTTTGTATCCACAATATGAATTCATTAGACAATTAGAGAGTGTTGTTACTTGGAAATACAGTTCCTTTAAGATGACTTTTTTTTTCATTTCAATTAATTTTTATTATTTTTCTGTCTTTTAATTAAACATCAATCTGGCTTTTTCATTTCAATTTAATGTCTTCAATACAAGCGGCTCCTCATTCGTTTTATCTTTTTATTTCGCATCTTCCCCCTTCTTCACTCTTTTGTTGTGTTAGCCTGGATTAAAACGAATCATCTCTATTTCCCTACCAGCGGCCGGTTGCAATTTCTTTCCCCGTCAGTAGGAATGAAGTAGTGAGTGAGAACTGCAGGAACGCTGTCAGTTGTTTATTCTACGGCCAGTGCTATCTTAGAAGGCAGCTTCCCGAAGAAGCCTTGCTTACGGTAGCAAGGGAAGCCAGCGGTGACTCATGGCTCAGCACCCCACTTATCATACCTGCTGAAAGCCGGACCATCCATTCCCCGCTGCCGGCCGGTGGGTAGAGCTGCCCCTTCGCCCTGCAGAGGTTTTGTCTGGAGCCAGCACGAGCTGCCTCCCGTTAATGGTGTGAAATAGCCGGCTGTCCAGGCTTGCCGGTACTTCCAGAGATTGTGGGCTGGCAGAAATCCACTGTAATCACATCTTTATTTAATCGTTTTATCAAACCCAAGGGCTGCGTGCGGCAGTTCCAGGTAGAGCAGGAAGTTTGGGAAGCGGTGGTGGTGCCAGCTCTGCCGCCGTGTCCGTGTCGCGGGGCTCTCCCAGACGTACCCCCCCAGGCCGAGGGACCTGGGCACGAACAAAAGGCAGCTGGAGGGAGGACGTTCAGATCAGGATCCGGATCCTGCAGCATGGGCCTGGAGGGAAGGGACCTCTTCCTATTTAAAACAGTTCTTTCCTGCTCCCTAAGTCTTTCAGTTTACCTGCAACTGCTCTGTGTGATCAAAGAAAATCTGACCCCAAACATACTTCATCCAGCAATTCTTCAGAGATTGCCGTTTTGACACAAAAAGAGCTGTTACCTTCCTCAGACCTTTCCTAGCTACCTGGTAAATTATGGAAAAAAACCCCCTAGTTAATGCTTTTGAGACTGAATCAAACTCTTTTCCCCACAAACATTCAACAGCATCGGTGGGCAGCTCCCCAGTGGGAACAACCAAAAGCAATATATGGAATCTGCAAGAACAGAGTTATCGGCTCCCGTTGGCACGGGGAGCCAGTGCTCTGAAACTGGGTGGCTGTCGTTTACACTACACGGTAAAGTAAACGAGTATAACCGAGAACTTGGAAGTACGTGAGACACGAAGGATTGAAATCCACGGTTGTATAATTTTCAAAATAAAAAGGGTGCCTTCATTTCTTCTTATTTATTTGTTTTGTATAGTACAGCAGGTATGAGGGGGAATTTTCTATAAGGAAGTGCAGGAGATAAGCAGCAAAGTGGTATGTAAATGCTGCAGCTATGAATATTGGATACAGTTACAGGGTATTTATACAATAAACAAGGAAAGACAACACAGAATTGCAGTAATCAAAAACCCCACAAGTTTCAATGGATACGTTAAACTTCAGGCTTCTGGATATGACTCAATTTTAAAATGACAGAAATTAGGGGAAGAAATTGGCATTTCTATTATTTCACAGCTGCCTTTGTGTTTCTGGCAAGTTCCTCTAACCAAATAGCAAGATCCAGTGCAGCAGATCTCAGGACTCTGCCTTTCTCGCTTCCTATTTTCTATAGTTTTACGTCTGGTTTTTTTCAGGACTCCATTTTGCATATGTAACTTATGTATATTTTTTTTTTCTTCTGTGTAGCACACAGTTTGCCTCTTGCAAAACACTTTGGGAATCTTGTTGGGAAGCTAGCAGGAGGAATTTTAATGTGATATAATAATTTTAATATTGTATGAAATTGGGAAGCAACACAAACAGTGTTATTATACATAACTTTATTTGAGTCTGCAATTTTTCCTGTATGGTTTCATGCATATAAATGGAATACCCAGGGTCTGGCCATGTGTTAACATCCCACATTTCCTTTCCTGCCACAAATGCTGCTTATTATAATAGTATGAACTGAAATATGTATTTTTATTGCTGTTCCAAATGAATAAGAATGTAGAAACACACAAATACGGATTTGTTTTCCAATATTACCTGTGTCTGTTTTATAGTCTGATAAAAGTTTTAGTTGACACAGCGCTGAATAAATGTAGCCCTGTACAGTATGTTTACTCAACTATTTAACTCGTGAAATTTAATAAAATAACAATTTAAACAGATAAGGATTAGCCAAATACAAAAACTATTAGAAACGTTCCCATGATTCAAAATAAAATTCTCAACCATTATCAGATGTAGGAAAACCACATACATAAGAATCCATAAAAAAAGTTTTCAAGCTCCAATAAGTTAGATATAATAGACCTTTTTTGTCAAACACAAAAATAAATATTATTGATTTTATGAATAAATACATTTTCTTAAATGATTTAGAAAGCTCTGTTTATTCATATACAGACAGTGTTTAGAATATGTAGTAGCCAGTATGTCTGCAGATATATTTATGTTGGACTGTTTAGATTGGCTTCACCTCTGTAATAATTTATAACAGTTTCAATGTAAACCTGCCATTGAGCAGGTCATAAAGGTCCTGCATTTTAACCATCATAATTTCAGATAAACCCACAAAACTATTTCTTGCAGGAAAGCTCTAGTTAATCCTTGAATATCTTTGGGATGGAATTTGTTTTTTTATTTAGCCAAATGTAAAGAGCAATAAAGGCTGCATTTTAACCGTGTTTGATATTCCAGTACTGGTGATAATTTAAAATACATACATTTTGTTTTGTTTTACAGCAGTAACTCTTCATTGACACTTATTAATACAAAAATTTTTCCCTCCAATTGATTTCAAGTCTTGCTCAAAAGAGAAAGCTACTGTTCATTTTTAAACGTTTCATTGTACACTGGAAACACTAAGATAAATACAGTAGTGTTTTTCCACACTAAATGAAGATAGATCAATGCCATTTGTTTTTCACTTGATAGAAGTTTCTTAAAGGCATGGGTTTGGGAAGTGTGAGAATTATTTCTTTAATTTCTAAGTTAAGAAAAACAACCCTGTTTTCTCAAAATGAGCATTTTCTACCAAAATTCTACCAACGTACTTAACGTTCAATGAAATGTTTTTGAATACTAAAAGCTAAACATTTTTTTTAAAAAGCTGCTATATGTTAGCGTATATATATTTAGTATTTTAAAAAAACAATGAAAAATCAAAATATGCAAATACAAAAATTGATTTGTTTTTTGGGGGGTTTTGGTTGTACTTTTTGGGGGGGTTCTGTTTGGTTTTTTTCTTTTTTTTTTCTTTTTCTTTTTTTTTTTTAAATTAAGGAAAGCGTCTGTCATCTTTTGAACATCTTCCTTTTCCACCCTGATGACACCTAAGGGGCTTTGCCTCATGCTCTCTCAAACTTCAGGTCTTACCCAGGAAGTTCTGCAGTGCCATGTTGATCAGGAGTAGAGCATGGGACCCACAGGAGAGCTCTCACTCTAAAACTATGCGGTCTTCTAAGAGAAATTCAATGAATTTCAAACTTATTTTCTGTAAATACAGAAAGCTCCAGGTGAGTTTATCTTTTCATGCAGATTTGTCACATTGCTCACCACTTGCCTGTTCTCCTTCTCTTGATTAATGCAGCCCAGGGTTTATGGTGCTAAGCACAGAGGATGCCTGCAGGATGGCTGCAAGAAATTGGGTAGAGCTTTCCCATTAAAAGGAAGAACTTAAAAGCCTGAGGCACTTTCCTAATAAAAGACTACATAGAGCTGCGTCCAGGCAATGTTACTATTAATTTTTTACCAGTTTTCAATGCCACGTGAACAATATTTCTACTAGTTGTTGTCTGATGTAATCCCTCTGGCCTCTGTTGTCCAAAATGTCAGTAGAAAGATGGTTGATTGGCTGCAGCGGTGAATAGAGGGGATTATGTATCTAGAGTTGGAGTCTCCAACTCTGGAGACATTCAAAACCCACCTGGACACGTTCCTGTGCAACCTGCTCTAGGTGAGCCTGCTCTGGCAGGGAGGTTGGACTAGATGATCTCCAGAGGTCCCTTCCAACCCTATGGTTCTATGATTCTATGATCTAGGGGAAAATGTACCCTGATTTTTCCAGATTGAGGTAAGTTTTATATGTACTCACTCTTACAGTGCTATTTGGATACTTTGCTCATTGAATTCTAAAATGTTTCTAGATATGAGGCAAAACACTGAACAGTAGCTCCAGCACCGCAACCTCTTTTAAATACATTTTCCTAGATTTAACATTAAACTGGACTGTCGTGGCAAACAAATTGCATAGACTGTGTAATACTGGTCACAGTGCTTCACTTGCTGCCATAGGGATGAGTTCTTGGGATTTTCCAATTATGTGAGGACATAATTCCAAAGCCATTATATAACTGGTTTTGAAATTAAACTGGGGAGCTTTTGAAATGTCATTTTGTGCTAGTATAAATGCCCTGATGATGAAATGTAATGGAAACATAATTTCACTTTTTTCTTCGTATAGTTTATCATTTAGCCCCTGGTAATCCTGCGTATGGCTCCGAAGTCCCGTTGATACGAAGCGGTGTATGAGAGTGGAAGAGAGATCTGGTGGTATGAATCAACATTTTGTATGGTTTCCTACATTTGAAAAATGAGAAACATTAGTGCTTCTCTCTGCCAGAAGTTAAGGTGGTACTTCAGTGGCCTTTGGTAGCGAATGCTTATTTTGTAAATAGCTCAGAGATTAAACACATTATTACTGAAACCACGCTTTCCTCAAAAGAGGGAAAATAGAGCCTCTGCTTCCAGTGGTTACTGACTGACCAGATGTTCTTTGTTTAGTAAATCCAGGCGAAAACTGAAGACTTGAATGTTGCTTTGCATTGAAGCATATAATAAGACAACTTGTCTTTTAAAAATACCTTGAATACTTCATCTTTTCCCCAGACCCTGACTCATTCTGCAAGTTAGCACGATGAGGAGTTGTTTAATTATTATTGGGTGCTCAGATTCTCCTGAGTGGCACAGTTTTCCTCCTGCTTCTGGCCCAGCTTCTGTAGTGGCAAGCTTTCCAGGTGTACAAAATAATTGCTATTTCTCTTCCATGCCTTCCACCTCTGATCACTGAAGGCTGCCAGGTTTTGTGCTTATAGTTTGGCTCGCCTGACAACTTCCAAATAAGAACTGCTGGAAATTAGACAGTGGTGTTCCAGACTGCAGTTTGATGGTGAGGATGGAGATGCATGGCTCGTTAATGAGGATTTTCCCTTCTTCACAAACATTTGGGTGATCTTGACCAGCTACCATAGGGGGAGTTTCCTTTTCTTTTTTTTTTTTTTTTTCCTGGTGCCACATTTTTGTTAGCTTTGCTTATAGAGATATAGCAAAACAGAAAAGGCTGGCTTTGCTCTGTAAATATTTAAGTATAGACCGCGTGGACACATGACAGGTATAAACCAGACTCAAAGTGATCTCCAGGTTGGTGATGGTCTGTCTAATCTAACCCAAGTATTACTGAATGTGGTACACGGTGCCTCTGAATTTATGTGTAGTCAGGGCATGATGAGACTTCCATTACACTGTTTTCCTAGTTATACTGTAAAACAAACTCACACTCGGCATAACAGAAATGCGTGGCGGGAATGCTGTTATATTCACAGTTCGTGAGACAATGGCTGATACCTTGTTTAATGGTCTCGCAGCATTAGCAAGGAAGCTGAATCATGCGCAGTCTCTCCACCCGCGTGCACACAGCGGGACAGGCAGGTTAACTCAGCCTGCTGCGCTTCACCGTCTTTTCCCCCACTACCTGCAGCTGGACCCTTACGGAGCTATTAAAATAGATTTTTCTGATACGGTTTTTGTTTTCCTCTCACTCTCTTGAGCTTTTTGCCCGTCTGCCTCTCTCCGGCTTTCGAATTTCTTTAGCGTCTAGCATTATGCTCCCTTCGCTGAGATCGTATCGAATTCTCTGCTGTGTAAATTGGCATGGCTACGCAGCACTCAGAGGCTCTTTGCCAGTTTACACTGAGAACCTATCCCTAAACAATTATACTCAGCAGTACCAAAAAACCACTTAAATCAACAGAAAATGTAGGAGAACTTTTGGGCCCAAATCCCGCTGCCTCCAGCTTCTTAAATTGGAGAAACTACCAGGAAACAAGAACATGGAAAGGGAGCCTGGGGAGAACTCGGGGCGCAGTCAGCCTGTTCTCTCAGCAATCAGCAGAAGAAATAACAATACAAATCCCTTGCTGTCAGTTCCACCAGCAAGAAGTAAACAAGAATGAGTAAATCAGTAAGTACTTAAAATAGAAGTATTCTCTCTGGGTTTTTCTCTATTTCTTTCCTTTGTTGTAAATCACATTACCCTGCAGGTACTGTGCTTGACAGGAAGACAAACATAGGTATGGGCATTTTATCATAATTCCATCAAAAATGGTAAAAATAAAGGGTCAGCAACTACATTGATGTGCAGCTGGCACCACGTTCTTGAAGAGGGTGAATTGGAACAGAAGAAGCCATGAAACAGGTAGGTGTGCGAATCCATTAAGCGGAGGGTTTGATGCCCGGCCTTCCGTCTGAACGCCCAGGTTTGCTGGTTTGCGGAGCCAAAGCACAGGATATTGAGGACGTGTTGCGGGACGGCTTTGTTCCTCCAATCACCAGCCAATTTCTGCTCATCTCATTCATGCAAATTGCCCCACTAACTTCAGCAGCTATATTAGCATGGTTATCGTGAGCAAACGTTGGCTTCGACACTAACTGGGTCTTCAGCAAAACTAGACTTTTGTAGTCATGGAACAGGAAATGGTTCTGTGCAAATATTTACCAGTGCTAGAACCTACGAATTCCACATTTACAATTACACTCATGTCTGCCTAGGGTAGAATGAATCATGTCTTTTCCTAACAGAATGATTTATCCTATAAATATTTGTTGTAAAAGCAGGACACACTATGCAAGGCAGCAAGGAAATAATTTCATCTCTTCAATTAGAAGAAGTACTCTAATTGACTTTTGACCTTGATAGTCCTATAAGGACTAACAGAAACTCTCTTACCCACTTTATACTATGTCTGTTGTCTAATGTTTAAATAAGGCTGTAATTTAGAGAAATGTCTCCCCTTGTTAAAATGTCAATAAAGTTCTTATTGTTTAAGGAAACTCCTGGTAGAGTGTCTTGTACTTCAGCTGCGAATATTTATTCTTTCAAAAAAAAAAAAAAGATCCTGGCTGTCTTGTAATTTTTCTTCTTTCCTTCAATGTTCTGCGTAAATGTAAATTGTACCCGGCTGCCTGTTGTGTGTGCATGTGTATGTGCACACTGCAGACGAAACCATCATACCACAGCCAGGTTCTCCTGAGGGATGGACCTTGAGCTTACCCTATCTCTACCTGTTGCCATTGCTCATGGATTTTTTCTCTAATGGTTCTGGTTATTCATTCCCAGTTTTGTGGCCATCCTGGGACAACGTACAAAGAATCCAATCCAGAACTTATACTTTTATTCTGGTTTCATGTTTAATCAGATTTATTTTCTATTGAGGAAAAAAACTCCATCGAGACAAAGGTAGGAGTGACAAAAGAATTATGATCTATGTGGCCCAACAGACAGCAAACTGAGAACTGAACACTTGCCTATCTCCGTAGAGAAAATCTTAATTGATGGTCAGTCTCACAGCAGCCCAGAGGATATTTTTTCCTGCTGCTTCATACTGTTTGGGTATCCTGAATGTGAAGAAAACACACTCGTGTTTGTTTGCTGCATTTCACAAGCTGACAAGCCACTGCCAGAAACCACGTGGCCCGTTTTCAGTGAGTTTTGGCCAGGTGAGGAGACCCAGAGCGACACGATTCTTCTGTACACATATATCCTCCCTGCCAAAAACAGTTGTGAGGTTAACAAAGGGCACCTCTATTATGTTTAAATGAAGATGGTCAGAACTGTATTTATTGCAATCTTGATGCAATTCTATCTAGAAATTAAACTATGCAGTTGTACAATCTGCTGTCTTTGCCTCAGTCGTGGAGGTAAAGTCATCGAATGGTTAGTTTTAGATGCCCTGTAATCCCAGTACCTGCCAGACTAAGAAATGGGAAGAATGCCACACCATGGAGTTTGCTGGGCGCTGTGGCAGCCAGGATGAGCCGAGGGAGCTGAGCCTTTCCTGTGAGCGTTCCTTGGGAATGGGCAAAATCCTTCCCCCGCCGCGTGGAGTCTGAGAGGTATCTGAGCTCTCTAGATATGTAAAGTGAGGAGGAAAATGGCTAATGCGTTCGGATCTGGACTGGAGAGAAAGGTAACAGCACATATATGAACCGGGTTGTGAAATCAGCTGAAGAAAGAGGAGCATCCCATGCCATGAGTGAGAATACATTAGGTGAAACTGGATACACTGATGAAATCAGCTGAGGAGAGGAACTTAAGACAAAATCATGAAGTTCCCACTTCAGGTCAATTGTGCGCAGGCAAGAAGCCATCTCAGGAAGTAACTGTGTTACCGTGAGGTCAAATATATTCGCCCTATGTAAAAGGTAGCAGAATTAGCGCACATTTCCTTCGCTTGTGAAATAATCTTACAACAACCAAAGGGTGGTTGGGCTTCCTAAACCAGCCAATTTTCATGTCCATGCATGAAATTAACTTTTCATTCCCTTAGCTCACCCCACATTTGCATATTATTTGTTTCTGTAATTTTTATTTTTTTTTTATTTCAGCCCAGGATGAATTTTAGAAGAAAAACAAACTTTTTGTTTGTTTGTTTTTAGGCTTGCATTTCACTTGGTTTCATATTTCTGACTAGGTCTATAGATGCATGTCTGTGCAATCAGTTCTGGTGTTATGCATGAGGAATTTAGGAAACAGGCTTGCAGCTAAATTGAGACAACAAATGTACAGAGAATTAAGTTGAGTGTTACAGTCAAATCTCTGAGGTGCATTCAGTGAACTTAATCTGAAAAAGTATAGCTGTCCCTAGTTGTAAAAGATTTTCCTGAGCTAATACAATAAAAATACTATGGATGAAGTGTATGAAGGCAGGTACATCTTGCAGGGAAAGTCACCTCCCAGCTGTTCGCTTTCTACAGCCAAAGTTTTTGATGCCCACAGGAAGGTTCTGCCTGTACCAGCTAATCAACAGCGCAGGCACCTTGACCAGTATCGACACAGATACTGAAGAAAGTAGTAAAGGAGATGGCTATATGTAGGAGAACACGACTCAAGAAGTAAAATCAGTGTTTTGCATGCAATTCTGCCGATCGCACAGCTTTCCTGTATCCATGGGGACAGATGTAAAAGCAGACATACAATTCTTGATTGACAGTGCTTCCATTACTAATGCAAATGAATAAGCTATTACAAAATAAGATCAAAAGATTCTGGAGGCCTTCAGGGCAAAAATCTGCAGCAATAAGTATAAAGTCTGTGCTTTTTATTCCTGAAAATAAAATATAGTAAATCTCCCTTCCTGCTGTGTTTCTTGCCTGCAGGATGGAGCGCGATGAAGGAGTCCTTTGGAACACGGGTTCATTTATGCACGTCTGGCCTGCCCCAGTCAGACAAGTGGGAGAAACACTTACAGCAAAGCAAGATCTCCATGTACCTAGGTTTTTGGAAATTTTCTATTCAAGTTGGTTAAAATCGGTACCAAGCAAGTGTGTCTGCTGCAAATGAAAAAGCTGTGGACAACCAGTGAGCAGTTCCTTACCTGCTGTCCAAAAGGCAAAACCCCACTTCTCTAGTTGGTAAGTCTGGAATCAGTACAAATTTCTGATTGTATTACGTCAAGTTAAGAAAAAATTAACCTGTTCTCATTTTAACCAGGTCAAAAATACACTCTCAGGTTTTGATGGCTCGCTTTTTTTTTGTTTGGTTTCATCCTATCTGTTCGTGGTAAGAGTAATGGAGGCTTCTAAACTAGAGTATCAGTAGTCTGAAATTATAATTAGCATGTCATATTCATTTCATAAGCAATACCGCTATTTTAATTTGGTTTTTTATGAACATTCCTGGACTTGCTTTCTTGTCTGGCATACATGCTAGGGAAGAAATGCTCTGGTTTTCAAATTTTTCTCACTGTTCCTTTAAGGAGCAGAAGTAAATGCGTGTCCAAAACACTTTACTGCTTGTAAAGTCCTTCTGTATTTTAATGTGCCTCAGTATGACAAAATAAGAGGATATCTTTAAGTTTAGTAAGTCTCCTTTTCCTGTGTACTTTAATTTATGTTTCAGGCATTTCAAAGTGACTGTGCGGCACATTATACATTGTAAAAAAAAAAAAAAAAAGCCTCTAGAAATGCTAGTCATGTCTAAAGTGAGAATAATTGGCCCTGACAGAGAGGAAAGTAGTAATTGGAATGAGAGTTGTTTAAATAACAGTTTAAATTTTCTTTCCTTACTTTTCCGATTATATGCACTATAAAGCAGGATTTCTTTGCCTTCGGTGTTTCACAGAGTCGTTTCTGTATGCAGCATGCCCAGTAGTATAACTCAAGTAATAAGCCCAGCTATAATTTGGATTAGACTTTGAGTTTAGCTCCCTTACATACAAATACGCCATTCAATTGGTATTAACACTGTATCATCAAAATACTCAGTAGGCTGAAGCAGGACAGGCTAATTGCGTCCTCTAATTCTTCTAAGTTATCATCATCCCTTCATTCTGAACAGTTAAATGGAAATTCACACGCAACACTAGAGGAGGAAAAACATGCTTGAAAACTTGAGGTATGAATACACTTCATGTTCTGCTAAACACTCTCCTCACTGTTAGTATCCACGGAAGAGTAAAGTTACTATGTTTTTTAGCCCTTCCTCTATGTGATTTGTGTTGTTCTTAAATATAGCTTTGCTCAGAGCTATGCAGAACAGGTGTTTTAAAAAGGTTTGGAGTATGTCAAGGTTTAGTACTGTAACATGACTGAAATTATTTTCCTATTAAGCACATCTGTCTCCAGTAATAGATGCAGCCCCCATCTAAATAGCAGTGAGGGTCTGTGTGGGCACATCTGCCCTCCTTCAAAATATTTATGGAAAATATAAATCAAGGCAGGGATTGATTTGAGAATCTGGAAGGATCAAGTGACATCTGCAGTGGAACAAATGAAATATAATGTGCCCTGATTTGCAGAACAATATGTGCAAATTTTTGTATGAGCTTGGTGATTTCCTATTGCAGTTTTAACTGACACAGCCAGAAAGTATCAGCCCTGCTAATCTCAGGGATCAGTTGTCCTTCCAACAACCTTTGATGTTTGTCTCCTGAACCTTCAGCTAAAACCTTCAAAGTGTCTTAGATGAGCTTAGAAACACTGAGGTGTTTGTTTTTCTGGATTTTTTCGGTTCTGTTTGTTTGGTTTATTTTTTTTTTAATTTTTTTTTTTTAGTTGGTTGGTTGTTTTTTGTTAAAAAGAAAACAAAGTCATAGGTGAAACGACTCCATTTATGTGAGTGATAAACTTCTATTGACTTCATTAACAAATAATTTAATTCTTCTAAGGCGGTGGCTTTTCCACTTTTTGAACAGTGGATCTGAAGTGTCTGAAATTCAGGATTCAGAATCATTTGGATTCTTGAAGCTGGCTGACCTGTAAAATGGAGACCAACAATTATAACAGTTTATGCTTCAGGAGAGCCGTTGTCCAGTTACATCCATTTGACTAAAAAAATCTGAACTCTTAGCAGATCTATCTGCATTAAAAATAAAGCTACCTGGGAATTTAATAATGCAGAGAAACAATGTGAGATCAGGCTTTTCTGTTCATCAATATGTGTATTTTGTTCTGTCTGCCTTTTGCAATATAGATTATGTTACATCAGCTATTGGTGCTTTTTCACCTGAATTTCTTTAATCTTCACAAAGGTATTCAGTATTTTTTTAATATTGAGTTTCCTAGAAACTATATGTTGGAAATGCTAATGCTTATTTGAATAAAAGTTAGCATTAGGCAGAATGTGGGGATTTTGTGGCAATTTCTGACTTCAGCAGCAAAATGAAAATTTTGGCCCTAAAAAAATGTGTCAGTTTAATTTTAATTTCTGTTCAGCTGTATTAACAAAATACCGTACAAGAGGTTTAGTTCAGCTGCTTTTGCCTTTTTCTCTCTGATGAATCAGGCCGCTTCTGCTGAACTACAGCTCTCACGAGCCACCAACCGCTTCTGGGTCTTGGGGAGCTGCACATTCTCCAAGGGCCCCAGGCCCTCATCCAGAGGCGCAGCTGATGGGGAAAGCAACCCAGCAGGGTAGGACAAGCGCAAGAAGCACTCTGACTACAATCACTGCGAGCATCACGATGCTTTTTTTTGGCAAGAAACAGCTCTAGGGCTGGCAGTAGTCTGTGATCCACCTCAGAGGTTTAAGTAAGTTTGGAAGCTGAAGAGCCTTCATGCAGAAGGACGAAACTGGGGTTGCATCAGGCTGTTTCCAGTTTGGGTTAAATATGCCTGGCCCTTCGGTATTGCAGATCAAGAGTTCAAGTATAAAATGACACGATGTTTTAAATGGGTAGTTTCAGTGTAAGCAGCAGCTGTAAGTGCAAAAAGCAATGATATTGCCATCACACCCCTAACAGTCAAAACTGTTTGGAAATCTCATTTGTTTTTCATTAGTTACCGCAACAGTTTGAATAAAATCCTGTTCAATCTCAGCAAAGAGTACTTTGGAAATGTTAGTCTGTTATTCTTTAAACAAAGTTCAACAGCTATTAACAGAGTACTTGTTTATGATCTTCTATAAATATTATGTTTCTGTACTTCTTTGAAAATGTGGACTTTTTAATTTCATTTTTATTTTAGTAAAAACTGTAAAATTATGACTCACCAGCTGCAGAGTGCCAAGACAGGATATTTCCCAATATATGGGGCAAACAACATTTTTATGTATTTTTGTTACCAATCATATAAAACCCAGCTTATTTTTATAAATGGCTCCATAGGCCTGCACCATAAAAGTTGCATATAATTTTATCCCAGTTTTCAGGGATTTTGGTGCCCATTACCTAGGAAATGTAAACTCTCATGTTCCTGAGCAAAGTCGACATTTTAGTGATCAGTGAAACCCGCTCATTTTCATGCAGAAGCGGCCACCTTTCTTCTACTCAGCCAAGAGCTCACAACGCAGACCGAAAGTTGAGCTGGACAAAAAAAGGAGCACACGCTCATGAGGTTTCAGTACAACAGCTTAAAAGGAAGTTGCAAAATTAGCAAGGGGCGAGTGGTGATATTTTTTTCTAATTCCTCGAGTGCATATTCTTGTGGAACAGCCACACAGATATCACCACTTACCTCTAAATCCTCCAGAAAAAAAATCGTGTCTTAAATTAATGAAGGGAGTAAGCTTCATTACATTATGACGGCTATAAAGCTCGCTGTAATAATACCTACAGTGGTTTACCTCCGGAGCACTGAATGTGCCTGACCAAAAGGAGTTCTATTGAGCTATTTGTATAATTAACATGGGGACGTTAGTGGGTAGTTTAATCCCTAGATGTATATTTTATAATAGTTTAGCCTTCTCCCTTAGGACTACTGCTATTAAAAGCAGTAAGATTTAGCTTTAAATCCAAATTGAATGAGTTGTGGCACTGCTTGCACTTGTGGCTAAAACTTTCAGTGGCTTTCCTCAAAACTGAGATAAAATTAGATGTAGCTTTATTGGTTTAGGATGAACTAATGCATTCTAGTTTCACATAACCCATTTGGTTTTATCACTGCTCAAACTATATTATTTTTAACCCAGGGATAAATCCATGCCTCTTAATCGAAAAAATGGACATGCAAGATTTTGCCTAGAAGAATAAGCAATTAGTTTAATTTTTGAAATGGAAGTATGCTCTTTGTTCCACCTTGTTTCCAAGAGGTGTCAAGGCACAATATGAAAACTCCAAATCTAACCTGAGTAGAAGGCAAATGAAAACCCTGGGAAGTTTTTTCTTAAATGCTAAGAGCCTGAGGAATAAACGGGAAGAGCTGTAAGAATGGTAAAAAAACTCAAAGGAGAGCAACTTAAGTAACTAAGAAGCAAAACATGAAGGTGGAATTTATCTCGTGAGAAAGAAAGGAGGCTTCTTTTAAAGGTTGATTGACTTTTTATTATCTTCTATACTACAATCCTTTGACGGCTCTGAAGAGTAGGCAATTCAAGGAAAATGAGACCTTGAATTCAGCAGCATGTGCAACATCACCACAAGTTGTAGGAGAGAAGTACGTCTTTAGCAGGCAATTAGCAGGGGCCAATGAGATGCAAACAGTCATTTGGAAATTTACCTTGGGTATTAGCCAAAGGGAACCCAGCCAGAGGAAGGCAGGATGACTGCGAAAGGCTTAATGTTAGAAAGCGCCAGTATCTGACCAAAGGACACAAAGACTAGGAAAGTGCCAGGAGCTTGGGCAGGTTTACTAAAACAAAGGAGAGTGGGTTAGATTTGAAGACTCTGACATTAAATCACACAAAGTGTATGGAAGGAAAGACTAAAACCACCATTGCTTATGACCTCTGTTGTTCCTCGGCTGTGCACGTCCATAACGACCCTGACTCCCCCTCCCATCCTTTCAGGTGCTGGGTGCTGCTCTCGGGACCCCCTGCCTGAACAAGCCTGACTCCCCAGCCTCTCCTCTCAGGTCAAGTGCTCCAGCCCCCCACCACCGGGGCTGTCCTCTCCTGAACACATCCTAGGGTTTCAACACCTTTCTTGTATTAGGGAGGCCATAACTGGAAGCAGCATTGACATGCCACATAATGAGCGCTGACTGAGCAGGGATAATCCCTTCCCTCGATCTGCTGGCTGCATGCCTGTTGATACAGCCCTGTATCTCGTTGGCTTCACTGCTGCTGGTGCGTATCTGCGGCCCACCAGGACCCCCAGATCTTTTTTAGCTGAGCTGCTCCCCTGCCAGCCAGTCCTCAGCCTGTCCTGGTGCAGGGATGCCAGTCCCTCCCAAGTGCAGGGTGTTGCTTTTGTCCTGTTTGAATTTTATGAAGATCTTGTTGGCCTGGCTGGGTCCCTCTGAACAGCAGCAGCACTGCCCTCAAGTGTGTCTTCTTCTCCCCCCCAATCTGGGGGTGTCCACAGTCTCCTTCTGCTCATTGACACTGAGATTCAGCAAGGGAAGGAAGAAGGCAGAGAGCATTGCACGCAGTTTAGAGACTGGCACCAGGTAATTACTTTTTAAAGATCTTTTTAGAAAAAATATGTTCAAAAAGCAACCTAACATCCTGAAATTATGTAAGAAGCTTCTAAAAATCCACATTCAGTGAGACTGGGTCGTGTACAGGCAGTGCAGCCTGTGTCCTTTTCAGCCACAAGTATTACAGCAAACGAAGTTAATTTACTTCTGAGATAAAAATAATTTTGTGACATTCTTCTCGCTTTCAGGATACAGCATTCAACTAAATCTATTAGGTCTGTCATAAACTATCTTTTCAAACAGCAACAAAGTGTTGCTGTATCTGGCAGCCCCTCTCGTGACGCTGGGTTATCATTCTGCAGGCCAGGTATGACAGAGTAACGGCCTTTGTGAAATACACAAGGTATAATTCTCCTTCTTCCTTTTGCACAGATTAGAAAAACAGGATGTGAAAGGAATGAAGTTCAGACACAAAATCAAAACGAAATTAAAAAAACCTCTTCGCAGTTCACGAGGTGACCATTCGCAGAGCTCTCAGTAATTTATGGTTATTCCACAGTACTGTATAAGATTAGTTCAAGTTACATTAGGCTACAGCGCTTGACTCTCACTCTGGATAATCTCTGGACTCTCTAGCTCTGGGACTAATCTTCGCATGATAACAAATTAAATAAGTTTTTTCTTTCACTCATTTTTCCCCTGTTGGGCTACATTGCGGTGTTGTCTTTTTAGTAATGCTCAGGATTGCTTCCTGGGCACATGATGTTACTGGAGTTTTCGACTGTTTTTCCCCAGTTGCAGGCTCCTTATTTTGTTTCATTTTATACATTACATATTCCCATAGTCGTCTCACTTTTTAAAACCCAATGTCAAAACAAGATTTGAGCCAGTGGAAGCACATAAAAGTCTGTTAACAATTATTTACGGCGTCAGAAACCAGATTTTTATTTAGATGGTTTGAACTCATTAGTCAGACTTTGGGCAACAGCAGAAGTCAAGTTAGGTGAAATTCACCGTACATTGGGTAGCAGATGCATACCTAAGGAACACTTAAAATCACACAGAATACAGAATGGGTTTAATTTATAACAGCTATGTCCAATCAGGGAACTGAATTGTGCTATGTGGTTAAATACATTAATCATAAAACATGGAAAACAAATGTCTCGTGAAACAATCAATCAGGTAAAAATAACAGTTCATAGCTCAAATCAGATGTGAAAAATTAGCACTTGAATACAGAATTAATAAATTAAGGACTAAAATTACAAGTGAAGTTCATAGACAACATATATAGGAGACTAATAGTTTCTTTAAATGTTAATCTCCAACTTTCAGGGACCATCTCCACGTAGAATCCCCCCGATGCAGCTGCCCTCTTACTTTACAGAACCTGAAATATCTGTTAATAAAGAGCCTCCATTCCTGCATTTCTGAAGGACATTTGCACAATCACATTGGAGAGCCAAGAGCTGCTCAGTGCCCATTTTGAGCATATACTCTGCCAGGATTCATAGTTTTTCTCTCACCTTGCTTGCCATGGTACCCAATGTAATGGAGCTTGGTGGCTGCTCAGGGATTTTGTTCTCCACATGGGTTGTATGAGGGAATCTAACGAAAGTCTATTAGGTGACAAGGTGCGTGAGGCTTTGTTACAAAACTCAGTATCCCTCTGTCTAAATCCTTGCTCTCAACCTAATGTTTTACTTTTTGCGCTTGCTTTTATAAATTACTTTAAAAACCTGCTGCGAGTTTCTCTACTAATAAATGCCGAATGGTCCACATATGGTAGACCTTCCCTTGTTTTTGTTTTTCTACTTAATATTTACTGAATACTTGAGGTATGTATGGTTGAGGAGATTTTTATTGTATGTGGCATAGTTTAAGCAGTTTCCAAGTTGTTAAAGGACATTCTGTTTGATCGAGAACACTTGTTTGTTCACCAGCTGTGCAACTGCGGTCATCCAGAAACCCTGATTCAACTCATCTTCTTTCTACTGACAACAGTTAAAGGCAGAGAACCAGAAGGAGAAAGGAGGAAATACAGCCTGCGTTGGAGAAGATATTAGGTCTTCTACCAAGGTTTCCTTTTCTAAGACGTGGAAAATCTTATGATCATTCTAGCAATTGCCCTGCTGCTTCATGATTGGAGGCTAAATCTTGCCATAAATTGAGAAATATTTTTTTTTATTATTATTATTTTGTGCAGTCACAGTTACTCTCCTTAATAATGTCTTCCAGGTTCAAAGAAGTGACATGTTGGCGGTTCTGTCTCAGACTATGGAAACCGAACAATTTCCAGCGGAAAATGCATCTTCACAAGTGGTGGCTGTTTTCCTGCCTGAGGAGCCTCTGCTTCCCACATCGGTCAGCAAAGCATTGCCTTCTCGGATCTGTGAGTAGCACCATGAAAGAATGAATGCCTTAGGAACAAGCTTCTATGTACTCATTTGAAATGCAACATTTTAAAAGCAGAATTCCTCTCTGAGTCCAGCCTCAATCTGTGAGTTAATGGCTCTTCTGAGGTGGTTGTTTCTGTCCATCTGTGAGCCATGCACACTTTGCTCATCATTCTACCTCTACCTAGGTGGCCTGGAGGAAGCTGTTAAAAATGTTATATATCCATTTGGATATTGATGTAGTATTTCCTTTTCTAAGTCAAAACTTTAGTTTGAATTCCAAAAGCTGAAATGGCAGTTGATGGTCAGTAGTAGTTATTTGCATGGTTCTGCTTCTGAAGAGGCAGCTTTATGCCTGGAAATTATTTTTGGCTAAGTCCTGGGTCTGAGCTGACACCTGATCTGTGAGACAATGAAGTCCTAAGTAGTGGAATCCTCTTCATAGACTCACACATCCTCAATTCACCCATTTTGTTCTCCTCAGCCTTCATTTCTGTCCTTCCTCAACAGTTTCTTATTCATTCTGTTTTTTTGTCTATCTTCTATCTATCTATCTATCTATCTATCTATCTATCTATCTATCTATCTATCTATGTATATTTTTATTTTGTACTGAACATAAAAAATAATTTGCCATCCCTATGCTTCTCTTGTATGAAAATTCAGACTAGCAAGAATCAACTATGAAAAAACAGAGTTATGTCTTTATTCTCTGCAATGAGAAAAACACCACACTGTAAATCTTCCACCAGGTTTTACCACATGATGGTTCTGGAAGTCCAATTTAGTTCCCAGATGATATTCCTCAGCAAACACTTCCCTTGAAATCAGAGGAAAATTAGAACGACATAAATATTCCTGTAGTATCAGAAAAGAAACAAAATAACAAACTCTAGAATTTTTCTTTTGCAGTTGCATGACTTTATTTATCCTTTCCATTGTAGCTTTGAATGAGTTTTCAGGAAAGATGTCTTTTCACTCAAGCTCTTCGCTGTCATCCTGCTTTAGAAGTCCTCACGGGCCCTACTCTATTTGAACAAATAGTCAGCAGAAACGATCAGTGAAGTGTAATACTAAGACAGTGGTGTGGTATGCCCTAAGGTCCATGGGACCTAAGAAAATGCATATCTATTAAGAAAAGTGTTACGGGAAGATGCTTATCCACAGTTCCCTGTCAAAACTGATTTCAGTATCGATCAGATTTCTGCACTTGCCTATTCAGGGTCCAGGGTCTTCATCCTTTTGCTTAATGAATTGGAGAAACATGCAATCGTAGGGTTAGAATTAAAAAGCTACTAGGTACATTTGACAAATGGTCTGAAAATGTACAACGAAATTCATTAAGGGCAATACAAAATATAGGGAAAAGTAGCTGGAGAAATACAGGATAGAGATGGACTGGGTTGACAGGAACATTGCAAAAAAAGATGACGGCTTTAAAGAAGCTGTCCACACTGGGACAGATGACCAGAAGTGTTATACGCAAAATCTGTGATGTAAAGCTTGTGCTACTGGAACTGGCGTGTCCTCAGCTGGAGTATGGTGGCTTGGCTTCGGCACTACAATTCAAGAAGAATGTGGACCCAGCAACAAGTAGAAACTTAGTACTAGGAAAGGTAGAAGGAATTAGGTTTGCTTGACAGTGGGAAGATAAAGCTGAGGGTAGATGTAACAGGGGTATTTGAATACAAATGACACCTATAAAGAGGAAGTGACTAAACTCTACTGCATATTTGCTGTCGGTAGGACAAAAAAAAAGACTTAAATTACAGTACAGGAAGCTTAGGAGATATATCGGGGAAAACTTTTCAATAGTGAAGGTACTGAAATACTGAAAAATATTGTCTAAGGAGACGAAACAATATCTATTACTAATAAAAGTTTTTCTGAAAGGGTAGATAAACCTCTGTCAGAAAATGGCACGGGCTTAGTTGATATTGCCTCCTGAAACCTCTTCCAGGTCTTTTATATGATTTCAGATTATACAGTTAGTAATGGCTGTATGACCTCTGCTCATATTTCGGCTTTTATAAGAGCCAGTGCTTGGCTGAGCTGAGAACTATGTTCTTTAATCGGGTGTGAGGCTAATCTCCTATGCCCAGCAGAAACTACACAAGTCCACAGTTTTCCTTTTCTGGTTTCAGCTGCCTATCTTAGGTTTTAGAAAATATAATTATGGATGGTGATCATTTGTTTCCTGGAAAGCATAATCCTGCTACTGTATCAAAGCTGACTCAGCAACTCACATCTGGTTTTAATGTACTCATGCAAAACAAAGTGGCCACATAACAATCTATCTTAGAGAATGCAAAGTCACGCAAACTGATTTTCATGCTAAGATCCCTAATCTTTTGGAGAACATTTACTTTGACTAGTTTTCCCAATATTCAGAGGACAGTGTGATTGAGAAGCATTTTGATGACACCAAAAGGAAAGAAAAAGGAAGATAGGCATTTTCCTGTTCTCTCAGTAATATTGTTTCTTAGAAAGAGGGAATTTCAATGATGTAAAACTCTGGAATGAAAAATTATTTTCATGGGAAAGCTTCCAAGAAACAACTGTCCCTTAAATAAGAATACATATGACTTCATGCCTATTATTTCAGAACTCTTCAGATCTTCCAAGGTCCACATTTCAAGAATGACAGTAGTCTGAGAAGTATCTCAGTAAAAAGAGGATTATGAGGTTCTATGTTTATTGTATTCTCATGCTTTCTCTATCTAATGTGCTCAGTTTAACTAGGTGCATAACTCTGGAAATTCAGCCTCAAAACAAAGAGCTAAATTGGCAGGTCTGAATAAGCCTCACAGACTCAAAGGATAATGCCGGTGGGAAGGGACTTTGTGAGGTCTCTGCTAGCCAGGTCTCCAGTACAACCTCCTGCTCAAAGCAGGGTCAGGTCATGCTCAGGCAGACTGCTGAGGGCTGCGTGAGATGGGTCTTGAAAACCTCCCAAGACCATAGAATCACAGAATCATAGAATGTGTTGGGTTGGAAGGGACCCTTAAAGGTCATCTAGTCCAACCCCCCTGCAGTAAGCAGGGACATCTTCAACTAGACCAGATTGCTCAGAGCCTCGTCAAGCCTGGCCTTGAATGTCTCCAGGGATGGGGCCTCCATCACCTCTCTGGGCAACCTGTGCCAGTGTCTCACCACCCTCATTGTAAAGAACTTCTTCCTAATGTCTAATCTAAACCTACCCTGCTCTGGTTTAAAACCATTACCCCTCAAGTCCCCCTCAAAGATACGGAGACTACACAGCCTCTCTGAGCAACCTGCTCCACTGTTTAGTGGCCCTGATGTGGAACTATTTTTCGTTTTATCAAGCCTCAACCTATCCTGTTCCAGTTTATGACCTCTGTTTGTTGTTCCCCAGCCACGCACCTCCATAAAGAGCCCAGCTCCATCTCCTTGAAGCCCTGCCTGCAGGCACTGGTAGGGGCTGCTGTTGGGTGCCCCTGAAGCTGCCCCTTCTCCAGGCTGAACAAGCCGAGCTCCCCAGCCTCTTCTCCCAGGGCAAGTGCCCACCATTGTGGCTGTCTTCTGCTGGATCTTTCTCAGGCTATGAAATTCTGCCTTGTATTGGGAGGCCCAAAACTTCATGCAGCATCCACGTGCAGCCCCATGAGTGAAAAGGGTTTTAGCAGAGTAAATCCAGTAGTGGTAACAGGTAGATAAAATAGAAAGAAAAAAATATCCTGACACTGACTAGACAGAGTGATTGTTTGTGTTCAAGCAAAATAAGATTTGAGAAGCATCCCGCTGCAGGTTTGCTTTGCTATTTGACAGAGTAGGTAGGAGCTGAATCTTTCATTTAGCTGGTATATTTTAATGATCTTGCTAATACCTTGTTCTCTGAAGTATTATCACTTGGCAAAGGTTCGAAGGAGTGTTTGAAAACAAAAGTGTTGTTACTGTCACATAACAGCCAGAAGTCGTGTAGCCATTCCTGAGAGCCAGTCAGTTAAAGGTCTGGTAAATTAATCCCTCAAAACTGAAATAGAAAAAATGCAGCCTACACTTGGCCAGCCATTTTTATTTTAAAAACTAACAGTCATAGAAAGAGTGAAAACAAAACCCATCTATTTTTTTTTTCATTTTTTTTTTTTAAATGGAGCTTTCTCTGGAACGCTGTGGTTCAGAAGAGCACCTGAAGGTGGAAAGAATGTGCATTATATCTGTGACCTTTTGAGACAAATTCAGTGCTAATGATTTATTTCTAAAAAAACAAGTTATTATTGCAGGAGGCAGTAAATACTTAAGAACACTGAGAAAGAGAGGAAGTAGAAAGCAAAAATTAGTCATTGCTTGTAACCTGTTTGTTTCAGTATATCTACTGTGATTTAGACATATCTACTGGTTGTTTAGTTTGAGAGAGACATGCTCTGTGCTTTTGAATTTGACTTGAGAGATTTAGCACTTGCTGGAAGAAGGGTGGAACGAAGCGTCTGCATGAGAAGATAAGACATGATTATGTTCATCTGTCCTGTTTTCATGTGTGTAAGCAAAAGACACAGGTGCCCAGACTGTCAGCGTGTGACTGGGAGGCTGAAGCAAAAGCAGGAGCATTTGTAAGGGCAGACTGGTTTTGTACGTGAAGGTTGGGCAGACAGCGAGTTGCTTACCTTGCCATAATAAACTATGCTCCCATGCTTGTGTTTGGACAAATGGTTATGAGCGCTACTGTGTATGTACAAAGTTAGAAGCCGGATTTTTAAAACTCTGGTCCCAAATTGTTGTTTTAAATGTACCATATAGGTAATGGCAGCCTCACAAACGGTCAGTGATCATCACCAGCTAATCCATCTCATCTACATGCCAGCTGACCAGCGAGCAGCACCCAAGACTGAAGCAGTTTTATTCCTTCCTTGCCTGCCAGTAAGGGCTTATGGGATGGAGAGAAAATAAGTAACAATCTTTACTTTGCATTTCATTTTAACCACAGAATGTTTTCTAGTGCTTTGTTCAATCAGATTTTAAAGTACTCCAGAGATAG
Source organism: Larus michahellis (assembly GCF_964199755.1). Classification (NCBI taxonomy): domain Eukaryota; kingdom Metazoa; phylum Chordata; class Aves; order Charadriiformes; family Laridae; genus Larus; species Larus michahellis. The sequence goes on along the minus strand of NC_133900.1, from coordinate 61,082,934 downwards.
GGCTACAACCAAAAATCCAAGGTGGCCACTCCACAGCCTATTAGAACTTGACTTTTCTATTTTCTACATTTTCAAGACTTTCTTTTGGAATTCTCTGCAGACTTCATTAGATCTAATTGTCCTCTTCTTTCACTTGTCACTGTGGTTGAAGTTCAATTCCTTTGTAACATAAGAGAATCTGAACTGTATCCTTAAAACCTGATATTTAAATCAGAAAATATTACCACCAAAACGTGTCTAAAAGACTATGAACATGTACATTACTTTGTCTGTAAACTGTCAATATAGGGCTCTCGTTTCCCATTCACAGTGTCAGAAGGCCACATCGGTCAGTACTTCAAGCCTGTGGATGGCAGACATTTCTCTAAAGATGGCGTTTCAAGAAATATTAAGTATTAAAAGGTTAAAAACTAAGAAAACAGTAGCAAAAGAGAGAGAAAAAAGTTCTCCCATCAGGCCAATTGATTCTAAGGGCAGGGTCACTGAATGTAGCATTATTTCTCCTGGTCATGTTTCTTTCCTACCAGAGCTCCAAAGTAAGCTAACTGTGTAAGCAGGATTGAAATACACAACCCCCTTGTGACTGGAAGCAGTAAAGCATTCTCCACTTGCGGTTTTCTTCAAATGAGCCTGCATGGAATATGTGTTTGAAAACAGTGAAACTCTTTATTAATCAAGTACTTCACTTGCCATGCCAGCATAAAGTTTCATTTATGTCAAAACTCCCCTAAAAATGGTTTGGAGTAGTGTCTTGTACACAGACCTTCAACAGAAGAAATATTTTTGGAATTGTAAATACAATAATCGAGGCAAATATTTGCACCATTTGAGCAGCTGCTGTAAGATCTTCGATCATAGGTTACAATTCCAACATTTTACTTTGGTTTCCTACTGTATGGAAATAAGGAGATTATATAGCTCTGCATCTAATGTACAGTGTCAGACAAGCTATCCTAACTACTAGAGGAGGGCTTTTGCTAACCATATCTAGAAACAGGTCACAATAAATGCAATAAAATTCTAGGTATCCCCATAAGAAGTGGTATCCAAAAGGAAACTCAGATTTCAGTATCTGCTCAATGTTAACTCAGGGCTCTAAACTGTTGTCTGGTCTTTGAAACTGTGGGTAACTGCATAACTGGAGATAGCTTTAAAAAGACGTACTTCCTTGAAATAAAGACCCCTTACACTGTTGAACTGTCTATCTCTGTTCACAACACCCCACTTTCCAGAACAAAGTCTCCTGCAACGCATATTCAGGTGGATGGCATTTTACTGGATTTTTTTTTTTTTTTTTGTGAATCTGTGAGACAAATCCATGGGAGAAGCTGAAGAGGGTATAAGGTATAAGGGTATAAGGTGCTGTGTCCAGCACAAGTACACAGAGCAAAGAGAAAAGCCTGGAGAGAAAGGATTTAACATCTCTGAAAGTAAGATTGCATTAAAGAGGTGCCTGAGTTCATTACCTCCTATTTCCTCTCTTTACTGGAAACAACCTGAATCACCTTGTACATTTGTCTGAGCACTAGGATTAGAAATGTTATCGGCCCTATTGACAGATAGCCCAAACGGACTCACTAGCCTGGACCCTGCTCTCAGTAGCATCACCTTCCCATTAGGCATCCGTGAGGGAGCGTGGAGCTGCCCTGTCCTGCCCTGGGAGACACCAGGGACCGAGCTGTAATTTGGGCAGTTGCAATCAGGTTTCTTTTTATCTAAAAGACAGCAGCAGTGGGGCATGTGTGTGTCAGCTAAGCCATGAAAGGCTGGTGCAAAAGCTGTGAGCACTGAGCAGCTGTGAGGAGCCCAGTTCCATGGAGGTGGGAATGGTGCAAAAGCCCGTTCAGCTGTCTCCACGCACAATTTCTTGGTGTTCTCAGCATGTTCCCTGTGAATATACTGTAGAAGCATCATGGATTATATCTTCTGTAAAATGCTGTTTAGCTGGTGTAAGAACAGCAAAGTACAGCCCCCTGTGATATATATTTACTTGCATGAACTGTTTGCTTTTTTCAATGGCTTTAAAAAGACCAGCCACTGCTCATTCATTCACTAGAAAAGACCCGCTGATCCTTTGACAGGTACAGCAGAAGTTATTTTTCATCGTGGCATGAATAGTTTGTTTTGTTTTACAAAAAAGCACTTCACACCAAAGCACAGCCAGGAATTATCATTCTTCTTATGCTTGTACAGGTGCACTTTCTGAATTAGGCACGCAGACTCAGGCAGGCTCCTAATGGAGTGATGACACTAACACTGCAACAATAGAAGGGGCCTCCAGGGATGCTGGCTGCGGCGGCGGTGCAGGTAGGAATGTGCCTTTTAAGAGAGCTACAACTTAAAGCATTCTGTGAAGCTGACAACGCTTTATACCACCTCCGTAGACTTCTCACTGCACAAATAAACAGGAGTACAGTAAGCCATATCAGACTGTGGGATTTAAATCACAGCAGCTTGTGTGGGAAGAGCTTGCAAGAAGTCAGTTTTCAACACAGTTCACCTCAAGGTCTGTGCTGAGACATCCAAGCCACGATGCAGGTCATCAGCTTATGTCCTGTATCACCAATTCTTTTGTTGTTTTCGTCTATCCATCTATATAACTATTTATTTATTGAAAGAGGGTTCTGGACTCTGCACACAAACGGTGCGTGTGTTTATGCGTGTGTGTGTTTGAACAGGATCAAGTACAGCCATGTGAAAGAAGGAGTCATGGCAAAACTGTTTATTGCGATGTGTGAACGAAAGAGCTGAAGTATAAATAGTTGTGTGAGTGGCAGGGGCAATGAAGCCTGGTTTCCTGTAGAGTTAATGCTGAAGGCTGAGATCCCGTGCGGATTCACTGGTGTCTAGCAAATGCCGAGGATAACATTGCGTTGTGCGAGTGGGATCAATATGGTCTCTCTCTTCTACTCAGAAGCTTATTTTAACAAAACTTTCAGGAACTGGAAAGCTTGGAGAAGAAAACCCCTCTGATGAATTTGTATAGCTACTGCATTCAAACGCTGTTAGGAGGAGTCCAGCCCACCCCATATGCCTCATTTGTTTAGGAAACTAAAGTAATTCAGTATCTAATTTAGTATCACAAAGAATGACATTAAGATAGAAGATCAAAGTCCCCGTTAGAGTATCTGAAACATCGCTGTTTGATGCTGATCCAGGTGTCTGGGACTCATTTCTTGTTCACTGTTTCTGCTTATATTCTTGTAGATCCAGGGGCTGTGGCTGGTGCTCAAGCCAATTGTTGCACTGAAATGCCTCTGAAACATCGGTTATTATTCATGCCTTCAGCCCACTCAGCAGCCTGATGAACAAGGTACATCTAACTCAGTGTAACTGTGTAGCCCATTGACTTGCACAGAGCCAACGTGCTTGAATTGCAGACTTGTTTAAGTAACTTGCAGAACCGCAGCCTTAACTAGGAAGTATGCGCTAGAAGTACATGGATCATGTCCATTCAAGGTTCAGAGGTACTGTACAGGAAAGTCTGGAGCTAGTTCAGGTTCTCCGGTGAAAATAAGGATTCATACTTTTAGGATTAATCTTGCCTCTGGCATTTGTTATCTTTGCAGAACGCTCTCTATGTTTGAAAGCATGGAAAAAAGGTCATCTACCACATACTTCTGATATAGATTCTAGACACACAGATGGAAGTTGCCATTTATATATGACCATGTTCAGCTACTGTTTCCCAGGCCCTTGTTCTTTGGGGGACATTTTGCTTAGCGTCAGTTACCAGATAGTTTTAAAATACTGCAGGATGTGCCATCAGTTTCTTCTGCAGCTTCTACATTGCATTTCCACTGACAATTGAGGCTAAAGCACGTTAATCATTCAGAATGACAGTTTGGTCTCCTGTGATTTTAACCCCAGTCCCAGCGACCTGTTTAGCAGTAAGCACCATTGGTTGTGCCGTTGTGTGTCTCGTGCCACTGAGGCATCTTCCCGCAGAGTAGAGGAAGCAAGGGGTAGGTGCATGTGGGACTGTGATGATCCCCAGTGGGATTTCACCCAAAGTAAGTAAATGCCTTTGTTTCTTGCTGGAAAGCTCTGCGGGTAAGAGCTTTTTGTTCCATATGTATCTGTCTAGTTCTTGTATTTTTCTCTTTTCCTAATCCTTAATATCCTCAGTGATTGCAGAGAAGATAATTTTATTCATGTGGGTGAATGCCATTAGAGTGATGTGTTGAAAGCATGATTTGAGAGGAAGTTGCTCACAGTAGTTTGTGGAAGAATGATTTGAAAGGTTTATAAAAAAAAAAAAGATGTACAATTAATCAGTACATCACTGAAGTGCTGCTTTGTTTGTCTGAGCTGATAGACAGATGTCTGCAGCTAACTTACTCTTTCACGATAGTTAAATGTTATGATTTGGAGCAAACAGCAGATCTTATTGCTGACAGGGTACAGCTGTTTTCAAGAGATAGTGTTAATGCAGTGACACAAGAGAGACTCTGTTTTAGAGCTATCCAGCATTTTGGCCAATAGTGGCACCATTTCCTGGAGCATTCATGAGCTCCTCTCCTGGAATAGTCTGCATTCCTTGAGATCAAATGACAATGTAGGATCTTCAGCCTACGCCTTCCCTGAGACACGGCATTACCTCCTTGCGCTGTACAGCCACCTCAGCGCAAACTGCCGTGGGAACACAAAGCAGCAAGCGGTCACCAGAATTCATGCTCCATTCAGCAAGTTGTAAAAATGAGTTTGAGTACTTCTGCTGTGATGGCAAGGGAGTTTAAATGTCATCTCATGAAACCCCAGAGGCTTCTCTATTAGCTTCGTGTATTCCCACGTGTCTGTGCTCAGCAAGGCAGCTCAGCAAATTGCTGGCCCACATTCAAGTGAGGGTGCTCAGGCAGTCTGAAGGGTGTCAGCAGCTGTGTCACTCCCTGGAGCTTCAAGGGCAGTTTTCCTTTTGAGAGTTCACAGTTACAATGGCTCTCCAGAAAAGTTTTGAGGGGAGCAATTCTTTGCTCCAAGAGCAGTATTTGGCACTCCGCCTCTGCTCTTTTACAGGGACAGATGTACAATGTTAGGGCTATGCTTATATTCCCAATGGCCATAAATCCCTGAGAAGAATATGCTGATACAATGGAAATACTGCAGGTTTCATGGAATATGAATATGAACTATATGTAACACATGCATATATATATATACTTACAAAGAGAGAGATTAATATTATGTTCATTAATAGTTAACACTAATATGCAAATAATAGAACACATATAAAGTAGACCTCTTGATTCTCTGAACATTCTTGTGAATATATGTTGATTTTTAGATATGTTTTAGAAGAGTCTATAGGAGCAAAGCCTCCAGCACAATTCAAGTCTATTTTTAGTAGAACAGTTGAAGAATTTCCTGCAGCTGAAAAGGACCTAAAGTTTTTACAATACAAGTTTGAGGGCCAATGTGTGAGTTATTCAAAATTGTCTGGGTGATTTTGGTTTACAGATTCCTTGAAAGTCACTTGGAATCTTTCTCCTAAAATGCTTTTTCACTTTCCATAATTCTGCCATAAATCCCTAACTTTATGTTTAAAATTGAGCTGTAATGTATACTTTGCAAAAATGACATTATGATGTCCACATTTTTTTTCTCTTGAATCTACTTATCGCATGTGTTTAAAGATGTCTTTTTTAATTGCTCATGCAGATGAGCTCATGCAGAAGTTGGAAGCTAATGCAGAAATTTGAAAATCAGCAAGTTTGTTTTGGCTCAGTCGCCACTAAAAAAGTGCATATATCAGAACGTAATGGTTTTGTTGATGTGCACAACGAAGTGTGGTAGAATCAACCATATGGAATGACTTCCATATCTCTGTATAAGACACAGCAATGGAGAAATATGATAGAGGTTAGCAGAATTGTGAGAGAAGAACCATTATGAAGTCAAAATCTTAAAACAGACAAAAGTGTCCTTTTCACACATCAGTATAATTAGCCATCAGACTCAATGCCACATGACATTACAGTGGTCAAAAGCATAAGAGAGCTCAAAAAGGGATTAGAACATTATAGCATATGGAAGATGACCGTTACACACACTGAACCATCTAAAAGTACATGCCCATTAAGATCAAGGGCTGTGGCTTGCTGGAAGCCAGGAGAAGAAATGATAGAGAGGACTGACTTATACAAGTAAACTTTTAAAACTTCTCTCTCACAATCTGTACTAATGATCACAATGGAGAAAAGATTAAACGTAGCATGGTAGTCCTTAAGTGAATGCTATTTATTGTTGCATAGATATCACGTGTAACAGAAGTGGAGAAGTGCAAACTGTTTCCATACAGTTCTGATTCATAAATACTGACAAAGGTAAAGGCTATTTAGGAATTTGATATTATTGATTTCCGCAAGAGTAGAAATGTTGGCATCATGTCTTCTTCAGGAGCTCTTGGTCCACGGGAGCATGAAGAAGTATTTTGAAATTTCTATGAAAAGTAGGGTATGCTCCTAAGGTTCGCAGTATTATGACTGCCTCGTCCCAAGCTGTTTGAAGTTTGTTGGAGTTCTCCAGGTTTGGAGAACTGCAAGAGGACAGCGTGACTCAGAGAAAACTTCCTCTCCTGTTTGTCAGGTTGTGTTTTTAAGTTGAATTCTACTTTAGTTGACAGCTCCAGAGCCTTCCATAAAAAATATGCCTTCTCAAAAAGGAAGTGTTTCCTGAAGCTACAGACTTTTTTTTTTTCTTTTTAACCGTTTAACCAGTCTTCCCAACAGCTATGTTGCTTGACCAGATGCCATGTTCCTGTTTGTGGGAGAGCCATCTTTTTGTTACATGAATGGTGTTTCAGTTATTGCTTAGTATTTTGGGTTCCAAGGAAAAGGAAATGTTAGATTTCCAATGCAATGCATAAACCTTATTTATATCATTATTTGATAAGATCTTTAGGAGTCCTCACTCTGGATTCCTATATATCAGTCTGAACAGGCGCACATACACATTTGCTGTGAGCGTGCAGTGAGTCCAAAGCTGCTGGAAGTATTGGACCTACTGCCTACCTACTGAATAGAGGTCAAGCCCATATAAGATATGTCAAACATGCTCCTGATGTGTCACAGGTGCAGAATGATTTTGCTGCACACCCAGTAAGCTCAGCCTCTGCATGCGTGGACTTGACCTGAGCAACTACACCTGCCAAGGAATTTGAGCTGTCAGGTAACTATTGGGCTGACCAGGTAGCCATTTAAAACCAGGACAAGAGCAGGAAACTCACATTCACCCTAAGCAGAATAGCAGGAAAACAGAGATCGTGGTTGGCCCCATGTTCTGACATTTCTGAAGCAGTCGTGGCAGACACCTTCTTTGAAATAAATAGCATTTTCAGTTAACACGTGGCTTGCTAAGGCAAAGTGCTTAGATGTTGAAATTAGTACTACAGACTCCTCAATTTTATTTCTCATTTGCGGAATTACAACTTTCTTCTTCACCCCTCAGGCTTCTAGTGAAGCTTTTTTGATATTTATAAAGTGCTGGATATGTAATTGGCAAAACAAAAGTCAAAGTACTTTATCAACACTGGTCAAAAGGTAGCTTAGAGGAGCACTTTGCAGGTTTCTATTGTGACCTTGAGAAGCACGGGAAGGATCCATACTACTGTGCGTGTTCAATAGCTGGAACACAACAGTCATCTCTGTGATTCTGTTCTTGACTCCTGAAACAAATTTCCTTACTGTTGTGTAGGAACTGAAAACAGTAGGAAATTCATTCTTTTGGTCCCAATGAAGTGAATAAAGTTGAAGCTGAAAGTTTTCAAGCGAAGAACGCTGATGGCAACTGCAGCAATTCCTAGATGAGTTGGAACAGCCTTCTGTCCAAGGACTGTGACATTTGCTGATCATAACTCCCTTTTTGCAGAGATTTTATATGAGCTTCTCCACCCTAGCAGCTTGTACAGGTTGTAGAAGCATGATGATTCCTCTCCTGAAACACTAGGACTATATTATGCCAGCCTTGCATTCCTTAATGGGCATGCATTTAACTCATCAAGGGCAGCTACCTGTTCAGTATATTTAACACGTCTTCCGTAGACTACTGTACTTTACGCTTGTGTAAGAAATGTCTATAAAATTGTGTTTGACAAAAGCCTATTTTGAATGAAGTCTGACCATCATAGATCATTGTGATGCATTTTGAATCAGGCATGTTTTTCCCCTCCCTGGAAAATCATGAGTACATGACAGCCATATCCATCTGCCACACAGACTGGCTTAACTTGAATATAGCTCTCTAACTTGAAGTGAATTAATACTATTCCGTGTCGTTATGAAAGGGAGGTCCCTTTTCTAGTCATTTGTGCGATAGCTGAAGTTGTCAGCTACTCCTACGTATAAACTATACTATGCCTTAGTACATATGTAATCTACACTACAGTGGTTTTCACTGAGAAAATGGAAATAACATAAGACGTTAGCTTTCCTCCTTGGTTTGCGAAACTTTAGGCAGTTCTTTTTTTTTTTTTTTCCACTAGACTCTATAATTGATTTATATATTCCTATTTCTTCATATCCAGACACAGAGCTTATGAATGGATATACAGAAGGTAGGTGCACTCTGCATGTTTCTCCTTCCAGGCAAAAGATTTCCTTCTGACCTCTCAGTCATACCCAAACAGAGTTTAAATTTTGCCTGTGGAGTACATCTGCATGGAACTTTAGGTGCGTAATCTGCCTGGCATTCGGTCATCTTACGTTTTAAAACACTTGGCTCTTAACATTTTGGCTCAGAAGGAGGGATTTTGATCCCTACACGTTTTATAACGGATTTCAAATATGGTCTAGGGAAAATTAAAATGTTACCCATATACGGAAGAAAGTTGTCAGTCTCAGAGCATGTTCTAGATGGCTGCTTTGCAATGTTCAGGGAAAAGAGCCGGGAGTAGCTCATTTTAAAGCTAAAGTGAAAAATGTGGGTTTTGTAATATGAACAGCCCACTGAAAACATGATCAAATATTCCCTTCGATGATATTAGATTTTAGTTTATTTCCCATTACCTAACACCAGACATTTAGATAATGATGGCTGTCTTATAGGAAACTAGTTGGATGGATCAAACTTAAATTGAAATTTTTCAATAGGAAATCAGATAGCAGAATTTAATACTGTGCATGGTGCGTTTTGTCTATCTATCTTCAATATTCAGAGTTAAAAAAAAGAATAAAAATTTTGAATGTTTTCTTGTAAACAGAAGCTGTAACAGGACAATGTATTCAGAGTTGTTTTACTTAGTTTGTGACAATAATTAAAATATGACCACTTCTGCTAGTGCAGATATGGACGTAATGGAGACCAACCCATAAGTGGCTTGACTGTCCGTCTGAGTCAACTTAGCGTAGAAAGGTCCTTTTGAATTGGAGTGTTAACACAAAATATTGAAGTGTTAATCTGAATTATGTGTAGGAGGGAAGAGCCTGGCTGAATGTTTGAACACATTTGAAGACATCAGCTTCTCATCCTGCTTGTTGTGTCATGCTACCTGTATGAATTGCAAGATTCACTTCTTTTTTTTCCCCACTGTTATTGCTATTTGGTGGTCTATCAGATTCTACTTATACACCAAGTAATACTTTGTTGACTTCTTTCTTTCCCAAGAATAAAAAAAAAATGACTCCTGTAGTTCAGAGTCCCCAGCTGTATAAAGACTATAAGGTATCTTTATTCATAGAAATTGTTGAATATTAATTATTACATTTAGATTTCTTGCTACAAAAAAGTACACTCTCTGCAGCTGAGCTTTAGATCAGAAACAGTCTCTACTGAATTTGTACTTAAAATGATATTTTTTTCTTAATGGAGATGTTAATACACCAGACTTGTAGAAGCAATAAATTACACTGATAAGAAGAGAAGTTTAGTAACAATATAGTTTTATTGTGTAACAAATTATCCTTATAGCTTTTTAAATAACACCCACTAGGAGTACTGCTTTTTAATCTGTTTGTCAATTTTAGTGTTTGTACTGTGCCCATCAGAACAGTGTAAAAAGCGTCTCCAGGGTATGTAAGTGCCTAAAAGCATTTAAGATCCAAACTCAGGAAATGAAAGACCAAACCCCCCCACTGTGATGGAGCCACTTATTTTGGTATGATTTTCTCCAGAAACTACCTGCAATGTGAAAAATAAGCCTATGAAAATCAAGGTATTGACACTTCTCAAATATGCTACAGAAGAGATTTATTTTGTCTTTTTAAAAGGACCGGTGTGGTCTGCCTGTCCCCTGGACCTGGCAGCCTGATGGGACTCACACGGGGTAGGAGAGGAGGCACCATCCAGAAAGCAGTTTTGATCGATGGGGTGAATTCCTCTGCTAACTTTTAACTTTTCACTCCATCTCGCCTAAAAGATTGGCTAATCCCACATATTCTTAATACTGAAGTATTTAGCATAGAGACCAGCAGTAATATTTTCAAGATGAGAAGCAATGGAAATTTCATGTGGTTGTCATTTTGCATGCATATTCAGCCAATAATAAATATGAGCTATTCATCATATAAAACAAATTTAATAAAACTCCTCCACCTTCTTTCATTACAAGCAATAATTAACAGCTTCCATCATCTCACATTAGTCGTTACTGAGTGATCTTACTACTGTCTGTTACACTCACTGTCTGAACACTTACTACTGTCTGTTATAATGATATTTGCTCAGTATTGGTAAACACTAACTTTCATAAATTTTATTCAGTTGCATCTTGGATGAATCTGGCACAAAATCCTGCAACAACTAAAATCTGGGCTTTCATAAGTTGTGGATTTTGCATCCAAGACTTCTCATTATACCTGGCAGTAACTTGGTGTATCATAACCTAGGAAGGCTTTATTGTAGCATTAGGCAAGCTCAGAAATAGTTTGTGGCAAGATGGTTTAGGACTGTTGTCTGAGTGAGAGCAGAAAATATACGAGTCCCTTACAGGGCTGGACAAAACAGAAAACAATAAACACACGACCTTTCTTTTAAGATCAAACTAGAAAAACATTACATGTATAATAAGTATTAAAAAACCCCAACAATAAACCTTAAGCCCTTTGAAGTTATCCACTCTTGTGTTATGTTTACTCGTTCTTTATGTCTTGATTAAAGCAATTCAATACCGTCTGTGAAAGTGTTGTTTTAAGAACACTGGTTTGTTCTTAAAAGCTGCTTCTCCTCCTTATGAAAGACCTTGAATAATTTTCAGATAGTAGTTTTTTAAAAAACCCAAAATATTAGCACATACTTCTCTGTAGTCTTAGCACTTACCACTTATAAAAAATATTTATACAGACATTGCAATACAATCTCCTTATTGTATTTCATGTGAAGGAACTCTTTTGTTAACGTCTTCGTCTTGTTTCTGGGATGCCTGATATTATTTCTGTTCCCTGGACCGTACTTTTTGTAAGAGTTTAGCCAATCCATCTCACTACTCTGGGCACTCAAACAGGAGGTGCTTGCAGTACACAAGCAACAGGAGAATATAGGCATGTGTTTATTTAAAAATGTAGACACATCATATCAGGAAGTCATGCACTCCAAAGTGCTTAATGACTGTATACACTGGAACATCATGGTATGATTTATTATTGTGGTATGATTCAATGAGTCACTTAATGACTTAGAGACGGAGGCTGCAGCCCTTAATAAAAAAACCCTGTAATTTAATTAATGGAAGTCTTTCTCAGTCTGGGACTATAGCATTTATACCTGGGAAAACAGGAGGGAGAAGTATTTCATTGGTTTCAACCTTTGTACTCAGAAAAGAGAGGGGTAAAGGAATGCATATTCCTTTTGTAAGCCTTCAGCAAAAGCCCAAATCAGATTGCATTTGTTTAGTTATTACCTGAAGGAAAAGACAGACACTCTGGACAGTGAGCTTAATTCCAGTTTTACTCTCATATGCACTGGGTTAAATATATAACTCGGTTTTGAGACAATGAATATTTATTTTTAAGTCTGAATTTTTCTCCTGTAAAAAGCACAGAACAAATGATTGAAAGGTAGAGCATACATTTTATGTGTTTCCTCTAAAAATAATTTTTTAAAAAACAGACAAAAATGCAGTAAAATCACTGCAAAACGGGCTGTTAACAGAGCAACATTTCCCTCTAGTGGTGACCCAAAGGTAGTCACGCATTCCTAGCATTGTACCCCAGAATGAAGAGCACAATGTGCAGTTAGCTTCCCAAGGGTACGGGCAGGTAGTCTTGGGCGGTTGCTTTTGCAAAGCCCCCGGGGGGGGAAGAGGCCAGGAGCTGCCCTGGGGTCTCGCATTCAGCCCCTCCTCGCCACCCGCTGCTGCCGGCGAGCCCGTGGGTGCTGTCACTCGGGCCGTGGCACCCGGGACACCTTCCAAGCAGTTGGAGGAGACGTGAGCGATGGCCAGATGGAGACGTGCTGCATTTGCACAGTAACGAAACCACCTTCTGCCGTAATTTCTGCATGTATCCAGTTTCTATTTTCAATTCAATATATATATATCTTTAAATTCATATTTGAAATCATAGGGGTTTTTTGTTTGATGGTGGTTTTTTTGTGTTGTTTTTTGTTGTTGATTATTTTTTTAAATAAATTGTGGTTCAAGTTATTGAGGAGAAACTATGCTGCTTTGGAACATCTATACGGAGAAATATCCAGTGTGCACCCAACTGGAAGGGGCAGAGAAAGACATAATCATATTATAAGAAGCACTCAGGAGACAGAGGAAGCTGAAAAACAAGATAGGCACCTTCATGTCACAGGTCATGCAATGAAGCCATCTCAGCCTAACACAACCATGGTGGAAATAGCAGCAAGCTCTAATTGCGATGAGTACATATGGAACGTTTTAGAGGTGTTAAGTTCCTAATTAGAGATATTCAGCTTCAGCATGCTGTGGTGCACAGATGTACGGCCGCTCAGAGCAAAATTGAAGGTAGGTAATGTGGGCGGTCATGATAAAAAGTAGAGTTGATTGAAAACATTTACAAATACCAGACAGCCAGGTCAAGGAGGGGCTGTGCCAAAGTAGGAAGGTTTCTTGTGCACTTTTAACTTATTTCCCTCCACTCCTCCATTTCATTTAGACAACTGTTGCAGTCCCGAACCTCAGGTCCTGTGTAGCATTCAGAATGGTGAGTTTTATTCATTTTTTTTCACAATAACTTCAGCTCTGAATTTTATGCTGAGAAGATTTTGAGTGGAAATGAGATGTGCTGATTTCTCAGATTTTTTGTTCCTGGAGGGGTAGGAAATGGTTGGAGAGAGAGTGGAAGAACGTTCACGTTAGCAAAGACACAGATAAATGTTCACACATTCCTGTTCTGATGGGGAGAGGAAGAGCAGGAAAGAGATTAAAGGAGTAGAGGAGCACAGAGGAGGAGGAGGAGGAGGAGGAAGGAGATGAAAGGAGCCTGTAGAAGGTGGTGGAAAAAGGAGCGAAACATCTCAGGCTTGGATATCTTCAGCTTTGTAATGAATCTACAATATTTGGCAAATGTGCTATGCCAGGGTTTTAGTAAAGAATTTAAGAGCTTTTCAGTCCCTCCAAAATTGATACGCAGACACACCTCCAGCTAATAAGATACATTCAGCTGGCATGAGCAAAGGCTGAGCATATATAACATGACATGATGAAAGGAAAAATGGCAAATATATTTTATCAGGCATAGTTTTACAAATATTTTTTCAGGCTTTTGTCTATTTATGAATTAAGAGTTAGACAAGAATTAACACGTTAGACTTCACTCCATCTCCTTGTTGTAGACCTTGGCACGGGAAATAATATGTCTGGTCATGAGGCTGGAGAAGTTAGGCAATATCTCATTAAACTGAATCCTCCTTGGGAAGAAACACAAGTTACGTTGCTTGAAAAATTGAAAACTAAACATGACAAATTACTTCTAAAATATCTGCAGTTCTCAGATAGACAGGTCCAAGCCTCAAAAGCTGGTTCCAGATCCTGTAGGGGAGCTGGTTCAGCCAATTCCAGAGCTAAGCCAGGTGGGGCCTCTGTGAAGTTCACCAGTGGATCCGCACTTTACTGGATTTTGGGCGGATTTTGTCAGGACATAAACATATAATGTATATACAATCTGTCATAGGAGAGGGCAGATAACCATATGATTTTGTGACTCAGTGATGCATGATGACATTTTTATATACTTTCTCTTAGCCACTGTAATTAAAAACTACTTTCTGTTAAATGCCGCTATACACTTGTTTCATAGACCATTGGCTAGTCTCAGGCTCCTAAACTGTTATTTCTCCGTCTATTCCTCTTACTCAAATATAAGACCCCGTAAATCTGTCGTCTTTAATGCAGTCAGAACTTGTCGCACTTAGAGTTGCATACGTTTTTCCATATTTCTGAACAGCGCTACGATGAGGCTGAGGTTATGAGATTAACTGCTCATCGTCTTGACAAGCGCTGTTGCACGCGTGGCCCGCTCACTGTAAGCGCTGGGAAATCTACTGTGATTTTGAGGGGTTAATCATGGTAGTCTGCAGTCAGTAAAGCAAGGATTAAGCTTGCAGACAGTGTCTGTGGTCTGAATTTGTTAGTTCTCATATTTATGCCTCACTCTTTGCTAGCAGTGCCGGGAATCCTGGAGTGGTGGGGTTTTCCTCCCACCTTCTTTTTGTTTTTTCCTTTTGGCATTTGAATCTTTTCATGATCCTTGAGTCCTTAAATGGAGTTCACAGTTTGTCCTCAGAATTCAAGCCAGTTCAACTGAAAATCTCAAGAATATAGCACTGATTTTTCAAATTATTTGAATTATAATAATAATAATAATTCACTCAATTCAAGATTATTATTACGAATGCATATCCCATAAATGTGAATGTTTCTATACCTGTGAAGGTAGTGTTTTTAAACTTCTTATGTTGTCTGCTAATTGTTTATCACAGTTAAAAAAACAGTAAAAAAGTTTAACCTTTCTGGATTCTTCTTCCCCTTGATAACTGATGTACTTTTTTTACAGATTCACCGCGTTAATTCCTGCCACGTAGAGTAAGTTCTCTTGTAAGTTGTTCTTCAGGGGCTCCGTTCCCTTTAGATCTGCAAGACAAAAGACGATACCGTGTATACCCAATGCTGGAAAAACAAAGTGAAAGAATGCAGAAATGTGTGACCATCTGGCTGCTTGTCCACTTGAGCACAGGCTATAGGGGTCACTGAGACCCCTCAGAGTGCTATTGATACCGGACCCTGACAGGAAGCACTTCAGCTGGTCCCCGCAGGACAGAGCCCGATGCACTCAGAGGTGCGTTACATCTTCAAATGATGGAGCTGGTGACAAACCAAAGGAAACTTCTAGCCGTTTCCAAATGCCCTTCTCCTTGGTAATATGCTGAATGGTTCCTATCCGCTCTTGGTAATCTGTGGCTTGGGGAAATAAGTGTCTCTCAGAGGCTTTCTTGCCTCACTAACATCCCTGTTAGTGTAAAAGGCAAGTTAAAGTACCACTTGGGGGAATAACTTGTTAAAAATGCTGAAGTCATGACGAAGCAACGAGTGTAGAAAACGTGAGTGGCACAGGGATAACCTGACCGCAGGGGAGGGAGGAAGGAAAGGGACAGTGCTGTGATGCAGGTACAAACGTCACACTTGATGTGAACCACGAGCGCTTTTGCTTGTATTTATCAGAGCTGGAGGGGTAGTTTAAAGATCGTTACCTTCCTACTAGAAAACAAATTCCTAAAGGCTGGTAGGTCCAAACGAAGGACAAAACAATAATCTGGAAAGCAAAGAAAAAGCATTTGCGACTGCACAGCTCTTTGAACTCTGTTCCTGGGCCTCAGACGAGTGCCAGGGAAGCGATTACAGAATTGCTTAAAAATGCTTATTATAAAAATAAGAGAATGGGAGATGCTGCCTGTAAGAACCTAAAAGTTTCCCAAAGGTTTTCCCAGTTTCACACTGTTATAACTGTGAACTCACATAGACCTCATATAGGAGGTCAATAAGCCTTCAGCAGTATTACATGTACTCTGCCAATAAATGCCCTGAGATACTGGTATCCAGACTGCCACTTATGGTCTATAAGTAATGCACATGTTCATAAAACCACAAAGGAAATACTGTACATACATAATAGTTTGAAGAGACAAAGATGCCAAGGCAAACGATTTTTCTTTGTTGCTGAGTAGTTTGTTTGGTTTTGCTTTTAATGCTAGTCCTTCCAAAAGGCAAGGTCTTTATGAACCTCATTAGTCCTTCTCTTCTGGCCCTGCCTGTGCCTTAAAATCCCTTGTCCTTTTTTCCTCTTTTCTGACTCTATACTACTTTAATATATTCTTCTTATATATACCTACTGTCTGTATAGGCATATACAAACGTATATATGTGCAGTTGGAGAATTATTGTGAAAAATTTGAAAAAATATTGTATGGTATTCCTTTTTATTACTTTGTGATATGGCATTTAACTGCAAGTTCTTGAAGCAAAGATATTTTATAAGTATAACTCTTATCACTTTAAGCATGACTTCATTAAAGAAGGAACAATGGTAGGTCAAATCCTCTCAAACATGACAGGATTTTGAACTTGCTTCTTATCTCCTTAGCTGAGCCCCAAAGCTTCTGCAACATTAGGCAAAAGAGAAAACCCACCACAACACTTCATCTTCTGATGATTCTTGTGAGAAGGGTTTGACATTTTATATATGGATTGAAGGTTTCATGTAGGTTCATTGGAGGAACACGTGACTGCCAGGCGAGGCTGTGCTACTTGGTTGGTAATCGGACATTGCTGCCACAAATAAGGGCCTGGGTAAGCTAAGTCCTGGAGGAAATGGAGCTGTAATTGCCACTGAGTTGGTGCAGTGGGCTAAGATGACCTGGACATTCCACCGAGACCGGTGGTGCTCCACAGAAGACTGGAGGGACTGGAGGAACCCAATCGCCTCCTGCCTGTGAAGTTGTCCAGGAGGTCCTTTACCCTTCAGCTGTGCAGGGTATGATTTGTGTCTTGTGGGACTCAGCTGCATGGTGACTTTAGTCTACGACAGATAAGATAAGGCAGCTTGAACAACCTCAATCTAGAACAGAAAGAAAAGCAAGGCAGCAAAAACTATGAATTTAAGATGACTCAACTAATGCAGGTAAACTTGATATCCCTCTTTTTCACAATATCAGCCAGCAGATAAAGTGGCGGCAGCAGAAAGACTCTGGATAGATGAAAATGTCTGACAGCAAAGTATGCTACATTGGAAAAGAGTTTGGAGTAACAGTATAGAAATAGAAAAGAAAAAATATAGGCTGCATAGTAGAAGAACCCTTGCTTCTAGGTGTACATGACTGTGGAAGTTGTGTAAGTGAAATAGAATGTAACATTGCAAATTCTGCAGATGTTTTTAAAATGTTAATGGGGAAAAGGTACGTGGGCAAGGAGTTATGGTAAATTTGTTTGAAGATTTTTTCACTATTATTAATATGATACGAGGTATCTCCTCTTTAAAGTTACTTTTAATATGAAAGGTGATGTGTACCAGGTACAGTAAGGTCTTTGTACAAGTCTTGTTTTTCAATCATTGATGCTTCAGTTAGTGCCAAAAGAAAAAGAAGGTTTTTTTCTTCTGGCCTAAGTGTTAATGCCATTTAAGAAAGGTATTCCATTTTCAATAGCATTATATCCTAAATTCATCTGAATGCTCTAAAGTGTCAATTTCTTGCTATAAATTTATGTATGGGCTTAGATTTAAAATATACTTCTAATACTCTAATTGCAGGAAGCAATGTTTCACCTATAAACAAACATATTGCAACTTTTCAGGTATTAAAGATTTTATCCTGAACTATATCTCTAAGGTCTAAGCATGCAAGCCAGTAGTTCTGCATACAAAATATATAGGTGCAATTATGGTTGCCCTTTTTAAAATTTATTGTCCATGTAATTGCGCAGTTATTACAGTAAATCACACAAACGTTCAGTGTTACGGCGTGGCTTGAGCCCCTCTCCCGGGCCCCTCAGCATCAAAATAGATATCTGAAGTTAATACGCATAATAACATAGAAGAAAAATTGAACACATGTACCACAGTTCTCTTATTTGATTAAAAAATGGATAATGGAAGGAAAAGAAGCAGCACATCGGAACAATGTTGTTTCTGTGAGAAGTTACATTCTGCTCAGGTCGCGACACATCACCGAGCATATCCCAGCCAGCCTAGGAATTTGTTGAGACAAAATTCTCTGGCAAAGGTGATCCTAGATCCCAATCATCCCTTGTTAAAAAGGCATAAAAAGAAGATTAGCATAGAGCCAGCAGGGCTCGTGCGGTGGATTCTCTTGGCTCATCTTGAAGTGCTCCAGTGAGGTCTGGCTTGTTTTGCACTGTTCAGGATCATTTCTTTTGCCACTCATGGAAGTCTCAATGATTTAAAAATAATAATAGCACAAATAGAACACATGACCTCTAACCCATTCCTCTTTGATTAAGTCTCATTTTATAACAAAACTATGACTAATGTCTCTTCCTTTGCCTTCAATAAACTATCATATAATCTGTCTATTATTCTTAATATCCTCTTGCCCCAATAAGACATTTGTGTTTTGTTTGGATTCCCCTGAATGGGGTGAATATTATATCTATAACCTACTGGAAAGCATTTCTTCTTAGACATATTGGCAGGGCTAATTTTGTTTTTACAGGTGTTTGTACTTGGAAAGGGGTTAGCCACAGTCTTGAAGGCTCTACCGCACTGGTACATCACAGGAGCACAGTGTGCTGTGGGTCCTTGAGCTGTTAACGGGAGGCAGGGAGGGGAGGTTGAATTAATCATTTATGCTTTATTTATACTTTCTCTTACTTGTGGAGTTGGACAAGCGGATGCCAGTTTTCCTCAGCTAAGGGCTGTCTGTGTGACATGATGTTTGATATCTGGCAAAGCATAATTTATGCAATTTATATTATATCATAAATCAAAAAGAAGGAAATACATAGGAATTGCTGCAGTGCTGCACTTTTGTCCGTCGGCTGGAGAAGCTAACTAAATCCCCGAAACTTGTCTTGAGAAATTTTGCTTAGAATCAAACAGATGTACCATCTCAATACTGTTTTCTTCTTATCTTTGCTAAGATTTCTCTTTTCATTGTGCTACGAAAACTCAGTCATGACTCAGTTTAGTAGATTTCTTGTGGAATGACGTGAGGGAGATCTTTCTGGAATGGATGACGCTTAATTACTTGAGCCAAGCTAGCAAGCAAGAGCAGACAAAATTTGCTTGCTTTTTTTTGGTCTTTTATTTGGGGATTCTAAATATACAATTCCAAAATTCAAATTATCTTAATTTAAAGGAATTGTACCTATTCAGCAAATTAAAAAAAATTATAATCCCATTGATTTAAAAAATATGCTTACATTGCATATTTTTTGCCGAATGGGAAAGGATTTAAACACATGCCTGCGTTGTTTTCCCAGGATATCGCCTCCTGAAAACTCTGTACGTGAGTTAACTGAGCTCACCAAACAAACTCATCATGTCAAAGAGATTCATGCAACTCTGCTGGATGAACAAAGCGTGAGTCAAACTTACTGCAACTGCACAAGAAATGCTTTTTTGGAGGAGAGGAAGAGCAGAGACAAGCTGAGCCAGCAATAGGCTCAGCCACAGTATTAAGTCCAAAAGGGAAGTATTTGCATATCTCCTGTTAATTAAGATTTTTCTTGCTCTTCAACGTGAAATTTATGTCTTGTTTTGTCTTTTACCAAAAGAGTACAATCAGCCATGGGCACGCACCAGGCAGGGTGAGTCCGGTCACTGAAGATGACAATCCTTTCTGAGAGGTCCTCTTTCTGATCTCAGATAAGGTCAGCGCACAGGAAGAATGACTGCCCTGCAGTGTAACGCCACTGCAAAACTAGTGATATCAAAGCCAGCGGCACCAAGCACAACTCCCAAAACAGCCCTACATGTGGAGTTAATGTGGGTCTTGGTTTTGCCTGGCAGTGCTTTGAATAAGGTAGAAAGTACATGTGTTTATTAGTAAAATCATTGCTGTAGCAGAAGTATAGTTCATTATCATAACTTCTTTTTCTTGGGGTGGGGGGACGGATTTGCATTTTCCTTTGCTATATCTAGTACCTATTTCAGGCATCAAATCTGGCAAGACTTAGATTTGTATATCAATTCCCTTATTCCTTGGAAATATACAACAGCAGAAAATCTTCATTTCTGTCTAGTGATATTGGAGCACAAACCCACTGTATTTGCATTTATAATAACTATTAAGCTAAAGCTCGTTTGCTGCAGGTACTCAGAAGCCAATAAATGCTGAAGTAGCCATGTATATACTAATGTGATGTACCTGCACAAATGTTATCAGAGGCACCTAACAGGCATCTGATAGGCAAACCACCAGCTAGCTGAGTTTCAAGGAATCTCATGCTAAAGACCTCTGGAATCCTCTATTCTCTGATGGAAATGAATGGTCTTTGGGGGCCAGGTGGGAGAAACATGTGGGCTTTATTATATGGGTGTATGGGCTAAATTTAATATTTACAAAACAATTTAACAAAGGGAGTGAGCCGCAATTCATAGGAATACACACCTGGGATACAGATTATGTGGTGAATATATCTGCAATAGGTGACCATGTGAATAATGTGCACCACTTTCGGAGGCAGCTTTTCTGGGCTTCCTAATTGTGTCTGTTCTATTAGTCTCAGAAACTATCAATAGTGGATGCTTCTAAGAGATTAGATTGAATAAGAATATTGTTGCCTACCTGGAGAACAATGGGAAATATATAAATAATTCTGAGAAATCATTTCTCACAAACTCATTGCTTAGCTATTCTGAATCAGCTCAAGTTTATGGAAAATCTAAGAGGAGATACTATTCCACCGCACACCACCAACTATGTGTGTTCTATGTGACATTACTAAGAAAAATAAATGAATGATGTTAACAGATTTAAGGTTGCCATCAAGGACGACTTCTTACAGATGCTGATATAAAATCATGGAATAACATTTCAAGGTAAATAACATAATCTACTGGGATTTCAGACTTTAAAACTAGTGTAAATAAAAGGAATGGAGAAAGTCTTCCAAAGGTGTCTTTTCACTTTGGCTGGATCTGCAATGTTTTACTTTAGGCTATTAAACACAGCGATCTGGTACATATTACCCACCAATATGCTGACTTTGAAGGACACAGATGGGAAACAGTACTTTATATTCCTTATACTCTTTCCTTATTTCTCTGTTGCTAGCCACGGTTAAAAGTAGTGTGCTGCAAAATGGGTTTTGAAATGGCTGCATTCATTTTTTCTAGATGAGAAACCCAATTTTTAATGTTCTCTTTCAATTTCCTTTCAACACATGTAAGTTAAACCTCTCTCAAAGTCCACATTTACAGCAACTACAGTTAAAATATTTCTACATAACTGCCTGCCTGCAGATTTCTACTGCTGATATTCAGCTGCTAAGGGATAAGGCTGTCCAATGTTTTCTTAAAGAAGTTATGCAGGGAACAAGAAATCTCTGTCCCTCTTAAAGCTGTTTCATCCTCATACTTGGTGGGTTTTCTTTGTTAATCCAAAACGTAATCTCAGGATTTCACTGGTTTTGGTGAAACTGGTGCAATCATTATGCATATACCCACCACCACCACCTTGCTTGTGCCCTCGCACATCCTGCAGAGTCACGGATACAGAGATCTGAAAAATCACGGGCTACAAAAGTGATAGATATTTTAAAAGCAAACAAACAAGAGGATCAGGAGCCCAATACTCCAGTAACATCTGCAACACACATGCAACCTTATTTTTATTCATCTCTTTTGACCCTACTTCCTGGATGCTCATCTGCAACACCGTTCCCATTCCTCTGTTGTCACGGGGTGGTCAGACACAGACCCTGAGTGGGATAATACCTTGTCATCTAACCTGCGCTTCTAAAACGTTCATCTCAGATTTTGTCCTGTGGCACAAATCACCAGCCATGTGTTTTTGAACATCGTTTGGTTTCGGTTTTAACCTTGTGTATCCTCCCCACGTAACAAAGCAGCATCGGGGTATGGATGTTATTTTGTTTGTAAAATCAAGCTCTTCAGTATAATTATGCAAGAAGCTTTGACTCCGCTCTGCTGTGTGTCAGTCCCTTCTAGTGAATGTGGAGGAATCCCATGGAGCAGCAGTCTGTGATCATGTATTGATACACCATAGGGCAACTGCGAGCTGCCATTTCCTGACTTTCAAGTACTTGATTTTTCCAGCTAAAATAAAACTTTTTTAACATAGATTTCTACTTGGTGGGTATTTTTTGTGAGCTTTTTTTTTCTTTTTTTCTTTAATTTCCTAGGTTTGTGCTGGTTGAGACATTTTGTTTTTTTAAAGAAGAAAACATGGAGCTGCAACTATAACATGGATCTCGAGCTACAACACAGTTCTACCATTTACACTACAAAGCATATCACTACATCAGCTGGCAACAGATGGTCACTATTCTTTGAGTGTAAATGATCTGCTGGGGCTACGTACAGTTTGGGAGTGGCTGCAAATGGGATAGTTATGCTTTTTTTCCTGAAGATTCCAAATAAAAGCAGGAAAATGGTAATTTTTTTTAGAAAATCTTTCACTGCAGTCAGGACTACGCTGAATTTTGTCTGGCGAAAAGAAGACATCTTTAATCCAAGTTTAATCTCTGACAAATATCAAGAAGGAAAGGTGACAAGACCTCTTGAAAAACACTGGCAAGTATCTGACAATGGAAAATATCAGGCAAGCTAAAAGGTGAGGTCATCATCAGGTCTTGTATAATAATCACTGACTTGAATTATTCTCTTGAAATCTACTTGAAGAATGCAGAAGATTGAAATGACAGGTGCACAGTGAAAATCCTGCATCCAGATGATGAGAAATGAGAGGGGACTATGGAAAAGAGATAGGTGAAATACCCAAATAAAAAGCTTAAAAAGATACTCATGTTTTCCTATGAACTTCCCTTGGGAGCCCTGTGCAAATCACAAAGGAGCAGAGAGGACTGTAATCTAGAAATATGAAGCAGCTTTCTTAGACTTACAGGCTTCCTTTGATGCCATGAGTTACAGAATAGCACTAGAACAACCCCTGCATGACAAGAGATGAAAGTATGTCTGTTTATTCCACTGAAGTTAGTATTTTCCCCACTGTCTGATTATTATTATGAATGTTCATTGTAGTGCCGGCGATATGTTTGACCCTGCATTAGACACAAGAATAAAAGGCAAAACCTATGTAATTTTCATTTTTAAAATATACTTCTAGGTCTGTGGGAACCAGGGATGGAGAGACATTATACAGTATGGAATTATCTGAAGTTGCAACTAAACCTCTGCGGCTCTTTGTAGAAGAATATACGTTGTTCAGACAGGTCCGAACATGAGATAAGTCTGTTATAACCTCATTTCTCGTTGTTACATGATGTAGTTCACTTCTTGCTATTTCCAGTAGTCTCACATGAAATGCAAAATATAGTGGCTGTATAGTATAGTTGCTCTGCAGTATAACACATTGTTCATAATAACGTCCCAGACTACTTCTTTTGAAAACAACACTCAGCTTAGGGGGTCTACCAAATCAGAAATTAATTTAGTGTCCTCTCAAAACTTAAATAATATCCACGGCCCTCGACTCTGACTACTCTACTACTCCACAGGAGAATAACGCCAGATCTGCACTACCTGGAGTAAGGCCTCCTATTGTCACAGTGGAAATTATATACGCACAGTGTGATTTTGCAGTACTTATAAAAGCCCATAAACTGGCCAAAACAAACACACTAAATGAGAATGAGAATCAGCTTTTCAATGTGTAACAATTATAATCCTTAATATTTTAAAGCCAAGATATAAAAAAAAAGATGCTTGGCCAGAAGCTGTGTAGTTAAGAACCTGTCAGCATGTCCATTAGGAAGTCCTACTATCAATCCTTAATAGTAAATTAATGTTGAAGACTTCAGCACAGGAGTAGCGGGTACCTGTGGACAATAGCTGGTTTTACAGTTCCAGTACACATTACCAACCCATTTTCTGTCAAACAAGTAGAGCATGTTGTAGACTTGTCCTTTATTAAACAAATGCATGTACTAACTGCAGGAGCAGAAAAAAACCCGCCATGAAAACAATCAACTGTGCTTTTTTTCCACCTGCAATGAAATCGTTCCCAATTACAGTGTTACATCAATTAAAAATAAATTCCTTCTCTTTGAGTCCCTGAATGTCAAGCCTCACACTGAAAAGTTTTTTGTATTTCTTCTTTTTTCCTAATGAATGATTTAAAATCTCTGAAATCAGGAAGCTATAACAGAAACTCAGGCTGATCATTATCACCACTAGCAATACTGGCTGAATTTCTATAAAATGTGCTGTTGCGAGTTCCTGTGCTCCAGGAAAAAAAATACGTGTGGGAAGGAATGAGGCCATGTTTCTGGTGAGACAGAGGACGTCTGCGGGACAAGGATGGAAGGCTGCTGGCACAACGGCCCTGTGCTGCGTGGTGGAGTCCAGCTCCAGCCACAGGCAAGGAGCCACCAGGTCATAAACAGGCAATTGAGTGAGACACAAGGAGGCTGAAAGCTGCCAAACGGTCTTTGGGTCTTATCCTAGAAGAGTGCTGCATACATGCCTGGGAAAGCCAACCGTGCCTCAGTCCTGAGGCTACACAAGTCCTTGGGTCGTGGAAGTGGTGGGATTTCATTGCTCACATGGAGGAGGTGTGAGTCTTGCTGCAGAAGTCCCCGGGAAGGGCAATGATGCCCACGGAGCAGCTCTCAGCTGGCAGGCCTCCTCGTTCAGCCCCCGCTCACCCCAGACCAAGGGCTTGAGCCATTTCTTGGAAAAAGAGTAGATGTCTGTCATTGCAGACCTGTGCCTCACGGCAGGACTCGAAAGCAAGGGAGAATTACTTATGAGAAGTTATATTGCCTTGGATAGGATCAGCCCCTTCATTTGCAGCCAGGTTCAAAAATCTTTCAGCTAAAGACCGATTCACATTGGCATCGGAGGAGTTGAAAATTAATTATGTCCACAGCGAGAAACTGTAGTACTAGTGGGAAGAAAACCAGTAAA
Source organism: Larus michahellis (assembly GCF_964199755.1). Classification (NCBI taxonomy): domain Eukaryota; kingdom Metazoa; phylum Chordata; class Aves; order Charadriiformes; family Laridae; genus Larus; species Larus michahellis. Next base: position 61,057,912 of record NC_133900.1, on the reverse strand, counting down.
GCTGTTTTCCGAGTGGCCTTGGGGAAAACAGTGGGAAGTTGCTGGTGAGTGCAGCTTTTCAAGAATCAAAAGGACACTCAAAATCCCTAATTAACTTTAAAGCGAATAGCCCTGCCAATGCCACAGTTTCCTTCTAAAAAAGTGAATGATCCAAACACTTTGTCAGGTACTTTGCCATTGATTTTGTTAGGACAGAGAAAATTTAAAGCAGGGAGAGATGTGCTTCAGGGAGTTTTTACATCAGGCACACCTTTCATTTGTTGATGGGAAATATTATTTACTTCCTGGGAATAAGAAGTGTAATAAAGTCTGATTTCTGCCTATAATGGGCATAGTGGCCCTTTACAGCCTGGCCCAGGCTCAGCTTTTTAATGATCTTGGGCTGAGGCTAAGTCTGAGCCTCGCTCTTGGGCCTTGTAGGCACTGGAGCAAGAAACTCTGGGAAACACTTGTTCTTCTCTCCTTACTCCCAGTTAGGGAAATGAGGATGCAGTAAAATATATCCAAAGGACACCATATGTAAGAATTTAAAAGGTGGATGAAACTGCAGCTCTCTGTCTCCTCCTTAGCTTTGGTAAACAGTAATTTTCCCTGCCATCTTCCCTTTTGGATTAGATATTTTCATTATAAACTAATCCCATATTACACTGCAGTTCATTTCCACACCAGCAGTAGCAGCGGAAGATGTTAATGTGTCTCTAATTTGTCTTTCTGAGGGCTGTTACAGTGTATGCTCGACTATGAAATCAAAGTTTCCCACACCACGGGGCTTAACTGGGAAGAGAGCAGAGTGCATGCCTTTTGAAATTAAGAAGCCCTTGTGCTGATAATCAGTTTTCAAACTATTTTTGCTGCATGCAGGCATTGTATTTAGCCATTCAGCTTTGAACATGAGGGATGAATAAATCTATGAAAGCTTAAAATACTATAGCTGTAGAGCTATTTCATGTTTTTTTCATAGCACCGCTGCCAATGTTGGGTATTACAGAGGCTACATCTTTGATCACCTGTGCAACAGGAAGAAGCTGAGCTTTTGGAAAACGTTGCCTTGCTTGTCTGTGAAAAGTTTAGGTTTTCAGTACTGTTTTGAAATGTATTAGTATCACAGATACACCATTTTTAAATACATCTGCCATTTTGGAAATCTTACAAAATTCTCCAAAATATTCAAGTGGGAATTAAAATTCCAGCCAAATTTAGTGGCAATCCTCAAAATATATCTGAGTTCAGACACAGTAAAAACATGCACCTGGTATGAGAGAAAATCCTCAAACTAGGCTATAGCTCAGTGGGCCTATATGTGTGCACCTGGAGTCTATATGAATGTGTTTCCTCTTAAATATCTCTTGCCAATTACAGAAGCCCTGGATTGAAAGTACTAGGCTCTAGGGGTATCAAATGCCCGTGATACATTATCAAATTAATGACGCGCAATTAATGATGATGGGAGAAAGCTGCTTCAAGTATCCCCGCTGGGAATTCTTATAGACTGCCAGGATCTGACAGATATAAATTGACTTTAATAAAAGTCACAACAGGAGAGCTGAGACCTTAATTACCAACATGTCAATACGCCGTGAGTTTGAAAGATTTTGGTCTGAATACAATTATTATTAGCTTTCCTATTTTTAAAAATTAAAAAAAGAAAGGGAAAGGCATTAAAAATGGAAACAGAGATTGTAGGAAAAAGAATAGAGATGGGAATTAACTCTAATAAACATGTTTATGCTTTTATGTATTTTTTTTAATAAACTCCTGAAGAAGGACATGACCTCTTGTGATCACATTTAAAAGACTTTATGTCTCTCTCTTCTAGTTTAACCTCCCTCACGTAACTTGGTATCCTGTCATGAACCATCAGTTCTACCAGATATGCCAAACAAACAGCATCTTGCACTTCGACACTTTATTCCAACCTTGCTGAGCTTGGCTTTGAATGTGTCCAGTTAACTTGAATTAAAATCACCCATGATTTTCATATTTTCATTTAGTTTTCTCTTATTGTCTGGTTATTTGTCCTCAGGTTGTACTCCCTGCATAGAAAGGGCAGGCTTCCTGAGGTGTTTGAGAAGTACCTGTTCACAAATCCGGTCCTAAAAATATGTTTTTCATGACTAGTGAGGTCAGGAATCTGTTACACAAAACACCACAAGCAAGGGTTAAAACCGTTGTTCAGTATTGCATCTGCATGTATGCTAAACGCATCACATCTGACCCAGGGAAGACTTTTGACCTACGTTTTAAAGACTTGTGGGTTTTTTTTTTTTCCCTTTGCTGCAGTTATTTTTAAAACTTCTGAATTCTAGAACCAGGATTTCTGAGTTACTCTAACTCTGGTTTTATAACATGGCATATTGCTAGGAAATCTCTGGCTGGTAGCACCCTTTCCCAAATCCTCAGCCCTATGAGGAGAAGAAATCTTATCTTCATGCAGATGTCTAGTATGGCGGGATCCTGATTCTTCAATAGATTTTCACCAGCTAATACAACTGCATAGAAACAACACTGAGGTCTACGTTTTTAAATAAACTAATTCCTTTTAGAATGAATTGGTTTCAAAAGGGCTTACAGACCTGTAACATATGTCTAGTGAGACTTGGGACAATATTTATGGAGACATCAGAGGTGGTGGTGACAGTCACTCAGCGCTCTGAACAGCTTCCACATCAACAGTCCCAAGAAAAGACGTAAAAGAGAACCAGAAACTATGATTAAACAGCAGACTTCAGACACCTTTTTTTCCATTTTGTCATTTGCAATCTACACATGCAATTACACAACTAAACGATAGTCTGTCAAAAGGCTTGTGTGCATAATTTGCATTAGCCATTCATCGTAGGCATATGGACATGTTTGAAAGGACAGAAAGATACTGCTGTAGGAATCTGGAGAAGTGTGGACAAGCACTAAAATTAGTATTCATTAAAAAGGATGCTCATTCTCTAGCAATTAACAACGTGAACACCTTTTGTATTCAGTTGCCTTTTTCTAGCAGAATTTTATATTACTGCATCTATGCTGACTTCTCGTTGTCATTTTACCTTGCTAATTTAAAGGCTCGAACACATCTAGGAGACACTGTATTAAAGAGAGAATTTTTTTTTCTACACAGCTACAGGATTTTCTTGATGAAGAGAAAAGTAAATCTGTATGTCATCAACCCAGAATAGCAATTTAATGAATGGCTTTCCCCAGAGGCAAGGTGCGCATGCTAAAAAATATACAAAGTACCAACCAACGTCGTTCAGGTCCCTTTGGGACTTCTCAAAGTGTAAAGCGTAAAAGCAAAACAAGGACCATGCTTTTATCAAAAAGTGTCCTGAAATAAATACCAGTTTTTAAAAAAGGCTTACAAAAGATAAATTAATCTTTTCCTTTGTTTATGCCCTTCTCTATCCCCCCCCCACCCCTCACCCCCCCGGCACTTTTATCCTGAGAGCAGGTTATACTTGTTATTGACAATGAGGTAGATACTGTTAGGCTTTTCTTCAGAGGAGCACTGAAAATCAGCCACTGATATGTTTATTTGAGAGCTGAGGCTGGGGCAGAGAAAATAAACACTGTCAATATGTTTGGTGTTAAGGTGAATGGCATCAGGTCCTCCCAGTTTGACTTGTAAAGTCTCAGAAACTATGTTGCTGTGCGCTGGTGTTTTAGCAGGCCATAGACTGGCCTCTAAAAGGAAGGGAAAAGTACATGATGTTTGTACAGCTGAAAACAAGATGAAAAACCACAGGCCCCCTCTCACACTCCATTAGACCCTAAAGTCCATGGAGTACTGCACTCAACACATAAACACTCAGTTTGTGGAAAACTTTCTCAATGTGTGAAAGAAAGGAACAAAGCCTGGAGTCAGAACAATGAACATCTATGTATGAAGTGAGCAGCCAGTGCAAAACGCAACGGCAATGCTCAGTTAAACAAACAGCTGATACAGGAACACATTAATCACATTAATAACTCCCAATAAGAACCCTTGGGAATGCGTCTTGATATTCCGAGCCGACTACGATGTGCGCAGTCTATAGATGATGCAGTTATTCTTTTCTTCTCACTTTTTATGAACGGAAATATGAAATAATGCCTCTGGCATACGCTGGCAGAGACCTTGGCATGGGCAACAGGGGGGCCTGATTGTACGTGTACTTTACTGGCAACTCTGCTGCTGCAGTATTTTGCGAGAGGATAGTTCAAGAAAATCAATAAATAAACAGGCAGACTTGACATACGGTTGTGTATATTGGAGCTCTGCTATAAATTGTCTTCCTTCTACTATCTTGTGGAATAACAAGATAGTACTGGCCTGTGTCATTCCTTTGCAATAGGAAACACAGGATATAGCAAAAATGGCAAACAGGAGCGTTACATTCTGCTGTAAAAAATCCTCCTATTTTTAAAGAGCAGTAAGAACTTTTCCTGTCTTTCTCTTTGAATTCTCTGGGGTATCTAGCTACAAATTTCCAGAACCTGTACAGGTTGTTAATCAGATGTGAAATCAACATCATAATATTAAGAATTACACCGTATAAAGCCTTGACCTTGACTAGCAGGAAGGTGACAGACACAGTGTTTACAGCATTTGCAGCTGGATGAGCAGTCTGAGCAAAATAGCTTTGCTTCTCCAGATTTAAATGATTAAAAACCTTATTTCTATTCAGGCATCAGGATTGTTTCAATGCTGTACTTGCCAGTATTCCAGAGCACTGCATGTCTGCAGACAAGTAAGATCTTATTCTCCCAGCTAGGAAATTTATTTAGATAAGGAAGATCAGCTGTTTAACTTGCACAGTTAGGCTGTGTCACTGGAGAGTTTCATAATGCACGGCCTCTTGTTCAATTACAGCACTTCGCCACTACTCCCTCGCCCTTTAATCTGGGTGCAAGAATTAGAGCTGCAGCAAAGGCAGGGTGAAAGGGGCCTGACAAAAGGGAGAAAATATGCCTAAGCCTTACCAGCTGCTGTGAAGAAAGAGGGGCTGAAGGTTAACAGGAGTAGACAGGGCAGGAAGCAGCCACAGTCGGGAGGAATCTGAGAAAGAGATCCAAGGAAGAGATCTCTTTGGGTTTCAAAATGCCTCTCTATTACCCCATGGGGCTCCATTAATAACAGTATAGCTTCTGATTAGTTTGTGACCAATTATAACCTATAGGGAGAGAGAATGGGACTTTTAAACCTGCTTGTTTGTAGTCAGTTGGGGAGGAAACTGAATTGTAGGTGGTGAGCTGAACTTCAGTTGAGGTTTTTCAAAGATCAGCGATCACTTTGCTGACATCTTGAATCAGTTTTTCAAAGCTGTACAGTACCCTCTTTTAACAGGAGAATTTCATGAACTGTTTAAGGTTTGGTCTCGAAGAATACAAGGTGACTCAGTCTTCCATCGATTAACTCCAAAAGCTGGACCTCTAAATATTTTTCCTGACTTCCAGAAGTACTGAAACACACCTCTTCCAGACAGTAAGCTTTGCAGGATGCTACCATGAACTCTAAAAATCAAGACAATTTTCACTGATGTGTGTGGGGAGGAGGATTTAAAGAGCCTGACTGTAGAAAATCAAATGTGCCTCTATGATTCCTGGCCATGATCTTCACGCAACTCTTCTAATTTCCATTAAGAAAGGCTGAATTAATTTCGGTTTAGACTGGATTCTGGAGGTGAGCTTGTCTACGCCCCTTTCTTCAGTTTCACACATCATGAAAGCCAACGTGCAAAATTACACGTTTTTAAAATGTTACACTTTTCCCTGGCTGGAAGCTCCATTCAGCCTTTCATTAATATCAAGCACAAAAATACAAAATTATTAATGTTGTGTCCTAATGCATTACTTTATGATTGATGTTATTGTAGCCTGGTTAGAATTATCTTTTTACAGACACTCCTTTCTTGGGGTGCTCCAGTGAGCAGTCACCAAGGAAAATCCTCACTTAAAAATCCATCCCAGTATGCAGCAGTATGGACAAGACTGCATCAGCATTAGTTTCCTCTACTCCGTACATTTTTTGATGCTATGCCAGCAGGCTACGTACCCTAAGGAGTCTCGCACTTCAGGGCACACGACACATACCTTCAGTTTTAGGTCATACAAGCACCACACTGGTGGGCTGCAGCCTGGCTCTCACGTTATTTCAGATGCACTGAAATGGGACCTCCTCCCCAACCCTGCCAAAAAATCGGTTAAGTATGTGTAGGGCCACATGGGCCCAGAGGAACCCAAGGGCCAAATAATATGTAGTGAAGATGTGGCCAAGTGAGCACCAGAGGGATCCTGCACTAAGCAATATGAGCATGGGCCACTCGTGCCCCCTGTCACGCTGGCTAGTGATTGCTCCCTGGGTGCCCTGGGTGTCGCTTTATGGGCCAGTGACCACCGCAAGTGACCCTGGGACCAGGAGTGGCCCTTACAGCAGACTAGGTCCAGCATCCTCCCCTCCCACTCTACAGCTCCCTCCAGCTCTACAACGGGGCTCTGCTTCGCTATCTTACAGAGCTGCTAATTTTTGTGACGTTGTTGCAAGTCATTAATGATATAATTTGTTTTGTTAATATCGCAGCGATTGCAATTATTACAGGGTTTCTAGCTGCCGGGTTTTCAGAGAAGTTTTGAAGCATGAGCATTTAATGCCTAAAGATGAAAAAAAAAGTGAAATGTATTTATTTTGACACTTAAATCTCATGATTTAAAAACCAGTCTCCCTATTTGGAGATGACTCCAGAAACAGAGACTATAAATGTAATAATAAGAAGAAAAGGGTTTAAATAGTGTTTTGTTTTTCCTCTTGCTTTTAGTATTTCCAATTCATTATGTAAAAGACAAATTATCAGCAGACCTCCGAAAGGTTACCTTAATTTTCTAAGGTACTAAAAGTCTTGAAATAGAAAGAAATGTAAAGCAAATATTATCTGAGATAATATACATGAATTCACATCTCAACCTGTATTTTTACATTTTGCAATTTAAAATATATATTTTTGTTTAAGTTCTGTTTAGAAAAAATGTAAAGAGATGAGTGGCATCTGCTGAATAACGTTTAAACATTTTGGTAACGTACCTCCCTTGCTGCCCCCCCTCTTTTTTTCCCTGACAGTATTAAGTCTGTAACACAGAAATCCTCACATTCTCCAGATGGTAGCATAAATTTTCAGGTCAAGTGATATTAAAAATAGATAATAGCCCAGACCTCATGAGTCTCTACAGAAAGACTAAACAGTCACAATAGGGAATATCATTGTTTTGGTTTTCTTTATGAGGTTTTATGTACTCAGCTGTTTCTTCGCCGTGCTCTCAGTGCAGAGAGACCCTGATTATTCTGAATTCCAGTTCCACCTCACTTCCTACCCTTTATACTTTCTAAGCCCCATGCCACACAAGTCAAGGGAAATATATCCACACAGCTGCACCATCAGCTCCTAATGTGCTCTCCACTGCCGATACTCCCGCTCCGCACTTCAGAGTATTTATAACCGGCAAATGAGTTCTTGAATAACCTGCTCTTACAGCTCCTTTGGAAGAACACAGTCCACCCCTGGGGCATTTCGCCTTTCTGATTAATGGATGGGACCTCTCTAAAAATCCACTGATAATAAACTGGCTTAAGCACAGGAAGTTCTGAAAGTGCGTCATAATAAAATATTTTTTGAGTAATCATGTTTCGTAGGCAGACAGTAGCTGCCAGCTAAGGGGTTGAGCTTGTCTCAGATGGCTCCCCACCAAGTCTACAAGGGACTATTAAAAAACGAGGGAGCTTCAGGGGTGACAGAGAGCCTCACCAGCCATTTTGTCTTTTATGTCTGGTTCTACTCGGGCCAGATCTTAAATAGATGTCTCTCACATGGCCATGGCCATTTGCGGTTCAGAAAAATAGCTTTTCAACCATGAAGGCTGCTTTTCACACCCAAGTGGATCTGGCAAATAGCCAGACCATGTGCATGGTTCATATTTACACAGTAATAACATTTTGGGAGAGAAAGAAGCTCTGTGGCTTATCAGTTTCCTTTCACCTGTATGCCTGGTACGAAGACAGATATTTTTTTGTCAGTCCACATTTCGTGCTTTTTATTTTTTTGTCAAAAGATAGAAGATAATGAAGATAATGATCATTCTTCCATAATGTCCTCTTCCAGTGGGATGGATACGTCATTCATAGCTTGACCTTGATATCGGCTTTGTAGTCACAGCCACTCCAGCAGATAAACATTGCCGGGCAAAACACCAAAGTGTGCTCAGTGATCAGCTATTTTTAAGAAACAGAGATAGGCCATGTCTACATTAGCAACTGCTGTAGCCCAGCAGGAGAAAATCTGGTGGGCAAAATGGTGGGTGCTTAGGACCTGACATCCATACTGTTCTCATTTCAGGGGGTTTACTTTAGCTTCAGAAAAGGCTCTGACCCCTGGAACAAAAGCCTGTGAACAGCTGGAGGCTTGATATTGGTCTCAAGGTTTAATTTCAATTGAAAGGAATTCAGTTTGTGTGCCCTGAGGTTGCTCCACAATGTGACCCACGTGTGGTAAGTGGGACCATTAGATGACTCCCTTCAAAAAAATTCTCCTGATCCAAACCAGGTCGTTAGTATAGGCATGGCCAGCATGTAACAGAATGGAAGCAGAGTTCCCTCCTGAAATATTGCTTTTCCAGTTTCAATATTACATGCACAAATTTTGAAATCTCCTGAGATCTGCAGCTACCAGGGGGTGGGTGAGGGAGAGCACATGAAGCGCAGGTGCAGGCTTCCAACAGCAGAAAGTTGTCCGCAGTGGTTGCGAACTGGCTCAGCAAGGGCAGATCTGCTCCGACACAGCACAGGATGGCACCTCTGAGCAATGGTACATGCTGTGGCCCCGGAGGCATGGTGTACGAGTTCATATTTGTATCCTATCATTCTATATCCATGAGTCGCATAGTAAAGCCAAAATGCCCTCAGTAGCTTATGCTGTGCTCCCAGCCACAGTAATAGCTGCAGCTCTGTAGAAATGCACTTGCAGGATTTGTCAGTACACATTCTATAATCTTATCACAGTATCGCACTCTGTCACTTCTGCTGAATTGCCTTGTGTTCCCTTAAATTTCCCTCCATTTAAAGCTATTCGAGTTGGTATTTGCCCTTAAATGCTTTTTGCCAGGCAGCTTTTCTTTGCTTTCCCTGTATCGGAGTGATGTTCCCAGTTGTAAGGGCCTGCTCCCGAGCCAGTGTTTTTGTTTGCTTCCTTTGTACCTACGCTCCAGTTCCTGTTAGGCGATGCCCGAAGCAGCATGCAGCGCTCCAGGTGTGGTCACAGCAGCCCTTTGTACCAGGACGCAGTTATCTGGTGAGATCTGTGCTCTGCTCCTCTATTTACACTGCCCCATGTTTTGTTTGCTCTCCTAACTGCTACCAGACATCAGGTTGCTGGTTTTAAGTGTCTGTCAACAGTCGTCACCAAATCCTTTCCCTGATCAGCGTTTTGCAGTCTGTGACTGCAGAACATACTTTCTACCGTTTTTGTCAACACTCCTCTTGTTATTTTCTGTTTATTTAATAGCCTGGTTAATCTCCTTTATCCATGCCTGTCTTTTATTCCAGACTTGATCCATCTCCTTCCCAAGGGTAGAAGCAGCCCTTCCTGTCTGATAACTTTCGTATATGCCCACTAGTTCATCTCTTCATCCTTTTAGGACGTGTGGAGTAGACTTAACATTAAAATTCAGTGTCAGTGACTATTATACAAATAACCTCTATCTTATTAATACTATTTTCATCTTATTGGGAGTTTTCGTAGACCTCCCAGAGATGAATATTTCTATGCCCGCTGGCATTATTTTTGCTAGCCAATCAAATGTATGCAATCACTTTTGGCATATTTAGTGCTTTAAGTTATCTCTTGCTCTGAAGTAATGGGATTAGCAAAGGAAAATAGCTCCAGGTGAGACCTATATAGGGGTAGAGAAAAGGCATCTGAAAAAGGATTTAATTTGTGTGGTGCAGGGGAAACACAAAGTTTCTCATCACAGCTGCTTCAAGTTCTTTAGTAATTAAATTTTGCATAGATTAACAGCTCAGGATCAATTTGAATCAGCCTCAGTAAATAGCAGAACTGTTTGCAAGTAGACATCGATATTTTCTCTGTGAGAGAAGATTGTATGTGGGAAGCAGCTGGAAATTTGTAACAGAGGTTTATCATTAGCATTGTATGTATATCATGTGATCGTTATACTTCTTGTTACATGGAAATGAATAAATCAGAATTGATTGCATGGTAAGTGAGTTACCTTAAAAGTTCTCTGTTGGACCTTTCCCATAGTGACATCAGAAGTTTAGTGCATGTCTGAGAAACTGCTGGAGGAGCAATTTGAGTAAAAGAGGAAGAAAAATGCAGACAGTCAGTTTAGGATGGACTTTTAAATATGAGCAGTACCCAGTTTTGAAAACAGACTCCTTTATCAGTATTAGGCTCAGCATTTAGAGCAATGTGGTTGCTGTACTAGCCAGACCTCGTGTTTTCGTAATCTCCAGTTACTTGATTTTGTTGCAAAGAAACAGAATTTTGTTTTGTGAAGGGGTTTGACATTTAGCTGTGTATTAAACTGGCACAAAACCTGGAACACTTAACATTTTCCAGAACCCAGGCTTCCTAAATGTCTTCTTGTTTTGGATTGATAGTTCTTCATTTGACAAAATGGAAACATTTAATTTTCTTATGGTTTGTGTGGGCTGGATTTTGATCATATGTTATATGAGTATGAGGTAAACTAAGAAAAAAGTAAATGAAAAGTTATTTTAGAATAAAAATTGAGATATTAAATTGTGAATATAGTCTCAAGGCATGTTTTGAAATTGTTAGAAGTGCTGTTTTCTTCAGGATGAAATTCCAGTAAAATAAACTGTTTCTGTCAAAATTGCATAGTCTTACAAACAGGATTTGCATTAGAGTTTTTAGTAATAAGCTTTGCAGGTTTTTAATAATTTTCTTTCATCCTGAACCTTAGGCAAAGAAGGGTGCTCTGGCTTTTGAGCCAGCCCTGAAACACAACACCCTCCATTGCATCCCTTGCATAAGTATTTCTTTTGATTGAGTTACTATCCAAATAAAAAAAATGACCAAGTTGCTTTTCCATATGCTTGACAATTTGGTAAAACAGACTGAGTAAGATAATGAGAAAGACATGCAAAACAGAAATAACCTGGTAAGGAAGGCAAGAGAAACATTCTTATGCAAAAGTTTGTTTGTTTGCCTTTTTTTTTTTCCCCCCTGTCTGAGCCTTTCCCTTTTTGTTTATGTGTATCTCATATCTCATAATTGATGTCACCTGTCACTTTCATACCCTCTCCAAGCTTAATTTCCAGTCCTCTAAACATGGCCTAATTTTACTGCTGACTTCACTAAGGTCTACAAGGTTATAATATTCAGACTGGAAGTCTAAATACAGATTTGAAGGATTGTCTTTAAGTCGAAAATGCAGACCGCAGTGAAGGAAGACACAGAAGTCATATAGAGTTTAGGAAATACCTGCTGACCCTGGCAGGTACAGCCCCACAGAGAATGTTTTATGGCATGTTCACGGAAAAGTCGGATGAACCTCGACAATATTTTGAAAAATAGTAAAGATGAAAATAGTTGTGTAAAGACATAATAATTTATTTCAGAAATTGATCTGATTGTTTAGTAAATAACAATTAATGCAAGAATTCACAGCCAGCTAGGAAAATGCCAGCAATCCTAAAAGTCTTCAAAATAAAATCTCCAAATCCTGGGGCCAAGGGATGGCAGCAAAAAGATAGAAGCAAAACAACAACAAAACCACAATGAAAAGCAGAAGCTCAGAAAGAGCCTGTGACTTGAGCGAAGCAGAGCCCCTCACAGTGACAGCACTTGGCACAGGGTGCTCCTGCACAGCTCCTTCAGAACACACTCTGTATGTCGAAGTGATTTGAAAATACGCATCAGAGGACTGAGCTTCTTAGAGAGCCTGTGGTTTAACTTGGAACCGTTTCCACTCGGAGTTTCATTTAGTCTAGTCCGCCCCAGGTCCTCAACAACTTTTGAGGATGGAGGGTCAAAGAGAAAGATTTAAGAGACTCCGGAGTGCAAACATCAGTTGCGGAACAGGACAGGACAAGATTTAGCACACTCACAACACCTGAAATACAACCGTGCACTAGGGGGTGACCAATCATTTAAACAGTTACTCCCTATTAAATACATGTGCACGTTTTTCAGCTTAGCTTAACGTTTTAAAAAGCCTTGGCCGTCATACCACGGCAGCTATGAAGCATGTACACCTCCCTTTAAAGACAGTGAACCATAGGCCATGTATTATTCCGAATGCACATGATCTAAATGCTTACATCTAGTTTAAAAAAAAAAAAGGAGAAAAAAAAAGGAGAAAAAAAAAAAGGAGAAAAAGCCTGCGGTACAAGCAAATACCACCTACAATATATACACGGAAAAAGTTTTCATCTGCTTTATGTTTTGATACGATAGTCTATATTTTGACTCCAGAGTGTGATGACTGTATAACTTTTCACATGAATTTCATTTTTCCTGTCAAGGTACATTATTTTAAGGGTGACAATAACTTGGCTTCAAATGAGGTGAAACCATCACAGTGATAAATGAGTTTCTTGAGGAGGGAGGTTTTACCCTGGGAATACACTTTGAAAGACCACACACCTCTGCTTAACCAAGCTTGTTAGCTTTACAACACATTACAAATACTCCTTCTAACGCACATGGCAGTGAAGAGACCTGAGCACTTGACTTTTGAAAATACAGTGTATGTTGCATGGGGAGATTAGTCTTGCTTTTCACACTGGCCTTTTGTGTGAGTCTGCTGTTCAACAGCTGAAGGCTGCCTTTGGTCCCTTCCTTGTTCTGGGGATTATTTTTTTTTTAATTTTTTTTTTTTTGAAGTCAGATTCAAAAAAGACAGGTCAGGCTTTGACATGCAACTTCTAGCTGCAGCCATAAGGGACAGCCTCCCTTAATTGCTGTAAAATTCGTATTGCAATGCAGGGGGGGAAAAATCCCATGACAAATAGTATCAAATCTTTAGAAGCATTTCTAGGCATCACTTTAATAGTTAATGAAACAAGCTGCTGAACTTCACTGGGCGTGTGATTATCTTGCTAAGTCGCTTTTGTATTGCTACCCTGAAATTGTATGTAACAGAACTGAAACACGGAGGAAAAAAAGCCCTGGCATAACCCCTGGATGTTCAAGAACACAACTCCTATCCACCATGGAAAATATGCATCATGTTGTAAATTTTACTTCTGCTTTTTTGCACTTGTCATGGTAATGGCTCGATTAATCTTTGAGAGTTTCATCAAAGAATACCTATGTGACGCTTTACTCCATTGTATGTTTCACACAATGACTAAATAAGTTAATGGCACAGTGAAAAGATAGATTTAATTTTTTTTTATTAACCTTCATTTTCTTCTTCAAGGAGTTGCCCGAGGGACAAACAGGCTTGTTTTTTCCAGTGATTTGATGCTGAAAGGGTGGCAGAGCTGGTGTGTTTGGTAATATACTTTCTGTAGTGTTCTTCTGGACAGAAATAGTAAGTTAAGCGACGGATTTGACTGAGATACTCCAATCCCTATTCCCACAGTGCAACCTCTGATAAATAGCTTTCTCCTTTTCTTGTTCACTTAGTCTCTTTCTATTTTCGTGTCATAGGAGAGTGCTTTCAGTATTAAGCAGGCCTAAATATAATGCAAATGGAACTCAACTGTCAGGTGCGGTTTTTCAGTGAAACTCAAGTCTCCTGAGCTGCTCTAATGCTAACTACAGTGGAGTATGAGACCGTCACAGGTACTCGCTTCTCCATGTTAAATGAATACTTTATCTCAGTGTTAAGGCAGTGGAGCTGTCTCTGTGCTTGACAGTGTGAGCCTATGTGGCATCGTGACGCCGAACATGCCGCCAGCATGTGATGGGAGCTGCAGTGGCACGTCAGCTCTGTTCAGGTGCACCAGGAGTCAGCTGGGATCTGGAGATAGTAGCATCATCCAAGGTTCTCTCTGTGTCGTCCTAAACCCCCATTATCCTGGACGGTAGCAAACTGGTCATATTTGGAACCAGGGGTCCCACTGCCAGGAAAGCTTTGAAGATGAAAAGGGGGCTGAGGAGAGATCTTATCGCTCTCTACAACTACCTGAAAGGAGGCTGTAGCTAAGAGGGGGTCAGTCTCTTTTCCCAAGTAACAGGCAATAGGACAAGAGGAAATGGCCTCCAGTTGCACCAGGGGAGGTTTACATTGGGTATTAGGAAAAAATTCTTCACTGAAAGGGTTGTCAAGCATTGGAACAGGCTGCCCAGGGAAGTGGTGGAGTGACCATCCCTGGAGGTATTTAAAAGATGGGTAGGTGTGGCGCTTAGGGACATGGTTTAGTGGTAACTTGGCAGTGCTAGATAAACAGTTGGAGTCGGTGATCTTAAAGGTCTCTCCCAACGTAAACGATTCTATGAGGAGGAGCAGTTTTCTCTGTGGGACCTCTCCCTCCCAAACTGGAGGATGTCACCACTTCCAGGAGTGAATGCAAACCCTCTCTGCCATTCAGGTCACCCCAAGTCCTTTCCGTATGTCTTGACAGATATTTGGGAAGGCTCCCTTCCGTTCTTGGCCCTCTCTGGCACCCCTGAGATCAGGTTCGTTGAGGCTGGTGCCACCAGAGGGGGCTTGGTGGGTCCTGGTGCGGTGGTCCTGGTGTGTGTGGGGGACATCCCTGGCCTGTCCCGTCCCTCGTGGTGGCAGGAACAGCCCGGCTGTGTGTCTTCCCTTGGAAGTCCTGAAATCGGTGGCCGTAGGCACCCCCTTCTGCTCCAGCTCAGGCTGAGCAGCAGAGCCCAGTGTGCTCGCAGGAGGTAGGAGACGCTTTTGGGCAGGCAGAAGTGGGAAATCAGGATTAGCCCAAACACTTGCTTCTCCTTTCACACAAGCTATATATATATACATGTTCAAAAATATGAAAGTCTACGTGAATTTCTTTCTTTTTTTTTTTTTTCCCCCCGTGAAAGATGGGGCCTACCCGTGGTGACGCGTGCCAGATGTAACACAGGCAGGTGCTGTGCAAACTTCCCACTGCGGCTCCGTCAATGCCCCTCAGTCCGGGCCAGTTGTGATCTCGGGGCTCTCGTGATGGACGGAGTGGTGTTTTTATGAAGTGCGTAAATGCCGGCTGCCGCTCGCCTCCCCCTCGCCGTACGCCGGGTGGTGGGAGAGCAGAACACTGAGCCATTCTGCCCCGAAAGTCTGCACTAACACGGATCAATTAGCACCTGCTTTTGGGACCTGGCCTCTCCTCCTGCCCAGACGTACCTACGCAAGCACTTCTGGGCCGCTCACACCTGCTAATGCAAGCCCTGCCTGCCACACACAGGCAGTGGGTGAAGCTGGGTCAAAAGTTAATTGTAAATCAGGCCCTTATTTTGCTTAGTTTCATCCCGCTCTCGCTGAATAACAGTTTTGGCATTGGCACGAAAGCTGGGCTGATGGCCGCCAATATGCAGAGAGAACGTGGCATTCATAAGGGCCGAGCTCCTGGCCAGGAAAGGCTGCGAGGGAAACGCTGCCTCCTCTGCCAGGATGCACTGAGCTCAAAACGAAACCTGAAGTCCAGAGCTGCTCTGCAACTATTTGCTTTTTTTTTTTTTTTTGGAAAGATGTGACAGGTGTCCTTTTTTAGAGAGCTGCCACCAGTACTGGCTGGAAAACATCCAGATGTTTTCAGGGTGAAGATTTTTCCAGGAGTTAGCTCTCATCTTCTTCGTGACAGCAAGTCCCCAGGTGCAGCTGTGCCTGGAGCACTGATTCCTGATGACAGCATTGAGAAAGACTGTGTCTGCAGGGCTTTCTCAGCCTGTGGTAGTCCGCTGAAAAGCCTGGCTTTCCTGGCATCCCTTTGCTGAGGTGGAGTCCAAGCTGGTTTAGCTCTTGCAGGATCAGATCCAGAGGCTTCTATGCCATTAACTTCAAAGCACTGCCGCATATGTTTCAGTTAGTTCATCCAAAAGAAACGCAGTTTGTGTGCTCTGAGACTACTCCATAATGTGAACCGAAGTGCAGTTAAGTGGGCACCACCAAAAAGATTTGCTTTAGAAATGTACATTCCTGACCTGAACTAAACCATCCTTCAGAATATCTCTAAGGCATTAGGAAGATTAACTTTCTATATTTAGGCCATGATGAGTACCCCATCTGTGTCTCAGTTTGGCCTATTTGTGCTTTGAATATCTTGAGCTTTCCATTATGGCCTAAAAATTCTTAAAAGTGTCTGACATGTGCCCGTTATCCAACCTTCGGTGGCAGGGCCAGCACTCTGTCTTCCTTTGGTGGGATGACTTTATTGCTCTATCCATCTTTCTTTTTTTTTTACTCTGCTCCATGTCTTTTCCTCCCCTTCCATATTTTCCTTATTTCTCCCTTTCCGTTCCCTTGATCACTTTTTTCTTGTCCTTCCTGATCTTCGATCTATTTTTTTTGTTCAGGACTGACGTTTCCAGTTACATAAAGGATTTGTACATGCCTGATATAAGTAGCCTTAATATTAACTTCCTACTATTCATCATAGCTGCTTTTTGGAGGTGTTCTTAATTTTTTTAACCTATGCTTAAATAATTTAATTTTTGGACAGACCTGTCATTTTATTTTACTTCTTTTTTTAAATGTGCTTGAACTGATAATAAATGCAAAATACCATACTGGCAGTAATATACCTGAAACTGTGAGTTTGTATTTGCAAGTCTAGTTCAAGAGAATGTTTGAAAATATTGAATGAAGACGCTTAGCTATGTCTGGTCAGGAAATATTTTTTTTTCCTCTTTCAGGAGAGCGCTAAAAACAATAAGGCTTTTTAATCATCTAAGTACTACTTTGGTTATGTTGGAAAAAAATAATCAAGACCTCTTCAAAACAAAATGTTAGCATTTATAGGTGTTGTTTTCACAGAGAACTTCCTCAATAATTTTGTCAAAATGGATACTATTCATGGAGTTTTCCATTTCAGTAAAAAGCTCCTTTCCATTAAAACCTGTGATGGAAATTCATGAGCAGCTTCAGTCAAAAAGTTCAGCCTTTTTTAACACAGCTGCCAATGTGCTTCTTGGTCTTTGTGATTTTACAATTTGGTCATTAGATGGTGCTCAAGAGATTAAATTCACTCTTTAGACTGTATTTCCAGGTTTTATTTTAAGAAGCTGTACACTAGGTACAGTTTCTGTTTCTGTATTCACAAAATGTATGTAATGTGTAGCTCTGTACTAAGTAGTGGGAGATTTGCTATTCATTTTTATGGGTGCAAGGTCTTTACCAACTAGCTTGTATGATGGAGAACAGATATCAAGAATTACTATATCGTTAGACCCAAACTGAAAATGTAGTCACTGTTCCGGCAATATTAATTCATCTGTAAACTTTCGGTGTTAACATTAGTGGGCTTTTGACAAAGATTTGGCAAGTGCTTTCGTAATGAAGTAAGTAAAGTTGTGAGATACATCTGAAGTTTGCTTCTATTGGTTGAAAGCATGAAAGAATTTAATGATAAGAGTTTTCACTGTGAACCAATCCCTTCCATGACGATTTTTATTGGAAGTAAGAGCGGAAAAGGGGGTTATTTTTGAAAAGTTATCATATTTGTAATTAACACACAAAAGTGAATAAACCATGAAGATGGGTCCCTTTGCCTCATGTGACTAAGTACTGATGTGTGGGTTTCTTTGCTATAAATATGTGAGTGAATGGTTGTTTTCGCAGCGTTTGTTCTCAGTGCATCTCATAGCCATGTTGGAGCCTGTTGCGTGCGGACTTTTGATCTTGATATGGCTCTGCCTTGAACTGGAGATTCCCAAGGTGGGAGTGCACCATCTGCCACACAGACTCTGAAGGACAAGGTAACATAGATGGAAAGTGTCAGAGTGGCACTACAAGGAACTAGGTGACCTCAGAATGTGTTAAGCTGCAGATGCCAAGCAGGGAAATATATCCTGTGTATTTTGTCTTCACATCTTGATTAAGCCATTCTTGCAGAAAAGGGCATTTTTTTTCCCCCGGTAAATTGTGTCATTGTTGCTGCTCTGAACCGTGTCCATGAGAAGGAAAATCAAATTCGCCGTTCTTTATTTCCCTTTATCTGTACCTGTGAAGCCCAAGCTGCAGGCCGTTCATTTGAGCAGTGCAATGCTGGAAGACAGCCCTATACGCATGTGTTTGCCATGCAGTTTGGTTGGTTTTGCTGAAAGCGTCAGTGCTTTCACTGCTGAATCAGGAGAGATTTGGCAGATAGTGTTTCGCTAGGAATCTCACGCGGCAAATATTTTAGCATTTGCCCATTACTGCTAATTTGCCAGGCTTTTTTTTATTATTATTAATATTTTTTATTTTCACTTGTTTCATGTTATAGACCTAAAATAAAGTTGGTATCAAAGTATCAGTGACATAGTTGTCTTTGCAGTTGTCATGAAGAGGTGTTGAGGGGATATTGCCCATAGTCTTTGCTTAGCATCAAAATCCGTGAAAGAACATACAGTTATCTGATAAAGACCTTCCATGGCACTAAACAAAGACTAGAAGGTAATTAGCAGCTGGTATGAGGATGTTTTTCTCTATTGACCACCTTAATTTGCTGTCAGAAAAGATTAACAAGTCTTGAATTTGTTTTCATGCTGAAGTGTTGAATACAAAGCTATCCAGATAAAACCTCAAAAATACTGTTAAGATTGAGTAGTAGGAATGTGTTACTGATTCTGTGGAGGATAAATCTAAAATCTCAGTGAGCAAATATTCCATACTGAAGTTTATCATGAAACCATGTCTGAAGCTTCCCTGTTAGTGCCATCAATAAGTTGGCTGTTCTCTGTAGTGTTACCTGTAAATTTAATGTTGGAGAGATCAAAAACTACATAGCTTGCATTTTTATTATGCTGCTTATCACCACTCTATCCAAGCAACTTCTAGGTAAAATTCAATGAGAGAAAGACGTGGCATGTTTCTTTAAATGGTAGCTAGAACTGAGTTCACGTTTGGGGTTGGGGAATAGAGATCTAACAGACATTTTTCAATGTTCTTGTCATGTCTAATCACATTGTATACATTGGTTATGATGAAAAGGTTTTCCAAAAGAAGGCGGCTTTGAAACACTTCCTAAAGATGTTTAGATTCTCAACTAACCTTATTTCCTTCTGGAGACTGATTACGGGCATGAATTTCATTATCTGCAATATTCTAGAGGAACCTAACTGGCTTAGTTTATAACTTGGTGTTCAGCTTCTAGTGTCACTGGGGCTTAGTCCATTAGCGGCCTTGAAACTTAGGAGAAAAGCCTAAAGAAAATGTGTTCATGGTTCCTGTTTGTGATTAAGTCTCAGCAAAGGCAAGCAGGTGTACTGCATATTAGCTAGAACCTGCAGCTCCTCTTCATGTTCAACATCAACTAGTGTGAATAACCATAATCCAGACTCTCAATGATAAATGTAATAGTTGGATTGACTTGCCCTCACTTGGAAATGAAGATAAGCATTTCTCAGCAGTCTAAAGACGAAGTACCTTTTCATCCACATCAGCACTCATTTCCAGCTACTAGTGGCTTGTCATCTAGAAGTGTATGTAGATATTTTGACATTTGAAAAGTAATAGCTGCATAAACTGAGAATAAAATATATAATTGAGTGCAGATGACATGTTTTTCACCTAAGTCCACATCTCTCATTCCCTTTCTGATTAGTATCATTGGGTATTAAAGACCAAAAGTGCAATGAGGATCTCTATGGGAACTCTACAGATGAAGATACTTGTAGGGTAGGATGTGTAACTCTACTCTCAGCTCTGTTGGGGGAAGGAAAGAAAACACTGTTCACTATGGGGCCTGCCCTGGTCCATCAGTCACTCCCGCTGCATCACATGAGCATATTCGCAAAACCTTATGGTTCACTATCAAATGACATAGACAGGACAGGATTTCTGGACTCATGTTCTTAGTGTTCAACCACGACTTGTATTCATCCTTTCCAAGTTTAGCCCCTTATCTGAAGTGTCTACTTCCCCAAGGTTGCCTGTGTAATTCAAAGCAACAGTTACTTCCAGGTGGCAGTTCGAAGGACAAATATGTCTTCGGGCAAATTAACCCCAAACAAATCTGTGCCTGTTTCGATACATGATGCAAGACGGTTGCTGTTGAATATCATTACTTAGTGCCAAAACCTTCTACGTCTACAGCCCATTATACCAAGAATAAGTTATTAAACAAAAGGAAAGGACTGTGTTTGTATAGATCTGAGTGAAAAATCACAGTGCCAATACATACAAGAATAAGAAATTGCTCAAAAGTACTAAAAAGAAGGTGGCTGTGTTCTGTTTGCTGCCTTCACAAGCAAATTAAAGCAAAAAGGTCAGGGTAATGGAGAATTCAATGGGAGTTTTACCATAGTTGTTATTGTTGAGAGGCTGAGATATATTCGTGTTGCCAGGTATGGATTTACCAGAAGGCGTTAGGAAACATTAAAGCTGTTGCCTTTTTCTTTTCTTTTTTCTCCTCTCCTACACTTCCATCATTAAATTGGCACTGTTTTTTGGGGGGCATAAAGCCCAGGACCCTGTCACTGTTGCAGCTATGCTTGTGCAACAGCACAGCTGCGTGTGACCCTACGTTTCAAAGTAATTTACACAAGTAATTAGAATATCATATTGACATAAACTTTTTTCCTTTTTTTTTTTTTTTTTGGATGGTGAGGAAGGAACGGAATAACTTGAGAAAGTCAAATTACATAAATCACTAGGAACCAGCAAATCTCATTTGAGGACTTTGGAGGAAATGTAATGCCAACGAAAAGAAATAGTGGTGAGAACTTGCAGTAAATGATCAAAGTAGAAGGTTTTTCTGTAGTCTAGAAAGATAACAAGTTGAGCAAATATAAAATAATGCTAAGGGGAATTTTGGATGTTACAGGCTGAATGCCTTACTGCTGTATACGCAGTATATAGATGATACTGTAAATAAGGTCAAGGTAATGCCAAGACAAATCCTGCCTTGAAAGCTTCTACATTTTTCACGTCATAAGAGAACAGTATTAGGTTCTACTTCCAAAAAATATTCCCACTCTTATTTGCTGACAGACACTGCATAAACTCTCTTGTGGTTCATATTCCACCATTCCTGCAAAAGTACTCATGGGCAGGAATGACCTTTCCTAGATGGAAACCTTACTGACATGGGTGGCTAGCACACAACAGCAAAGAACCTCACAGTCAACCATCATTTTGAAAGACAGTACTGTCAATTTCACATCTATCTACAGTGTTTTCATGTGAAAACACTTCCAGACCTGGATTGTCTTTATTAAATGATAACTCAGAAGGAGTAAATGACTTACATTATTTTGCAGCAGGCTATAACCAATTGTGTGTTCAGAGTAACCCAACCCAAGTGAACTACTCTTAAAAATGCAAGCCAAGCTGATCTAAATGCAGGGTTTTGGAACAGATGAAAGGAGGACAAGAAAATAAGATCCATTCAAAGGAAACAAGACAATCAAAACATATCCTGCCAATTAAAACACCCTGCCCTGATCCAAAACAAATTAAAGAAAATAAAAGACAGCACCCAAATAAGCATTGTATGTTAAAGCTTGTTTAGCTCATGATAAAGATGCATTGATTCTTAACTCCTGGTCTATATCCAGTCAGAACAAGCGCGGCAGTGCAGATTTCTGAATTAATTTTTAAAGAATGAAAAATCCTTAATTTGAACTGGCACTTAAGATTGGCCAGAAAAATGCTTTTTTGTGGCATGTTGGAAAGTAGAACAAGAAAACAATAGTTGAAAGGAAGTGTGGGAAAAGAGCAAAAGTATCACTTTCAGCTTTACTGTTTAATGGCAGTTGGCAGTGAAGTCAGCATGGATGATATAACACCAAGTTGGGTTTTTCAGACGTGGAAGTTGGAGGCTGTTCTGTCCCCACTCAGGCGCCTTTTGGGTTCTTGCTTCTTAGGTGGTTCCAGTTGTACTTTATTGTCCCTTACAAGCTTACTGTTACCCATTTCAGTTCACTGCTTCAGAGACCTCTTTTTTTTTTTTTTTTTTTGACAGTCTGCCATTTATGATAATGAAATATTTCATTTTCCTCCCTCAAAATTTATAAATTCAGTTTTGCCGACAAAATGTGTAGCTCCTTTTAAAAAATAAAATACCACAGATACTTTTGCTCCTGCTTTGATACTTCTCACTTGCCATTTTTATAAATGCTTCCAAAAAGACTATTGATCCAATGTAGGTCTTAATTTTTTTTTTACAGGAGCAAAACAAAAGTCCTACTGTTTGTGTGTGAAACATTTCTACATTCCATGCAAGGTGCCTCAGATCGTATTTTTGAATTCTTTCACTTATGAAAGAGAGTAACATTTTTTTCCTCTTCAGACTCAAGTCTGACCTTGCTTTTCAACCAACAAAGTACGTACAGTTGACTTTGCTTCTGTTGACTCTCCATTTCACACGCTGTGCTGTATTGATTTTTTTTTTGAATGACAGTGGAATGTGTATATTGATCTGGTGTATCTGGCAAGATGTAAATGGTGCGCTAGGAAGTAGACCTGCTAAAA
This sequence comes from Larus michahellis, assembly GCF_964199755.1. Classification (NCBI taxonomy): domain Eukaryota; kingdom Metazoa; phylum Chordata; class Aves; order Charadriiformes; family Laridae; genus Larus; species Larus michahellis. Next base: position 61,035,343 of record NC_133900.1, on the reverse strand, counting down.
TTGTCAGGATTTCTCAGAGTTAGTGGCTGCAGAGGAGTCTAGAGATCTGTAATGAAATCTTGCTTGGGTAGAAATAGGGGGAACAATTGAACTTAATCTTGACATTTCTGGTTTCTTTTCAGCATTAGAAAGCAGCTCTTTTAAAGTGACAACTTCTGAACTGCCTCATTTTCCGGTCCCCCACAATAACTGCCCTTGAGATATGGAAATGCATGTTTTTCCCACCTTGTTTGTTTAAAGAAAGGAACAATGTTAGTGTTACCTGTGTTGGGGGTGGGCTTGCTTTGTTTCATCTAGCCAGCAGGATCCCACACCTCAGCTTGCTTCTCCCAGGCAACTGGTGGCTCCTGGGGGCATCCCCCTTTTTTCAGTCTTGCTCCAGTTGTTTGGTTCTGCTCAAAATTTTTACTGTTCTCGTAACTGGAAGACAGCTTTTAGGTTGCCTGGAGATGTTGGCATGGTTTTTAAAACTGATAGTTCAGAGTTTTAACAAGAGAACGCCAGAAGAATATTTTGAGAAGGAGCAAATCAACAATTTCTTTTCTTTCCTGTCTGTTTTTCCATACAGACTCCTGCCAAGCTGGCCCCATAGCGACTTCATCATCATAGCAGTTCATAAATTATCATATTGTCATTCCAAATCCATCAGAGCAGGATACCTTAGAATTATTTCCTTTGACATTATAGATTTTTGTATCAGTAAAAGCTTGTTAACGCTCAGAGTGATTATACATGTCAAACAGGCTATCTACAGATGAAGAAGGACTACTATAATCAAAATGACTGAAAAATTAAATGTGTCAAAATAGGTGAGGATAATCTCAGATGATCATTCTACTTGATAAAAAGGCATTTGATGCAAATATTTAGAAAACATTCCTGTTTCCCCTTGGATTAAGATTAGCATTTGCAATCATGTGGCATTGCCTGTTGAGGTAGGTTTTTTTTTTTCTTCTTGTAGCATTTTGAACTTTAGATTATCATAAGCTAATGAACGCAAAAAATATTAGAGCTATAAATTATGAATTTAGTGCTCCATTTTACAAATAGATAGGAACCTTCATGACCCAAATTTCCCTTAAGCACATGACAAAAAATTAATACATTGTATTAGATAAGTGTCTATTACCCATTTGGCTAATGCTGTCAGGGGTGAATTAAGAGAACTTCCATTGGCTTTTTAGGGAAATAACATCCTTGGAATATTTTCTTTACATATAAGAAATAAAGTAAGTTTTGTAACTGACGATCTTTTCAAAGACAAACTATGCACATTCCAGACAGAAAAGTCTAGTAAATGTCTCTGAGAATAATGAGATTTACTTTAAAACCAAACAAATTGTAAAATGGCAAAACACCTCGAAAATTATTAACATCCTTAAAGTAATAATTTCTTTTTGGCTTACAAAGCCTTTTTTTTTTTTTAATTCTATTTTGAATACTCCTCATTTTGGGGAAAGCTGGCAAATGGTTCCTTTTTCTCCTTTGACTATGTGGTGGGTTGCAAGACTACAGTATGTGGAGAACATTGCCATTGAGCAATGTATAGAAGGCAATTGATTTCTGCCTGCACCTAAAAGAAAGGGAAATAAAGAATAATGGGGAGTTAGGGATTACAGTGTGGCTTTGGCCTTATTATTTTACAGGGTGATGTACAGAACAAAAAAATTCTGTGCAGTTTGTTTGTGTGTCTGTGTGGTCCAGCTCCCGGCTGTGGTCTGAGTCAACTGGTTTCATGCTAGAATGAGCTGCCTGTCTTATGCTCGTGGAAGAGGAAAAAAGCCCAACCCAGGAATATGGCACAACACTGTGTTGTGACATCTCTCAGGTCACACCAGCTGTGTTTTAAGGCAAGTGAAGTAGCATAAATTTCGTACAATGAAGGAATATTTTGACTTGTGGAAGGAAAAAAGATGTTGTAATTGAAATAAGCTGGAAAGGCCTGTTTGAGTGAATGTTTCAGAGTATCTGTTTTTTTCCTGAAACTATTGACATTGAAAAAATTTCCACAGACTCTACCCACTAGGTTCTGATATACTGTACTCCACATTCAGCTTTTTTTGCAGGAATTGCTTCAAATCCATATGATGTGTTTAGGTCAAAGGTATCTACCAGGACAAAACTTTGCCATCATTAACAGCAGTGCAACTTCCACTGAAGCCACTGTGGCGTAGAAGCAATTATTTTGCACAGATGAAATATGACTTGCCAATTTCTGAGGTTCTACCCTCCGTCCTGATTGCTCCCCAGCCAAGGCTTATAAGCTTGATTTGACATGTGAGAGACACTTAGCAGCATGGGTTCCTGTCTCCAAGAACCCAAGTGCACTTGCAATTTGTTGTCAGGAATAGCTCTTGTCACCTCTCGCAAAGAGGTGCGAACCACTTTCATCCTCTCTGAAAAAATAAAAATAATAGAGCTTGTGGGAAACTGTGCTTGCTTCCCATAATTTTTTCTATGTTTTTGTTCCTTTAAAATAATTCCTTTAAAATAATCTAGGAATGTAGTAATGCTCCGTATGACTTGCAGTGATGGTCATGAAGGCTTGATTCAAGAAGCTGCCTTTGAGTCTATTAATTTTTATCTGCCATTTACTTAGATGAAAGATGAATTAATCACTGACCATTAACAGTCCCTATTGCTCCGATTTACTAGTTGAATTTCAGAATATGCCTAGTTTACCAGCAATCAGAAACTGTGAAGTCACCAGTCAGTCTGGCTTTTCCCTCTATCTTTCTCTCTAGACTTCTCCTCCATATTAAAGAAAAAAATCTTACTAAAAAGCTAGCAGTGCATATAGCTTCTGTAATAACTCTAGGGAATGCTGGGTACCAAGGACTGCCATTTCTGTAGCTTGTCTCCAATATTCTGTTTCATATCTGTTTTACAGCCACAGAGTCGGAAATCCAGAGGCTGTGGCTGAAAAAAGGTGATGAAAGCTTGGGCTTAAGATAAAAGCCAAAAATTAAACAAAAGGAATGGCTCCTTACCACAAGTAGCTTTTCAGCTTAGAAATGAGGCGGTGCTGACCAGGGATACTGCTTACCCAGCTCCTCATGTTGCTCAGGAATTAGGTGGTTTGTACTGCATGAGCCATCTATGTCTGGTCTCCCTAGGATTTCTTACAGTACTCACTGTAGTAATATTTGGGAACTAGCAGAGATTGGTGGTTCATTTCTGTGGCTAGGTAAAATCTGGATCAAGGCTTTTCTGTGCTGTAAGCAAACATGAATTTGGTTATGGACAAGATAAGGAAAAAGTTCCATGAAAGGAAAACACAGTGTTGCAGCAGAGTGAGATCTCAGTAGAAGATGGTAGGGGGGATGGGAAGAGTTGATAGGAACATGGTCTGGGAAGAATTAGCAGAGGTGGAGTTGCAGGATAGCCCTGGGTCTTGGAGGTGGGGAGTTGTGACTTTTGTTGGGATTATTTCCTTTTTTTCCTTCCTTCTTGCCCACTGGTGAGTCCAACCATCCCTTCTTCACCTTGTGATGGTAGGACAAGAGGGCACTGATGTACACCTACAACCCATCAAGGTGCCACTGTGCATCTCCAGCTTACGGGTCCTGTGCCACTGCCTTTCTCACCATTCTCTTCAAGCAGGTGTGGCCTCTTTTGAGTCAATGGCTGTGGATAAGGGCTGCACTTTTTCTTCCTCTGTCTTCCCCTGTTCCCTCCCCAGCTGGCTTGTATTCCCAGTGGTGGCAGAGGCAGACAGAGCAGGTCCGTCTCAGAAGCAAACCACAGCATTAAAACTGCTCTGCCTCTGCCCAGACCTGGTCTTACAGAAATGGCACAAACATGGCTGCACTGAAATATAGTTCAGACTTAATTTGATATTTGCCCAGTTCTAGTTGCTATTGGCTAAAATGCTACAGTAATGCAATACAGTAATTTTCATATATATATATACATATGTTGATTCAGTCCCTTGCTTTAAAATATTGCTTTGGTTTGTTTTTTTAAGTAATGAAATCTACATTGCTGATAAATGGTTTTCTTTTTCCCTTTTGAGGAGCAAATCAGATGCGTCCACTAATTCCCCCACCACGTTCCCAAGAATCCAACCTTTCTGTTTCTTCATGGTTGCTTATTAGTGCCTTGTTTCCATATGTGCCCGGTACTTTAAAAAACAGCTTCTATCAACAAGCTCCATGGCCTGAACAGTCCACAGCCTAATCCCTTGCAGTTTTGGGGTGGATTATCCAGGCTGTGGATCACCGTTCCTGAGGTTTCCTGCAGCAACATGGTGCCCTGAGGAACTTGACAGGGTACGTGTCACATGCCAGACTCCTGTTGCTCTTTAAAGGAGCTGTCTGCAAAAGTCTGTTTGCTACATTTTCGAAGCTAAAGGCACACAGACAGATTTGTATGTAGCTTTTATTATCAAGGGATATATTTTTAAGTTCTCTCTCATAACCTGCTAATATCCAGTTGAGAGCTGACTGAATAAAAAAAAAAAATAATAATTGCCCATTAAATATGATAAGGGAGGAAAGCAGTTGACTAGGAAGAAAATCAATTTTGGGAGGGTTTGCAAAAGCAAAAGAGTCAGGACTGTAAATCAGAAGTGCTACTCAACCCACAGTAAGTCCCAAAGGGGCTGGAAGGAAGAAAGAGGTTAAAATGGGTGCCCTGAAAAAGGAGAGATGAAGGGAGCACAGAAAATACAGAAGAGCATAGTAATTAAGAATAGAAAGTGCACCCACATATAGGCACCCTGAAGGCAAAAATAAAAAGCTAGATTGTTCTGGGGAATGGAAAGTGGTGGAGAAATCTGAGATCAGCCAAATAACCTCGATGTGAAATCTTGTCAGTCTCATAATGCTGTCATTCCTTGCCTGTCGTGAGAAGCTGTCTGTGGTAATCTAAGGAAGAATACCTGCAAGGAAACCGTGCATCTGGTGTGTAAAAACCTGCTCTTCTCAGGAAGCTTCTTTCCTGCATTTGTTAAATAATATATAGCTGTGAGCAGTGGGAGGAGCTGTGGAATTCCACTGAGGGTAGCTGGGAAGATTTTTATGCTTCTAAAATCCTAAACCTTCTGAGCCTTGTAAACCCTCTAAAAGGTTTAAATTACTTTTTTTTTCCCCAAAATCATCCACAGCAAGCTATGTATCCATCACTGTCTCATGCTCTAATTACAACTACCATGTAGCAACTGCTCTGGGAACCGCCAGATACAGCTGGATTTACTAGCTTTGTTTTTAAATTCAGAGATGACTGAACTCAAGGAAAATCCTTTTTGTTTACCATGATGCAATTCTTTCATAAGCTAATCATAGTACCGGGACATACTTTCATGATGTAGTGACTTTTAACTATTTGGGACTGACGAGCTATGCCTCAAATAGAAAGAAAACATTGCATAGTGCTAAAATGTGATTTTATGATTTATATATATAGAGATGACCTGTAAGCATAGTCACTACAGATAGCAGGACACTAGTTTTCAAAGCCAGTGGCCTTTACACACTATTTCAAATACGCTCAGAGTTAAGTCAATGCTACATTTAGGAACCTTTTGAAAATTCTGCTCTGTGTTTTCCTATGGGTGAAATAATAAATGCATAGCTATTGAGATGTCTGTGGCAGATTTTGGTTTTATATTTTGCTAGTGATTTTTTTTTTCAGACCGTGTTGCTTTGTGTAGAAGGATGAGAGTGCAGAAAGATTAGACAGTGCATGATCATGTTATTGTCTGAAACAATCAGTATATCTGTTTTCTGTAGTCATTGCTTCTTTTGAGCTTGTCAGCGCTTATTATGCCTCAGGAAGCATCATCTCGCTAAAGAGTACCCTTTTGTGTCAGTGAATATAAAGCAGCAGAAAATATTTGAGAGAATATGCCTTTCAAGTCCGGTATACTTTAGAATTAGTGGGACAGGTTAGATTTGGATCTTTATCCATAACCATACTTTCTGTTAACAGTCTTTTATCTTTTTTTTTGATTTATTTTAAAAATATGCCTGAGAATGCAGATTTGTTTAAGATTTAACTGGAGAGATGAGAAAACTAATTTTACTCTGAGATAATACATTAGATAAAAGTTATGAACATTTGAAATTAGAAGGTTCTGTTTGGAGCTTTCTTTATACTAAATTAAATTAGCATCCAATATCCTTGACAGTACAATTACGGTAAGGTTTAATCCAAGCATAGCTGAGTCTAAAATTTATCAGGGAAAACCTATTTTCTTGCAGTAATTCATATATTCAGTCAAATATTTTTAAGAGTAACAACTATGAGACTAACACAGGTTTCATCCCCTGATACTTGGTAGTTTCCCATAGCAGAAATTCCATGTTTGTGTGTGAAGTTCTGTGTGTGTACAAAGGTAGCAATTACGGGGACGGAGGCTTGTCTGGAGGATGGAAAGGCACTTAGGTTGACAGGCATACAAATGTATTCACACTTCACAAATACTTTAGAGTAAGACTCCGAAGAACTTATCCATTTGTCCATTACCCTGAAAGATGCTAACTGAGATTTTCACCCGACTAAAAATAAAATTTGTCCTCAAAGGACTGTGTTGATGTGGGAAAAGCAGCTCTGCAGAAAGATGATACTCTGGAGATTATGACCCGTGAGAGATTGTTATGCCTTGATTTGTTTAAAAATGTTTTTAAAGAAAATAAAAAGTCCTACAGAATACTGTGAGCATTAAAAATATAAATGCCCTTACAGTTAATTACTTTGCTGGCTATTCCATAGTTTTACACTAAGATGAAACAGCAACATAAAAATATTTTAATGCATTTAATTTATCATTGAAATATGATTACAGGTTTGTTGTTTTTTTTTTTTTTTAGAAAACAACAACAGAAGTATAAAGCTATATTTAAAACAGGCTTTGCTTGTCACCCAGAAATTTTCCCTGTTTCTCATAATTTTACTTGAAGACCTCTTAAATAATGAACCGTTTCTAGCAATTAATGATTCCCTCAGGTAAGTGAAAATGTAAATCATAGCTTGCTCAAACTTCTGTGTTCTATAATTTGTCTCAGAGCGAAAGAATATTTCTTCTCTGTAAATATTTCAAAAGATTTAATGTTACAATAAAATCTACACTGCAGTGTTATTGGCCTTAGAGATCTCATTTTAATCCTCTTGGTATTCCTTGCATTTACTTAAATTACTGTTTTACAGCTTCATTCTTATACCTGATGAATTCCAAGACATCTATTGCTAATCCATTTGGAAAATGTAAATCCACAGAGTATTCTCTTTAATCATGTTAAATTACTTGTATGTGAAAGAAGTTAATGGTAATTTAATATAAATTAAAAAAAAAACAGAATAGTTTTTATCTTTGTATTCATTTTCTGTCCATGAAGAATAAGATACTGTAAGATCAGATGCAAATGGATGTTTTTACCTTAACTAAAATATTGAAATTTCTTTATCTGCATTTGTGATTTAAAAACTAAATTTGTTTTCTAGTGGATGAGCTGATGGCTAGGGATGTTCTCAAACATATATTATAAGCGGGAATATATACAGAAAATTTAATTGATGTATAAGAAAAATAATTTGCATAAAAGACCTGATTCAACAAATTACATGAATCTAGTCAGACAGCACAGACTGGATACACCAAAAATAACCAATTCATTAAATTTCAGGTAATAAATATTCTGAATAAACTTTTCATGAACAGCCCATAAACCAATAAATATTTATGGGAATTACTTAACCAGTGGAGAATAACAAGTAACTCAGAAAAAAAAAATTATACATTGTGGGTGAGTAACATTCAAAGGGAAAGGAGTCCATGTCACTGCATAAATTATTCATTGTGAATTATTCTCTTGACTGTAAAGGCTAAGAAAGAAAAAATATCAGACTTATTTTGCATACTTTGTTCACTACTTTTCCAAGTGCTTTACAGTCATTAAACTAGTGTTATAACCATTTCATAGGTGGATAAAGCTGAAGCGCTAGGAATTTGTGATTTAACTAAAACCACAAATTAAGTCGAATGCCAGGATTAGGAATAGGAACATGATTCCTGATTTAAATTTTTAATCTCTGCTCAGTAAATATTTCTTCCAGATTGATCGTCCACGGAAGGAAACAGGAAGACAGGGAGGCAAACTTTTGGCTCAAGCACCAGGAATAAGAATGCGGTCACCTCATACCTCGTTCCTGGCCTTGCCACCTATTTAGAAGAATTTGTTTCAGAGTGATAAAGCCTGTCTTCAGGTTATCTTTCTTCTCATGAATGACATTCACCACCCATGTTGGTGGGTTTAGGATGCTGAGAATATCCTAAACCCCTGGGTGATGGGATATGGTGGAGACCATTGCAGTCTTTCTGTTTAGGTTCTTCTCCTTCTTCCACCCCACAGCGCTCTCCTCAGCATTCTCCTGAGGAAGTGGGAGGAGGTGCTGCTGATGGTAGCATCCCCCTGCCTACAGCGGGTGCGAAGGGCAGCCTCATGGTGAGCGGGGAACTACAGGTGTCAGTGACCAGCGGGGTCACCTCCTATTCTGTAGATGTACCTGCTGGCGAAGCCAGTAGAATCACTGCAGGAGGAAGGATCCATACAGCATCCATTGTCTCTAGCCTCTAGCACCCAATTAAAAGGATTGTTTTTGAGCCTGAAGGCTGAGTTGTACCAGACAGGCTGGTTTAAATACTTGAAGAGAGCGACCATTACTTTCCCTAAGGCCCTGAGGATGTAAATATCCTAGAAGTCAACTCCTACAGAGTGTGCATGATGGCTTGCTATAGAAATCCACTTCATTTCTGCTCCATCATTTTTATTCATGTGCTGCCTGCTCATCCATTCCCCAATGCAAGCCTTGCTGGTCTGAATTCACATGCCTGGTCCCCAGTAGGACTTCTTTAACTGACACACTTTTCCAACCCATGTCTGTCTGGTGCCTACTCGAGCCTAATCTGAATGGTCCCAGGCAGACAAAGAAATCTCACTTGCCTCTTTGCTCAGACACTTCACCAACCTCCAAGCCAGGATAGGTGTGTAACCTCTTAGTGCTTCCCTACTTGTGAAACACCCTTGATGCTCATATGAGAACTTTTTAGTTTAGACCCACCTGACCATGCAAGCCTTGGTCTTAGGTATGACCACAATGAGTCTTCTCCTTTGCCTGTGCAGGACTCCTACAGCTAACAAGGAATGGGTGAATCTTGATAGGTCTTGAGCAAAGGTTTAGACAACTGTGTTGGTAGCAGGATGAATTTTGAGCAGAATATGGTCACATTTATACATCTAGATATGGACTGGTGTGTGGTCAGTAGGTAGGCAGCAGCTCCTGAGGGAGCAGCTCCCAAGACTTAGCTCCGTAATACTCCCCTCATAAACTTTTCCTTCTGTGTTTCTATAGGTAATTTGGAACTTGCGGAGCGCTCTGTCTTACAACTGATGGGTTTAAAGCCCATGTGTGGTGCACTGATTGGAGCTGGTGTCCACAGACCAGGTGAGTGCTTTAAACTGCAAGGCTGTTGGTTAAATGGGGCGCAGCTCACCCCTGCTTAACTGTGCTTTCTTTGAAGCTGGGTGTGATCAATCACATTAAGATACTCAGGATATGCCTTCCAGTGCATTAAAAGCAGAGCTTTCTCAGTTGCCAAGACCTGAGCAGTCCTACACAGAAGCAAGAGTGGCTATAAAATCCTCCTTTTCACTGCAAAGTTGGTATTTAGGGGACACAAAATGAGGTAAGAGATTAAGAATCAAAAAGTCACTATCATTATTTTTCTTAAAAGGCTTCTCTCAAATTGTATATAATTTGCTTATTTGTCTGGATTATTTTTTTCTAATTGCTATGAGTGAACGTGTAGGCTTTATTTTTCTGTGGTTGTATTCAGTTTCACTTTCCAATTTGGATAAAAAACTAGTTTTCTACGAATGTCTTTTAAAAAAATTCAGGGGAAGTTTTGCCTTCTTGCCTCATAGACAGGCATTATCCACCTGAAATCTTGCAAATTTTAAAATTAATCACTTAGAAAGAAGTACAGTATGGCACTCCTACCTTTTGCTAAGCTTGTGGGATTGCATTAAATGTGTTTCCTCTCCTGTTTTGCTCTTGAAAGATCCCCATAGACATCAGGAAAAACTGGCCAACTTGGAGACGCTCCGGGTGAAAGTTTAAAGGAGTATACGTAAAGAACTGTCAAACCCCAAAAAGTAAATAGAGAAAGCAGTTCACTGTCCTTCTGCCTGCAGTCCAGAAAGAATTTTCTTCCAAGTAGCTGATTCTGTTTGATCACATATATTCCAGTCTGGATAAAATGGAGATAAGAGAACAATCCATACCTAATTAATTAAATCTGATCTTAAACTGTTCTTTTTTCTCCAGTGTACATTCTACTTTGCTTCCTATATCTTGCCTATTGCTGTGGCATCTGAGTACATTTGTTAAGCCATTTAAATAAATAAATAACAAAAAACCCACAAAGCCCCAAGGAATCATGGAGAAATTGCTTTTCATGGCGCGCTTGTTTATACAATGATGTGGAGTTTTGCTGCATAGTTGTGGGTGGTTTGGATACTAGTTATAGTGAGCTGCCTAGAAAAATCCGTGTATGCATAAACCTTGTAGACTTCTGTTGTGGTAAGTATTTAGATACTTAAATACCTCTAAGTAATATATGAAGCTTATATTTCCCTCAACGGCCCCAGGTGAGCATTATTCAGAAGGGTACTTTGCTTTTAACTCTTCATTTCCCATGTTTTACTGTGAACAGCGATGCAGATTCTCTTGTACACAAGAACTACAAAGAAAGAGCAGATGGCTGGAGAAAAAAAGGAGAACTGGGAATTGAAGAATGCAAAAGAAAAGGTGGAAAATGGAAAAACAGGGCATCTGAAGATGAATGAGAAAAGGGTGTAATAATACAAGGTATTACAGCCCTGTTCCTCAGACTGCTGTAGCTTTGACGGGGTTATTTGCATTTGCAGAGAGGTCATTGCACCGCTTATCCTGTATAGGATCTTTTATTTGATTTTGAAACCTAGAAGAAGCCCAGGGTTGTTGAGAAAAGAGGTGGTAGAGATAAAAATGGATTGAACAATATTCTTGCCCTCAACTTAAGTTTAAATAAAGATGGGATTGTAACTACAAGCTTTAAAGACTACAGGAATTTACACCACAGTAGTACCCACGTTTTTTCTGTGTTCAGAGCTCTGCCATGGCCCCCAGGCTCTGTATCTTACTCCTGAGAGTGCGCAGAAGGGTCTATTGCCAAAGACTTGGGTCTTGGTTATTAACGGCAAGTCTTTAGCACTTCACAGCACTAAATCTCTTGGGATTAATTTCCCTCTTCCTCTAGCTTCTTCATTTAAGTTAAAAAAAAAAAAAGGTATAAATTTTGATAATTTCCTTTTTTTTTTCTTTTTTTTTTTTTTCTGCAGTCAGACGAAATAAAGTGTTCCTAATGAGACATTAAAAGGCAATTTTTAAGTGGAGTCATGGGTGGCAGTCCCCGCTGGGTGGCAGCGCTCGGCCGTTCTGCCCGGGTGACAGCATCTCCCTGCGCTGGACCCTGCGGGAACGGCTTTGAACCACGCTGCTGCAACCCAACAGTCTTAGCACGTCTTGGGACATTTTTAAGGATAGGAAGGATTTTGGTAACCTTTTCCATAGCACCGTCTCTATCTTTTACCAGGTCTCTCGCTCCTCAGGACCGTAACTGGAGCCAGAGTACAATATATCCTCTAGGAAGATATCAAGTTTCATGTCAAGATTCCTCATGACGGAGAATCAATGAGATCCCTATGTAAGTGGTGCCTGTCTTTAACTACCGTTTTCCTCAAAAAAAAAAAAAAAAATTTAAAAAAATTGCACATCTCCTTGGGAGACAGGATATTAATCTATGCATTCGCCCTTCAAGAGCACCGTAGAGTATTTGGGAATTAGAAGAAATCTAGCTACCCTAAAGCACCCAGCTGTATTAACAGCACTTTTCTCACTCAGACAGTTTTTATTTAAGAGACCTCAGAATATCTTAATGGCAAGTTTCCCAACAGAGGATGCTGTCAGCCTATAATTTTTACTTTATGGACCCATTAACAAAACCTGACAGCTAAATTATAGATTCTACCTCTGGTCACCCCAATAGTATTTGTGAGTGGCCATGAATGACTGCAGGCATTTTATTTGTGGATCCAGATGATCTCTTTGGCTTCAAATACACATTGAAATGAATATGCACAGCAAACAGAAATGTCTGCTTTTTAAACAGACATCCAGAAAATGGAGAGTCTGTGCAGCCACAACAGAATTTCAAAGCACAGCGTCCCAGCACAAAAAACATACTTTGTGAATCAGTACGGTTTGGTTTTAATTCACTCGAATCCGCAGAGCTATCCGGTTTACAGTGACTGGTGGTCTGGCCTCTTTTGCTATCTGTCCTTCATCAAGTTTTTTAGGAGCACTGAAAGCACATATAAACCAGATAAGGCACTTACTAGTGTAAAGCAAGACAGCTAGCGACTGCTGCAGCCATAAACAAAATAGCTGAGTGCCTGGAGCAGAACAGGGCGGGACAAAAGAGCTAAGAGGCTGCTGGGAAGAGGAGGAGGGGGAAATTGCATTGGTGCTGCTGCGTCAAGAATTCACCTGGTATCTGAGATGCAAAAGGAAGGGTCCCTGCCTTCACTCAGGTAGATATCTTGGTTAGGCACATTGGAATACATGGTGAATTCTCTTTTATATGAGAATGATGCTCAATAGTTGATACAGCCTAAGTCTCTGCATTTGAGTGTCAAAGCAGATCCCTAAATGACTACATAGGTCCCCTAAATAAAACTTACTTTCAGAAACAGAGAGCAACTCTGCCTTCTGTTGTTTTTCCAGATGAGCCACAGAGCTCAGTATTTTTAATAATCTACCCTGCTAGCACATGGATAAAAAAAATACGGTTTTGGTTATCAGTGCTTAGAGAGCCAAGTTTTAACATGTTTATTTTTTTCTCAGGGTAGAATCAAAATTATTCAGAGTACAGTTTTCTTACTCCTGCAAAGTGCTAGACAGAAAGTTGCAACCTTTATGTATAGTGAGATTTGTCTTTAATTAACTGACATTCATCAAATTGACCTCATCTCTCCTCTAATGTTGCAGTACAGTGTTTGTGTGTAAGGCTATGGGTTTTGTTTTTGGTCTATCTTTAATGCACTACAAATTTGGTAAGTCATTAGGTACAGATACTGCGTCGTCTAAACTAGGTATAATTAATCATTTAAAGGACATTCCTCTTTTTCCGTGTAATTCACAATCTTGAATTTAATGATAACTTCAAAACAGTAATTACGTGACTTGCAAAGATATTATTCATCTTTTCACTTGGCCTTAAATTGTTTATCATGTTCCATTTTCCTAAGCAGACTTCTCTGTCATGGGAAAAAAATGACTGTCTTGTGATAACAAAAAACATTACAGCTAATTGAGTCCCCCTCATCTTTTTTCCTCATGAGATGGCTTCTCCAAAGTAATTATGAATCCACTTTGGTTTGATAACATTGCATTACAAAAGATTATCTTTGGTAGGATTACTCTCAATTTCCAGCAGCAGAACTGAGTTCAACGGCCAAACCCCGTGGAGTATTTACACTAATAAACCTGGACAAGGACTTTCTGTCTAGTCCTGGGTTTGGCCCTGCCAGTGCTGCAGACAGTGCCCTTCTGAAGGATAGTGGTATTCACTGTCCAGAACATGGCTGATCTTTAAAACATAAACCATTTTGTGGCATATTATGAAGAAGCACCAAGCCAGTCGGAGTTCAAGGAGCTTCTGGATGACACTCTTAGTCCTATGGTTTAGTTTCAGGTAGTCCTGAGAGGAGGAAGGAGTTGAACTCAATGATACTTATGGGTCCCTTCCAACTTGAGATATTCTATGATTCTAAGAGCAAATGGGAGGCAAACTTTGGGAGGCTCGATGCTGGTGACAGCACATCAGAACAATTCTGTTATGAAAAATGCGATATGCTTATATAATAAAAGTAGAAAAATAGTTAATTCCACTCACTTCAATAAGGCCCTGAGTGTAATGTTTTGTCCGATAAGTATTGATGGTCTATCTTCTGTCTTGATATAAGGAGGAAAAATGTCCTCTCCTACTATTAGTCATCACATGGACTGTTTTCTTCATATTTAAACTGAAAAATTAATTACGACTCTAGCTGTACTTTTATAAGCAGCATCAGTAATTATTAGTGTTCCTGTAGGTGGTTTCTTTCTCACAGAGTTCTACACTGCTGAGCAGTATTTTAATTATTTGCATTGGAAACTGGTTAGCTGTTCCGTTGTTTTCCTTTTCAAATAGGCCGATGAGGAAATTTCTTTGCAGGATCTCATTTCTCGTGCCCCACAGGTAAGCTGCCGCTCTCTGGTGTGGGTGAAAGAATCAGTCACTTGGAGTCACTGCTGCGCTGACACACTGTCCTGAATTCTCCTGCGGCAGAATTACAGCTGTGTGGAGTTTGACCCAGTTAACATCCAATTTACCTCTAGATAATATAATACCTCCAGACAGATTCGCTTTCCTTCCTGCAACTCCAGCAAAGCTCTTTCACGCAAGGTACACAGAATAATCCTTAATCTCTTCCATCCCTTTGCCTTTTCAAATTCTCTTAAACTTCCCTTTACATGAATTTAAAGAGCATGATAGTTTCATATTGAGTAAAGCCTACAGCTTTTGCTGTAAAAGAAGACTGACTGAATCTACTTCCATGGGAAGGGATGTGTCCAGTAGTGCATTATTTTATATTATAGTGTTCTCTCGATCAATCCCTTTACTTTCTGGTAAGAAGGAACCAAAGTTTTAGTAGATTGACAGCAGAAATAACTAGTCTGTGTTTTTGAAGTAGGACAAGACTGGTTGATGACTTTCTCTTTTTTTATATAGCTTCTCAATATTCTGCAAACATCTGTCTCCAAGTGGAGGCAGAGTACATAAAGAAAAAAGTTCTTTCTAGGCCTCAGGGCAAACCCAAAGCATTCAGGTTGGATTTGGCTTCGTATTCATCCTCTAAAGCTTGGTGCATACTAAAATCTCCCAAAGACACCAAGGGTTTTTGTTTTTTTTGCTTCTCTATTTTCCTTGGCAACTAAAACACATTTTACATAACCACATTATGTGCTTCACTGTAATATATGAGATTTCATAAATGATATAAATGGCCTCATACAAATTCAAAACAGCACAAGAGTCAATAAACTTATATTGCAAGAACTCCAGACCGCAGCAGGGAAATATCTGAGCCTTTCAAAATTGGTTCATTTTTTCCTTTAAAAAAAAAAAAAGAAGCCTTTTCCTTTAACTCCCCTAAAACACTGAAATTTGGGTATATTCAATTTCTTCACTGAATGAGTTTCCTAGCGTGTTTTTTTTTTTATCTTCATCGAATTATTTTTTCCCCCTCGTTTAACATTATTACTTATACACATACATATCCAAATAGATCTGAAATTGGTTTTATAGGGCAGCACATATAGTATAAAACATATTACTTAGAAGGGTACAGGCTTTGGCTCTACTGGTCTGCAAATAATTTATGGGGAAATATTCAAACCTAATTAATGTAATTCAAGTGGTGCTGAAAGAAAATCTTTGTTCATGATCATATTTATTATAGGTATATATACTGAATTATTACTGAATTATCTTCATGTTTATCTTTGATGGCCCAGCTGCCAATAAGGTTGGTCTGGGTGGTCTGTTTCTTACAACTTCTATTTAAAAATATAAAACTATAAATTCAATTGTAATTGAAAAATTTTTACTGCTTTGTTTTTCTGAATGTTTTTTCAAAGCTCTCATCCAGAAGCTGGTTCATTTGAGATTTGTCCTCTTTTGTGTTCGTCTTGGCTCTCCTGCTATTCATTGTGTTCCAAATGACTGTGTTCTTCGAAAAGGCCTCCTAAATATGAGAAAACTAGATTTTTATCTTACTGACTCACTTTCGAACTGTACATAAGAAAAACATGATGTTTTGTGGCCTGATCCCATTCCCAAAGTGGTAATGAAAAGATTCTCATTAGTCTCAACAAGCGTTGGATCGTGGTCTTTGGTTCCTTGTTTTTAGACTTCATAAAGCAGCCTGAAGTCAAGCTGTAATTTTACTTAATTGAGCCAATTAAAAACTGATAAGACCCACATTCTTCTTTTTCTTCCAGATCCCACATGCACGTAATTTGATAATTTGTTTCTTTCTAAATAAATAATTAGGAGTAATAATATTTTTTTTTAACTAAATCATACTGAAAACTTATGTATTTATCATTTTTCATTTGAAAAGAAATGAAAGTAAACATTGGTGAGCAGTACTCTCACTGGGAATCAATGCTGTACATGAAAAAGAAAGGGGTGAAAGTTACTTATATCAGTTTCAGATTTTCAGATCTGATGAAAACGTGTATTTTTTTTTGACAAATATTCTATATCTGTGAATCTCCCAGGCTTGAAAAAAGGACAGGCAAATGAAATGTACAGAAACAGTTGTCTAAACCATCCAGGTAGTATTTCGTTTGTCTTTTTATTTGTTATTCTGAGGCAGAAGGGTTGTAAAAGCCCCATGACTTATGTTATTTTTTCTGAACTTTCTTTAAAGAGCTGTTAAGAAAGGGTAAAAATAGACATTTCTTTGTCTGGAGGTAACAAGAGTATCGAGTGCTCTCCATTGTTTTAATTTGCTCACCAGGCTGCCCCAAATTCCACCTAGGCCTCTTCATTTCAAGTGCACTGTCTTCTTTAAGATATATTTACTGAAACAGCTGGAAGATATAGGTTGCTCATGAGCTTACCAAAAGGAACGTGCAGATGCAGGTGAACATTGTAAATACTTGGGACAAAATATTAAATAAAATCAACAGATTCTCAGGAAATTCTGTTCCTTTTTGGCACCACATTTAGCTTTGCCTGCAGTTACTTCCTTATTCATCCTTCTTTGCTAATCTCCGTCTTGCTGAGCTTTGTCACAGTATATGTATGGCTCTGCAGCACGTGCCTCTGCTAACATCCAAGGAAACAGTATGACATTTTCTTTGACTTGCATGAGATGAAGAAAATTCAAAGCCTGGTACTTCTACAGAAAACTCTGCCTGTTTGTTAGGTTAGTAAAGAATAAAATTTGTCTGGTACTTGGAAGAAATGGAAGGAGAGAGAGAGACAATATATACGCTTGACATTCAAACAAATTCAAGCAACCTAATTCGTTTTAGAAACACTTTACCACAAGTTGCAATTGTGCTGAACTGGACAGAAAGAAAACTCTTTGTGAAATTATTTTGCCTCTACTGAGGAATTTCAATGTGTGCTGTAATGCTTCGTATTTTATTAGCATACTTATTTTTTGTTATAGCAGCAGAAATACAGACATTTCAAAGCAATTTTATTCTCGACATTTTATATATATTTATATCTGTGCGTGTATGAATGTGTATATTCAATGCAGTATTGAAATGCGGCTAAGAGACCAGCTATGGAATTGAATGCCCTAATACACAGGCGTGCCCTTTGAAGGTTCCAAAGTTAATTCAGCAGTACCATACAACTTTGGCATAGTAATGTCAATTATATGATAACTTACTTCGAAAAGTAAGTCTATTTTACCACTTGAAACATGCAGTTTTCTGACTGAAGCTGCTGGTCTTTCAACTCTAAACAGGCCATTTAGATATTTCATGTGCTTTATAAAGTTAAGGAGCTTGCAGCTATTGCTTTCCAAACACCGCAGAACATTTTGCTTGCTGGGTTCGTGCTCGCCCTGCTGCTGCTCTGCTCATCTCTGACACAAGCACAGAATCCTCTACCAGGTGTTTGCAGCCCCAAGCTCCTCTTCACTCTCAGGATAAAAACAGAGATTTAAGGAAAGGAGGCTGTCCAAAAAGGCTTGGAGGGGCTGGTGCTTTGACAGTAATGACAATATTGATCCTTTAGGGTCAATAACAGCATTGGTTTTTCCTCCGTATAACTTCGACAAATTGTATCCCAGTTTTAATTCTGGCGCTATGGCATTGTTTTTAATTTGAAACCTAATTTTAATTAAAAAGCCAATAGGGTGCTTCTTGGAAAGCTGGATTGGACTTTTAAACCTTTTTTTACTAATATGAAAACTAAGAGAAAACAGATTTATGCATGCATTTAGACCACCTAAAATACGGATTAAGGTATTTAATAAGGTTTACAAAGCACCACTCTGCTGGTAATATTCTCATTCTCATCGGGTACATATGTGGATTTTTAGTTACCAGCATACCTTTTTATTTATTTTTTTACTATTTTTACATTAAATACGTATGATTTTCAAGTCTCATGGTACATCAGGCCAGAAGCTTTGCAATGAAAGGATACAAGATACATACAACAGATCATTTTATAATCTAAGAGCATGTTCCTGCAAGACAAAGCATGTGAATAACTTCTGAAGTTAATTGGCTTACTCACATAATTAAAGTGACTTAGGTGCTTAGGCTTTGCAAGATTAGATTTGCCAGTGATGATAGCCATTATAATAACTGTTGAGGGCAGCTCAGTTGAGAGATGAAACAATAAAAAGTGAAATGACTCAGCAATGGTGTTTATTGTGCAGTGTGTTAAACCCATGACCACTGCTGGGTTACTTTAAACAAGGGTGTACTAAAGTGAGTTCACATGATTGCTGAAAGGAATATTAAATTGCTCTGTTATAGGTTAAAGTCTTCATTTGTGCTAAATTGTTTCCAGGTTTCTTAGAAAAACTGGGAAAAAATGAGCAGATCTGAGGCATTTTTCTATTCATTTTTTATTATGGAATGACCTTTGCTTTGTTTGACGTGATTGGTTTGATGAGCCTATATTATTTTTCCTATTATTTTTCAATATTAAATTCTGTCTATAGATGGCACTAACTTCTTGCTGTTTCAGAGAATCCAAGAAAGAGCTTAACATACCCCAAACGTTTCTTTGCTGTTTATATCCCATAATCCAGCAGTGAGAGCATAAAATAATGGGTTTGTAATTTGCTTTAAAACCATGAAAAAGAGCATGTTTCTTTTTATTTTTTTAAAGATTATAATGATCGTCAATGGAAAAGAGGATCAGAATGTCAGTCATAGATTTGTAAAAAATATTTTCGGTGTCTTTTATACATTTAAAGACAACCTTTTGAAAAAAGTGAAATCCACTTTGAAAAAAGAAATGCTTTAAAACACAATCTTGTGCTGGCAGTGTGTACATAATAATTTCAACACAGAAAATGTTGATCTAAATATTTCCTTTAAAAAATTTAGATTACATCATCATACATACCTTATGTTTCTGTATCGGTATTCATTAGATAAAAATAACAGTATGGTCTCTGTATTGGGCAGTCTGGCAAATGGTATTTAGATGCTTAATTTAATACAGTTCTACTGAAGTTAGTATGTTTGTGTATGTAAGACTAAGCATATATATATCTAAGCATTAAGATATGGCCTTTATAAATTGTGTGTGACAAATAAGAAATATCAGGCATTTTAAATACTTTTCACGGAAGCACTATTACGCTGTAATTCACGTCATTAGCACACTGATTAATTCCAATTTAAATTAAGCCTGTTTATGTGAATTAGAGCAGAGTGAGGCGCGAAGTTCTCAAGTTATCATCTTTTTATTGCAAACACAATTATTGATTCAAAAAGAATCTGTCTTATTTTGGACATTATTAATAATGACCAAGAATGCTATTCATTGACATTTGATAAAATCTTTTCATATCATTCCTTTTATCTAATCTGAAAAGATCACAGAGTGGTCAATAACATTCAGTGTGAGCTGTCCATGTCAGAATGTTACTTTAAGTAAAAAAAAAAACAAAGAAAAAATAGAAAAGAAAAAGTAATTTCCTCTATGCCTCTAGAATTATTCTAGCACTGACTTTTATTTACAAAATATACTGTTTAATTCAATATTCTCCTATCACTTTTTGTGTGAAGTAGCTTGTAAAATAGTGTATAGAAAACTTGTTATAGTTAATATTCAATGAAAAAGACCTCACTCCTCACGCATTACTAACCTCTCATGGTTCTGAATAGCAATAAGTAGCTGTGCTTGGGAATATAAGACCCATGCTTCTTCAATACAGACTAATGGGTATTTCTGGCAAAGCAAAGCTATTAAGGACTAACACAAAAGAAAATATATTGAAAGTATTCATTTGTGTGCTGATGTAGAGACTTATGATACATATCATGAATACAAAGAAAGTGCATGTTATACATATTTTTTTCATAATTTAATCAAAATATCTGCTTATGCAGCCTGTTCATCCTTATTAGGAATACAGCCTCCAAAACATCCCACATGCAGGTCACACTAAAATTTCAAATCCAGATTTAAACATAAAATTTGGAGATCATGCCCATCCCTTCTGCCTTTAGCCAAGATTTAAGGAAACACAATTTCCACTGAAAGCCTATTGCTTGCTTCCTAACCACGTAATCTTTTTTAGAACTCTTTCAATACATTATTACATTAGTTAAGATTTCGCTTTCCGGTCAGAAAATTCAACAATGCCATTTGTTTTAATATTCCAGTAGGAAGAACTAAGACAAATGAATAATTGCTAAGTATTAAAATAATTCAAATGATAGTGAGACAGAGAACAAAGGGGAATAGAGCTGATTAGCAAAGAAAGTCTTTGGTATCAGGAAGTACTGGGCTACCCTGAGAACTGCTAAAAGCAAACAAACAGGTAAAAGCTTATTTAGACTTTTCCAGGAAATGGACATGAACATCAAGAGATCCTTTATCCACTGAGGTAAAAAGAGAACAAAAAAAGAAGTGGGACAGCTCAGCAATGAAGATGGAGTAAAGACTGAAAAGAACCTAATGCTGTCCCCAGGAGTGGACAAATTCTTTGTCTCAAATTAAAGATGATGATAGAAATGATGCAAAGGTGGAACGGTGGAAACAGAGAGGTGGAAATGAAAACTTTGAGGAGGAACTAAGGTGCAAAGCTTAAGGCACTTAAACAGGGAAATGGTGAGCAGATATCTCCATCCTGGAAGACTGAAAGATTTAGCACATGAAACCACAAGTCAGGCTGCAAGGTTTTTAAATAACTCTAGGCATTTATTTAAATTGGTACCATATGACCGAAGTGTAACAAATAGAACATTTGTGTTAAAAGCAAGGTAAGGAAGACATCAAGGCACTACACACCCATTAGCCTAAACTCAGTAAATAGAGGCTACAGTTTAAATGAAAGAATCTTTAAGGATATCAATATAAATGAAAAAATGGAGATAAAAGGCATTATGGATTTACCAGGTTAAGCTGATGAGTACCCTTGGTAAAAATGATTTTCTGTTTTAAAGAAATGCTGATCTGAACTTCATACAGTAAGAAGAAATAAATTATTAAGGACAGCATGGAGATACAGATTAGCTGACAAACAAGAAGGACAATGAACTGTGACACTGAGGAACTATTAGGCTCATGAAGTTCCTTGAAGTTCATTTTTGGTGCTGATCTTATGCAATATTTTCAAAAGTGGAATTGGTACAAGAAGTAAGTTTAATTAAACTTGATGTTCAGGATAATTAAACTTGTTGATGTTCAGGATAATTAAACTTGTTGATGTTCGGGACTCGTTTAAGTTACAAACAGGACTGGAATGTTGATGATCGTAAAAACTGGAGAGATGAAGACCAGCACTGTGAGACAAGGTATTTGGAGAGCAGTTCGTGATACAAACTGAGGGCTCCTGAATCGTATAGGACAGAGAAGAACAACCTTGCTGTATTACCTGTTAAATGGACGAAGGTAATTTTTTCATGTCCTATGGAGGCAAAAAGTGATTTGATGCTACAAAATATCAGGTAAAGTATGTCTAGTATTCAGTGCATGAGGTCTTGGAGAGGATATCTATAATGCTGTATTCTCTTTTTTTCATACTGAGATATATCCACTAAACTGGAACAAATACTGTGAGGGACCACTAGACAACTCTGAGGAAGGGAGTAACTATCATTAGGTACTAGCTAATTATTTACTAACTACATTAGTTAACTATCTAACTTCATTTCCTTAGCATAGGATGCCAGAAATTATAAAGTTGTTCTTGATAACATGTTTAGGAGAAAAAACATGAGGATAAGTGATTTAAAAAAGAGGACATATTAGCACAAAACCAAACAGAATTCAGTTTGCCGTCATTGATCTAGTGGGAGGTGTCCCTGCCCATGTCAGGGGGGATGGAACTAGATGATCTTTAAGGTCCCTTCCAACCCAAACCATTCTATGATTCTATGATCATGTGTTTATTGTGGAAATTATAAGAACGTTTCTAATCATCGTTGCAGAGAAATTATAGAACACCTTTTTAATAGATACTGTGGACAAAAATCATAAATCACTTTAGGATGGACCTTTGAAGGTTTATAATAGGTTATATTACAAGCAATTAACCATGGTGGACTGAATTTGATGACCCAGGAAGCCACTGCTCTCTGTATACGCTGATACTCTGAGTAATCTATATGTGCTGCTTTTCTTCCCGGTCCATCGAATTTAGTCATATGTATGCATGGGAATACCCCCTTTCTGTTCAACAAAGCAGCTAAGACTGTTATCTCTTGATGCATGACTAAGTCTAATTCATTTCAAATGCTTTTCAACACAACTTATAGCGAGGTTTCAGTGCCAGCTTCTCCTGTGCCTGTATGCGTGCACACGAAATGTACGCAAACCTCATTCCTACAAATTCTGAAAAAAAATGATGGGTGATGCTACTAAAATAAACTACCAACTTGTGAAAACAATTGTGATATTCTTCAATGGTTGTGATATTAGACATATTTTGTCAAAAAAGTCAATTTAAACTATTTTCAAAACAATGAGAGAAAGCATTGAATGTGAGTTGTATCGCAAAAATAGTTACTAAAAGTGTAAAGTAAATATCCAAAAGTTTTGTGGTGCTGTAACCACAATTCAGTTGATCTTGCTGAATTTTTATTTTCAAGAGATAGGAACATAGAGTTCAAGGCCACTTCCTTTTGTGTTTCTTTGGGTGTAATTAGATAGTTCTCTTTTTTCAGAAGAAAATAATAATTTGAAATAACGCCCGTGAAAGACACAATGCTGCTAACGTGTTCTCAGAACCTGAAGCATGTATTGATAAAATGGAAATGCTCTGGGGGAAATTTATTTCACTTGCAATTCATTTGGTTCCTGCCATAATTGGACAAAGGAGTTGAGTAACTGCCAGAGAAAATGAGAAGTTGAGCACTCAATCACCACCCCTGCAATTCCAAAATTTTAATTGCGTCGTTCACTATGAGAGTTTGGGGGGAAAAGTTCTGAAGATGGAACATGTCATGAGTATTGTATTGCTGACAGAGTCTTTTTTCTTATTCCAGACGTCTCAATCACTGCCAAACAGCACAGCCCAGCTCAGAGGAGCGCCACTCTCTTACAGACAGCTTCTGCATCAGTCACTGGGGAAATGCAGGCAAATTATGCAGATGAAGAACGCGATCATGTGGATCTTCAGGGAAAAAGTAGAACAATAACATTCCTCAATTATGATTGAGTATTTAAATGAAGCTGAACCTTTCATGTGCACAAATTGCGATAGCAGTGTCCTACTGTCTCATTTGTAAGTACTTGATTGAGACGTTGGGAGCCAGATTGACAGGGCAGCTTGTTAATTTTGTAGAAAACCACTGTCATGAGCAAAATTTGTGCCTAACCCTGCAGGTGCCCAAAACTTCCTCTGCATCAGCTTTCCTATGGGAAAGCCGTTAGTGCATTGTTACAGCCACCAAAGTCTTCACAGCATTGAGATACTTGGCAGGTGACTAAGGTCTAAGCCCTGCCAAGGTTCACAAGATATTCACCTGCTTTACCTGGAAGTCCCGAGCCAACAGATGTGCTCAGGCATGAAATAATTAACAGTGCATTGGCCTAGAACAAGAAAATGAAAATGCACATGAGTGTATTGCTTTCAGTTCAGGATAATCATGTGGAGGTGTGAGAGCTGGCTTCCTGCCTCTGTGCCAATTAATGTTCTAATCACTAAATCAGTATTTTCCAAACTGTTGGGGAATACCTGGAGGGTAGAGGCAGGAAGGGGAAAGGCACAAATGAGGAAAACGTGTTATTTCCATTTGTGATGGTGAAGGAGGGCTGGCTGGCTTGCAATGGGCAAGGGTAGAAGGTGTAGGGTTCACCTGTGAGAGGTCAGCGTTTTAAAAGAGGAAGGTGCTCTGCAGAAGTCATCACTTCATCTCTGCCTTTCTGGTGAGTCCTTAGCCTGTGTACTGGGTGAAGCGGAATACCTCTGAAAAGCGCGAGTGAGAAATTCCCCATGCCGGGATGCTGCTTGGCTCAGTTTGCAGCATTCTGCTCCCACACTCCTGGTGAGTAATCCCACTGCTGAACTATTGACTACCAGCTCCTCTTGTGTTTGAAACAACTTGACGGGTTCCTGGCGTTTGAAAGAGTAAGCTTAGTGTTACGCATCTCTAAGAACATTAGGACACTAACAAGAAATGCAGCATAAATTACCCTCTCCTTCAGAGATATCTACCACACTGACAATCTAAATCCCTGTTCAAGGAATTTTTTGAGCCCTCACTTGTTTAGCACTTAGCTGTCCTCATGCTGAAGTGGTTAGTTTGAACAGTCTGCATTTCACAATGGAGAAGATCATCTAAAATTTAGGTCTCTGAAATCCCCGAGATTCTCCTATGAATTTATTCTTTTGTGATATTTTAGGAATGGCACTTAGCACACAGACAATGTTGGCAGATGCAAATTCAAGTGCCACCGAGTACATTTTTTAAGCCAAATGTGTGTACTTCAGAATAACTTTCAGCCAAAGTTGGAGAAGTTCCACAGCAAACTGAGATGAAATTCAGTAAGTTGCAGCATGACAGACACAGAAATGTCCTAGAATTTTGCTAGCACAACAGACGTGTTAAACCTTCCACAGTCTAGAGTGTGTTTGAAATAACTTAGCAAAGAGCCATTTCCATTAGTGCTATGCAAAAAACCCCCACATTTAGATTCAAAGGTGGTTAATACTTGTGATAATCATTACATCAAGCATATATTCAGAGGCACTTGCATCAGCTATCAGCATGCACTGCTGAAATGGTGAGGTAGAAAACTACATTAACTTCTGGGTTCATTAAAAATAAGTAATGGAATTGGGCACGCTGTCTTACAAGAGAAGTTATTAACAGGAATGCGTATTTTTCAAATAAACAATTCTTACCTCAAAATTTACCATTATAGTTATATTAAAACTTTATTACCCTCGCTGCCTTCCCGTTATTGTTTTAAAACACTGATTTTCAAATAAATACAATGACAGACCTGCTTGAGAATGTTCCTTAGGTTTATAAAAGAAGGAGCATGGAAAAAAAATATCTGTTTAAAGTGAATAAGAAAGCACTAAACTGGTCTGTGAAGTAGCAGCTTCTAAATTTCTCATGAAATGCTTCGTCTGTTTTTCTGATAGCTCAGATTTGAAGGCATTTGGCAATAGACTAAACAGCTTAGAGCTGTGTTCTAATCTGGACACAATATATAGCTTTTATTTCCATTTTTTCCCCCTGAAAGATGACGTACAGTTGGTATGAAATCTCACAGGGAATTCATTTGTGTAAAGTGCTTATTCTGAAGTACAGTTGTGTAAAGTCCTTACTCACTGGCCAGTCTTTGTTTGGCTTTTCTTGTTTTTTAGTGGGAAATCTTGGAATTGAGACCTTAGCTGAAATATCCGGGTGTCAGTCGTACTTCTTACTTTTAGTTGTCATTTGGCTAAGACACTAGAGTGTCTATGACAGGTGATAAGGAGGTGGTGCCTGAGGCAAACTGCTAGAGCACAGTGATTTACCTTTTTAATTGCTGGCATAGAAACACTTTTAGCTGTTGCATGTATTTTAAATAGAAGGCCATGTATTCTACAAGCTTCATACATGTCATTTGATGAATGAGGGACTCTTAATAAAACCTGGTTAGCTGAAGGATGCGTGATTTATCTCAGGGCAATAAATGAATGATGTGGCTTCATTTGAGCCTGCTGAACTGTCATTCTGCCATGCTTAAATGCTCCTTTTGTAGGTGAAAGAGGAAGCAGTATGAACTATCACGTGGACGGATGTTTTCTTTCACTGCAGCTTTGTTGTGTGCAGCAAAAATAACTGCTTCCCGTTTGAGTACCGATAAGTAACAAAGAACAAAGTTTTGATGTAATTAGAGTTTAAATGGACTCCAATAATTTATTTCCTTGTTAGTCTGCTTTAATCTATATTACTTTTTTTTTTTATTGGCTTGTTTCTAATGGTTTGTTGCCATGCTTTGAAATGCTATGCATATTCAGCCCTGTATTCAGCAGAAATTAATATAATTTTAAAATATACTTCATATTTAAAATGTATGACCTGTCTATTGTTCCTCAGAAAGCTGGAAAAGCTTTATTTTTTCTGTGTATATTTTGTATATAAATATAGAGGAGGGAGTAACACAAACAGCATATAAAATACACAGCTTATGAAACTTGCTAAAATGATCAATGTTCTTTATCCCGCAGGACTCTTTTTTCCCGTCCTCTTGGGTGAACATTGCAAAAGTAATTTTGTCAATGTGAATTCTTATCTGTCATAAAGTCACTTATTCTGTTAGTCACTGTTTTACTTAAGAAATGTGACTGTGGCCTGCATTACAAGTGTTTTCCCTAAAGCTCATTTCAAACAGATTTTGGTACAGGGGATGGCTGATGTATGGTTATTGCAGTTTTACAGGTCTGTTCTTATTGTTGACACTGCATGTTGTTACGAAGCTCTAGTGAGTACAGAAAAGGTAAGCCATACAGTAGAAATTACCAAGACCTCAGTGAGGTCAAACATAGCTTTTTTTGTAATTATTCATTCTAGCAGTCTTTGCTGTGGGGGGCAATTGCATAAATAACCTATAGAATTAACCATTCACGTGGATGTTCAGCTTGATGTCTGGGCCTCGGCAATTTGCTTTCCTAGTGTAGTTCTATCAGGATACTGAAAGAGTTAAATACACCAAAATAAGGGGAGGGAGGGGAACAACTATTGCTGTAACATTGGAAGTCTGGCAAAAAAGGAAGAGAATGAAGAAGTAAGGCTTCTTCTAGGTCCTTTTGATTGCATATTTGTTTGAGGATAGCCTCCTCCTACCCAACTTTTGTGATGGTTGCTCCTCCACCTGGCCTGATTCACTGAATGTGGCCAGTTGGATGTGGGCTGTTGGCTCTGTAGTCAATCTGCATGGTGCGAGGGTAGAGAGAATTAAAAAAGACCTGTAGCTGCTGAGTCAACTAATGGAGAGCTAAA
Organism: Larus michahellis; assembly: GCF_964199755.1. Taxonomy (NCBI): domain Eukaryota; kingdom Metazoa; phylum Chordata; class Aves; order Charadriiformes; family Laridae; genus Larus; species Larus michahellis. The sequence goes on along the minus strand of NC_133900.1, from coordinate 61,008,037 downwards.
AGTAAGACTGGGACAGAAAGAATGCCTAGTACCTTGCCTAGGCAGTCTTTGCCCGGGTGACGCTGGAAGCTGTACCCTCCTGGGAGAATGGCAGTGCTGTGGCAGCCACCCCTGTCCTGGCAGTGCCTCTGCTGGGCACGTAAGGCTTTTTGGCTCCCAAAATCTATTCCCAAGCCTTGCTTATAGAACCACTGATAGACAAATGAATTATTGCAGCCATAACATGGATGTAGCCATAGGTACCAAGTAGCTCTTTGTCTGGCCAGCAGTTCTTGGGGATTTGTCTCATGGCAGAACAATTGAAGTTATTGTGGGTTTGCTGTACATCCTGAGAAATAAGTTATGGCTTTTAACCAGTTGAGAATATCTTACTGTTTTAGTGCTCTACAGAAAAGTTCCCTGACTGTTCTGAGAGTAACAGAAGATCTTTGTTGTGAAATCACAAGAAACCTCTTTCTGGCACCCAAGAATCTTGCACTGCAACTGCTTTATATGCCAAATACATCTCCCATGTGAACATATTATAAATCATCTGTGTTTTATTAGAAAAGCACAACCAAGCCCTGACAAAGGGTACTCTCAGTAGGTTCAGTTGTTTGTTCCAGTCTTAAAAGAGGAATGTCGAAATCTGTTGTGTGAGCAGGAATTCCTGGCAAAACAAACTCCCGGGAATGCTGGAGACATAACTGTTTCTCTCGGCTAATAAACACTGCAGACTCCTATTAAACCAGTCCAGCCAGCACCAGGGCAACTGCCCCAAACTTTGCACTGATTGCCAAAAAGCAAGAATAGACGCACTTCATGCAGAAGGGGTAGTACAGCACTTTCTCTTCAAGGTGCATATACTTGTAGGGAGGTGGGCTGTGCCCAGTACTCATGGGAGCCAGGAGAAAGGCTGCTCTTGGATTCAGTGGTTTTGGAGTGACTGCCCTATCCCCTCAACAGTTCTTTACTGTAGTGAAAATATTGGACTCCCACAACATTGGCATTACTTTGGAAAAAGTCTCTAAAGTAGCACCTAATCCCAAACTGTTTGGAAGTTAAGTGTCTCATGGAAATAGGTACTTAACGCTTGGGGAGTGCAGAAGGTTGGTCTTTGCCCTGAGTTATTCTGGACTAATTTATGTTGATGTTCCTGACCTCACTGTTTGTATATTTTTTTCTTTTTTTAACTTTTTTTCCCCTCTTATTAACCTGAACGGTTTGTTCAGAAACTAGGTCTATTAAAACTACTGGCAGATGCACACAGCTGTCAAAGGGACTGAAGTCAATAGAAGAGGTAGAGGCAATCTACTCAATGTCACTGTAGACTTTAATCACAGTTAAGGAAAAATTTGGTTGTATTTTGCTAGTTTAGATCTAGGCTGATTCTTTTGAATCTAGGCAGATTACATGGAATCCTTGAACTCAGTGGTGGAGCTGTGAATTTATAAGGGAGATGTCGAGAGAAGCCTGTACCGTGGGATTTGAGAGAGGCTTTGGTTTTAAAAGAACCAAAGATGCTGAGGTTAGAAAGTGGGATTTTTTTTTCTCTTTTTTTCCAGGTAAGACTGTACAGTTAATTCCAATGGAACTTTTCATAGCAAGAATGACTTTTGAGGGGCAGATGTTGTATAAATCCCATCACGCTCTACGAAAAATCACTTGTGAGAAATAGGAGAAAATCTTTCAGTGGGGGATGTGACTTTCTGGCTTCAATGGATTTAGTAACTGAGATGAAAGAGCAATTCCACTGCAAAACACAGGAAAAGCAAGGGGCTTTTGGTTTATTGCAATGTCCAGTAGGTGCAGTCAGTTCTTGTTGGAGTACAGAGCTAACCTTTGCAAGGCCATCTTGTTGGGTTGCTATAATGACTTTTTTTTTTTTTTAACTGGAATTGTCCAGAAAACAGTTATTCTTTCAACAAAAAAGCAAGGATTTTAAAAACTTGTTTTCATTGTACATAAAAATTATGTTAAAAAAATTTGGGGAAACCTTTCTTTTAGAAAATTCAGAAGGTACTTCCTAGTTTAAAGCATAAGATGCTGAAGTGGGAAACTTGACGTCAAAGTCTTTTTCTGAACCAAACAAAGCAGGGCTTTGGGATACAGTTTTCTACCTCCTCCATGTGATGTAAAAACTTGGTGACAGACTTCCTGATTTTTGGTCAGAAACTTCATTCTGGATTTGATCGATATCACTTTTGCTAATGTTTTCCTGTACTTGTTATATTTTGGCCAAGAGAAAAAATTTTATTTTAAAAAATGACATTTTTTAATGGAAAATTATTTTCAAAATATGTCAAGAAATGTCTTTACCCTAGTTAACAAGCTATAATCGACAAATGTGGGTACCTAGCAGTTGAAGGCAAATCTTTAGGTTAAAAAATGGTGAATATTTTTTTTTATTGCCAGGAGTTCTGTGCATAAATCGTATGTGAGTAGAAAGTCATAAACGCAACTACTTCAACATGTGAAAGTTAGAAATCTAAAATTGCCTTGGGAAAGCAGCAGAGCAGTATTTGGAAAAAAAAAAAAAAAGGAAAGAAAACAAACACACACTTTTGCTTCTGAAAGTATGAATAAAAACCCTTTTAGGTCTGCTGGACTAAATCACTGCCCATGGCCTTATGCTCCATAGAACAGAGTTTACATCAGAACCCCAAGAAATATAGAGATGTCAAATTCCATTTTTCCAGAGGAAAAGGATGTTTTTGTGGAGTGTTTAAATTTTCACAGCCTGTCACTCAAACGATGCTATTGGCAAGCTTGGCCTGCTTTTCCAGTGCTAACGGAAGAGTGCCAGGTGGCAGCTAAGGATGGGAAAGAGCAAGAAGAAACTTAAAAACACCACTAGAGAAGGTAATTAGAGAAGCCTGTGGCTGAAATTCTTCCATTGTGCACATTATTTTCCGTAGCACTTAAAACTCTGATAGTTCTTAGTGGATGGCAGAAAAGATCTTTCTAAAAAATGTAACTTAATGGAGGAAAACATACATGCAACACATCCTCCAATTTGCACTTAGTTTGCAGCTTGGCATGGAATTTCTGCAGGAGAAGTGTGTACTTTACTGTCACATGTTTAAATTTTGTTTCTAAAAATGTTTTTACACATGATATAAGCTCTCTCTGAAACTGGGAACTGTGCAATTTTGAAATTATGAGATACTCACAATGTGGTTTTGGTATGGTAACTCTAGTAACATGTCCTGTACCAGAATAAAAAAGAAGATACCAAGATACTGCTACAAAGCGGAAAGAATTAACAAAACCAGTAGTGATGTGCCCCCTGAGTATGCAGGCATGGGGAAATACCCTTCTGTCTCTGCTTGACAGTATAACGTTTTGCTGATTAAGCGAGGGTTGCTCCTGGTAGCAAGTGACAGGACTGTCACAGAATATCTCATTTCAGAGCATGGTAGTGGTAGTAGTATCTCCAGTCCAAGTCAGCCCTTTGGACAGTGTGTCTACACACTTTCTCATGGTCATGACAAATCTACAGCTGTGCCAATGTCAGGAAAAATTAACCAAATAGTAGACTGTTTAAACAGTCTATGAAATATATGCACACAAACACCACATATTACTTTGAGAGTGTCCATAGTGCTTCTCTGTGCTTCTTTTTTTTTTTTTTTAAAGCTCAGCTAAGAACATTTTATTGGCAAGAATGTTCGTAGAGATAAAGTGTTTTGACTACATCTGTGAATAGCCACTTGCTAAGAGTCATTCCAGAAATGTTTGCACAGACATCTTCAGTGCCTCTTGCATGTTCAGAAGTTGCTTATTCAGAGAGGATAAGCAGGTTGGTGGAAAATATGTAAACAAGAAGTACTGGCTTTTCTGAATACATTGTGAAGAACCTGTAGGTTGAAATCACCTTGCATGAATCTTTTTCTTTTTTTTTTTTTTTTAATACATCAACAATTTCATTCCAAAAATGGCCTGACAATAAGTAATTTAAAAATAGGTAGCACATAATATCTCCAAGATAGAGCTCAGGATCCAAAATTTGTTCATTATAATTACAGAGAAAGTCCTAAAAAAAGCTGAAGATTGAATGTTGATGCTGCATAAATTCAGTTGAGAAACAAAGGACAAAATTTAGCCGTGGGAATGAGTAATACGTGGAATACATATCAAGTGAAGTTGTAGTTTTTCTGTCTATGGATGTCTCCAGCTCCAGAAAGGATTTTTTTCCCCCCCCAAAGATACTTGTTCACAAAGCACAAACTATTGAGCTTACTGGGGGAGTTACTAGATGAAGTTTTATAGCTGGTATAATACAAGTGGATAGGCTAGATGATCTAATGGCCCATAGTCTTAAAATATATTAATGTAGAGGTCTGAACTTCCTGAATACATTTATTAAATAAATGGTTTTCAAAGAAACCTATGGGAATTAGACACTTAAATCCCCATAAAATTAAATCTCATTCAGTGTGTTTTCCAGTCACTTCTGCCCATCTCCTCTGCCTCTTCTTGCTATAAATGCAGTACAAAAGCCTCCTGAGAAAAAACAGAATACCATTCTAAGTATTTTACACTTTCTGAAAGTCAGTGAATTTCTTTATGGACTTAAAACTAAATGCTTCTTAATAGAGGATCAGCAAAGTGGAATCTGGTCATGTTTCTGAACAAACAATATAAACATATTTGGCTTATAAATATTAGCGTATCTTTTCTTCAGCTTTCAAGCTTATCAAATCCTGACACTATTTACAGAAAAACAGGTTACTGATTCCCTTGGTTCTTTTCCTTTTTTTTTTTTGGGGGGGGGGCGGGGCTTGACAATTCGGTGGCGATGTTGTAAAATCAAAACCTGCAAGTAGTATACTCTGTCATTTCTCTGCAGCTAGATAATATTTCTGCATTGACATATGTGAAGTGAGGGAGGGATTTTGTCATCTCATCTCACCTGATATGACTGGTGTCACCTGGGTGTCACCCTTTGTCTATTCCAGCCACCATTGGGTATCGTTTGATGGAAGCAAGTGTGAGGTTAGAACAACCAGAGATTCTTTAGTAAATGGTTTAAATGCTCTGATTGAAAAAGAGGCTTATATGCTGGGACTTTGACCAAAAGTTTCAGTTCTGAAATTCTCTTCTACTGTAATACCTACTTTTGAAAGCTTTTGGCCCTCAGCTCCTCAGCTCCTTAAAGTTCTACTTTGGCCCATGCCTAGGAACACCTTTGTCAGAGTATTTAACTCACATAAAAGCACTGTCACAATCCATACACTAAGGTCCATCCTCATCTGTCTGTCCTACTTCCAGAGCTTGACTCTGCAGATATTCTCAATGCACATTAACTAGACTGGACTCTGTGCAAAAAAAAAAAAAAAAAGGGGGTGAGAGTGGGCAGAAAAGGACTTGCTACCTTTTAAAAAGACATCAGGTAGAAGTGCTTTGCTGTGAAGTATGGTCTGTAGAGTTGAGGCAGGACACTGTCTACTGCTGAACCTAAATTGACTGAGTGGACATCATCTGCTACAAACAACATGGGCATAGACACAGACCACAAGGTCTTAACCCCTTATCACTGCAAGTTTTGGAAAATAATTTGGTCCTTAAAAGCCCAGCTGCTGAGCATGCACCTGCTGCCTAGGAGGCAACACTTCAACTTTAACAGCTAGCTATTTCACCTCTGTATTTAAGGGAAGTGAGAAGATTTAAATACCACAATTCCTAAAGCTTCCTGAAGAGTACACCACCTGTAAAGGGAAGTTTCCATGCCACTTCACTCCAGACTTTAACAGTGATTCCCCAATTAAAGGCTGAACAGGTTTCTCAGCCCTCTGACTTCCCCATCATCTTTATTTGACAGTTTGGTTCTTTCCTGAGGGTTTTGCTTCTCAGCCACAAGTCAGAGTGAATCATCTTTATCATAGCCAGGAGTGTGTCTTTGAAGACTGCACACCTGCTCCAGGCTGTAACAGCCTGAACTGAGGATATTGTTCAGGTGTATTTTCCCCTCTATTGCCCAGGACAAATCCCTGGAGCATTATGGTAAGACAAATTACATAGGGGCCGTGTAAAATTAGCTGATGAGGTTTCAGTGAACAGATTAGTAGTACAAAAAAGTAGTATCAATGATTCAACTGGCAGCACTGCTCCCTCTGTGGCATTGAGAGCACTGCACTATTGGAGAGCTTTCTCTTTTGTTAGACAGACACCTGCATCCTACTCATGCACGGCAGCTCAAATGTCTGAAGGAATATTTTTCAGACATAGTAGAGGGTGGTATCCTTCCTAAATTCCAGTGTGAATAATCACTTTCTGCTAATGTAAAATGCCTTATGCTTTCATTCACGTATGATGTTTGCCACTTTTCCCACTTTGCTCTTTGATCAACAAGTTGCAAGTACTGTCTCTACATATCTCTGTAAAGTTTTTACCTCAATTTGTAAGGCCACTTTGTTAACGTAAACTATAATTACCACTAAATTAAAGAAAAATCATCATTATATTTATGTCAAGGATAGTCAGTTAAAAATAAACATCTGAGAGCCTCCATACGGTTTTTCTCCTGATCTTATTGGGGCAGACTTGAAACAAATTAAATGATTAATGAGTTCATTCTGGATGGATATCAGTATTTTTTCTGATACAAAATGGTTAATGAGCTGGAAAGTGGCGATGAAAATATTCTAAATGCTAAGTCTGTTGCCAGCAGAAGTAACTTATGTGCAGGTAATTTCCCTTCAGAGCTGCCGCACTCTGTGGTGTCAACAATTACTTAGGGACTGATTAGTACATGAATTATCAACACAACAGGCTGTACTGTAATGCTCTTTCACAAGTATTATTTGGACTTTCCAGAACATGCATTTCCACATACTTTACCTAAGAAAGACCTTTTGGGTGTTTCTGGTGTCACAATTCCTCTCTACAGCAGAGCTGAGGCAAGTACAGGGACTTAAAGGGTGAAAATATAATTTGGCCAACTAGAAATTAAATAGTTGAGAAAGCATATTGCATTTGGAACAGCCTGCCTGTCCCAAGTTGTGTAAATGGCACCTGAATCCAGGAGGATTCCTGCTACAGGGGTAGTTCCAGGATAGTCCTCACAGGTGCTCTGGGGTCTTTTGTGAGAGGTGCTACTGAGCACGAGAATGTTTAGGCTGATACTGCAGGCTGCTTCATGCAGTCCTGAATTACCCTTCGATGCCTTGCTTCAACTGCTGAGATAGTCATCTGTGTGGTTTTCTGTGGATGTTCATTTTTTTATAATCTAGCTGTAGTAATAATAGTGTAATAATATTTGGGTCTCTATTTTAACATCACCATCCCATGCTGTGAATGTGCAGGAGAAGATAAGCAAATTACTGTTAGAGGAAATTTGGAGCTTCTTTTTTTTTTCTTTCCTCAAATTGAATAAAAGAAATGAGAACATTTCAATGCTAAACAATGTTTTAAATCAGATACAGTTTTGTGCATAAGTATATGAAAATCAGTAATGGATGACCAAGTGTAAGGTTCGACTTTCATACTGTCTTACTCTTGTATTACTATTTCTTGAGCACTGAAGTGTGTAAAGCTCCTCTGAAAACAAAAGGACAAACTTATAATGAGTAATTATGCCATTTACGACTTCCACTGGGTATAATGGCTGAAAATAACTGTTACGAAACACCTTTGAAAATTGTTCTGTAAGTGTGAGTGTAAAGGCATGAGACTGAAAACCCTTGAAATGTAGGTGACTGTTGCCTAGGCAATAGGAAGGCCTTTTTCCATCTTCCTTATATAGCTTTGCCTACAGAATCTGTTTCTTCTCACAAAAGTCCAGCCGTACCAGGATGAGAAAATGGCAGTGAAAAATAGATGTTCTTTCAAGGCAGAGGGACCAGATGTGCACTTAGCTTTTAGAGGAGAAATATTACATATGGATCCAAAACCAGCTCTCAGACCCTGGCACACTGGGATGTGCATCTAGAGGGAATATGCTGCGAGGGGAAACAGCACCTGCACAGACACCTAATTGTAAAACAGTGGTGTCTGAGCTGTCGTCAGGAAAGGGCTAAAAGTCCTTGATCAATACTTTAATTCCATTAGCTCCAGAAGAGCCATCAGACACAATCTCTCGCTCTTTTTTTTTTTTCCCCCCCTCTCTCTGGCCCAAGTAGGGGGAAAAGAGCAGCCTTAACTGTGTTTTCCTCTTACGCTGGCATTTCTGAAGCATGCTTAAAATTAGCTCAGCACCTGCAATATTACTAACAGCTTTGTGTCACTAGCCCTTTGTGGAGGAATCCCAGCCCTTCCTCATTATAAAACCTGGATACATATAAATATTCTTAGTTCCCTGAGAAGGAAAGATGTTTATACAGGCCAGAAATGATCTGTGGGCTATTCCAGCTGTATTCCTCATCTGGACTCTTACAGGATCAGGACCCCTAGGAACCTTCATAGAGCTGAGTTGCTCTTTAGCTTAAATACGATTTTACAAAATTTGTCATTGTCCTACAGTAACAAATATCCCCTCTTCCCTACAGCATTGTTTTATCTAAGTGCTCTACTGTTAACAGTTCATCATAGTTACAAGGTCCATCTCAGACTTCACACTAATCCCTGACAAAGACCATGCAGCGTGGGTGTGAAGTGCGAGGCACACGCTGTGAACTCGGTCCTGCAAACGTTTCAGGCAGGACCTGGGCCTGGCAAAGCTGATCATTAGCTGTGACTCTGTTTGGAGTCTTGCAGACATCTTTGTTATTTACCACTTACTGCTGCACTTGAGAAAATGTCTTTTGTTCATTTCAAGATGTTAATAATTCATTTCATATGTCCTAACCCTTAAAGCTTGCACCGCCTTTGAGGATCAGTTTCTATATTCACATAGCAATACATGGGTTCATTGCGGAGCCAGCTATTGAATATTTAGATCCAAAAGAACAAGAACAACAGAAGTGGCTTAGTTTGTCAACTTCTTTTTCATCGCTCCCTATCATCCCTTGCAAAAATTACCTGCCAGTGTCACAGGGCTCTCCTTTGATAGACACAATTTATAATACAACAGCAATTAGACATTACCTGGAACATTAAGTGAATTATTCAGTTTTTGCACTGTAAGCAATAATGCAGGCAATATTTAAAAAATGAATAATTCAGTCATATCTGTTGTCATTGGATGTAAAGAAAAATAAGTAAGAAGCAGAATTGTGTATATCATTATCAGAAGACTGAAAGGAATCGTGGTATAATGTCATCCGCATCTAAGTTTGTATATTACACATTTACAGTGGCTGCACATAGTGAGTTCTTACGATACGGCCAACTTTCAGATAACTCGGCAGAATATATTTTCTTTTCCATAACTGAAAAATGAAATAAAATTTGCAGTAATTTTATTTTGAAGTCAGTATCCAGCTCCCTCAACATGTCTTCATCTTGGGATTCATAGATGAATAACACATGAAAATTATAAAGTATATACCTATGTGTCCGTTAGTATCAAAATTTAAGATTCTCAGAGGATGGAAAGACAACATACTTTCTGATTGATTGAGAGACAGCTGTGAAGCAGAAAATATCTTAACCAATGACAAAATGAAGAGCCCAAAACTAAAAGAGGGTCTCAAGTGACCAAATTGTGAAATAGAATGACTCTATGTGATGTAATCTAAACTGTTTTTTTCTTTTTTTTTTTTTTTAACTAATGGCATTAGCAACAAGAATACATTGGCCTTATAATCATGTATTGACTTTTCCTTGTGTCAATATTTACAGAGAAAAGAAAAACAGTAATCAAGGGCTCACTCCTGCAAGGTGCTGAGCACCCTGGGCCTGACTATGCAGAACACTGAAGGTGAGTGATGTAACACTGGGAGTTGTCCCCCTGACTTTCATGGTAACAGAACAGGAGTATAAAATCATTTTCAATTAAATGTGTGCTTTCCTGTTTGTCCGGATTATAGAAAACAGTTCTAGGAATCAAGTCCTAAATGCATAAATTGATTGGATTTGTAAGCCTGTACCCCTTTGACCTGACGACAGCAATATTAATGTATTAATTTAAATTTCTCTCAGTGTGATTTTGTTGGCAGCAGCTTTTTTTTTATTCATATATATACTATTAATAAAAGAAATATATGTTAATTGAGCAGTTGCCAGTTACCTAGGCTTGTGTATAGCCTGAATATCAGTCCTGGGAACTCCAGTGCACATCTAATTTAGTTGGTTTCATACTGCTATTCACTGTGAGACTTTTAAGAGTATAAATTATGTCCTTGGAGAGATTACACTGTTACTGTTGATGCCTCAAGGGTTTGGCTTGAATAGGCATTCTAAAAAACAAACACACACCAAACAATAAACAAATTATGCAAATTAACGAGCTGCAATCATGATGGAGACTGTTGTCAATTTATATTACATTTGTCCTTGACTTTCAACACGAATTTCTAATTTGCCAATGACACAGCTTTTCAAAAAGAGATCTCGTTTAGAAATTTCATGTTAATCATGGAGCGTTGCCAGGTTCCCACAGTGCAGGAAGGTGTCTTGAAATGCACCTGTTTCTTTTGATCAATTGTACAACAACTTGCAGGTGCAGGGCCGGGGCGGGGGGGGGGTGCGTTTTGGGAAGAGGCTTAGCACTTGTGGTTAATCCTCTATACTTGTAACTAAGGTCGGGCATCCTATTTAACTAGTGGAAGATGTGATATAAAATCAGACCTTACCTACTCTATCACATGAACCAAAATTCTTCCTTTTACATGTTTTGATTCTTCTCTTCCTAATTGCAAGTAGAATTAGAAAATAATATAATGGAATTTTCACAGAAATAACTGGTGAAATGTTTGTATACTGCATACAGTCTTAGTCTTTTGTGCAATCAACCTATGAAAAGTTTGTCACATAAGGGTGGTACTTTTTATTAGCTCTAATACAAAGAAAGGTAATAACTATTCCTTACTTAACATTTTGCATCTGCATATATCCTCTTTAAACAAAGGGAGGCTGAGATGCAGAGAAATGAGAACAGAAGTTTCTAAGTCAGCATAAGCCTTTTAAAAGTGAACGAGTATGAGAGACTTGATTACAGGAGGAACCTTTGATGATATCTGCCTCGGTGACTTGTTCAGAGCTATTGGAAGCTGTGCCACATTGTCAAAAAATGCAGGAGCCTTTCCAAATTGTTCCTGTGGGAGCTCAAGAAGGATTTCAGGGCAGCCCAGGAAGGGCATCTTAAGCACAGGAGGTCCTTGCACACAAGGCCAAAGCTCTCATGTGTGTGCCAGGGAACTTGAAGAGTGTTTTAATAGAGATTTCCAACAAAAGCAGAAGCTACAGGACCTTAAAAAAAAATAAAGAAAGCTTACAGCCTCTGAAACTAAATGGAGTGGTACAGCAAAGGCAGTCTGGCTGTTCCATCTGGAAGAGGTAATGCTGAAGGCTGAAGTGCCTTTATGATAGTCTTCCCTGCGTCTCCCAGGTGCCTCTGGAGGAGCTCTCAAAAGGAAGCTTAGAGGAAAGTGTTGATGTGGATGGCACTCTGAAGTGCTATTGCCTGAGATCAGTTCTGTGACACTTTCCATATAAAATATTCTGTCCTTATTGTATCACATGGTAAAATAGCACAGAAAATGTCCTTGCTCTGAGAAGGCATCTGCTCATAAGTGATTCAGTCAAGAGTTTAGCAGGCAATAGAAAACTGTGGCATTAGCTCCTGTGGATCTGTCAGCCTGCAGGGGATTGGAGAACTGAAAGGGGGGAATGTCATGCCTAAAAATGTATGTTGTTTCTCTGCCCTCAGGGTTTGATGAGATAGGTGGAACAGCATGCCTTATTCACAGAGAAATAAGTTAAACTAATATTTTATGAAGATGCGGTATAGCTTTTGACAAAACTGTAGCAGATTATGACCGCAGAGTGCGGACCCTGTACGAAGAACATATTTCTAAATCAGTGTTTGTCACTACAGGTGATACAATAGCAAAGAACTGGTTCTCCTTTTAAGCGATACCATTCTTTCATTTAATATTTCCTCCCAAAGGGATAGTTAGCTAATCATGTGAATGTGATTTCTTGAAGTGTAAGTAATAAAGCCCCTAACAAGATACTTCATTGCAAAGCGTGGCTGCTACGGCATGAAAGTTTTATGAGTGGTGTAGCGCTGGGCACATTGCCCACATGAAAAGTCACCAAAGGGGTAAAAGAGTTCTCTAACAGGCTATTAACTTGTTCCTTGAGTGAGTGAATCATCAAATGGTGGAAACATTGGCCTCTGTGGGAGTTCACTATTTTGATGACCATTAGAAATATGCTGGTTTAGCTGAAATTTAAGGTGTCTTCCAAGGAACAGTAAAAAAACAAAACCCCAAACATTTACAAAATGTGATTTTAAGAATCAGTAAGGTCTGTTTCTAAATTCTTGCCTTGACAGGACTTTAAATAGCTGGTGCTAACTTACATTAACTAACATTCTGCCTTATATGCTTTAGAAAGATGAAGAAAAGATATTCTGCCTAATGCATCTGTTAAGATGGCCAAGTTGGACCAGAAATCTCTCATCAAGCAGGCTCATCAAAACCTAATTAACACATACTGTTGTCACACTTTGAACCTAATTTAGGCAAGACCAAAGTGTTTATAAGATTTCCATATAGAATATAACTCTTTCATTTGTTTGATTAGTGTTTCTACTAGAAAATAGCATACTAAATTTTCAGTCCTTAAATGTCTATCTATCTTCGGTGAAAACCAAGATCTTTCTCTAGCAGCAACAAAAATAGGGATGTAGGGCAGAAGAAGGAGTGGAGCAAATGGGGCTGTCAGTGGCCTGAAGTCGTGCTTTTGACCTGGAGAATCATAGAATCATTTAGGTTGGAAAAGACCGTTGGGATCATCGAGTCCAACCATCAACCCCACTCTACAAAGTTCTCCCCTACACCATATCCCCTAACACCACATCTAAACGACTCTTAAACACATTCAGAGATGGTGACTCCACCACGTCCCTGGGCAGCCTATTCCAGTGTCTGACCACTCTGTCTGTGAATAATTTTTCCCTAATGTCCAGCCTAAACCTACCCTGCTGCAGCTTAAAGCCATTCCCTCTTGTTCTATCGCTAATGACCTGTGAGAAGAGACCAGGACCAACTTCTCTACAATGTCCTTTCAAGTAGTTGTAGAGAGTGATGAGGTCTCCCCTCAGCCTCCTCTTCCTTAAACAACAGTCCCAGCTCCTTCAATCGCTCTTCATAAGATTTATTCTCCAGGCCCTTCACCAGCTTCGTTGCCCTCCTCTGCACTCGCTCCAGCACCTCGACATCTCTCTCGTATTGAGGTGCCCAGAACTGGACACAGTACTCAAGGTGTGGCCTCACCAGTGCTGAGCACAGGGGGACAATCACCTCCCTCCTTCTGCTGGTCACACTATTTCTAATACAAGCCAGGATGGCATTGGCTTTCTTGGCCAATGTAACAGTGTTCTGCAATGTCATTTATTTAAGCTTTGCAGATAGATATGGGGCTACAAGTCTGTCATCTTGTTCCTAATTGAATCCTTTCCAGTCCGGGCTCAGATGTAGCTGCACAGGGTTGCCACCACGCATGATATGCCATGTGCTCCACCAAGCTCTGGTAGTAAACAGGCATTTCTCCATTTCGGTCAGCTCCTCTTCTCCCCTCTGCTACACTCATTTGCGTAACTTGGAGGGAGATTTAGCTGGAAGCCATTTGTGACACCACATCAACAGAAAGTTTGGTAATCACACTTGACCGTGAATGCCATAACATCAGCCCAGCAACGGCATCACGCTTGTGATGTTGTCTCTCACCTAATCCTCCACCTGCTGCAAACAGCAGACTGAAGTAATTTGTGAAGAAAAGCTTTTGCTTCCTGCGTAGAAATGTACTGCATTGTTCAGGCTATTGCAAAGCCATTATGAGCTACGATTTTCACACGATAGGCAAGGGTGAGTCACGGTGTCTTACACCTGCCCTCAGGCACTTTCTTAAGAAAAAAACCCAAACCTAACAGTACTTTTGGCTAACATTTTGATATACTCCTCTCATACACATCACACTAATGAGGTATTAGTTCCACTGAATGAATGGTTCGTTGTTGCTTGTCTTTTAAATATAGGATAAATGGATGAAATTATAGGAAAACCCTTCTGTTTAAAACAGAAATCAAGGGATATTATTGTTTGAAATACTTTTATTTGCCAAATTATGGCATTAGATATTAGGCCTACTTTATGTCTCATTTTAATTTTATGTAAATGTTTCTTTCCCCTGTGGCTGTATTACACATGTCATAGAGGAAGGTGACTGAAGACAGTGGGAAAATGCTTGGAAAAACAGTGAAATAGCAAAAACTTTCTTCCTTCCTCTCACTTCTCCACAGTCCTCTAAATATAGTCACCTTCATGTCATGTTAGGAAGAAACTTGAAAGACTTAAAGACAGGTAAGGGAAAGAGAGAAGAACAGGAGTAGCATACTCTCACGTTAGAAAAACCTATGCATATTTTTATGCACTGTCACGTCAGGCCTACATCAAAAAAGCTACCCACTCATTTGAGATGAACGTGATCTCTACCCCAACATGGGAGCAGGAGCTATAGAGTAATTGGAGTGGCTAAAAATCTTGGGCTGTGTGAATGTAGTCGCTGATCCTCAGCAGTGTGGTACAAGCCATTGTGATATTCAAGGTTGGACATCACCCACTTAAATTAGCAGTTTATCTGAGTCCAAAAGGATGGAAACAGCTGCGGGGATAAAGGATGATGAATCACATGACACAGAGTAAATGTAGCTGTGATTAATGGGACATCACAAAACAACAAAAAAGAGAGCCAACTGTGGAAAGAGATAACTACCACCACAAAGAGCAAATTATTGTCTAAGGTGATGTAATTAACTCCAAACCTCCCCATGGCTTGGATGGCCAGTTCCACTGAGGCTTGCTATTGTGCCCACGATAATGACAAGGCTGTGGATTCTTAGTTCAAATACTGGGCTATTAAGCTTCAATTTTACTCATTGCAGGGAACTGATAGAGTGTCAAAGTTGAAGATATGGCAATTTGTAATAGTACAATTACAATATACTGTTGTGACTCATTCAGCTAACATTCCCCGTGAGAGGACAATTGGAAGAAAAGCTTAAACATGGTGCACTGTGATTTATGGGGTCCTTTAAATGTTGAAATTCAAGACTTACCCATTGATTATACTTTTCATCACTGTATGAAGCCAAAGCAGCTCCCCAAAAGTGTTTTGTTATAGTAGGTGTGATTAAAAGTGTTTTTTGTTCTTTATCCTTATTAGTTATATGCTTCATGGACAAGCAGTATTTTTCTTGTTCTTTCCGAAGAAGTGTTTTAGCCGTGGGAATCTTTCATTGGATTACTTGCTCAAAGATACGTTGATTCATAGTATATCATCTTCATCTATTTAGCAAGACAAAAGCTTTATTCATATGATTTGCTAGCAATTCCCGCTGCTTCCTTTCTCCAACTTAGAAATGAAGATTTATATGCACCTGGAGGGAATTTGCTGACAACTTAAAAAATTGGAGTATTTCTAAAAATTCAATACCTGAAAACTGGAAAGTGGAGCCAGAATTTTAATTTTCTCCACTGGCTGTGACATTTCAATGGTTATTCTAAGCTGTCCTAAAGATAAATAAGTTAAATAAGGCACTCCCTATAATTTGCCTTCCTAGTGTAGAAAGGAGAAGTTTTAACTTGCTTGGAATTTTACTATAAAATATATGTTGGACTTGATTCAGGGGAGTCTTGCATTAGGTTCTCCTGTGGTGACAGATTAACTTCACGCTGGCAGCTGTGTCTATTCATGTCTGAGAACTGTAGAATGATCAGTGAACGGTAGATCAAAACTGCCAAAATTTGAAAGGCTTCTAGATCAAAACTGAGAGAGTCCAAACAGCTTGATAGTTGCATACTTTCTGGATACATTGGTTTCTCACTGTATTTTCCTTCTGACTTGTTTTTCCTTTGTGTCTAATAGGGTATATATATGTGTCTATCGTGGTTCTGCTGACAGAGTGCTGCTCGTGTCCTGCACATCTCTTGGCATCTGAAAACGTAACTTTGATTAGTTTTATTAAACTTCCTGATTTCAAAATATTCCTTTCTTCTAAACGTTTTGCAGCTCTTACAAATCTGAAATATACCTGGGGTAGGCTAAAAGATGGTGCATAAACATTTCTGCAGCCTTTGCTGAGATAGCTTTGAAATAACACTGTGGGCTACTGGTTACATACAGCTTTTTGACCGCTAGAGCCAACATTTTATTGCCTGCTGTCAAGGTTTGAGATGGTGAGATTCTTGAGACAGGTCTGTCCTGGTTCCATTTGTTTATAAAATATGTTGCACAACACAGCCCAATCTCTCATTTGACCTATAGGTATTATGGCTGTATAAACAGATGAAGAATAATCACTCTGTGTAATCAAAACTATGAACTGATGTAGCTTTTAAAACATTTTTTAAGGAAGGGAAGGTTTCATTCTTGCCGTTCATAACATTCTTTCCCTTCTGTACTTTGTGCCGCATACACAGTAGTAGTATACTGTTTAAAATGTATATTATTTAAAATGATTATTTTTATGTCATATTATATATTACCTGTTTCAAAGAGACAGACATTGATAGAAATCAGGCTGGGATTTTACTGGTATTCTGGCATAGTTATCCAAGCCACGATCAGAAATATCCCAATATTTGTTTTGCAGAAGTAGAAAATTGATAGCTCAATGCTCGCTCACAGTTTTAAAATTATTCATGTAAAACTTATGCCAGTATAAGAAATAATTTTTAACATTTGAGTGAAACTCTTACATTGCAAAATGAAATGCGGAAATTCTGAAGAAAAATATTTCTGATTTGTGCTTTAAACAATTTTTTGAACAAGCTAAACTTGATATAAATGCCCAGTTTTAAAAAGCTCTCAGGATTGTATCAGTGAAACTGCAATCATCCATGGTGAACTTGAGTTTGGTATCCAATGCTGAACGGGAAGGCAGTTCTTGCACAGGCCATTGTTTAGTTTTGTTTATAACTGCAGGATCCTCATTAGAAGAAAAATCCGTTACCAGTAAACAGTTTACTTGCACTGGTTCTTCACTTTAGCTTTCTGCATTTTTTATAAGGAGTAGATAATAAACGTGATTCATGAAGGACTAAACCAGCAAGTCCATAGCAGAATGGTGTAGGTAATATTATGGCAGGTAGCCATCGTGTTTAGTATATGGAATTGTCATAAGTATTCTTCCTTAAGCAAAAGTGAAATATGATTTCCCCTTACAGGACTTACCTGGTACAGATGCTTTTATTAGTATTAATCATATAAATAAATAAATAAATATTAAAAGGAAACAATGCTAGCTGGAAATCCAGTACACTAGTAGCTGGTGAAAACCCAGCAAGCTCAATGATTCATCACAGTAAAAAATTAAGAATGCTTCTTTATTTTTCAAATGATGGATTGGATGGTTTCATAAATTTCTGTGTTTCATACAGTACATTCCTAACAGAAAGATAAATTGTAGCAGGTCCATATAGGAAGCAGGCAGAAGAGAGAAAAACCATGCAGATACAGATACTGCAGTCCACATTAAAAGCTGAGAACAGAATCATTCTTGGAGCAAAATCTTCACCCTGCTGAAGGCAGAGACAAAAACTCCGTTACCTTTAATGTGGCCAGTATTGCACCTCCTGCATTTAGAGGCATTCATGGATAGTTGGTTCATGTTCTTTGGGCATAATAACATCCCTGACTAGGCACATTCAACACACCAGTGTGTGGCTCCATTAAAGATTTTACTGGAGTTCTGATTATTTCCTACAGATTATGTTATGTGGGAAAGGTTGGAGCCAGGGTGAAGTATAACCTCCCCCCTTCCTCCTCAATTTATGGTTGTTATTGCCATAAATAACCTTTCAAACATCTTTGAAAATAGGTTCCAGACACCAGTCATTCTTAAAAGCTTTCTCAGTGTTATGTCCCCAGACTAAAACCCTGGCTCAGTGGTAATTACTATTTAGCATCCATTCTGTGTTTTGCAAGCAATACTGACAACCTGCTAAGAGTGCTCTTAATTTTCTCCTCTGGAGGAAGTAGACTGTGTAAATTCATCTCACGGAATGACCTCCGAACAAGCCCTGCCTTCACGACCGCAGCAGTACAAAGCTGCATGTTTGTATCCGATCAAGTTAACGTAGACAGGGGGAAATCTGCAGATGCCTTCTCTGTAGACAGAGCTGTTTGTTACGCTGGAATTCATTCAAGAAATGGAAGTGGTGCGTGTATCACCCATAGTCCTTGTAAGACCAGAGTCCTGAAATTTTCTTCCCCAATGTGATGGTTTCTGCAGTCGGGACTCTATTGGTGTTACACTCCAGGAACATTTAAGAAAGGAAGAGAACTGCTTGTGGACCACATCCATCTGTAGGGGGTATTTCAGCATCCCAGGAATTCTGCATGGGTTATCAGAGTTTTTAAAAGGGAGCCCAATCTTATGTTCATCAGCATGTGTGACTGAGACGTGGTTTCTAAGTAGTTAGATGTTAGATCTCGCTTGTGAAGCTTCATCCTGTTCCTTGAAGATAGCATACATTGCAGCCAGAGGGATTATGTGGAAGGTCATGCAGGAGGTCTGGGACAGCTGTACTATAGATAGGATGTAACAGCAGTACATTCGTCACCTAACTTAATCCCCAAGCAATTTTTCTCTAACTGAAACTGTTTGCTGCTTATCTAATGATTTCCCAGAGTAGCAGAACCTAATTAAAACTTTTTCTTTTCTTTTCTTTTCTTTTTTTTTTTTTTTAACATTAGGAAAACAATACCATCAAAACTTTGCATATTTAATTTTTTTGCTTTATTAGAGCAAGTAACAAAACATAAAAAGAATCAGACAGTAGTTATCTTCAGATAAAAGACAAAACTCACTTGGATATCGGCTGTGTCTCAGAGAAAGTGTTCTTTTTTTCACCCCAAAAATCTTATTTAATCTTATTTAAACTAAAATCGTTCAAAGCCTTCTTGGTTCTAGCACTGTTGTCACCTATAGTTTTGCATATGACTCGTTAGCTTTTGTACCACAAATATTTCTGCTTAAAAGACGTAGAATTTTTTGTGAGTTTTTTTCAAATAGACTGTAATGCTGAGTGCTTCTCACAACGGCATGCCAGGCTCGTATGTCACGACTAATGAATGGTGTTGTTAATCCTTAATTGTGTATTTATAGCTTAGTTTATGGTTAAACAGGAAGAAAATAATTTAAAAGTACTTACGGGAATGACAATAGCTTTCCTCAGGGATTGAAAGTTGCCGAGGTTAATGTCTCTTACAGAAATGGCTTGTAGGAAAAAAGAGCTACCAGATCAAGGTTTAGTCTATATATATCAAGTTGTTCTTGGTTTGGTTATTACTGAATAAGCTATTACTGTCCTCATTGTGTGACCGGTCTTATTCAGGAAGAAAAGTGATTTACTCCTGTTTAGTTCAAACCATTTTAGAAATTCAAATTCATTTCACTTGCTCTAAAATATGAACACGAACAACAAAGTTGTTCGGCTATCATTAGTCAGATTAAATCAGGGCGTTATATCAAATTATCTTTCAAATACAGAAATATATATTGACTGTAGATTCCTTTTTTTCCCCAAGTGCACCAAATATCGACTGCTAGCTTCCACTTTTGTCAGAGAATGATTACAGATACAAGTACTACAATAACTAGTGATTTAATACCTTAGAGAGCACATGGTATTGTGCCACTAATAAACCGAGAAATCCACAGTGCTACAGTCTGTCCTTTCTTCAGTGCCTTGTCTTCTGGTAGGTCTGTGACATCTGCAGTGATCCTTAGGTCTTTTCCAAGCTTATTGTGTTTGGTTTAGAGCTCAGCAACATGAAAGGATATTTCATTTTTTTATTCCCATATATATTTGTGGTTCTCCATCACTAATCTAATTTAAGGATAGAACTGTGCAATTAGGACTGGAGGTACACATTTCACAAGTATAGCAACACAGTTATTGGATTAAGAAGCATGGAATGAAAGGTACATAACCTATGGCATTCGCATTTTTCCAATGTTGTTGTTTCATAACAGATTGCAGGAAAATAACAAATAAATGGAATGAAAAAGAAAAAAAAAAGAAGAGTTTCAGCTCCCGCTCTCTTGTACGGGCTTCACATGTTCTCCTGCAGTCTGAGTTTCTAAGTCGCTAACTGAATGATGGTAAAATTATCATTTGAAGTGGAATAACACATCGCAGGGCTTAAGTTCAAAGCCACTGTGTCATGTGAAAATCACTTGTCTGCGTTCCTGCTTTTAAAATATTTTTTTTCAGTGGTTCTAGAAGGCTGTACCACAGACGAGGGGAGCTAACAGTGAGCGCCAAGCAAAGCAAGCAGTAATTTCACCTTTCTGAAATTGTTGGCCATTTGTGATATGCCCAATTCGTGGGTTTAGGTTTTCATCAACTGGCTGTATTCTCGACTCTTTCTGGAATTTAGAGTTTTGATGTGATGAGAAGCAAAACTGTTTTTTAATATACCAATTAGTAACTCAATTCTGGTTCCCATAAACACAAATTCTCAATGGAGAATTCCTTTAGTAGGCAGCATACAGGTAGTTTACCAAGCTGCAGCTACTCAAGACCTCCTACAGTAATTAGATTAAGTATCCGGTTACAATGAAGTGCAAACTACTTTTGTGTTGTCTCCACTGGGATCTTACATCAAGGTGACCACCCTGGTACATAAACAAACATTTCTGCAGCAATAACCCAAGCCCAGAGGATGTCTTTTTAACACCCGCATACTTTGTCCTCACT
This sequence comes from Larus michahellis, assembly GCF_964199755.1. Classification (NCBI taxonomy): domain Eukaryota; kingdom Metazoa; phylum Chordata; class Aves; order Charadriiformes; family Laridae; genus Larus; species Larus michahellis. The sequence continues at coordinate 60,987,242 of NC_133900.1, read as the reverse complement.
CAAGTTTTTAAACGGAATAGTGACTGCATCTCAATAATGTGCAGCGTGTTTAGCAGGTAGGTGGTGTGCTGGAGCTGGGGAGTTAAGGGCCACTATCTGATAAATCTTCTGGGACCGGCTTAGTAGGTGCTATTGGACAAGTTATTTCATTTTTCTTTTTTTTCTTTTTTTTTTTTTTTTTTTTTTTGGTGTATGCCTCAGATGCTTTATCTTTCCGCTGGGACTAACAATACTGTCTTCAGTTGTACCGTGCTTTCAGAGCAGCTCCTAAGCAGCACTATAAAAAAAGGCGGCTATTATTACTTCCAAGAGGAGGCACAGACTTTGAAGCTTAAGTTCAAAGCCTCTGTATTGAGGCGAAAAATCACTTTCTATGCATTGCTTTCCCTCTCTCTTCCAAAAAGGCAGTTCCAGCAATGGGATGGAGAGCAACTAAAAAGGCTGAGGCACATATTTGCTTGACCAGAAATATGTACTAAAATGGATTTAACCTCTCTCCTAATGAATTGGTTTTATGAACAAACAGCAGAGCATTGCAATTAAGCATTATAAGGAGCAGCAAACTTGTAGTTCAGCCAACTGTTATAGTACTTGAGGTAAGCATATCATGAATAGTTTCAACAACAGTGGTAAAAACATCTTACATGTTACCATCCAAGTCCTAGAAAAACAAAGCAGAATAATGGAAGGGAAACAGGGAACAATTTATCAGAAGCTTTAAAGAAGGAGATGGAGTCTTGCTCTTCATGCTGAGATTGTTTTAATTAATTACTTTCACCCTCATACAACAGATAGTTGGAGCTGTGTCAGGACATTCCCACGTTTACCTGCTCAAACATACTCTTAAATTCTTGTGACTCATATGCTGCATGTGGGTGGGGTTTTTTGCTCGTTTGTTTGATTGGTTTTTTCTTGTATCAGATTTGTCGATTTTGTGTAGCCTGAAGAAAACAGGATGCTGGGCAGATTTGGACAGATTTTAGAAGAAAATGCTGGTCCCTAAAATAAAACACAGTAAATCATTATGTGCCAAAACAGAAATCACGGAGTGGCAGGAGTTCCATTTATCAACAAGATCTCCCCTGAACAGACTGTTCCCCTGTCCTCTACTACTGTCCTCAGGAGAGCAAATTATATAATTATAATATTTTGTTCCTGTGTTTGTTAATGTTCCCTTAAATTGATTCTGATGCCTTTTCTTTTCAGAACAATGTAAGGAAAGAACTGCTTTCGCTGACAAATTAGACGTGGGACTTATTTTCAGGGTCAAGCGTTGCAGTACTGATGAGAACAGTGAAAGTTTTTAAGCTGGACACAAAGAGCTATATTGTGGTCACACCGCTGAAACTACACATTCAAAATCACAGCATCCACCTCCATGTCTGCACAGGTGCCGTACGTTAGTGTCCATTCTCTGTTCATCATACGCAAAAACAAATACAGAAATAATCTTACTTTAAAACACTGTATGTTTTTTGTTTCTTGTATTTGTTGATTTATTCCCACACGGTCTTGGAGTGCCTCAAAATCACAGTTTTGCTTCACTGCTCATAGGGATTTTTTTATCCCTGGTCATTTGGAGCAAATTAAATGTTGCTTTAGTTTATTTCAGATGTCAAGCACACCTAGAAGCTGAAATTCCTTCTATGTGAAGATGGCTTGGAAACACCTTAGACACTGAAAGCTTAGGAAGGCATTTTTTGTAAGAGTTGCTGTGTCAGCTCTCTGCTGCCTGTTTGACAAATCTCTTGTGTAAGAACATTCTCAAAAGGCTGGTTAAGCTAGTTTACAGCTGTTTTGTGCCACTGGAGAGGGCCTAAGGATTTCTGAGATTAGTTCCAAGTGGACTTGAATGTAAACCTGTACAACACTTTTCCCAGCCCCCTCTAGTTTCTAAGTATGTTAATGAAGATTGAATATCTTTTGAAAACCAAAACAATATTTCAGTAATACATAAATATACAATGATAGATGTAAATGCTTTCTTGAACACCTAAAATGGAGAAAATAAACACCACATCCATGCTCAGACCTTAAATTCCCAATAAATTGTCATACAGAACTGCATCACAATCCATGTCACCTACTTTGCCTGCTGACTTCAAAGAAATGACTAAAAATGTGCTACTACAGCACTTAAGTAAAGTTGAAAGCTCGTTAGGATGATTTTTCTCCCTCCTTAAAACTTGGACACTAAAACTAGTGCAAACGTTGTCCTATGTAAGTGCTATCCTGGCCTAATTATTTTTGATCATTCTCCCAGTGTTTCTCCACTCTAACAATTAACTCTTCTCCCTAATATTTAGCCTAAGTCCTCTTTCCTGTTAATTAAGCTGTCTGTCTTTTTGTCTTATACAGAGTGAATAAGGCAAAATGATCTTTCACAAGTGCTCCCTGTGCAGAACCTTTTTGTCACTTACAGCCTGATATTGCGAGTGACTCTGCACTGGTGAATATTCTTTATAATCTGGCTCACAGCTCCTGGGGGAAGAGGTCATTGATTGTCAATTTAAACGTGAGTGAAGCAAAATAACGGAAAAAAAAGTGTGTACAGATATAATTGTGTTTTAAAAAGAAAGACAAATTTGCAAAAGCTTTGTCTCCCTGCACAGACGGTGAGGCTATCCTGTACATCAGAAACAGCTTTTTTAAAGGTGTGGTTTGCAAGTTATTCTACACTGTCCCATTTCATTGCAGAAAATTATGGCTATCTTGGGCAGTGTATTAAAAGAGAACGGTGTTCCGTGTGTTGTTCCTTTTATGGGACAAATTGATATCATTGCTAGTCTTCCAGCTCATTAAAATATCTGCTGTATCAGAATCAATGTATATACACAGGACTGGAAGATTTAACATGACACGTTATTAATGTTATAAGTAATCAAAATGTGGGAATAATGTAATTGTCACTAGCTGCCCAAGTCTAACATTTAAATCCTCAGAATCTCCGGTGGGCTTGTAGACTGGGGAGGACACATGTTCGCCACTGGGCAAGTGTGCAAACACAAAAGTTCTGATTGTGCCAGGCTGGGATCTGACCCTGGTTAGTGAGACTGGACATCAAGGGACCTGTTTGTGTTGCCTACCACAATGGAAGCCGTAAGAGTGGTAGTGGTTACTGCAATCACATAAGAAGTGAGATGCCTTCAGCCATCTTCTGCCACTGGGATATAAGTTGGTTTGGGATGGATATCTCAGTCTTATAACGCACGTAGAGGCTTGGTAACATAACATAACATAACATAACATAACATAACATAACATAACATAACATAACACAACACAGCAGTGGCTAATCAATTTCAGGTAACCAGCCTCCTTCACCCATGGAAAAGAGTTTGTATTTCTCACTAGGAGTAATGTATTCCAAGAGACAAAGCATTTTGCAGTGTTCAGCAATGATGGGTTGTTCAAAGCGGGCTGGCTGGAATGACCCTCTGGCAGGCTCTTATCCTACCTAGGTCGTGGTGGCAAAATGAGTTGCCCTGTTCACTGTGTAGTCTATCAGCTTGGACATCAAAGGAGGAAGAATTGCACAAATATTTATAACTAATGAGACAGAGACTTGCAAAGGAGTAGGATGGGCAGCTGAGGCATGCCATGTCTTCAAGTACCTTGTTAAATCTTTCTGATCTTCTGTTAGGCTTTTTAGCAATCTGAGTTATTCCCCTTGTGAATCTAGTCCAAGATCACCAGCACTTCATCTGGTCCCGTGCAGAAAAATGAGTGAGATGGATTTGTCGTGCATCACCCGGCTCTGTCACAGAATCAGCTTCACGGATTTCAGGGGAATTACCTAAAGTGGGCTCAGAGCAGCGCAGGAGTGAGTAACGTCTAGTGAGGGGATCACAGGCTGCAAAATGCAGCCTATCACTTTTGATTTTGGTAAGCATGGTGTTTATGTCAGCGTGCTGCATTTGAACTACATGCAGGATTATAGTAAGAGGTTACACTGTGTTAAAATTTAATAGAAAATCACAGGCTGCAGAAAGCCAGCATGGAACCTCAGACTCCCATCAATTTTTTGCTGCAGAAAAGATGCCCATTTTTAATAAAACCTTGTTTATCTTAGTGGATGGCTATAGACCTAGTAATATTTTGTACACTTAGTAATAGCCAAAATGTTCTTCTAGGTGGGTGCAGCTTGGTCGCTGAACCTCATCCAAATTTGTCCTTCGCTGTGCATTATCCACATGCTCTTGAGACATTTGCAGGCACATGCAGACAAGTATTCTGACTGTTTTCCTGCTCATTTCACAAACAAGTCCTTTTATTTATCATGCACATCAATGTGTTTATTCCTCTAAACAGTTAGAGTCCCTCGTGCATTTTCTTCTGTACGATCTTCTCTTAAAAATGTCCTTTCTTGTATTTTTTGAAACAGCTAGACTTGCACACTATCAGTACAAAGAAACTTGTCTGACTGATGGACATGAAGTGAATTTGGGGTGCAAATTAGCTTGCCAACACATTGCATTTAATAAATACTAAGTTTTCACTGTTCTAAAGTGTTTTCATGACTACTTGTACAGAACATTGAAGAGGACCATTGAGAAGTGGAGTTTTGCAGTTAGCATCGTCACTTCAAAAGGCTTTTATTTTTAACGCAGCTGTCTGAAGTAGGCATCCTGTAACACTCCCTCACATATCCAGTTCTTCGGTGTATTTACTTGAACCTCAACGCCTGGGAAAAGAAAGGACTCAGATGCAAAAGACTAGTTAATAATCACAGAATTTCAATTAGTTGAAATGTCTGTAAAATCTATAAACGTGCTTTTAACTGTACAATGAACGTTTAACTGACCAGTGGTTTTCCTTTAACACAGGGTATACCAAAAACCCAAACCCAAACCCAAAATGCTCGGCCTGGGTAGGAAGTCTTAGTGTCTGAGGGCTGTGAGTCAGGGAACTGGATAGGACTTTCTTGTTTTATAGCAGCTGAGATGTTGGGGAAATTTTTTTGCATTTTGGTGTTCAAAAATTGTTTCAGCAGTTGTACAAAGACTAAGGTTACTAAACAACATTTCTTTCTTACATTTGCAAACTTAAAGGTCAACTGGCACATCCCATTGATTTCTTTTTTTTTCAGATACTGTAGTTAAACAAGTTCTACAAAGAAATTTATTACAGGTGATTCATTGAATGCTTGCAGCAGCACAGTAGAGTTTAATTTTAAATGCAATCAATAGGCCTCCATATTTCCAAAACAATGCACAGCTAAAATAAGTTTGATACATACAGAGTGGAACTCATGGTCACTGACATTTTCAGTCAATAATGTTTTTGAAAAACAACAAACATACGTTTTAAATCAACCACAGAGTCATTGTTCTTGTGGCACAAAGGTAAGTACTTCAGAAATAAAAAAAAAAATATGCAGGAAAACAAACACTCCTCCCTCACCTCCGTAACAAAAAAAGCTGTTACAATAATGTTTATTTCTTGTGGAGGAAGTAATAATCAGAAGTAAAAAGCCGCAAAGGATGGTGGCCAAATCTCTTATGGTAATGTCTTGAAAGCACTCTACTCATTTTTTTCCTGCTTTTTTTCAGCTACATAGGATTTTTATGTAGGATTTTTTTCCCTATTCAATGGTCAATCAACTGAGTAAATTTTAAAAACTATTCCTTGGAAAATAACATTAGATATAATATGAAGATTTCATCTTCTGCTTGAAGGAAGTTGATACAATGTGGGTATTTAGCTTCTGCTTTGGTCTTCTACTTCAAGGCTGCAAAACAGAGCTGTCTTTTTATAGAAATTGGTTTAAAGGGGACAGGTGAGCAACTTCTGAATATACAGTTGAAAATGTTTAGGGATTCCTTGAAGTTCAATCTAACTTAAAAGTTGGCTTTGCTTCAAGTAGGAGGTTGGACCAGATGATCTCCAAAGCTTCCTTCTACCCTAAATTATTTTATGATTCTGAATGATGCTCTTCAGTTGAGACTCTTCAGAGTCTCAAAGACTCTAAAGCAAAGGTAATATCAAAGAGAGACCAGGAGTACAGTGTTTAAAAGTTAAGCTTATTTCTTCAGACATTCTTTAAAAGACAGTAGCTGCCTCTTTAGTTGCCCTTATGCATAGAAAAGAAACATAATCCCAAATCCGTCTCGCTCTTTTACAACTGAGGAAAGGGAATTTGGTTTCAATTTAATAAAACTATTTGAAAACTCCAGTTTTGCTTTAACACCATGGACTGTCCTTGCTGTATAAATTTTAATATAGGAAATATCAACAATTTCCACTCTTTGTTAATCTCATGGGGAACACCACAGACGGCTTTCTTCCAGATCTCATCACCTACTGAGTTTTGCGACTTGGAATATGAAATGTGTCTTGTCATAAATTGACAGTTCTTGTTCCACCCTAATCCCACAAGGCTCTTCTAAAGAGAAAGGAAACGTAACAATCAAATTGCATGATAGGAAGTGACAGGTTGATTTGTAGCATTTAAAAGACAGCTGCTATTATTATTAGACAATTTGATAGAGTGCAAAAATGTAATTCTCTATTCTACAAACACTTTAGTGCAGTTTCAGTAACCAAGTTGTATTTCACTTATATTTTATTCATTGGGACTTTTGTTCCTACTTTCAGGAAAATAGCAAATGTCTTATGTCAGAACATTTTTATAGCTCTTACAACCCTCCAAATTTTCACACTGTGTTGCCATTCAGGCAAATATGTGGGGAAGCCCTGTTTTAGATTAAATGTTAAATGGTGTATACTTAGTTACTGTCCTTTCAAATGCATGTGGCTGTGTCACAACTCATTCAGTTCCACTCGTCATAATCTAATGCCTTTCCCATTATGAGGTATTTGGTTCCCTGAGCCTGGATAAGTAGCTGAAAAGTGAGTCTCTCTGGCATATTCTGCAGAGTACTGAGTGAAGAATTTCAGGGCTAAATTACTTAGCCTGCTGATTTTAACTTTTTTTTTTTCTTTTCCTCCGCGATTCATAGGAAACACCCCATCAATTTTCAGTACTTGGGGGCAACAGATGACATGGGAACAACTCCTGAATTTACATGATTTGGGGAACAGACCTGCTGCAAGCTATAGCATAAGACATCAAAAAAAGAAAATATGGGCCATTCAGCGCATGCAACATCCTTCTAAATGCCTTCCCTAAAAAGATCAAATTAAATCTATTTGAAATCTGACATAAGTTACATGTGATGTGTGAGTTAGTCCAAGCCATCCACAGCAGTGATGGATGCCACCTCCACTTCACTAAAGTCAATAAAGAAAACAAATCAGTAAGAAAGAACCACCTGGCTTTAGGTGCTGTACATCTCTTTCCTCAGAAATTAGAATTATTATACAGTAAAATAAATTCACTGTTGTGGACATCTCTTTTCATTGCAATTGACTTCTGAGGATTTTTATGGTTTACTCCCACTTTCTTTCATTGATTTAATTAGAATTACGTTTGGTTACTCCTGAATGCAGTTTACATTAAAATATATCTGCTTTACCCTCGTTGGCGAAGTACAGCCAACCCAGTGGTGACCAAGGGATACCAAGGTGCATGGCTGGTTCTCCAGTTTATCTGCTGTTCTGATTCTGCCTTAATTTGACCTTTCTGGAAGGGGTCAACCTGCATAAAAGCAATGTGGACAGTCAATTCTCAGGCTTCAATTTCACTTTAAAAAAACAAGCAACAAATGCCAAAAGATCTGAAAAATAAAGGGAACAAGCTTTTAGCCATTTTTAATCCAATAGAGGACTTTGGATCACTGCATAACTGAAACAGTGAAGGATGACTGAAGTTTCATTTTCCAAATCAATCATTTTCCTTTATAGGTTAAAAAAGACAATCTATTGTCTCGCTGATAAATGGCCAAATATCTTCCAGAATTTATAACATTTCCCAATGTTCAATTAATCTTCTTGTACTGAATGTATTTACTCTAATAGACAGCAAAAGAGAAAGAAGCAAGACCTGGGAACAGAAAAATATAAAATGTTATCATTCGAAGAAAGGGCACATTCCTGCAAAATGCAACATCCACCAAAAGAACACGCTGCCACATTTTCACAACATGAAAAGCAGCAATCAAAAGGGGCCTTGCCAAATATATTTTCCCACATATCTTCAAATGATTTAGACTTGTATTCCACATTCCCGTAATAAATACATGTCAATTATCAGTCTGTAGAAACTGTTGTTACCAATTACTACACAAAAACAACTGAGACCTGAGGCCCAAAATGCCTATGCAATGTATATGCATATTATCTCTTGGTTTAGGAGCTGGAGAGACAGCACACCTTGAGAAAGAAACCTCCTAAGAAAGGGAATCTATTGTCAGCAGACCAACAGTTGCCAGCAGCTGGCTTAGGTGTCATAAGTACCTCTCTTCTTTGACTGTACAGCATGTCTGGGTACCTGGAGAGTAGGTGGCTTGAATTTCTCATTAATCCATTGTACGTAGAACGCCAGTAAGAGCTAAGGGACAGCTAACTGAATGTGGCTCTTCATCTCTTCTCGCCGTCCACAGGCAGTCTGCAGGAAAGCTGGGAACTGCGTTCACTTCTAAGTGCTAATTACATTTCTCAGTTGCAAGGCAAATGTCTTGCAAATCCCAAATAAACTTATGTGAGATACTTACTAAATGTGTGTTATAAATGTCCAATAAATCAGGGAACTTTTAGATATATTTGCAGAAGTCTGCAAAGTTTGACTACAAAGAAATACGTCATTATTCAACAGCTGTGGCTGTAAACTCCGCAGTCATTTTATTATAACGTATAGCTCTCTCAGCTGTTAATATGAGTGGTGCAACCACAATGAAGGTAAATGGTTGGACACGAGACAAAAGACAAACAGCATGACAATAGCTCCAGTTCGAAGAAAATCACAAAAATATTTTGCAATGTCTTTTTGCCTGCCTGGTTGGTTGGTTGTTTTTTAATTTGGCTAATAACCGAGGTATCATGAAAGCAGGCCTTGTTTGAAAAGAGCCACAGTCCACAATAAAATGTGCTTATTCTTGGCCAGAGATGTGCGAATGTGTTGTAGCACTTTCAGTTCCCATCCATATGACGTCCAGGCATTTTCATCTGATCTCTAGGGCTAATACCAGAAAAGTGAGGTCCATGCGCCATGTACGTGTTGTCTGTGAATTCAAATTACTTCAGAGGTAATTTTTCTAGGAAGAAAAATGACAAAAATGAATGCGTGGGAACATCAGTAAAGGATGAGCAGAAGAAAAGCTGGCCTGAAATGAGAATTGCTATGTTTTTTTTCTGTCCTGGGCCACAGAGTTAATATCGTATGTTATTTTTCTCTTCTTAAATTTCTCAATTTCCACTGCGGCAACCCAATGCAATCGTAATACATTTTGTTGTGAACACTGCAGAAAATGTTGTGAAGAATGTAGTTTTAACATAAAAGATTTCAATGAAAGGTCTTTCTAATTGCTGGAGGTCTGGAAATTATAAATCCGTTTTAAACTCTGTAAGTCCCTACCAGCTGGGTGACAGAAGTGTTTTGCGAGAAAGAACATGTAAATGGGTAAAACTGAATTTCCCCCTCTTCTCTGTCCCTTGGCTGATAACTCATCTGGGCTACAATTCAGTTGCAACTGCATTACCCACTTAAATGGAAGAGGAGAATTCCCTTTACTGAGGTAATTAGTGCAGTAAGTAAAGGCAGACTGCAAAGCAGACATCAGACTGGATGATCACAGTGTTACCCCTACCCTCCTGGGCCTGAAATTGGTTTCATTTCAAGATGGTAAAATACTGCCTTGGCTCTTCAGGGGCAGAGCATAGCCAAAGCATTCAAACACGTAAAATGAAACCGTTCTGCGTACAGATATAAAGATTTCTAAAGTCTAGAAAGACATGAGACAAAATTAACTGTAATTTCATAATAGTCTATAGAGTCAGTAAAAGCAGAATGATTGAGAACTGTACAAGTAACACTATAATTTCAGCTAATGTTTCCACCCCAAAGTGCCGTTTTCAGAGCTAAAACACCAGCCACCCGAGAAACATGAAATTGTTCTTGCACAAGAACATTCTCTAACTCAGAATAAAACACAACAAACTACCTAATTATATTCAGATCAGGCACTCTCAACAGATGTTACACATAGGATCAATATGAAAGTTTAGTTACCCTGATAACCCGCAACTGTAATTATGATCTAAATAAGTAAAGAATAAAATAAAGCAGAGGACCAGACGGATAGTTCTGTATAAAAGCAATTTCAGGTACTGTAACGTGACAATGATGATGAGCCCGCCACACTTAAATAGGTTTCGCCAAATAGTTGGGCACCCAGAGCATATGTTTGAAATAACAATCAGCAATGAAAATTATTGTCTAGAAGGCATAGCACTGTGACACATAGCACATAGCATTCTTGATCAGGGTGAACACTAAATCTTTAAGTAGGTGCTAAGTCTTTAAGTAGTTCAAAACCAAGAAGCTAAGGACTAAAGATATGAAATTTCTAACCTGTTCTCATATTGCCCTTCTGCAGCCACACGTCTGTGTCAGATTTTAACCCACAGATGACAAAATATCCAGTGAAACCAATCTTTGCTAAAAGTCCCTAAAATTTGTAGGAGAGGTTTCTTTGGTCTTAGTGGCAATTATATGGATGAGTCGAGACCTAGGCATAAGGAGACAGAGAAAGGTATCAAATGGTAACTATTAGGCAAAAAATGAGGATGATGGTTGATCCAATTGCTTGTGAAAAATACTTTCTAGTGAAATGAAATGCAATTTATGAATTGTAATGTAGTTCACAAAGCCTATCTCAAAATGGCATCCCTTTTATTCTGTTTTTACACAATCTAGCACAATGAACTCCTGAGCTTGAGCTGTAGGGTACTGTAGCATGCCTAGCTATGAAATTTGAACATCATGAAGGGAGTTGCCTATTGCTAGATATTTCAAAGTGCTCCAGAGGAGGAGGTGTCTTAAACTCCCTTCTCTTCAAGGAAATTGCCCACAGTATTATTAACCCAATATGACTTCTCTTAATATATGTTATTTAGTTTGCAGATTGCTTGCAAGGGGTATACTTAGGCTGTTTTCCATAGCCAGCTCACTGTTTAGATTATGAGATATTGCCCTAAATCACTTGTTACATAAGAAAATAAGACTTTGCAAATGACAACAGTAACAAAATGACTAAATCTACTTTTATTTAGGGTGAGAGAATCCTTGATTTAGGAAAGTGGTCTGCAATCAGAGTAGAATAAAAGCCCTTCCAATTCTCTCTGGCCCTTGCAATACAGCACACAGAGCAAGCCAGGCACCTCTACGCGACCATCCCCTGGACTTCAGCACAGGAAGAAGTTTCTTCATGTCAGACAATTCAAAGTGCTCCAAAGGGTTAGATGCCTAAAACCTCACCAACTTTTCAAGGCAGGCAGCTGCCTTAGGAAAACTGAAATGAATGAGCGAACTTCGTTTGTGACAGCAGTGCCCACAGTTTCCACGACTTAGAGCTAAGAGTTCAGTGGTTAAAGCATTTGCTCAGGGATCAGGAAACTTGAGTCCTCTTTCTGCTTTACTTGATATAGATATCACCACCTAGAAGTGCTCATAAAGAGAACAATTATTGCAACTTTCCGAAGACCAAAGGAGTTTGTCCAACCTAGAAAACAGCAAACAAAAAAATGGGACAAACCCAAGTAAACAGTTATTTAAAGGTATGCTTGAGGACGGTACTTTTTCAGTAATTGTTCTTGATATAAATATGCTGCAATCTGCAGTGTTATGTAGAGAGACCGGAGTTAGCTGTAAACTAGCTCTTCTACCACCAACAGTCTGGTCACAACAGCATGGAGCTTTTGGCAGATTAAGTTGTCCTACCTTTTGCTACTAGAAAATAATTTTGATGGAATGTGAAATTGTTCTTTTTTATAAGAAGGATTTTTCTCTCCAAAAGCCTGACAAGAACACTGATAATGCTTTTCCCCTGGTGTTTGTTTTCGCCCTGGTGCAAGGAAATCTAAAATCAGGGGAAACGCAGTTCATGGCACTTCCTAGCACGGGGCTTGAGGCAAGAAGGTGTCAGTTCTGGTCCCAGCTATTCATATGTCACAGATGAAAGGGCAAAATGCTGTGGTCTCGGCTAGAAAGAAGCAGGTAGGAACAGCAAATAGGAAATCCCCAGGCTAATGTTGCTGCTGAAGCTCTTATGATATGACAATCTCCAAAAAACTAAGGCTAATTAAGGCACGGAGTGACTTTTTTGGACCCTTTCAGGCTGGAGCACAGCAGTTTCAAGCTCACAGATTCAAGCTCATCTGTGGGGAACTGGAGCCTCTTCACTTTTAAGAGAGAGCCTTCACACAGTGGTCTGCTGTGTTTTAACTGAACTTTCCTGAGTGTCCTAATGTCAACAATGCCTCAGCTAGACACAAGACTTCATGCAGAGAGAGATGTCACCGGGCTGGGGAAGGAAGGCAGAGCCATGCCTAGCACAGCACACAGCAAGTCTGCTGACACTACACAGGCATGATGCGCTCCACGTCTGATTGCACTGCAGCATTCCTGCTGTTTTAATAAGACTTTTCCTCTTAGAAGAAATAACTAACAGTGTCACTTTGTGGGGTGGCTTTCTCACAGCTCTCAAGAGTTGACACTTGTAAATGACTTTCACCGGTGACCTAAATTAAACTCAACGAGAACTTTATGCCCACAACTTCAGAGGCCCCCTCTGTGCATGTACAGCTTCACCTGCATCGTCTGGGGCAAGTCGTTTGACTCAGCTGAACGTCGAAGTGCCAGCACTGAATTAATTCCCACAAATACACATGTATATGGATGCCACTCTTTGAATGTTGGGCTCTGGCCACCCTCACTGCTTCTCTGCTGCCCTCATCCCTGAATAGCAAACACGACGGAACTGCAAATCAGTGATGCCAAAACCATTCATGTAAAGCAGCATATTTATTTAAAGGCAAAATCATTTATTTGAATAAGATCAGGGTAGAAGAATTGTAAATTGCACTTAGGGCGCAACGGGCCTGGAAAACCTCATGAAAGCATATAGTATTTTATACTCAGAGAAACTGAGGAAAACTGAAATTCAGACTTTGTTTTCCCCTATTCCTATCCCATAATAATTCTGATATCATTCTAAAGTCCCCTCAAATTCCTCTTTTCGGCGTAGCCTCTTTCACTCACCCTCTTCTCTTTTCCTCTAGCTAGTGTTCTGTCCACAGGTCCTTTCACCTCCCCTCCTTTCTGTTTTCCTTTCCCCTCCCTTCACTTCTCTGTTCTACTGTACTTTCAAGAGCCTTTTACCTTACGTCACCACCACCAATCTGTCTCCTAAGGCACTAAATCAGCGCTTGTGGAAGGCGATCCTCCCCTGACTGACTGCTGCTTCTGTAAGTGCCAATTTGGCTCAGCGGGAGGCTGGCGGCCAGATGGCAGCAGCAGGACACTTTTAAACCTGTGATTCTTCACTGTCCTCCTGGAAAGTGTGGGCTTACAAGACCCAGAGTAGGTGGCTCTGTTTATGTTCTTATATCAAAAATTAATGTCAGGTAGATTTGTTTATTTGTAAAATAAACTTGCTGTTTGCCCAAGTGCTGACTATATTGATTCATAATATGCTTATTAGAGCTAAAAATAGCTTTCAGTAGAAGCAGACACCATGTGAAATTTTCTCAGCTTTGTATTTTGTTGGAAATTCTGATCTCAGACTGTGGTTAAATAGTGTGAACCTGTGAATAATCTGGAGAGAAACAGGCTCACCTGTGCTTTGATGTTAGTGAAAGTCACGGTTTCACCAGTGTTCGCCTGGGGAAGGCAACGCGGCAAGCTGCGATGGCAAATCCAGGCTTGTTCAGACCCAGGACACCAAACTGAAACCTGGAGGTGAAGACTGCAGGCAGGGTGTAGGTAAATCCCAGCAGAAAAATCAGCTCCACCATCAGGGCTCCGTAAAGAAACCACACACAGGATTAGAAAACTTGAATCCCACAGCCCACGTGGGATCTGAGCATACCTTGCAAAGTGAAACTGCAGTCCGATGCTGTTCTTATTGGAAAGGTTTTCATGAATTGTGCCTGTAGAGAAAAGCTACCCTACTCTTGAAATTATTTAGTCATGTTAAAACAGACACTGGAATTCTGCATGCTCATTAGTTTATTCCCAGGGAAGTATTTATATACTGCAAAAAATATGCACTATGTAAGAGTAAATTCTTGGTCCTCTAGTGAGTTCTTTCCAGAGAAGAAAAATATGTGCTCTAGAAAGTTGTTAGTGGCATTACCATGTGAAGGAAGTTTCTGATCTCAGGTCTACAAATATAAAACCTTACATAAGACTGTTATAGTGTTACAGCGATACTAATCTCTGTTTTATTTCTTGCATGGAAAAAACTGCAAGGCCTTGCAGAACAGAAATGAATGTATTATTTTAGACCGCAGTAACGAATTAACTTAATCTGCCTTTATCTAGATTTTGCATATTTTTTATTGTTCGAGCTTTCAACAGAAGTGATGATTAAATATTCAAAACAGCATACTGTACTCCAGGCATATTTCAGCCACGGACTCATGTATGTGGATACTTAGAATTACTCTCTGTCCTATTCCCTGCTCACACAGTTTCCCTGATCCGTTGCTCAATCTGCGTTTGCTGCCTTTTGTTCTCAATCCTTTTGCTATTGTAAAAAACTCCCTGGGCCTAAGATGCAACCTCTGTTGTCCCAAGGCATCTTTTGAATACTGAATGCACTTTGGCTCCGAGTTTCAGATGATTAGGTAAGATCCTTCTGGCCTCTTTGAGTTCCTGTAGACTCATTTCAGCAACAAAGAACATGAAAATCTTACTGGAGGTAATTCTGAGGTACTCTGTGGTTAGAAAAAAATATGGTGAAAACAGTGAAAAGAAGACACTGCAAAGTTGTGAGGCTGTGATTCACCAGGGTCAGCACTTCACCCCTTCCTAATCTATGTAAAACCGAAGTCCTTTATCTTCATTCACACACGGGGTAACTCTCATACTTTATCCCAAAGGAAAAAGAAAAAGAAAATATAGCTTTAGGTCAGTGAAGACAAGATCTAAAGTGGTTTGCCTAACCCTTCTAAAGTTTAAATTGTTTTGACACTAAAAAGGAACAGTTTAAAAGACAGGAATTCAAATACATTTTGACCTTACTTTGAAATTTCAAGATGTTATTACCTCTGACTAGCCATCAACTGCAAATTAAATTCAATTTATTAAATTCAATTTAATAAATCCCATTTTCCTATGACTTTAACATGGATGAAAATTATCTTAGTTCTATGAGGAGCAGGCCTTTCTGTAATAGTATTTACTTCTCTGTCCTGGATCCCTTGATGTCCATTCATCATTACTATTACCCTTGCCCTTTTCCCCTTCTCATGCTGACCACATTTTTGTACCACCTATCTGAAAAACAAAGTTTCCTGGTAAAATCTCTTTGAAGACCTCAACAGTAGACTCAAATGCAAGTTAACTAGCTAGCACCCAGTAACCAAGGTCAGACCCTTTAAAGTCATCTGAAAATTTATTGGTGGATGCATAATATCAAGCAAAAGTCATTGCAGAAATACCCTTCAAAATCTGTTTCTCTTCTCATCTGAGGCTTTTAAAAATGCATTTCCCCTGTGTTCCTCGAAGTCAGTTCTCAGTCAGGAAAGTTTTAGTATTTCGCAGAAATTTAAGACAGATTTCTTTTAAGGAATGAATATAAGCCAATTCAATGGCAAGTCAATATTTGAAGGTTTTCCATCTCCATCTCCCTAGATAGTTTTAGTGCTCTTATCACTTTAATATCAAAGTACTTTACAGTAAGTCCTTGATCATCTTCTAATTTGATCAAAACAAACCTGTCTTTAATCCTCTCCCCCATATGTGAGTGAAAATTAGGAGGTCTGTACAAAAAGGATTTAAACATTTCATCAGTGGGAAAAAATTATTGGTTTTGTCAGTGTCCTTTCCACACCTGGGCAGTATCTGAATTTTTACTGATTCTTTTCAATCACAAATATAATTCTTGTTTTCTACAACTTAAGCTTTGCAAAATGGCTTCCAGCTGAGACAAACTTAAGGCAGCTTTCCTGGCTTGGAAGTTCATTTGGTAGTATTAGTCTATGCACATATAAAGTGCACAGTAATTCTGGAGGCTGGATTGAGAAAGTCAACACTTTATGTATAATAAGTCATATCCTAGGCTGCTGAAGTCAATGGAAATTCTTCCTACTAAATTTATATGAAAGGAGTCAGTATTCCACTCCATACAAACTTCTAATATTTTTAAATTTTAATTTAAATATAGGAAAGCCATACCAACAAATAATATTTTTGTTAACAGAGGAGTAGACAGAAAACAATTGAAATTTTATCACATACAGCAAAGAACTAAATCTGTTATCAGAAAATACCATCAAGAAATGAAAACAGCAAAACTACTTTTGATCCAACACTAAAGTTCCTTAAACAGTTTGCTTTTGTCACTGGACTAAAATATAATTTAAAAGGTAGGACTGTAGGACTTATTAGGTGTTTTATAGAGGCCAGGGTAACTTTAATTAAAATGATATGCATTTCTGTTTTTACTGAAGTTTCATGTGAAAGTTTCCACTTATCATCAACAAAATAAACTTTTCAACCAAAACATTTCAGTGGGGAAAAAAAATCTATGGAAAGCAGTCAACCTTTCCAGGGGAAAAGTGTTTTATCAAAAAGCTGATATTAAATTGAAAAATAATTTTGAATATATTTTTTGGAAGAACTCTTTTTTTTTTATTATCATTCTTGAGTTGGAGACATTAAGTGATGAATAGAAGTGAGTAGAGAATGATAACCTTCCTATTGCCACTTTAAACGAATTTTATAGCAGGGGTATAATTAAGTTCCACAGAATTATTTTAAACCTCTGTAACAAGGATATCATTGCCTATCAAGCTCTAAAGGCTTGTAGAGTAATTTCTTTGCCATATGTTTCAGTTTCATTGGAACACTCTTGCTTTCATCCTAACATGTACTGCATTACACTGAATCCTTTTTTTGAAAGTTAGTGAATCTTCCATTGTGTTAGCAGAATGCAAACCATTGAAATGAATTCATTTCAGGAAGTCTTGTCTACGAATAAAACTGTTTAAAAAAAAGGATTACAGCTTCCAAAATGAACTGTAGATAGGCTTTAGATACCCTCATCCAAAATCCAAAAGTCCTCCTACAGTGTGGCTACAATCAGGAGACAAAACTTCTTTGGTCTGAAATTTCCTCAGCTACCTGCATGCACGTGGGGATTTGTGCCCAAACATCCTGGAGCCTCGCTTATGCTGGGGCTCCAGTGTTGTGCCAAGTTTCACCTCCACCAGGACACCAGGACACCCACGGGAAACCAAACTCCCACCCACAATGCTAACCGTGGTATGAAACACAGCAGTCATAGAATCATGGAATCATAGAATCGCCTAGGTTGGAAAGGACCTTTCAGACCATCGAGTCCAACCATCAACCTGACACTGACAAAAATCATCACTAAACCATGTCACTAAGCCGTCTTTTAAATACCTCCAGGGATGGTGATTCCACCACTTCCCTGGGCAGCCTGTTCTGATGCTTGATAACTCTTTTGGTGTAGAAATTTTTCCTAACATTCAATCTAAATCTCCCCTGGCGCAACTTGAGGCCATTTCTTCTTGTCCTATCACCTGTTACGTGTGAGAAGAGACCGACCCCCACCTCTCCACAACCTCCTTTCAGGTAGCTGTAGAAAGCAATAAGGTTTCCCCTCAGCCTCCTCTTCTCAAGACCAAACAATCCCAGCTCCCTCAGCCACTCCTCATAAGGCTTGTTCTCCAGATCCCTCACCAGCTTTGTTGCCTTTCTCTGGACCCGCTCCAGCATCACAACACCTTTCTTGTAGTGAGGGGCCCAAAACTGGACACAGTACTCGAGGTGGGGCCTCACCAGTGTGGAGGACAAGGGTGACTTCCCTAGTCCTGCTCACCACACTGTTCCTGATACAGGCCAGGATACTGTTGGCCTTCTTGGCCACCTGGCCACACTGCTGGCTCATATTCAGCCAGCTGTCAACCAACACCCCCAGGTCCTTTTCTGCCAGGCAGCTCTCCAGCCACTCTTCCCCAAGCCTGTAATGCTGCATGGGGTTATTGTGATCCAAGGGCAGGACCTAGCACTTGGCCTTGTTGAACATCGTACCATTGGCCTTGGCCCATTGATCCAGCCTGTTCAGACCCTTCTGCAAAGCCTTTCTACCCTCAAGCAAGTCGACACTCCCATGCCAAAACATTCAGTCGACATCCAGTGGTTCAAAAACAAACAACGCCACCAAAACCTACTGTATAAGTCTTTTGTGAGGAATGGAACGGATAATGAATTTCTCTCTTGTGAGTAGATTTTCAAGTCCAAGTTGCATAAGGTCCTTCCCCCTTGTTCTGAGCTCTTGTATCTCCGGGTTCTTCAGCGCCAAATTAGAACTGAACTCCACCTTCTCTGCTTAACTGCAGTTCTCTGCTTAACTGCTTAATTTCAGTACACTGCTAGTAATTAATATCTCTAAAATTTTCACCTCTGGTTAGACGCTATAAGTAATTAATTAGAAAACACACATACAAGCTTGCACACGCACACACACAGACACAGAAAGCGGCCATGATTTACTGTCTTTTTTCTACTGTGAGTCAGGTTGTAGACATGTATTACATAATAGACACGTTTATTTTCTATGATGACTTACATGGAATCTTTTTATGTAAAATATTGTGCGACTTGGTGCTGTAATGCTGCAAGATTCTCATACTGCAAGGGATGGCTGGGGTCATGTCTCCACTTTCATTTTTACTGTTTTTGTCTTCTGAGACTGCTACAAAATCAAAAACCTTGTCAGCTCCTGTTAAAAGTAGTTCCTTGCTAAAGTCTGTGTTTTCAGTGGAGACTGGCATGTTTAAATGTTGGAGAAAAAGGGCACAGAAATCTTAAAAAACCCCAACTTTGATGTTTATTGACAGATGTTTATTAAAATGTCTTTGTCATCTTCTCAAACAATTGTGAATACAGTTTGTAAACTCCACTGTTTTAAGCCAGCATAGTAGGTTCTCCTTTTATTTTCTTCTAAATGTCGTACTAAGATTAATTCAGTATTGAGGTTTTGTACCCCTGTGGGATGTGCTAAGATAATGGTAGTACAGACAGACCTAGTTAGGCTAAATCAGTTTGCAGATAATTTTTATAAATATTAAAAAGAAACCCCTCCAGACTAACAAAGCAGTGGCACCTACAGTGCTTGTCATTTGCACCGCCTGCCAGTGAAATGTTTTGGTTGCTTAGACACAACCAGGCACAAATTAATCAGGTTTGACTGAGCTACGTCCTAGCTAAATCCTTATCTTCTGCAACATTGGTTTCAAAGCCTACAGTGGTTATTTCATATATCTTATCATTATTCAAGGCCCTTTGGGGGACTACCCTAATTTCATAAACATATTATGCTTTTTTGAAAGGAAAAGTGAAACATGTGCTGCAGGGGGAACCTTTGTAATTTGTTTTGCTTACAGATATGCTGAGCTACATAAGCTAAAAAAGAAAAAAAATAAAAAAAATTCCCAATGTGCACAATTATTTCCTGGCAAGCAACTGTTATTTTTGTTCAAGTAGATAGCCCAGATGCAGATCCGATCCTCTGAAACCGCGGGCCATTTTCCCCAAATTTACTCACTCTACGGCAGAGACTTGGACTGAATCTCACCCTCTACCCAAATTCCCCTTGTGATACTCAGGACAAATTGAAGAGGTGGTGTTGGAAAGTTACTGTTTTCATTAAAAACGGACAGGAAGTTCTTTGAGCACTGTTGAGTGTAATGAACCATGATGCTGCATGGATTTATGTGTCAGGATTGATTGACCTGGCCGTTTAAGAAAGCACCAGTTCTAATTCAAGCATCTCTACAGCCCCTCTGTTTACTAAACCATCTTCAGCGTAGATTCTCCAGTGTGCAACAGCAAGCAGGGTTACACTGAGGGATTTCTTTCAGTTTAGGCATCTGTAAGATGTTCTTTGCCTCCCTCCTCCTCTAAGTTTGGGAAAACTTATTTTTTTTTTAAAAAGCATATGATTGAAATAAGCGATTTTACTGAAATAGTCATATTGATTCAAAAGGTGGGGGGAAGCGGTGACTCTGACAGATGCAGACAACATAATAACATAAGCCCTGTTCCCTTAGGAAGAAGAGTCTAATAAAGAAATCCTGTTCTTTCCCAAACCAAGGAGAGAGCTGTCAGTTCTTCTATTGATGTCAGAAACCACAAGCCAAGGATGAGCTGCCAGATAATCACGGTTGCAAGAGGGAAGGACCCAAGCACTAGATATCATCCCTCAACCAGGAGAATATTTTCAACAGAAGGAGGAGAAAGATGCAGGGAACCAGGGACAAGAAAATCACTCAAAAGGTCTGAGATTAGGGAAGACAGCAGGTAGGTATTTGGGTAGGCTGAAGTCAGATATTAAAAAGACAATGAGCTGTGGACAGGATAAAAATGCTATATCTGAGAGAGCGGGATAAACAGCGACATTTGGAAGTAATTACGTTGAATTTATATGGGGCGGAAGTCTTGCTATAGCACACAGTTTGTGACAATAGAGAAAAAAAGAAAATAACAAGACGGCTAGATGGAGCAGGCAGATGGATAAGCACATTGGTAAAACACTGTCTGCGTTAGGGAATGCTACCTGTTTAAAATTAAAGATTAGTTTTGTCATCTGGGGCTAGAGAACCTCTTGCATGGATTTTTGAATGATATAGGGAAAGGGTCATGGCTTTCCTGCTGTGTCCTTTGTATATTACCTTATAGTATCCCTTTCTTTTAGTTTCATTTGTTGTTTATGGATTTTTACTCCTTGCCTTTTCAAATCTTCCCCACTGTTCTGTTTCTCTCATTTTTGCTTGTTTTTCAATACCTACTGCAGTCTGTTACCCAGCCTCCCTGTTCATTTAATGCAAAACCAAACTGAAATGCCACTGAAAATGGAAAAAACAAGGTAAGAGTGCTATTTGATATTATCTTCACTTTTCAGGTATATTTTTTTCCTTGCATTTTGATTATAATTTCATTGATTACCATTTCCTGCCTTGCCTGCATCCCCTGATGTGAATTTGATATTGCTGTTCATGTGATTAATCTTTAGATTAAACGAGACAACACTAGGAATTTGCCGAGGTTTCAAAAAAGTTGTTACCATATGACTCACAAATGCCACGTTGATGGCCTCGAAGGCCAGTCATCTCTTTATGCAGGGGTCAGGTGCTCAATAGGCAGTAGGAGTAAAATCTTCCCAAAGTGTGTTACTGCCGATTTAAGTAGTAACTGGAAAAGACCCGACAACAAGATTCCAAGGAAAAAAAAACACAAACAAAACAAAAGAAAAAGAAAAAAAACCCCATCAACAAACCAAAACTCCTCTCTCTCGGATTCCTTAATAAATCCTTCCCATTGTTATTTGACCTTCTCTAGGAAACATGCATAAAATGGGTTCTACTTTTTAAATCAAGATTGCACTAGGCCTCTTGATCTTGGTCTGACCTTGTAACTCTCCCTCTCTTTATTTACTGATCACTTGAATAAGGAATCTGCATATTCTTACAGTGCTCTACTGTGTGGTTGGTAATGCTTATTGAACCTAAATAGCAAACACTCACCAAAACCTCAAACAAAAGGTTGGTTGCAGATGCTTGTACTAAGGCAAACTCCTCCTTTAATAAAAGGAGGATTTGCTTGGGAGAAGCCAGCAAGCTTTAAAGGGAGTGATGGCTGACATTAGGACAGGGACAAAGCAATTCAGATGCTGGGCTATCACAGTTCAGCAAAAGCAGGAGAACCAGGGAAAGAACTGTGATTTTTTTTTTTTTTTTTTTTGGTCTAGCCTGTTCCCTGGGAAGAAGAAAAATGTACTGCCCATTACTGCGAGTTGATAATCTGGGGATAACGAAGGTTGAGTTTTAAGATGCCCAGCAAATGCACAAAGGTCATAACTCATTATCCACGCTCCCCTGAGAAATCACTCATCCCACCTCTGCAGGAAAAATAGTAAGATGGTATCTTGCTTAAAAAAAAGACTTTTCTTACATTAAAAAAATAAAAATTAAAAATGCAATGAAAATAAAGGCAAAGGGCTTAAAATATTAATTACAGAATCATTTCCTCTTGTTTTACTTTCATGGATCAGACTCTGTTCCTGAGGAAACAGGAGAAGAAAGGCAGCAGGTAGCCAGCAGCGGAGACTCAGTGCTCTCACTTGTCACTGTCAGTGCCTGCTGCGTAGGGAAAATGCCAGTGTGCCGAGAGCCAGCAAAAGCCTCAAGGGGGCAAACTATTCCTAATGGCTGTGAAACTTTGGAAGCAAACAATAATATGAAAGGGCAAAAGCCCAGCATCGTGCTTCTGCACTGCGAAGGACTTTTCTCAAATGTCTTCGAATCTCTTTTGTTTCAAAATAATTTTAAAAGCGTTTTGTAAAATGCTCCTGTGAACTCTAGAGGATGCAGAATATACCTGGGTTTTGCTTGGATTTTGCAAAGCAGCAACTGTTCACAAGGCGCTGATCTTGCTCACGTGAATATCAGTGGCTCACGCACATTGCGTGTGCAAGCCTTGGCTCCGAGAGTAAACGCAGCCATTCGTAAAGAGGTTTCTGCTGGTGTTCAGTGCTTCATGTGGTGTAATTAACAGAGGTGAAGTGTCTCAATTAACGAACTTCAAAAAGCTTGGGGTTTGGGCTTTGTCCAAGGAAGATCCAATATGGGTGCCTAGAACAGTGGGAGCACGTTAAATGTCCGGCATCCTCAGTGGGGCAGTAATCCCCATTGGAACACGCACTGCTGTAAGGAACCCCCCAGCAGGCACAAATTGCACAACCGCCCCCTCACATAAGTCTCCTCCTGGTCTGCCATCATTGGAAACATGATCAAACCAGCGAGGAATTGCTTGTCATTTTCACTCCTTTCCAATTTTTCACCTGCTAAGTATGTCAAAAGGTAAGGCTTCCCAGCACTTATCAAATAAACCTATGGATATGGCCTTTTGTTCTAGGTCTCCACAGAGCCCTTGGTCTCAACAGAGCCTGTGGATGAACTACCAGGGGCTCCCTGATCACACAGGGTTGGCTTCTCCCTAGTCTCCAACACCTGGATAAGCCTGTGGATAAACTACCAGCGGCGCCCTCATCACATAAGGTTGTCTTCCCTCTTTTCTGCAACACAAAGTGTTTAAGAGAAAGTGGAAGTACATGGACGCAAGCAATAGCATCTTTTACTACATACTAGCGGTACAGGGGATTGTTATATTTTGCTATAACATTACGTATATAGCTGATTATGTGGTGGGAGGCCTTCAGGGAAAAAAAAAAAAAGTATGACAAGGAATGAGTTGCATACCAAATACAAAATGTTCTGGCGAAATCTGAAGTTTCACCAAACCTTCACTAGGATGTTTTGCCACGGTTGTATGAGTCATCCTAACAGCGCTCCTATAGATCCACAATTTACCCCAGCATGGGAGGAGAATCAGTGCTCCATCACTGAAAACAAATGGGAAAGCAGTGGGCAGAAAAATCTCTCCGAAGCACTCGTGTTTAACTAAGTTGAGGCACGGTTGTCTTATTTGGGTGTACTGAGATTTGAGTAATTTCCTCATTTTCCCAACGCTATGGCTCACATTTATCAGTTCTCACAAACACTGGCACCCTCTCCTCTTAGTTCCAATATATGTTTTTACTCTTCATGCCTCTTAGCTAGTTTCCTTGGAAGAGTGGGCAACTGCTTTCTTCCCTAGCCAAGCAAGCACTGCAGCTTTCTATCGCCTTCAGGAAATAGTACATCCACCTTTTTGGCATTATTCTTCTCAAAGGGCCATCAATTAGATCTCATCCTGTTCAGAATTTTGTAAAATGGATGTGATATGCCTCCAACACACCTTCCTTTCAGCTCATTTTTTAATCGTAAATTTCATTCTGATTTCCACTGGCTATCAGGGATATTAATCAGCTCCTCTGATAGACCAGGAAGGCCTAATTCTAACTTCAGTGCATGTCTGAAACTCTAAGTAGCTGCATTCAGCAGCACGGGAGGAAGCTCCCTAGGTGCAAATTTGACACAGCATTACAAGTCTTGAAAAGTTTCAGTTTAATAACATGATGTGATAAGACACAAGAAATGGCTGGAATCATGAGGAAAGAGGGGAAGGTGATGTGGGACTGTAAAGAGGAATCTAAATGAGATGGAGGTCTCGTGTCTGAAAGTGGAATGATTGACGCAGTCTTTATTTTTGGTATCCAGCGTGTTCTGCACGGGGTGATAACAGCCAGCATTTAGATTACAGAAAACAGAACTGGCTGAAAATTGAAAGACCATTTTCACTAAAATATTGATGAAAATATGTTTTCTGATTTTCTGTGCTAAAAGCTTGTTTCAATAAAAATTTTCCAACCAGCTCTAATAGCAGGCAATAAAGCAGAGTGAATTGAACTAGAACAATGGAATCATTTTTATGATATATGTTATCTAAGAAGGAAGAAAAAGTACTGGAGTGCACTTACAGACTGACAATGACTTCAGAACTAATAATGTCATGGAGAAATATTTAGACAGATTGGAGCTGATTAACACAGCCAGACAGGACAGTGCAAAATAGCCAAAAAATGCGCTATAGCAGAGCCAGATACAGAGCGTACAATGCAAGTCTGTTTTCTAGAAAATGACATAACTTTTACCCTCCTCATTATTTTCTCAAGGCTATTTCTCCTATGTATACTCAAGAAGTTTCTTGAAGTGACAACTGCCCATCAGATGTAACAAATTCCTTCACTAAAGGCCACTATTGTGGCAGCAATTTTAAGCAGTGATTTTCCTTGATGTTAAGACTACATGATGTATCTTTTTTTACATACCTCAGAGGAAACCCACCATTTTGTCACATTTCTATCAGCCAGAACAATCTTCAAATTTCTAAACAGGTTTGTGGGAGACTGCCAGCATGGATTTAAAAATAGGGTGATGAGAAAGTGTGAAGTACACACCATGTGTAGCCCACTCTTCTTCTAAGGAATGACTACATGCCAATTAGCTAAATTCTTTCATGTCCATGGGGTATTGCAAGTGCGATCAATGCACAACTATTTTTGACCAAAAAATTAAAAGAATAATGTGTAAATTTATTTGTTCTGAAGCAATATGAACGGTAGATGAATATGGAGTTAGCTTGTACTTCTAAACAGTTAATCATAATATTCAGAATACTCAGATTACAGATTATAAGTAAAAATTAATGCATTAAACAATAGGCTGAATTATTAAGGAATTTATGGGTGTGATTTTAAAAAAAGTAACTTATGCTTTTTACAGCTAATTTTCGATAAGATTTAGCCATCAAAATAGCTACGCAATTTTCGAAATCGACATTTAAATCACAGTTGCTTTTAGGACATTTCCATTCTAGATGCTTAGTCAAAAGGATAATTAAAAAGTAAACACTGGAATGCTTTACGTTGTTCCTCTTCTAGTTATTGACGTACAAACTGAGATTAATATTCTATAAATAATACAACACATCCAATATAATATTTGCATTCTTTTAAAACGTTGAGGTATGGTGTTGACATTGTCAGTAACCTATTTATTTATTTGTTGAGCTTGACATCTGATCTTGATTGCATATGAAAGGATGGGGAAATCAATCAGAGCTGTTAACAATTCTGTTTTGAAGCAGAGAAAATGAGTGTTCAGTGCTGGAAAATGACTGATTGGCACTTATTAGGATCAATAAAAATCACAGGAAATGTTGATCATTAAATTATTTTCTCCCTCAATGAAAATGTCAATGAAAACCAAACTTTGATTCACTTTGTATTACCATATCAAAATCCAAATGCATTTTTAGATTGTAAAGGCAAAAAGAAAAGATAAAGTAAATTTTGTAAAATTTTTAACTATCTCTAGGTACAAGCGATTCATAATAAGTTTTATGAAAAATTATAATGGTTTTAAACTTCACATGCTCTTTTTCTTATGCCATTTATGGATTGTAATGTTGATCACCTCTCTGATGTTTATCAACTGAACATTTTGAAATATTGTGGCTGCAATCCAACTAACAGGAGAATTTGCATAAAAACATTTGGTTTAGGATTTTGAAGGCATAGAATGTTGCAAAGAAAGTATCACATGCCACTACTATCAGAAAACAAGCATATTTTTAAAAACACCTTCACAAAAATTTCATTTGTGATTGTGAGAAACCAAAGACTGACAAATAATCTGAAAGTCCTTGTTTTTCGACTCTGAGCACTTCTGAAACGCTTTCATGAGAGCAAATGCCCTTCAATCCTTGTTTGTGCAGTAACAACATCTCACTGTTTCTCTACCCACGGTCTGAAAGGAGCACTTAAGAAACGTGATGTCAGGAATAAGTCAGTTTGTTTCATCCTCACAATCCGACTTTGCCCTTTTGGAGGTGTTTCCAACAATTCCACTTCCATAACATTACGGACCAGTTTCACAGCAATGTTTGTATAAGTTTTTGAAAACTGTAGCATTTCTGAAAACAGCAAACACTTTCTCTGAGATACCATTATTATTTCAGTTGATCTTTCTTTGCAGCTGTAGGACAACATAGTTCGACATCACTTTTCTATACGCAACTTTCAGACTGTTTTTGCCAAGCAGGAGGCTATGACTTCAACACCCTTTTACACTCAAACAGCTGAAGATAATTTTGTGGGGGTTAAGTTTAACCTTGTTTTTCCCATTTCCCCATTTAAATGTTTCCATTGGAGCAACACATATTCGTTTGTGGTTCATTAGATTATATAACTTGATCACTTGTTTGCAAACCAGTTCGATCCACTGCTTGAGGTCCAGTGTAAGAATTGTTTGGGTTTTTACGAGTAACTGTCTCTCAAAAATTCAGTCCTTACTGTTCTTTAGTAAGGCAATGGATGCCTTACGCTCAGTTTGTTTTGTGGTGGTGTGTTTTTTTTTTTAACAGTGACATCGGCAATATCACATCTCTTTAACTTGTCTGTGAATTTCCAAGATCTGCACCTGCTTCAATATTGCTTTTTGCACTTGATCGATTGCCTTGGTAGGTCTCTTTGGCAACATGCTGCGTGTTGTTTTGTTGTCATTTTGCTGCTTTGCTTAGGTACTCAAAGCTGCTGGCATATTGCTTGCAGACTTGCTATCTTGAAAAGAAAAAATATTACTTTGTTTTCTGAGGTCAGAATTCAGTTTCCTTCCTTTCCCTTTTTTCCACAGTGGGAAATGCACTTTACTCTCCTGCTTTTGTCATTCTTTTATTGCAGTACAGAATGCCCCAAAGTATGTGCTAATACAACCCCTTCCCTTGTGGAACTGCTGAAATTATCTGCTTAAAGTGTGACTCTTTCCTTTTTTAACTGTTCAGTTTGGTCATTGCAGTCGGGAAGAACAATATCTGGCTTTCTGGAGTTTCTTTCCGGCTTCTGCCTGCTGCCTGCCCAGTGTATTACAGCACGGTACAGTTTGTGAGGCTTCCACGTGACTTTTCACACCCTGTAGCTGTCCTGCAAAGGAGAAACCATCTTCGTTTTCACAAACTTCATCAAGCTCTTAGAAGATGGGTAGCAATAAATTGCTCTAAACAAGCCAAGAAGAATGGGATAGGAACTATTTGCTAGCTGTCCAACATGCCCCAAAAGGGAAACATCCTGTACAGAAATGTACAGCTGAGTCTGTAAGTACTGCACAAAGGAACAAAAGACCTGATATTTTAAGATACTCCTCATGCTTACCTCCTGTTAATGGCGAGAATATTTTCCATCTCACCACCTCTTGGTTTTGGACCCACCCTTTGAAGTAGTTTGAGAGGTCATAGGAAATACCTAGTGGAAAATACACCTTAATGACTATTTATTTAATGACTATAATGGCTACTTATAACTTTGGAAACCTTGTTTTCACAACGCTCTTTTTTTGAGAATTTTCTGGTTTTATATAAAATGTGCCAGGCATTTTTTTTTTTTATCGATCATAACATTTTTTTGTATTTCTAACTCATGTCATTAGTATGTCACTGGTACAATAAGTATATTTCAAAATAGTTTTCTAACATCCGAGTTCTAATGAGTTTTAAAAGCAAATGCTCAAATTTTCAGGTAGAGGTCAAATACCTCTGAAACCCATTGAGGAACTGAAGCCTGGTGGTGTAGAAAAAGCATAAAATAAATCCATGAACGAATTAAGAATTATTTTTCTACATACACAAACTTGGAATTAAATTACTTTCTGTGGTACCATATGTGTCATATTTTTAGGAAAAAAGTATTATTTAGAAAATGTCTTCATATCAAGAGAAAAGTAAGTCTGAATGAGATTTTAAAGCACAGACTTATATTATTAGCATTCTTGTATAAGCAAAGCTACAAATGAAGAGTGGAAACACTGGTTCAGATTGGACATCCATTCTTCCCATAACTCCTTTCATCCCTTCCCAAACAACAGTGAGAGTAATGTTTATGGAAAGTGAATGGAAAATAACTCATTTCTTACCATTAACTTCCCGGTTGTGACATGGGAAAGGTGAAAACCTGATTCTGCCTAAACCATTGCTCATTTAAGTTAGCACCGGCACCCGGGTTGGCAAATTCCCGCTCTGGCTCCCCCGTGCAGCCCTGAAGGTGGTGGGATAACTACCCCTGCCAGCCACCTTGCGGTTTGTCGTAGTTTCCTTCAACGACACCCTGCTGTGTCCACACAAATAGCAGCTTTTAGAGCTCTGACTGCTACAAAGCACTCAAGATGTCCTTTCAACGCGTCTTATGAGGTGAGTGGGCACCTCACCTCTGCCATCTTTCATGTGCTGTTTTCCTTCATCCCACATGCCCAGGGCACCTATTCCTTCATTAAAGCAGTTGTGCCATTGCCCAACTTAACCTAGTCCATGGCACACCAGAGTCAGACAGGGACCATGATACAGGGCTTTTATGGGGAGTATCAAATAAGAGTATATGTTTCCCAGGTGCAGTCTTCAGCTGTGGTCCCTCTCCCACCACTTCTCCCGTTGAACTACCTGACAGAGCATCACTACAACCAGACACTGCCCTTGCAGAATGACGTGGGCCACTCAGCTCTGCTGCTTAACGACAGTGAAAAGGTTACCTACGGACTGTGCTCTCATGGGGTAGTATTAGGGAATTTACGGAAGCAGACCAGATGTAAAACCCTATAAAATACCAAGTTTAGTTAAAGACAATTAGAAGATACTGAATAACAAGCATAAAATGGTTACAGTTTGTATTGCTTTCGAATATTTTTTCATCTTAGTTAAGCTGACTTATGTTGCTATGATGAAGGTTGCGGACCAGACAGACACAGGCATCAAGAAAGAAACTTACGGTATATTTTTGTAAATCACTGCTTTCCATTATTTTCACAAATCCTTAGGCAATTTTTTTCACATTTAAGGTTTACACCTACTGAGTGTCTTCTGCTGTTTCTTTTATTATCTTTGGATCTGGCTACCTAATTGTGTTCCTATGATTTGTGTTATAATTTTGCAGATTTTATTAATTTTACATAGGTTAGATTCAACTCATAGGTTCAATTTTCAAGCGTTGCTTGTTTTGGACATTAAAAATACCTATGTTTATTCCCTGAAGTTAAATTTTCATAAAGTAATTTATAATAAATGTTATTAAATAAATATGGAGAATTGAAAGGTTTTTACTACATGGGAAAACTTTTATAAGTTATTAAGGCATATTAAACAGATAAGTTATTATCTGTTTAATAAATAACATGATTCAGCAGGAAACTATTTTTCTTTTTATTATTCATTATTACATTATTTATTTTTAAGTATGGTTTCAAGTCATGCCTAAGGATTAGGTATTTAGTGCTTCAGTTCTGATTGTTTTACTACTAGACTATGGACAAAAGAAAAATGGTCAAAGAAGTTCTCTCTTAATAGGGTAAAATACTTGGGATTACGTGTTCACGCATGGGAGAGTCATTCTTTGAGGTAGGTTCAGATATTGCTTATATAAGCAGATGTAGGTTTTTGATAAGTGTAAGTAAAACAAAATTGTATCCGATTTACAATTCTTAACCCACATATTAGTTTTAGTCATTTAAAGTGGTTATACAATAAGCTAATTAAGATGCGTGTTCATTTGTAGAGAGTATATATGAAATTCAGCAGGAACTTTTAAACACTGAGTAATTCTAAATTACTGTTAACAATGGTTTGAATTTCACTAGAGGGCCCTGAAAAAAATTAGTACGGTCAAGTGCTCTGTTTAACTGGATCTAATAAAAAATTGTGTGAGTTGGTAACTGAATACTGCAAAAAATTATGAAAATATTTTTGACCGTTAACACTTAGAAATTACTCATTATGTACACAATGATTCCTCTATTTGAGTGTTTAATTTGATTGGCTTTACAAGATGCTTTTTGCCTTACAAATAAAAGTGTTTGACTCAGAAATGATAAACGTTCCTACATAGAAACTTTTCTTCCTATTGAGAGCAACAAAGGACGAGTCTCCAAATGGAAATAATTTTACAATTCATTGTACAGAGAGGCATCCCACTGCAGCTTTGAAATTACTGTCTTTCAGGTGACTCATTGAGTGAATTAATTACAAATTAATGGAAACAACAGCCCCTGGGTCAAACATTGATAATGAGACTTTGAATTACACTTAACATGACATACACTATGGCGAGCCTCCTGTGAGCTAGTTTTTCTTAGTCATTTATTTTTACACACATGAAAACAGTCATTTTCTTTCCTTAACTTAAAAGGGAAATTCAGCAATTTTCTCTCCTTGATTCCATTGAAAAATGGAATAACCTTTCTGAAAGAATTATAGAGGTAGTTTATATATTTGTACAAAGTAGCTTAAATAACTTGATAGTGACTTGTTGATGAAATTCAGTTACCTCAAAGTGCCATTTAATAACGAATTGTAACTTCCACAAATTATGTTAAATGCACACACCTCAGAATTATTTATATTCTGCTTGTAAATATTTTCTATATTACAGCATTATTTGACTTGTCCAGTTTCAATCAAATATTCCTTTTATATATAAATATATATATATAAAATATATATATACGTAATCTTCATGTATCCTTATGCTTTGTGTAACAAAATTAAGAGATTCTATAAATCAAACCAAAATGGCAAAAGCATCCTAAATCTATTTCAGGAATCTTCCCTGTTTTCTGGATTATCTCTATTTCATGATGATCCTTCAGTGATCTATAAAAGTTAATAGACTAGAAAATGGGCTGTGCCATCTGTTCCTATTGTGATGAGTTCATTAGTCTTTGCCTGAAAATTTGAGTGTAGTTCTTAAACAGCTTCACTGTTGTCTGTGAATACATCAGGCTTATCTGTGTGAAAACTGTTTTCCGTTTTGAACCAGTCTAACCAGTATTTCGCCTTCTTGTGAAGAGAGTCATATAAAATTTTTTATTATGCGGAAAATAATCAAGGACATTATGAAGAAGGAAGAGCACCTGCATTAAACCAAACTCACTGAGTGCAGGTTGTCTCTTATGTATTTCAAACAGGCTTTGAACACTCATCTAGTAAGATGAGTTTCTCACTTCTCCTTGATGGTAAATCTCCAGGGAAAGAAACACTGCTCTACAGATATAGTGATATAGCTTTTTCCTTACAATTTGGAAAAAGTCAGCCATAACCAGAAATGACACAGTACTTTGAGTTTTAATTAGAGGATGACTTTGAGGGAAGAGAGGTATTCTTTTGTGAAGCAGATGAATTACTTGGAGGCACAAGAGGTAAGTTTCAAAAATCTTCTCAATACCTTCTTTTTAAAAATCACTGACCCCCCATGAAAGGGAAATTCTGAATGTTTTTTTTTAATTCAACTCAGTTACCTTCAAAAGGAATATCACAAATAAACATTTTGTTTTCTTAACAGAGAAGAAATTATACTTGTGAACTACGAGCTCTTCCCTTGTGAACAATATGTTAATATATTATTGGTCATTTTTTGTACTTCTAATGAGGACAATCTTTTCCTCTCTTTCTCTCTCTCTGGCGAAGACATTTTAGCATATGAATATTTTTTATAATTTCTCTTCTGCAGTGCTGGCAGACAAGGCATGCCTTCCCCCATTACTTGCAGTAAGAATAAAGGCTATCACTCCCAGAACCCACCAGTCTCCTGGACTGACACACAAATCTCACACATTGGGATTGTAGTAAAGTTTCAGTTCTACAGGTGCTGTGGACTTTTGATTTAATAAAGTGTTAGGGTTGTCATGACAACTGCCCTGTTTGCTTTAGTCATTAGGATAAAAGGTTTTATTTATGGTACCAAATGGTGAACTGCTTTGATCCACTTCTTATGTCTCCATAAGTTTTATAAACTGTTAGAGCTGGTCAAATATCTTCAACTGAAATATAGTTCACTAAAACCTGGGTTTTGTCCATCCTGAATTATTTTATTTTTATGGAATCTTTTGGGAAAGTGAAAAGAAATTGCTGGACTTCAGGTCAGCATCACATTAATCTCTAGTCATACTCAAACTTTGTATCTCTATGAAGCTATATCATAAATCTCCTCTTATTCTTCTTCCTCATGGGCCTGTTAGTCAGATCTCGTTCCCTATGATTCGTCTCATGACATGCTCTCCCAATCACGGCCATTCTCTTGTGCTCCTGCCTATCTGCCACCAAAGGCATGAATGTACATTTTTCAAAGGACTTTAGTGCAAAGATGCCTCAGCTGAGACATAAGTGAGATGGTACTCTACTCGAGGAAATGGTAAGCAGAAGTGTAGAGTCCTGAAGGCACTTCAGTCACACAGGGTGGAATAGCCTGACCAAACACTGCACTATACCAACACTTACACAGGGGCTTATTCTAAAATGTTAGACTGATTTCCACTGTATGATGGAGACATAGTCTGGGAATCAAAGCCTGGACAATAAGGACTAAAGGGACAGTGCTTTTAGGATTTTTTCTGGTCGATGCCTTGTTAATGGGAAATCACTGTTTAAAACACACAAGATAAACTTTGAATTGATTTGTCATAAACTAGTACAAGAAGTGAAAATAATGTCCATTTCATTTGCAACAAACTTTGCTGTTTGCTTTCCCACAATTTAAAGCAACTCCCCTGAGATATCGCTGATGTTTCTTTTATTTATCGCCTCTTGTATTACATATGTTTTAGGAAGCTAGATTTTCTTCATTGTTTTTGAGTCCTTTTGTATTAAGGAAGACAGGTTGAAAACTTCCAGCTAACATGGAAATTAAATCAGAACACCAAATCATTTCTGTGTAGGATCACAGCATCTTTTCCTTTAGAGGCAAAAATCTTCCCCTCTTATAGCTGGTATCTCGTCATACAGTAGTGAGAGATCAACCAGTTAGGGAAGTCTGAAAAACGTGGAGATATTTCAAAACATATCCTCCTCCTTCTCAGTTAGTGTTTTCTGATTTTCAGTGGCAATAAGGATGGTGTGTAATGTAGTGTGAGCAACATCAAGATTTGTTTTCCTTGTTAATTTGGGCCAAGGTTTCCCGTGGGGCCAGGAAGGGGGGCGACAAAGAAAAAGTAATACCAAGTCTTTGTCTTTCCACTGAACCCACCTTATTATCTTATTTTAGGGGCCTGCTTGTATTTTCTGTGTTAAACATCACATCGAAGCCTTAAACAGGTTCCTGACTCACCTACCTCTATGGGCAAAGAACTTTTCAAGGTCCAGGTTGATGCCTTCAGTTTGCTGAAATACACAGCCAGGCTGTGGGGGGAACATCATTATCCTTGGGTCAGAGCTCCTGATGCTGTGGGACTTGAAAGGAAGTTCCTTTGAGGTTTGAAGATAAGTCAAAACATGCCTAGCTATAAAAATACCTAGAATACTTTAAAATGAACTTTAGCCAGCTGAACTCAGAACGTGTTTAAGGGTCCCAACTGAGGATTTGAGCTAAAATGACAAATCTAAAGGAAAGTTTGACATGGGGAGGAGGGACAGTAAGACAATGAATATTGTAGTAAAGAAAGGATTTCAAGGAGATTTGTGAAGAATGAATGTAGACATGGGTACGGCCTTTTTTAATTTTAAGACAAACATATTTGGATTATGCTTACTCCTTCTGGGCTTTGTCTTTTGGAATTCCGGTACCAACTAAGGACCATCAGGATGGGGGTGTGAATTAAGCATCAACTCAGAAGACTCAGCTGCCTTTTAGAACATGGCTTTGAATAAGCATTCTTCTCAACTGAGCTTGGATATTTTTTCTCATCAAGAAAACAACACTGATAAACAAATACCACGTCATCAACACCTAGTTCATCAGCGTTGTCACTTTTTATATAATAATGCCTGGTTTTCATTAAGTGGGTCATCTGTAATTCTTCTGGAACTCACAAAAATCCCTTGCCGTTGCCCTATTTTTAGCAAAGAATAATGAATAACTGATAGGATGAAATATAGTGCTACATAATTGGCAAATGGAGAACGTTTTGCAGAAATCACTCAAACTATTTTGAATTTCATTTCTAGTCATGGTTTATTTAACACTAGCAGAGTGCTGGAAGAGTTTCACAAAAGATTGATGATCCTCTAGAGCAATTCCTAAGCGTAATATTATGTCTTAAAGAATTATGTCACTTTCTTTAAGGGTGCCGAGAAAGATATTACTATGCATCAATAAAAATTCAAGTTTTACCGACCATCTGTATCGCATAAATCAAGTAGAGGGTAAGGGTTTCCCCAGAAAACAATTATGGAATGGAATGAGATGGTCCAAAAGGCATTTACTGTACTAAAGCGTGTTGGTAAATGCATTATGCTGCAGCTACGATGAACTTCAGAATAAATTTTAAGGACAACATTTTCAAGGATTTGTGCTCAGGGCCCTGTTTGCATGCAAAATGGTGTTATCCTTTGAGTCTACAGGACTCTACTTGTCTACAAGAAAGAGGTGCACCTGCTCAGTTTGAAGTGTAGTTCTCGAACCACTTTAAAGCTTGGTTTGGACGTTTTATTTCAAATGAGCTCAACCTTATTAGAAATCTTTCAGCTGAACTGAAATTAAATAATTTGAAAAGAATGTATGTGTGTCCCTATATATTTGCATACATACAAAATTGTCACAACAAAATAAAGGGATTTTTTTTTAATTAAAACTAATAATTCTTTTTCTTTTCAATGTAGAAAAGCCTGCAGTCAAATTATCTCAATGCTGTTAATATAACATTTGCCACCTTGGTAGGAATCTAGGCCACCATACAACCACTTTACATATTTTAGAGGTGTTCAAGGAGATTAGACAATGACTATGTAAACACTTCAAAAGCTGATTAAATATATGCTGTGATCGATTTCCTGCACTGAAGTTGCCAGTACATCCATGTGCAAGTAAAATCACATCTAATATATGCAATATGGATAGCTAGGATGAACATACCTATTATTACTACGCAAAGAGAAGTTCTGCCTGTCAGTTCCTGGGTTATTTCTGAGATTTCTTCAATAGCTCCACAAATGTGAGATAAAGGTTCGACTGAGTGCATTACAGTTGTTCACAGAGAACTGGAGTTAGATCTCTGTTTGGTATTTGGGAAATTTTTGTTTCATAAAGAAAGGAAAATAGTCTCAAATTGAGAATGTTTATCAAATTTGAACTCCCTTCAGAAATATTTACTTTGACAGTAAAGAAAATCCACTGGAAGTAAGGATTTATGACAGAAATTATTTCTGAATCTTTTAAATGCAGTGAAGAAGGAATAGCATGGGACTGGTGTCTAAATTCTGGTGTAGTTTATATTTGCAAATGTACATTTTGAGCAGAATTTATTTTGTTAAATCCAATCAGCAGTACAGGGTTTAGACTGTGCAGTAAACAAAACTGTACGGAGAAAGGAGAAGAACCTTTTCTTGAAGTACATATCCCTTGGATCAAGAGCACCAATATGATGTCTCTCAAGGGATTGCTAAAATACCATTAAATAAAGATTGGCAGAGACTGTCATGTATTGTCTTCTCAGCCATCAATGACCCTTGGGACCTGCACCACCTTGAGGAGCTGTGTCACCCCAAGACAGTGCCATATGTGCCTGGAGGCAAGGTGGACTGTCTGATCCTCATGCCGACACTGGGAGGTGCACTAAGACCACCATATAATTCCATAGCTATTGGAGCTATGGAATCAGAGATACTGGAGCTCCAATTTTGGAGCTATTATTTTCCATGACTAATGAATTGGATTACACTTATAAGTGTTAATGGGGTCTCTTTTATTAGTTACCCCAAATCATGCCATTCCCTCTTGCTTTTTGTATAACAGTGTTTGTGAAGCTGCGATAAGTGTGCCTCAGTCTTATCACAAGCGCTGTGACATGCCCGTCTTTCTGCTAGGTATCTCTAAAAAAGCTTATCAATCTCATTTAATTTCCTGGAAACTCAAGACCACTCTACAGCCTGTTGAAGCACTCAGTGATATTAAGCAATGCTTATTCAGGAAAGATTACAATGTTGATCCTTCTAGGTACCCTGTTTTAAAAATTTGGATGGTAGCTTTTGTGAATAAGGATTATTCTCAAGTGCTGTACTTTAAAAATAATAATGGTCATCAAAAGCATGTCTCTCTCAAACTGGTGCATTGCTACTACGTTAATGACCCCGAATTTCCTTGTGCAGTTTCAACCTCAACCCTCCTGCTAGATCTAGAAAATTACCCAATTGTTCTAAATTCCACTTCTAGGTTTTAATTTTTCTTTGTGTGTGGGTTTGGCTCATGGAAAAGTTTATAGGTACTTCTTTCAAGAACACCTGGTTTTGGTAAGAGCTAGTAGTGGTCTAATAAGTCCTTGATGTGATAATTTCTTAATTAAATGCAAGTATTCAGTGTATTAAAGTAGAGGCAGATATTCATAAATGATCACCAATTCATAAAAAATGGTCTAACATTGCTAAATGTCTGAGAAGTCCATGAAGATATTTTCCAATGAAATGATGTGATTCGTTACTGTAAAATGACCCGAGAGTCAACATATTAGTAACAGAAATATGAATAACTTATATTTAAAAATCAAAATCGAAATATAAGTCTCAAAATCACTATGATGTATGATGAACCACACAGATCCATTTTCACAATAAGACTTTTCATTTTGGCATTCCTTCCAGAATCTCAAATATTCTTACAAATCATGATACAATATTTGTTGTCCCACATTTTTATTGTAAACTTGCTAGATCAGCTTCTCTTACCAAGGCTCTGTACAATGCCTACCATGAAAGGACTCTGAAGTGGGCCTTCTTCAGGCAATAAATAATTGTTATCACTGCACAAGAGCTTCTGACTCCAAAAGTAGAAAATTCTTATATGTGAGAGCTGAAGTGACTTACAGGTGCTTAGCACAGACCTTAGTGCTCTGTGATTTAATAGTCTAATTCTGTAGCCTAAAGGTAGGTTAGCCCTCAGCTAGGTAAGCAAAATCAATGATCCCTGTAGTCTAGGCTGCCAGTGTGTTTTAGGTAGTTCTCAAAATAAAAAAAAATCCAGGAATTATGTGGTGATATAGACTCAAAATTCTCTAGTGAATGTTGTAAAAGATAGATTATAGCACTGTCTTTGCTAGCTTCAGCCTCTTTCACGCCTGACTTTGTAGTCATCCAGATTCAACTGGAAGATGTTCTTTGTCTCCCTGGCACTCAGTTACTAAATAATAGCAGTAAAAATCCTGTGAGCCAGAAACCCTAGTTTTCAGTAGCTCTAACATTATTCCCAGGCAACATGATACATACTCTTCATTATTCATTTAAAATCAGTCAAAATGTAGCTGCAGTCTTAACCATGAAGGCCTCCCTCCACTTGGACATTTTGGAAAAAAAGATGAATATTGAAAACAGACTATAATAGCAAAATCTTTCTGTGCAGCACATCTAGGAATAAATTTATGCAAAGATGCCAGTCTTCCTTGGGACTGTAACTTCAACTAATACATTTCAGCCAGGACACATTGCAAGCCTTGATCTAACAAATACTGCAGTGCTCTCATGGTGGGGAGCACTACATTTTTTGTCCTGCAAAATAACTGTAAACAAGCACATGACAAAGACCCTTGCACTGGTTTACAACCTAGGGGAGATTATAGGTTTTCCTGAGGCAAACAGAAATCACAGTTTCCTGGGTGAAACAGAGCAATTAATAATTATGTAGCCACCTGAGACAACCTTGCATGCATGTGAAATGTTCCTTTTCCTGTTTCTGCTGTCAGCTTGATGCCGACTGTTGCACTATGGATCATATCCAAAACCAGAACTTGTCGAGCATTTGGCCAAGATTTGAGTAAGTTTAGGAAGTGCTTTTACCAGCCCTTTCTACTAATATATTTGGTGGTTAGGACAAAACTTAAGAAAGTAGGACTGAGTTTCTCGGCTGGTACACAAGGTAACTTTTTGGATTCCAGTCACTCCCCTGCTATTTCCTTCAGCCCACACCAAATTGTCCTATGACAGGACTGGAAAGACTAGCGGGTCACAGACCTGCGGTGCTCGGTGGTGTGATAAGTCACTTTGTAAGTAAAGATGTAGATATACATGCTGTCAGATAGAGTTGATTTCAGTTTTTCGTTTTCTGGACAAATGTCTAGCCATCAACTAATGACAAAGAGGAGAACGTACTGCCAAGAACAGTGCAAGAACTGCGCAAGGAAGTTTGGTATTCATGCACCACTGTGAGAGGAATGTCTGCTATATGCATCCTGCTGGATTTAGGCAACTATCTGCTTAGTGTTATCACGCCCAGAAGCATCCCTTCAGGCACCTACATACAGTTTCATTTAGGGAAAAATGTCCCTGTCTCTGCATGTGTCCACAGAGCAGGCATAGGCTGAGTAAAGGTTTTGAGGATCCAAATTTTGGATTAGAGATTGGTGGCTTAAAGAGTTTGTGTCTGTTGAAGAGACAACGTTGAACTGAACTAATGTGGTCCACTGCTTAGGTCTTGAACTTAATTCCTGTTTCAACAGGCAAGCTTAGGTGATTCTAACTTGTGAGTTCAAAACTCCACTGCTCCACTGTCATACCTTTCTGCTTGACTTTATTGTCTTGATGGAAGAAGTGGCAGAAAAAGTGATTTCATCAGTAGTAGACAATGCTACGGTATCAGATGGAATGGTATCTAATTCTGAAACTTAGCAACAATAGAGGTGACCTTTTTATTCTAAGTACTTCGGGAGAGGCAACCCAAAGACCTCCCATCTCTTTGACAGCACTCCATGAAAACAAAAAGATTCTGACTTCAATAGTCACTGTTAAAAGGGAAAAAAGAAATGCTAATGAGGTCATTAAAAAGTAGCTGAATGCCAATCAGATTCATATAGTTTTCCTTAGCTTTTCAGATGAATAAAAATGCACATATGCTAAGTGACATAGTAAGAACACCAGAAGGGTTACCAAAGGAGTAGTACCAGAGTAGAATGGGTCTGACAACTAGCAAACCCCATGGGATAATTTTTTAAAGCAAGGGCCAAGCAGTCAGCTCTGAGACCACAATGGATCACCTATCAGTCATGATAGATGAACATGGAATTATTAGTAACATTGAATTCACACTTCGTTTTACTAATTCGTATTCCTAATTTACACAATTACATTATGAATGCATGAAGTTTTGAACAATTGTAAAAATGTAAGTCCTTCACTACTAGAGTAAGTGTTGGAATAAGATGCATCTAAGCTGAGGTTATTCTGTTTCGAAATCTGTCGTGTGCAGATACGTCAGAGTATACCCTAAAAAGTCAGAATTTTTGAAATGCAAAATTACGCAATTTTTTTGTGTAGGATATTGCATCCATGTTTGTATACATGGGCAATACAGAAGCCTGCTGCATCTCTACTGTGCAAATGAATTCAAAGGAGCTGGGAATATAGGATGTGCTCAGAGTAGCTGTTAACAGTTTCTGACACTTGCATCT
Source organism: Larus michahellis (assembly GCF_964199755.1). Taxonomy (NCBI): domain Eukaryota; kingdom Metazoa; phylum Chordata; class Aves; order Charadriiformes; family Laridae; genus Larus; species Larus michahellis. The sequence goes on along the minus strand of NC_133900.1, from coordinate 60,947,252 downwards.
CAAAAAAAGGTTCCATTTCTGCTGCCAAGGCCCTAGTCTGTTCACACAGGACTGTTTGAAACTTGGCATCTGAGTTCACATACCAGAGGCATCCTGAGAAAAATAATTTCATTGTAAATGAACAATGTTCTGAAATTTGGTTTTGTTTTGATTAGTAACCTACATACCCACCCACCCCCCCTGTGTGTGCACGCACGAATTTCTCCACAAAACCAAAAATCCAGCTCTCTGGCTGCAGAGACAGCCTTGTAGCAGGCTGCCTCACATTTAGAGTGCCTTGTAGCAAAGCAGATGATCAGAAAATCTTTCACTGGATTCCTGCCACTTTTCAAGAGACTTTTGTTCAAACCGAGCTTGTAACTGTGTAACTGTTATAAGTAAATTCTGATAGAAAACTATTGCACTGACGAGATCTTCAATACTGCCTTGCAAAATTTCAGGTTTTAGCAGTTGTTGTAAGTTTAAAGATTCTCCATCTTGAAATCAAATCCTGATGTGTGATGAGGTCTGACTTCTCAAATTGGCACTCTCACAGATGATTTTCTGCCATTCTCTCTAAACAACAAAATTAAAGGCTTATTACACTCATTACACCCTCTGGTGATAAAGCCAGGATAAGAGACTAGAAACACGTGGAAAATATCTTGGTTTTAATCTTGATGTGGTTCCCATTGCTGAGCCGTTGATACATGATATAACTATCAGGTGTCATACAGTGCAACTGAAGGGCAGTTAGCTGTGATGTACACAAAAGGGTGCGCTGGACCAAAAGGCCTGACTAAGTGGGAAGTCCTTGGGCTTGTGTAGTCCAAGACACTGTGCTGCCTCTGGCAGCTGAGGAGACTGTGGCTCGTGGACTTCATTAGTTTAATTCTCTCTTTCCAGTCTAATTGGTGGTGTTTTCGGTGTTATTTTCGGTTTTATTTTGTCCTTATGTTGGCCATCTGATGCCCTTGTCTGGTTGCTTCCTAACCTGTGTTTGTAAGAAACAGACAGAGAGGAATTATCCTAGACCTGTTATTTCAGACCATTTAAGCAAACTCAGTTCATTTTCATTGAGAGGATTTAGCCATCAATCACAACAGCAGCTCTAAAAGTCGGCATGGAGGAGGGAGATCTAATGGGGAAGGAGGTAGAGCCAGAGGGCGGCATGTGTCCACACACAAGACATAGCAGGACTGGGCAGAGTAGGTTCGGACTGAGCAGGACAAAATGGGATTTACAGCCCTGTCTCTTCCTGTGCACAGGGCCAGCTTGTCTGGAAAGCCTTTGGAGACACTTAAGAGCAACTTTTTTTGAAAGTTGTTTCCCCTGCAGTCTGTTTTGTCCCCCCAGGCACAAGGGAGATGCGCTTTGCAAATGTTTTTCATCTCTCGTGTTTTGGTTATTCAGCCTTCCCTGTCCCCAGAGCAACTTTCTCTCAAGGAATATGACTGAACCCACAAAGCATCATTTTTTATCAACAGGATACGAAATCATATGCAGTGATGAATAGGCAGAATAAAACTGGCATTCTGCTGCAGTATATTCATTTTGGCACATTTGTATTCTCTTTCCTGCCAGGTTTTGTCTAAAAGATATGCTAGGTTTTTTATCTATGCCCTACTGGATTGTTCTTTTTCTTTTCTTTCTGTGTTCCCTTTCATTACAGTATTTATTTATATAGCTTTTCTTCTCAGTCTCTGTAAGAATCTATCCCTGTCTCCCTCTTCTGCACAGCCTCGGCATCCATCCTCACCCCTGCCAAAGCCACACAGCCAGTTTCTTGCAGATGGTTGATACTTGTCTTATGGCAAGCTACAACAGGCCTGTTCTCAGTTTTCACATTTGTGAGAGAAAGCCTCAGTCTCAGAAAAATTTCATTGGCAAAAAATATCTGTGGACTCCTATAATGCTAGTGGCATAAGATATTCTTAAAAGTGCTTATCTCTGAGGTGGTTCAACAGCACAGAAGAGGATAATTTTCAGGAGGGGTTTCCCTGATCTTCCAACTTTCTAATAGTTAATTGTGCTGCTAATTCGAGCATAGTCACAAAAGGAAGAATAATGAGGGAAGATTTTAGCATCCATTGTTTCTGTGTTTAAGCACTGTCCAGATTTTGAGGTTTATGATGTCTTGTTGGGAGTGCTATTGTATCCCTTAAACCAGCAAAAAGGCACGCAGGATTGTATGGGAACCTTATGATATTTCTTGAAAAAGGGAGAGAAAAAAAGTTTATTACATAAGCTTGGAAAGTTGGATTTGGACAGTATTAACATAGTGATATTTTAAGAGTTCTATTCAATATTTTATGGATATTAATGTTGCCCAAGTTTGCCACAAAGAGGCCTAAAGGGCTTTGGCAGGTGAGGTGTGATGAAACTTGCTGAGTGATGCAAAATGCTATTCTTTCCAAAAGTCTGTCTGTAGTTCTGGTGGAGGTTACTACTGGATTTGTTGGCCTCCAGGACAAGGCTCATTATTTTAAACTAAGCCCCTGGTGGAGGTAGGTTTCACCTACATGATGAAAGCTCAGATGGAGTGGCTGAGGACCATTTTCTCTTCTGCTGACTTTTCTAAGGGCAGAACTTCAACAAAGGCAGAAGAAAGAGACAATGTCTTAAAATGATACAGTAAGAGTTGCTAGAGCTTTGACTTCAAAGCCCTCGCACTGGTGCCTAAAAGCGTATGGCTCTACATGTGCTAAGCATATATGAGATGTCATATAGCTCATTTTATCTGTCTACTACACACACAAATGATTTAATTAGTCTCAATACTAAATACCCAAGTAAACAGCTGTGTAATCCAAATGTACCAATCTGATAGATCTAATAACAGTAGTAGATCATAAGAATCAAAGTTGCAAATTCAACACCTGTATTTCAGCGAAAAGCCTGTCAGTCAAAACAGTTTAGCAAATATGTAGGAAAACCAGCTTGGGCAATGAAATGAGTTTAGAAGGCAGCAAAATACTGTAGACACGAGATGGACTGGAGTAATTCAAAGCTTCACGAGTATTGAGTAATTTCAAATATAAGATGAATCTCTTCAGTGACTTCAAGAATAAGAAAAAAATCATAAGGCTGATATTTATATATATATTTTACCATGGTTATAATAAAATACTCTCAGTCTCAAATCCACAAAATGTTTTCGTCTCCCCCCAACAGCACAATTTCTGACTATAGAGTTTCCTGCAATAATAACTGCGATGTGGTTTATATTGCCAAATGGTATGTTTCATCCATGCATCCCAAAGCACTTTCCTCCCGAAAATGAGCGTTGTCAACCTCCTTTTAAATCAGAGAGATCTGGGAACATAGTCACTTCATGTCCCTTTAAATCAGGGGAATCTCAGAACATACTCACTTTATGTCAGGAAGCGTGATGAAGAGACCTTCAAGCGAGGAAAGACACAAACTGGCAGAGCACGTAGTGCCGTGCATGAGTATTAGTGTGTGATACTCATGTGATCAGTGCAGGTGTGTAGCCCAGGGCTGAGCCCAAGCTAAGAAACTCTCTTCCTTGGGAGGTCTAATTAGCAGTTTGCAAGGTGGTAGTGGTGTGGCCTTATTGCCTCTTGGTCTATAGCCAGTTGAGTAAACATCACCCTCTGGAACTCTGCACAACCTTTTGTCACAGTGTTGATATGCCAAAGGTAGCTTTGAGGAGATATTGCATAATCTAGGAACTGCAGGAAAGCCGGTACTGAACCTGCATGTTCAGTGCTCCTCCGTATGGTTTCAGTCATGCTAATTGCAATCTTCAGCTTGCAAATCCCCAAATATGCCAAGTAAAAGGTTCAAAATACAGTTTATGACTCCAAGATGACTTTTGGGCTCTTCCTTTAGCAGGTGTATCAGGGTTTCCTAAAATGATTCAAAAATTAAGATATATTAATTTCATCATTTTATTGTGTAAATTTTTAAAGCAAAACCTTCACATTTCTGCTTCTAATTACTGATTTATTTATTACATGCACAGTCTTTTCCCCTGTCATACTTTAGTCCTGTAGACAAATTATTAGTGATGAAGATAGTTGGTATCCTGTTAATTTTCTATAACAATTTACGAGTAGAGCATATTACCAGCTCAGTCCAAACGCAAGGTGTTCCCAACAGGCTGTGAGCCTTCTCAGTGTGGTTTCTAACCCAGGAGCAGTAATAGCCTTTCCCTTGCAGCCTAAATATTCCAAGGAGATCCAATCTCTCCTTTTCTCTATGACACTTTTGAAATTCAATGTTAATGCCTTCAAGAGAATTTTAGGAGGAGTCCACTCCAAATTCAACATTATATAATGGAAGTGCTCCAGCTTAAAATTAATGTGAGAAAGCAGGTTACCCATGAACTAACATCATGGTATGCTAAACGTGGAGACTTTATTTCTAGCTGTGTTTTAGTAAGAAAAATGTGTATTACATCATCCATAGAAGCTTGTTAACACTATTCACATGACTTATATTCCTATCCTGAAGAACATTCTTAATCAAAGTCAATTTGTTTTTCATACTGGAAGAAGATAAGGCAGGCAATATAATAGCTTGAAATCTCAGTGATATTATTTTGCTTCATAAATACAAAGATGAGCCTTCCTTTCTAAAAGAAACAAAAACCACCTAGCTAACTGAAACAGCTTTCTGAGCATTACTTTTATTCTAGAAGGTACAAGCACATATTTTTTGCATAAATTAATGTGATTTTTTATTACATAAAAAGAAAGACCACCAAAACCAAAAAAGAGGAAATGTAAAATTTCAACAGTAACAACTCCAAGGTTCTTAATTTTTTAAGGAGTAAAAAGTACATACAAGACTCTTGGTCCTTGCTCCATGTTGGAGGTTAAGACTGCCAAAAATGAACAATGCACAGGTGTTCTCTGACTAATAATGAAACCAAATCAAATGAAACTTAGTTTTCACAAGAAGCATTCTATGAAGGAGCTCTTTTTGATTAAGCCCAGGCAGGGACACCTGCAGCCTTTCAGCCTACACTAGGACTCCTGGGTTGGGCTTTGGTACAAAGTGGTGTATTTTGTCTTCAGAGGGGTAATAGGCAGGTCATTCATGGCTGGCATATATAAAGAATATCTACCTGTTGCTCAATTATTTACTCTGAAAACAGCTACAGCTTTCACCCTAATCTCAATGAAGGTAGAATTCAGGCCAATGTGTTCAAGACTGAGCACCTCACAGAGTTATGGCCTCTGGAAACAAAAGCGTCAACACCTGCTGAAAGAAGCTGAGACTTTCCTATGGAAATTAATGAGGGGAACTTCAAAAGCTGAAGAAATAGCTATAGTCTCCCAATATAAATATCCTATTGTACTGATGAGTAAAAGGGTCCCAGATGATAGGAAGCCCTTTCTGGAGTGCATATTGCTATTAGGACATTGCCACTTTAGCCATTTTGTGGTAGTCTCAAGGTTTGCTAAGAAAACATACAGAAGTGCGCGCTGCTTGCATGACACTGTAGGAGAATTCAGGTAGAGAGCTTTCCAAGAAATAAGGAAAGTTGTTCTTTTTTCTTGCTTTTTATTCCTGCTACAGCAGTTTGAACTGACCATAGGGTTACATAAATACTGTAACTAAAATAAATATACAAATATAAGAACCTGAGTACAGAATCAATTGAGATAAAAACTGTAACTTAATTCCTTTTGCTGATCCCGGTCTTTAAAATGTGATCCATCCTTTCTATCTTATGCAGCAGAAATTCTTTTCTGATGCTTTCCCAAGTTACTTGTGGACTCCAACTGTTAATCATGATAAGGTCCCTCTGCGCTTCTCTGGAAATGTAAAGCTGCTGAGGCCAGCTGAGATTCTGTGTGGTATGAGATAATACATGATATACATAAAAACAGACATGTCACCTTTATGCGACCGTATCTTAAATTAGAGGGGAAGCCAGGGCATGAATAGCAGTGGCTGGAGTGCATTCAAGTGCACTGGGGAGATGTTAGCACCCCAAGCTTTCTGAGCAGAGCTACAGTTTCAATTCTTAGTCTATATTACAGAAAAGAAAAAAAAAAAAAGAAAGAGAAAAGAATATACTAACTAATATGTATGCATGAGCTAGTCCTACCTCTCTGTGGTACGAAAGTGAGATTGAAGGACATCTGCATGGGAAACTCATACTGTTGTTTCCCTTGGGAAAAGTGCTGTGGAACAAATTCTACTGGCTCTTAATCAGATGAAATTTCATCTCAAGGAGTGTGCAGCATAAGATCTAGTCCTCTTTTTGATGAGTGATAAGTTTCATTTCCATGGCTCTCAATCTGGTGTGTATAGAGTAAACACATTAGCAAGAACTAAAGCAGTGGAGAAATACAAAAGAAACATGGATGACATCTGGCTGTCTGCTGCCTATGTATCTACGTCGGGGGTCTTTGTTTTAGCTTTGGTACCTGAAAACTGTTTTGCAATGTCACAGGATATGCAGGATGCAGCGGTATTGGAAGAGGAATCAAGTTGTTGGGGGAACAAGTTAAAAAACCAAAAACCAGAGATGCTTTGCTCCTACCTCAGTCTGAATCATGAAAGAATTCATTTGAGGAAGTAAGAATCTGCTATTTTGTTCCCTCCCTTCCCTGAGATGTGCTCCCTTCCATGAGAAAAAACAGGCATATGCTTTTTCCGAGCTAGATGTCCTTGGATTGAGGCAGATCCTGCTGCTGGAACTGTTCCATTTTGCAAGGAATAGTTAAATATTTATTTTGCTAGAGGGACCTTGACACTGTATCACTGCAGTCAGGCTGCTCAGTGAGACACAGGCTGGTCGGAAGTTCTCACCTATCTTGGGTGACCATTCCAACCACAAAGTTTGTGTTTTATGCAAAGTGCAAAAAAGATGTCCAAAGGTTTGAAACTATCCCAAATGCTCTAAAGCATGATGGTTTAGGTAGATGACTGGAAAATGAACGTTCAAATGCTTTCAGCAGAGAGCAGAACTTTGTACCTGAGCATCCGTGAGTATTCCTAACACTGATATCCCCCTTTGAGAAGAGCAGCCTCTTGTCTGAATCCAGAATTCCTTCCCCACCAGCACTCTGAAATTGAAACTGTCTGGTGAAGATTTCAGGCCAACTGAAACAGAACTGAAATTCAGGGAATGTATTGTTTGGCAAGAAAAAAAAATCAGTCAGCTTTACTACTTACCTTCATCTCTCATCATCAGAAACGCTCTATCAGGGGATGTTACAAGAGGAAAAAATCTAATTTGTAAAGGAACATTCCATTTGAGATTACCTCAGATCTCAGCTTTCAGAACAGACTGCTGTAACGGGAAGAAAGAAAAACTAGATTTCCTTGTTATTAATACTGGCAGAGAAGAATCCTTCCTCACACAACATTTTTAGATGGATGGACCTTGCTGTTCAGAAAATAAGTTTAGTATGTTAAAATAAAAAGGGACTTTGTGGGATACTTTCTTTAGAATAAAACATTTATTCATTATGAATTGCAATTCATACTTAATTTTTACTTTTAAGATTTCTTAATGCATTTGTGTAGATGGAAACAACTTACTGATTTATTAAATTTCTAGGATTATAATAGAGTTATTTACCATACGCAAAAACAGTATAAAAAGAACTATGGTATTTCCCATCTGTTTAATAATAAAGGAGATAAATTCAACTTTTTTTTAGCATTAATATTGGTTGTTTTATACAGAATGCTGAGTTTCAAGCTGTGAGGAGCTGTTCCCCCAGAAGAAATGACTCTTCTGAGCATGGATTTGCTCCGTCCTGTTTCCACCATGCAAACACACACTTGTCCAGCCTCCTCCACAGGATGCTGACTCAAAGGAGGAAGGGGTGAAGGGGCAGAGATTACGGGGATGCTGGCATGGGTCTGGGGGAAGCCAGTGATACTGTCTATTCACAGTCATGAGTATAGGCCAAAGCTAAGTTACAGTTTCTAGAAAAAATTTTCCTCTAGTGATTCAAACCAGACAGGAAGATACTCTTTACTTCTTGATTTATAGTCCTGTTTTTCTCAAATTTAATTTGATCAGGTTACTAATCAAGTTCCTAGGAAGCTTCTGGTTTGCTATATGAGGATTTGCCAAACTTACCCATATTTACCTATAAAAAGGAGATTCCTGCTGGGCAACTCAGGGTCTTTCTTCACCTTGACCTGTTCATATGGTATCAGAGTAGAAAAGAGCTTTGGCCAGGGACCCACACCTCAGTTAGACACTCTGGTGAGCTTGACGCTCCATAGCTCCACAGCAAGATACATCTGATTCCACACTGTAATTACATCTCATACTATGCTTTCTTTTGTCAGTCGTCTAACTTGCTTAATTTATTGCTTAAGGTTTTACCAAATCAGGACCCTATTCAGTAATTGTTGGAGCTGCCTGGTATTTGACTCTTTCTGAGGGTGTCTCTATGCTGCAGTATAAACTCCAGTGCATTGTGGGCACACCCAAGCTACATTTATTCTAGCAAAATTTCAGTACCAGCAGTGTCCTGTTGCGCATACATGGTGTGACATGAGTGTGGACCAGGTTCCTTGTTAATTTACCCGGCTTCTCCTATTGGCTTGCAGTGCACACAAAGGTCCAGCTGTGTCGACTGTCTACTACAGCTGATCTACTACAAGTAGTATTTTAAAGCTGGCTCGGGTGTATCTGCACAGCAGTGATTGCAGTACATATATTGCTAAGGATTTAAATTTCAAAACGAGAAAGGAGAGTCTGTCATGCAAATCATTGATCCTGAAGGTTACGGAAATGGTGTGCAGTTCCCCTGCCCTGGGTGTAGGTAACAATTCCAACCTTAGGAATACCAGTAACTGTATCAGCAATTTCTAACTTTGGCATTTAGCCTGAAGTTGTCTGGAGTTAAGATTGACAGCTAATTTTGGCACTTCTCGATGACGACTTCGATGATATTCCTTTCACTGATATGCCTGTTTCCCTTCGTTTCTATTTACTACATTCCATATATTATTCATTAATAGAAATTTCACACATTCTCTCCCAATAAATAAATAAATAAGATAAATATACAGCTGGCAACAGGCTATAAAGCAATATCAAAATGATATATTGTGCCTGAGTCCAACCTAGGGACTACTATGAAATATATTGCAAAGGTTGAACCCTCTGATGGATAGTATTGCTAAACCATTTGAACTGAAGTCTATGCCTTAAGGAAGACTGGAGGTATTGTAGGATCAGCATAAAAGTTCACTTTGTATACCTTTCACCTTGAAAAATAAACTTTATTTTAGGCCAGTTTCACACACTGTAAAAGCTGGTTTGGAGGAGGTAATACTCTCGGCCTTTGCCACATGCCACCTCCTCTCTCACTGCTGTCAGCACGGGGCATGTTTACACTGAAATCCAAAGGTGTGACTGCCATCCTGCAGTTATACCCTGGGTAGCTGTAAACTAGTTAAGTCTGATACCAGTGCAGCTGCTGGCAGTATGGGGTTCAACATGTAGCGTGCAAAACCTGCCAGCGACACTGAGTAAATGTTTAGGGCAGGGATAGATGGAAATGTTGAGATACACTCACCATCTCTGGCTGTAAGGAGCAAGCTTTGAACTGAAAACTGGATAGCCGTATTAGCACGGCATTGATCCTGCGCTAATTACGTGGTGCCTTTCAGGAGAATTTAGGATTTAGGCATAATACAGTGCCAACAGTGCTATATTATCCAGCTCGGAGCTGGCTGGTGTCCAGCCGGTCAGGAGAACGAGAGCGGGAGTTCAGGTGTTGAGGCTGTCCTACAGCTATGTGGCTGCTCGCGTTCAAAGCGGTTCGCTGGAAGGGACACGTAAGCTGGCTGCAGTCATGCACCTCACTGCAGCGTGGACATTATTTTGCACATAAATACTGAGAAGCTGAGTTATGACTGAAAAGAAACACACTCTTTTGGAGTTCCAGAAGACTGGTAACAGTGTGGGGGCAAACCTATGTTAATTAGGTATGTCAGTTAAATGCAAGAAATATGGTTATTGAAAGAAAACCTCCAGATAGTAACATGCCTAGATCAATGTCCCACGCGATATCTAGAGTTATTTACTGAGCAGTTGTGCTGCAGTATCAGTCAGGGGCTGTGGCCAGGATTGCTGATTTACTGTGGTAGATCTTAAATAACTCTGAACCACTCCTGCTGAAGGGCGTAAGAATTCAAGAAGCGCTCGAAGAGAGTACATTTGGGCTGCGCTGGCATAACCTTCAGAGTGGAGCATGTACAACCCATGCTTTAATATACATAGGAGCTAGTGTTTCTCGTGTTTTTCTCCTCCTGGCTCCTGTGTCTCTAACTGTAGGAAAATGTAAAGCTCACCTTGAAAATCTGTCTGAACGTGGAAGGCACACAGAGACTGGAAAAATTAGGTGAAAATATGGGGCGGAAAAAAAAATGAAAACCTGAAAAGAAAGCAAGAAAGCAAGCAAGAAAGCAGGAAGGAAGGAAGGAAGGAAGGAAGGAAGGAAGGAAGAAAGAAAGAAAGAAAGAAAGAAAGAAAGAAAGAAAGAAAGAAAGAAAGAAAGAAAGAAAGAAAGAAAGAAAGAAAGAAAGAAAGAAAGAAAGAAAGAAAGAAAGAAAGAAAGAAAGAAAGAAAGAAAGAAAGAAAGAAAGAAAAAGAAAAAGAGAAAGAAAGAAGGAAGGAAGGAAGGAAGGAAGGAAGGAAGGAAGGAAGGAAGGAAGGAAGGAAGGAAGGGAGAGAAAGGACGAAAGAAAGGAAGGTAGGTAGGTAGACTGGAAAGAAAGAAGACTGAGGTCAAAGACTAGAAGTTGGGAATGAGATAAAGGAAAAGAGCACCTGCCGTCTTGGGAGCCACTGGGCAGCACCAGGGCTGCTTTATTTGGAGTCCTATCACAATGCAAAACCAGAAAGAGACTCCACAGTCCACATGAGCTCCTTCTTCTTCCCATTAGAGCTATGTACATAGAAGGATTGCAAATTGTGTTTTTACAACTCAGTGGGTATGACCTCGTTCCTCCTACACCACAGAGGTTGCTTGTAGGGAAGGGGGAGAATTGAATAAGCAAGGTGACATACACAACTCTATTTGTACAGCACCCATCTATTTTTTTTATTCACATACATGCATGCACACATTTGACCTCAATAAGATTGGAAAAGTAGCATTAATCATTTTGAAAAAATAATTTAAAATACTTCTCCCATTGCTAATGAGCTTGTGTTGTTCTAGTTATAAGTATCCATAAAAATGTGTGTAATGTCATGTTCGGCAATAATTGAGTATCTGTGAATTATTATTATTATTATTGTTTTCATTCTACTGCGTTCTGTTTAGGTAGTACCTGCAATGTATTAGGCTCTCCTCAGTCTACATACAAATGCAGGCATTTCCCACAGTTGCAGATGTGCTAATCGGTATGATCAAAATGTTCATGGCAAATGTCGATCTATGAACCTGACCTTCATTGAAAATACAAGAAGTTTGACTGTTTGCAAATGAGCATCATGTGCAAACATTGCTTTCCAGATTTTTTTAAATTTTTTTGGAAAGTGAGGTTGATGAAGATGACTGTCAGATGCAGACCTGTGAGCAGATGGAATTAAACTGTCAGAAAAATCATCTTAATCTTATGTCCCCAAGTCATGCCCTCTGTTCAGCATTGTTTTAAAAACCTGCCTAAACCAGACTTTAAATCCCTCCAAAGTCAAGACAGTTTATGTAAATAGCTAGGGGCTTTCCTGAACTGGTGCATGGATTGACAGCAATAGTCATGTTTTTTAATATGTTTGCAAGTTCTTCTCCGTTAGTCTGGAACAATATACCAAAGTAAACTTATGTAACACAGACAACGGATGAACTTTCCCTTTTTTCAGTATAGATATACAGTATTTGAGATTAACAACATCCATTACCTCAATTAAATGATCCATAGTTCTGCTGTATGGATACTCAAACCCCTCCACTCTCAGATGTAAATGTATGATATTAATCAGCACTCCAGCAAATCAATGCCTACCTGTTAAGCATTAATAATACACAACACATTTAATGAAAATATGTTTAGAAGCAACTGATATAAATGAATCCCAAGTGAGAAACTGGCCATTACTATGAACTGTGCTCTGTACTGTGAAATCAATCTCTTTTCAGCCCTGTCCTCCAAAGCTCATCAGATATTTAAGGCATCAAATGAGCTGTCTGCCTTTCACCATTCTAAGCTATTTATGCACTGTCACAGGAGATCAAAAGGCATTAGTGCAATTATTATAGAGATTAAGACTAGAAACACACTGAAATGACTGTTGTGTTTCTTTAAATGTAACCTTTCTCTCCTCATTAAAATGGTTGTTGGTAAAACCATTTTCCTCTCCCTGGAACTTGGAGAGTAAAGCTAGTAAAAGAAACTAAGTACCATTCATTATTGCCAGCATCTGTAATTGTTTGTATTATACTTTATGAAAAAAATATATAAAATGCCACATTTGAACTCTAGACTATTAAAAGTGTCAGCTCCATTATATCATTTCTGAAGACCAATTTGCCTTTTTTTTTTTCCGAAGGTTGTAATGAGCCAGGTTCATTTTGCTTTCTACCATTTATCTTTTCAGCAGTAATGGAAAATTTCCCCCTCAGGCACAGCAAGCTATTCTTATCTTAGACAATTAGGCAGAAATGAAAGGGATCATAAAGGTGAGATTTCTTCACAAACAATGTGATGTACTTTATACCATTTAACACTGTGGAATATCTGACAAATAAATTCTGAATGAAGGCAGTGTGGCTAATAGCCAACTCTGAATAATGCTTCAGCTTCTTAACACATAAGAAAGAGGGTAGGCAACCGGGGTCACTTAAAGATGTACTTAGTCTCTAGTTTGGCTGTAGACAATAATTCAATTTTTTAACAGAGCATGGAGAACTTACAATGACACTGAAAATAAACAAGCTCGTGCAAAGCAATTAATTCATTATAAGGTAAGAGGAAAAACACACATTTGGACAGTTTCCTTTGCCAGCAAAACTTGCTTGGAAAGTTTACAGATATCAAGTTGTTTGTTTGATCTTTTTTTTTTCTTGTACTTTCTTTAAATTCCTTTTATGATTAAAAAGTATATGATAAAACAATTACTTAGCATTTATAAGGACCATTAGAAAGAACAGATTAATAAGTTAATACGAAAAATACTTGCAGCCTTCTTTGTATTGTGCCCAACAAGCAACGAGGTACCCTACCTATATGCTGATTCCTTTGATGGAACCTCTTGGTGCCTGCTTGTCCCTGTTTGGGTACTGGTGATTGGGGATGACATAAAACTCTTTCAGGTCTCCTTTCCAGAAATCTTCTAGCGTGTATGAACTACAGACTAGTTCCATCTCTGGAATTTCCATCATGAAATGATGGATGAAAGAGAAAATTGATTTAAAAGGTTCAGTTATGGATTTCTAGTGCTGCTGTGTTGGGGGCTGATTCCCCATCCACTCTGCCCCATCCTTTAAAGGATCACTAAGCTATTTTGAGGCCAGAGACACAGTATACGGCCAGTCCTCGATTAGTTGAGGACAAAATCTTCCTCCATAGACTCTCTTAGCCTATGTGAAGTGACATTACCACGTGATGTGACATAACCATGTGATTTGACATAACCATGTGATTTGACATTACCAGGAGGTACCAATGTAGCTAAATGTAGTTAATTCCCAATTAGCTTAGGTGTACACACCTACTAAAATTAGCCTGCATTCTCAAATGCAGAGAATGAAAATAATGGTATGAGTCTGTGAGGAAGTCCATAGAGGAGAAATGTCAAGAATTCACTGTGCAATAGGTGCTTAGTGATGTCTGAGAGCAGTGTTATCCCTCAGGAGGCACAAGGATTTGTAACTCTCCATGGAAGTAAGGGGAGATAACTCACATTTACTGTGTGTACCACAGGATTAACATGGTATGCATATAATAAATAATAATTTAAATTATTTACCTTTTTTTTCCTTTCTTTTTGGATGGTAGCTTTTTTAGTTTACCTCGTGCCCTATAAATCCAACAAAACTATTGTTTTCTCTGTAAGAGAGAATAATTGCTGCTGATCAGCCCACTTCAGTGCAGAAAGGGCAGCAGGTAAAGCACTGCAAAAAAATGTTGCATAGTACAATGTAATAATACATACATATTACAATAATACAGTAATACAACACAATAGTATTCTACATGCTACATACGCAAATAATACAGTGCCATAGCAGGTGTCTAAATGCATGTTGACACTGTTACACCAAGGAGAAAACTCTACCAACTAAAGAGTAAGAAGTGGCGAAGCTTCAATTGGAGCAGAACTGTGGCCCTGGTCCATTTTAGCATTGCAGGTCTCTGAAGAAGGAAAAGCATTGGCACTGTACTTAGAGCAAATAGCTGCAATTAAATTCATTACTTAGACAAAATTACTTCTCCTTTCATGGTGAAAATCTCTAATTCTAAAAAGGTCTAGCTGAAGCTGTGGAGTTGGAAAAGATCGTGCCCCCTGGTGCTTACTGACACTCCTTACTGCCTTCAGATTTGCTGGGTGGCTGCTTTGTAACTCAATTCCTTCAAACCATACTTAAATGGTGCAAATAGATATTTGGTATTTTAGCTCGTTTGCAGCAAAAGGGACCAGAAAGTGCCCACCCAAGCGGCGAACTAGGAGAACCTGAGGGGCAGCACTACTCAGCAGAAGAGGCAGGAAAGAATAGAGAGAATGGAACAGCTTGAGCGTGCTGGTGGTTTTTCAGCTGTAGCAGCTGCAGCCAAATGGCAACGTGTGTTTTCTCCATATATGCTCCACCCTGTTTTCCTGACGGATCTGGGATTTCACCAAGCATTTTCAGTCATACTATTGAGAATGTGCCTGGTCTCCAAGGTGAGGGTGTGTGATGAGATTATCTCAGCAACTGTGGCCTTTCTAGATTGGCTCGTACAGTACAATCTGAGTTAACAGCATGTATATGCATATATGCACTGTATGCAACTGCCTGGAAATTGTTTTGCAGCACCTTCACAATGAGCCAATACGCCAATTAAAAAAGAATGTTCTAGTGATGACCTCCGTTCCATGTATAGAGATATTTTCTATCTTTCTGAGAACTGCTGAACTGGGAGATGGTGTTAGTTTTACCCAAGACTCAATATTTTCTGATTTATGAATTTTTTATGTTGGCGCATTCCTCACTTTTGTCAAGAGTACCAATTAAGAAATGGGAGCTCGTGACTCAGGTTTCTCAAAATAGAGAAATCCTTCCACTCTTAGATGAATCAGAAGACTACATGTACATTATTTGACATACCTAATTTACAGGTTTATTACTGTTGCCAGTTTGACATTTTACACTTCAAATAAATTCACCCATAGGCACAAAGCCACTTTACCCAGATTTTCTTATTTAAACAAAATGTCACCATGAGAAAGAGAGAAGCTTAGTAAAAATTACCACTATCCTGTAACAAAAGGGTGCTGAATTTCGAAATAGAAAGAACAAGTTTTGACATGAATAACACTGGCTGTCATCTGTAGAACTGTATCAATTTGGGAGAACTTGTACAGGAGCAAACTTATATTAAATGAAATATGTCCTCTAGTTTTTCTATATGCATCCTTCATCCATAAGATTAAGATGAATTAGTATCTATAAAGAAGTGAAGTGAGAAAAATATAAAAAAAACATGCAATAAGGAATTTCTTAATTATGCTGCAGACTTTTTTTTTAATGAATGTTCCCCCCATCCATTCTAAAATTAATATAATAAGCATGTAATAGGTTCTACTAACATATCTGCAACAATTATTATAGCTCTGCACGCATGGCACATAGGTGCTTCGTCACAGGATTACGATGGTGCTTGGGGAGCGGAGGATATTCAGACAACAGCGAAGTGTGCAGAGAAAGGGTAAAGAAAGTTGATATGACCTAATGTAGCTAATAAGCCTTCTCTGTGAGAGATTCAGGCAATGAAAGCGATTCAGATTTTTTTTTCTTCCACCACTGTGGCTCTGCCAAAGCAGAAACACAGTTTTGGGGCAGAAACTAGTGTGAATGGAATGAGAAAACCATATCTGGTTAACGCTTGCTTCAGGTCACACACTGTGATGATCCGTAAGTTGTTCTGTCGACATGTTTGTATGCTAATAATATAAGGAGAAAATATGGGACTATGTTTAAAATACATCCAGTGAGTTCTTTGGGAATTCCTAACAAGTGGTCCTGGCATGTTTTCAGAAAACCTCAGGATCATCAAATATGATGAGATCACACTATATAATGATCTTTTTGACAAAACACTTGCGAAGATAAACATGATCTGAGCTCATATGCAGAAATATTTCTTCATATATGATTCCTTCAAGAACGTGTCATGAAATATCTGGCAAGTAACCCTTCTGAAAATTGTCATCTTTTATTCCCAAAATTATCCATTGCCTATCAGAGGAAAGAAGGTGACTTACAAGAGTTCTTTCATCACAAAAACCAATGTTATCCTCCATCTCTCTCTAAAAATAACAAGCTATCATCAGGCAAGATAACCACCCTGATAAAATACCTTGGAAATAAAGTGAACTTTGCCTCATGGTGTGATCTTCCTGATGTTCCTATTGAAGCTCTTGATGGATATCAATACTTTATGCCCAGACATCAATATGACTTTCAGAGATTATGCATCAAAAGAGATTATCAGCGACCAGTTAAAAATGTGTTAAGGCTTGATATTGCGCCTGCTGTTCATGTGGTGGGTGCTTCTAGAGACACTTCCAGAACACATCATGTGCAGGGCCAAGATCTTGACACAATATGAAGGATATTAGTAATGTACTGAGTAACTAGCAACCAATTCTCTGCCACATTGATGGGAGGCCCCTTTTTTATTTACTATATTTTATACCTAAGAACTTTTAATCACCAGAAATGATAATAATCAACCTTCTAACAATTAGTGAAAACACTTTGGAAGAAATCACAACAACTGTGGAGAAGGACAAGGACATTTTCAAACAGACCAAAAGAGGAGTTTAGTCATGCTTGCACACAGGCTTCTGATACTTGTGCAATGATATGGGGCATTGCAGTGTTCGTCAGCTTGGAAAACTTAGAGAAAGGAGAATTTCTAGCCTGCTAAACCTCAGCAACAGGCTCACATATCCCTGAACCTCCAAAAACTACTGCGGCAGTTTCATTTTTTTCACAGGAAAGGATAAAGAAGATTCTGTAAATGTGCAAAATATATCTTACAGTATTATCTTAAGTACTTACAGAGGCTGAACACTACATGTTTCTACAACTACACTAACAATGTCCTGTTACTGGTCGTGCCACCAATGTAAAGCTGTTTGTCCAGAATGCCACACCTGGAAGTTGCTTTCCTTCTCAAGTTGATGCAACAGCTGTAGTGGCCAACAGAAGCTGTTTACTGTAAAACCACAATCCTTACTATGAGCAGAACAGTGAGATGGAAAATAGTGCATAAAGGTGTGCAGACAGTGAAAGCACCTGTCAAATGGGATGCAGAAAAAGGACTAGAAGCTGCAGGTGACAGAAGTGTGCCACTGTAGAGGTAGACGGCTTAGCTGATGAATGTAAAGGCTAAATATCAATACCGAAGAATGCAAAAGACACAAGCGCACACATAAATATGGGACTGGCACATTCCAATGTCATAAAATTCATTTATATGCTGTAATTATTCCTTAAATGTGCACTTCAGCTGAATGCCTTGTGATATATGTTACAGGATTTAAAGCAAAATCCATATCAAGTGATGGATAAAACCGCAAACAGAAAGAAAGTTTTGAGAGTAAACACTAAAAGTTTGTGATGGTGATAAAGACTTGTATCAATTATCAATTTTTTACATTGCTTTTCCAGTTAATGTGACAGCCATTTGAGTCAAACCAGACGTAAACAAGATACTGCAGAGACTATACAGAGTCCATTAAGAATAAAATGATATGAACTCTCAGCAACAAAGAAGCTCCTAGACTGATGTCCTTGTGACGCTCTGAATCATTTCAAAATAGTTCCACATCTCACATCAATCAGAACATGAACATCTATGACAACTTTTGTGCTTTCAACAGGCGTCCACAGCTTTGACATATATTGACTTAAACACTGTAGCTGAACCACAACAAACCTTCCCACAGCCAAATACAGATCACAGCTGCTGCTGCTCTGAAGTTACTCTTGGTTGTCCCAGATGTTCAATGTGCCCTACTCAGCCTTAACCTTTGGAAAGCACAATGATGGGATAATTTAGCAGAATCAGAAAGCAAACCCATAATCTTATGGTATCTTTTTTTCTTTTAGGCAATGCTGTCCTCATTACAGATTTTGCTTTTCTATTTCTTTCCTCGGCAAATGTAGTGGTGAAATGTCTCTTAAAGCATAATTGTCTTCATAGGGGCATAACTTCTTAAGGACACCTAACAATGCTATTATAATTAAAATGTTAATAGCTAATTGACCATGTAATTACACCAAATCAGTTCACTATCAACCAAAAAACCAAGCAGAATTATTAAATAGAAGTCAGTGTTCAATTAGCAGATGCAGAACTGTTGTGTAGAGTGACTAGGACGGTCTTTCAAGTGGCAGAACTGCTTTGGACTGTGGAAGCCCTCTGGTCTTTTCTGTCTGGTCAGCAACTTTCCACGTGGAGTTGTTGGAGTCTGAAGGGCAAGCACTCGAGTCTCAAGAAGGAGAAGGAGGGGGTCACTTGGTTGAAATTAAAACACTGCAAAGACTGCTCAAGGAAGTATCAGTAATTCCCATTCTGCATTCTCTGTTGCTTTGTGCGCTTTGATTTTACATGTTTGACCTATTCAAATTGTAAATCCATTAGAGGCAGCAGCTGTTGCTTAATAACATACACAGTTTCACTATAGGATCCTCATGGGATCACTAGCAACATATTTATTTAATAAATAATAATTTGGAGAGACTGTAGATACAGAGAAGTAGTCACAGGAACGTGTGGTGAGATATATCTAAACACTTCGGTTCTTTCTTATTGTGTTATTGCTTCTTACTTTTAAGTCTGCCATTTAGAAAGTGTCTAAACAGCTCAAGATGACCTTACTGCTTTGACACTAAATCACAGGAAAGAGCTTCTAGTGTCAAAATAGGAAAAAGAAATGCCAAGAAGTCTATGGATACACCACTACAAAATAAAGCCGTCATCTCCTGCTTATAGAAACATCAGATTTACATTTACTTCAACAAGTAGTAAACAGTCCTGACAAGTGAAATGCCTCTTATGTTTCATCCCTGAGAGGATTTAGGGGAAGACAAATGCCGCTGCTTCCGAGAGGTTCAAATGCAGGTCACGATGCCACTGGGAGGGCAAGCCCGTTCCTGGGCAGCAGGCTCACTGCCCTCCCTGCCCTGCTGTCCAGGCTGGGCCAGGTCTCGGTGGCTCTACTCACACAAACTGCTTCTGGTCCCCCTCCTCTCCCACAGAAAGCCCCAGGGATAGGTTGCCCTCGAACCTCTGGTGAAACCCAAGAGTGTCTTAGAGTTGCAAGCAGCCACGGCCGCTTGCTACCGACGTGCAGCCTGGCTTTCCTTGCTTGAAGTTTGCCATGAGGACAACTTTTTACTCTATAGGATAAATAGTTTGTGACTTCTCAGAGGCTGTTTCCCACAGAGCTGCATACAGAATTTCATAAATGACACAAATACACATATAAAAATCTCTTTCTGTCCTCATGTGGTTTTTTGTTTGTTTGCTGGTTTCCAGAAAGAAGCGCTAGTAGGGCCTTTTGCTGTTAATCTTGTTTAGTCAAAATCAGATTTCAGGATGGTGTGAGGTCCTCGTCAGAAAAGAAAGATTTAAATAAAGTATATCTGAACAATACACTAAATAAATCGAAGCTTAACCTTTAAAGGCTACCACTGGAAGCCTTTAAAGACAACCACTGGATTGGTTTGATACTTTGGCCAGTGGGAAAGTTAACCTTTAAAGGCTATCCGTACCTTGGTTTGGTACTTTGGTCAGTGGAACAGTGGCCTCGGCCCTGCTAATAGTGTTTAGCATGAGATCACAGTTCGCATCTCATATTGTGGTGATTTATATTGAAATTGGGAGTAGTAATGTCCTCATTTTTTTAAAATCTGTTTTGCCACTTGATGGCATGATCCTAATTATACTGAAGAGTTATTCTCTGCAACATATCCTATTATTCTTAATTTAACTTCGTAACTGTAGCTAAATCGTTCTAAATATGCTTGGCTAAATACGTTTGGATTTCTCTTGTATGCAGAAGCCAAAGTCTGACATTACCATTGACGTCTAAGCAGCACAGGAGTGCTGCAGGAAGCCAGAAGCAAAAAAGATCCCATTACAAATGTTCATTCTTCTAGTACTTTCTCTCCTTTTTGAACTACTCTTGGCTTTGGGATAAGCATAGTTCCTTTTGTTTTTTATTCCCCTCAGGCTGTATTCATTTGTTGTTTTGTTGGTTTTTTTTCTTCAAACTAAGACATGTTCTTTTGATTGCAACATCCATTTCTTTACTATAAATCCAACATTTATAGTTCAAGATTATGATGCACACAAGCATAAACTGCATATAAACATGAACTAATATTTCTGGTCACACTTTATGCCCAGTATTGGAAAAAATAGCTCTAGAAACCTTTGACAGTTAAAGGACGTTTGTGCAGACAGGATGGCACCAACTGAAGCGGTGTCTCTTTTGTTCTCTTGTCAAAAGCAAAAACCTTTTAATCAGTTAATCCTGATACTATCAAGAATTGTGGCATTCATAATGGCATTCATTAATAAAGAACTGTATGTTCAGCTTCCTAGGTATCTGCTACTCCTACTGAATAACACTGAAGGAACAGAGACGTCAGGTGTTCCGCCCTTTCACTGCAAATACTCTAGCAGGCATCTTTTATTTTTCCTTTTTGTTTACAAAATGTCTGTAGAAATGTAACAAAATGGTGAGGTTAGCATATATGTAGGCAACTTCTTTCTCCTTGTAGTCATGAAGTTTTCAAGGAGTTTTTAAGTTTTACTGTAGCTCATGCAAGGCTCTATTTCGTGAATTTTGACTGGAGCGTACACACAGACAAATCACCAGAGGCTCCTTTTATGTTGCTTGGAAACACAACTGCATGGAGCTGTGGAGATTTGTATTGTTCTGCCTAGAAATCAAACTTGAAACACATTCTTACAAAGAAGCAAACCAATTTTGCTGGAAAGTTTATTCAGAAACTAGTCCAAATTTCCAAATAGACGTTTGGAAAAAGTAACAGCTCTGTGACTCAGAGTACACGTTTCACACAGGTTTGAGATTTAGCATAGATACAGACCATGAAAGCCTATAGGAGACAAGAACACAGATGTGTAATAGTTTGCTCATTGACATGGCTGTCTATATAAGACTTCATTAAAACACCACATAATACCAGGAGCAAACTTGAAGATAGGAAATACAGTTGTGACAAATGAACTAAGTTTAAAACTCAATTTCTGGTAAAAATTCAGGCATAACCAGTCCAATGATAACATTCATGATACAGAAAAATGTGGCCATTCTAGTTCTCCTTAATATCCTTTGGCTGTACTTCATTATCTGAGACTGGTTTAGAAAACACTTGATAAACCTTTTGTTTTTAAGCTTGTGAAGTTGATGTTGCCTCTGTTTTGTAGTTTTGCCGGTTGCGCCCCACCCTGACCATGTCGGTGATAAGCAGTGGTGTTTGCAGGTATTCCCTTGTATTTGCTTGTCTCAACACTCTGCTCTCAAGTTGTTGAAAGAAAAAATACCTCAGTTTCAGGTGCACAGAAAACGGATCTTCTTTCTACACAGCTAACTGTCACTGACACTGCCCTGACACTGTGAACTCAGAAACTATTTCTGTTACCTTACCCAGGAGAGATAAAGAATTTGGACCTCTGTCATGGGACAATTATTTTTCTTAAGAGTAGTGCTTATGCTCTGAAAGCAAACATGGAACAGCATCACGGAACAGCTGAGGACGGAGGGCACCTCTGGGGATCCTCTGGTCCAACCCCTGGCTCAAAGCATGAGTCAGTGAGGGATGGTTGCTCAGAGTTGTGTCCAGTCGTGTTTTGAGTATCTCCAAGGACAGATACTTCACAACACCTCTGGGCAACCTGTTTAACCACTCTTACAGTAAAAACGTGCTTTCTTATGTTTAAACAGAATTTCCTGCATTTCAATTTGTGCCCATTGCCCCTTGTCCTGTCATTGGCCAGCATCGACAAAAGCCCTGCTCCCTTTTCTTTACTCTCCCTTTCAGGTATTTATATACATGGACAAGATCCCTCTGAGCCTTCTCATCTCCAGGCTGAACAGTCCCATCTCTCCTTGAATGAAAGAGGCTTCACTCCTTTAATCATTTTTGTGGTCCTTCACTGGACCCACTTCAGCAAGCCCATATCTTTCTTTTACTGGTTAGTCCAAAGCTCCACACCCCAAGTGTGGCCTTACCAGTGTGGAGTAGAGACTTGTCACCTCCTTCAACCTGCTGGCAAGTCTCCTCCTAACACAGCCCAGGATGCAGTTGGCCGCCTTTGCTGCACAGGTGCATTGCTGGCTCATAGTCAGCTTTTTGCCTGACAGGACACTCAGGTCCTGCTCTGCCAAGCAGCTTTTCAGCCCCAGTGTAGCCTGGCACCTGGGGTTATTCTTCCCCCGTTGAGCTTCATGAGGTTCCTCCCTGCCCATTTCTCCAGCTTGTCAAAGTCCCTTTGGATGGCAGCACATAGAAGTAGTGTATCAGCTACTCCTCCCTGGTTTGTATCATTAGCAAACTTGCTGATGGTGCACTTTGTCCCAGTATCCATGTCATTAATAAAGATACTAAACAGCATTAGCTGTAGTTCTGACCCCTGGAGCTCACCGCTAGTGTCTGGCTTCCAGCTGGATGTCACGCTGCTGATCACAAACCTCTGGGCCGGCTGGCTCTTCAGCCAGTTTTCGATCCACCTCACTGTCCACTTACCTAGTTTGTACTTCATTTGCCTAGCTTGTACTTCATCAGCTTTTCAATGAAGATACTGTGTGAGAAAATGCCAAAAGTCTTGCATTTTATTTCATTTTTAAGTACTCTTGCCAAGGAGCCCCTTAGAGATATTCATAAAGTTTTTGGTCACTTTTTCTTATTGCATAATTTTTCAATTTTTGAGGAGTTTGCTGGATTTCTTCCTTATTTTAAGGAAACTTATGACATTTGAAAGTTTGACATTTAGAGAAATATGGTGTGCTTAGATCAACGTGCTCTTTAATTTCAGCATTTCAGCTAGTTTGTCAGTTGTAAGAATTTTGAATTAATGTTTACAAAAAAATGTTTTGGCAGGCCCAAGTAATTTTTTTTTTCAAATTCTTTATTCATGAGAATTGTTGAGAGTTTGACTCTTTCAATTTGCACTGTGTTTTGCTAAAAATCAAAAAAAATTGCAGAGCCAGGAAAACTATGTGTTGTTCACCTCCAGTAACTGTATACGACAGCCTTTGTCTTCCCAGAAACCCAGATATAATCTATCATAGGTATGATTACATAAAGGATTACCATTTCATATTCATTCTTCTCATCTTACTTGTAAGTTGTGCTGTGTACTCTGTTTATGCAATCCAATTAAAATGCCTTCATGCTTTAAAGCAGCAGTACTCATAATATTTATAAGAGTAGTCCATTGTTGAAAAATCCTAGGTTGCAATATTTCCAAGTCAGCTATAAAATGCTATTATAGATGATGAATTTTAAAGCAAAAGAACGTAAATCAGAAAGAGATAATTGTATTGTGTTATTGATGAATATAATGAATCCTGGACCCACTAAGGTTTAAGAGAGAATTTCACATTGACTTTAGCAGAGCCAGGGTATTATCCAATACATCTGATTCTGTCTTTCACATACATTCCTAAAGAGTCAATTATGTCCTTACTTCATATTAGTATTGTGGTAGTGTCAAGAAGCCTCAGTGAAGACTGCGTTCTGATAGGTATTAAAATTTCATGTGTCTTATTAGTCTTACACATGCCACTCCACCGACTGTAGTAGGATCACGAGAGCCTTATGCAGTTACATATTAGCACAGAATTGGTGCCTTTCTACAGTTTTGATTCTGCAATTGAGTTTAAGGCTCAAGCTGTAAAGTGAAGTACTTTTCAAAATGACATGCTGTGTTTCTTTGAGGGCAGCTACATTAAGTTCAAAAGCTCCTTTCAGGAGGTGTTCTAGCCTTTTCTGAGACTGCCAGTTTTCACACTGGATTTTGCTCCTAGATGAGCACACATACACATTCCCATGCAAGTCAGAGATGTGCCACGGAACACAGGAAAGTAAATTTTCTTGCCTTAAAGTTCTTAATAGCCATGAGCCCTTGGTACTTTAAAATTTGAGGGTTTAATTTAAACAACAGTTTGTAAGTAGCTTTAAAGATTACATTGAGCAGATTTCCACATAGAAACTCCTTTCCTATGTTCTCTGGCCTCTTTCATTGCCTGATGTCAGATAAAAGCTTTCCAAATTGAAGAATGGCTTCTGCTTCTGCATATGCAGAGCACAGAGCTCTCAGGTGAGTGACAGAAGCCACAGCCTGTGCTGGTGACCAATGCCACCAGGGCTGCTGTGGTGTGTATCTATGATCCTAGTACCGAAAAACATGCAATCAAACATCTTGAAGTACTGTGCTCACGATCTCTTGATCTGGAGATATGCAATCTCACACTAAAATCTAACCCTGCTTTTATTAGATAGTTATATTGCCATACGCAGCCAAGGAGATTTTAGAGATTCCACAGTATAATAAAAAAAGCCCCCCAAACCTGTATTGTGATTAGGATCACTTTTCTCAGTAAAATAGCTCCTCTGTAAGTTTCCAAGTGAAACTCAGGTCTCAGAATCTGTGCCAAATTAGGTGTCCTCGACCTTCAGGTTCTTGATTTTATTCACTGAATGGTCTCATTATAAAGAACACCGGTCTTTACGTGTCTTTTCTTAAATTAGGGCATGACAACACCTGAATTTCAGGATGGTGAAATGCAAATTCAAAGTGGAATAGATATTCTTGAATAATCCCATGCTCAGACATGCCTTTGCACTAAGAATGAAGTCCGTGTCTCCTCAGGCATTCACTTCCTACTTAACAAATGAGATGGCATGATATGTGTTCATTGGTCTGGAATTTGTATTATTACTTGTCAAATGTTAGCTAAGATCCTACTCCTTATAAATCCCAAAGTTAAACTTGAGCAGGTAACAACATTTAATCATTATTCCCATCAAGTTCCCAACTGGAACTTAAGTGTTTCCTATTCTATACGTGGGTAGTGATTTCTCTTTCACTCAGCTCTGCGTTCTTTGCAGACAATACTTGTATCCCTCTGTGTCATACCCATTTTAAAGTTGATGCATGCCAGCAGTATACAAAACATTTATATTCTGAATTCTATTTAGCTATATCCACATTAAAGACATTTTTTGAAGCAGAATAAATATGGTTTTTAAAGCGCAGAAATTTTATCCATAATACACTAAGCCAATATTTATGTATTTTGTGTCCAAACCACAGAGCAGGGCCATCACACTTGTGTCACTAATATTAATGCCACGGGACACACAGTCAGCGTGCTATAAGATATTATCACTTGTAAGCTGGTCATGCCACTTTGATCAATGTGTGATATGAAAGTGAAACATAACAGGTGATCGGGTGATCTGACCAGGGTATCTCACTGGTGCACTTCATGAATCAGCTGGAGACCATGCTAACTTTATAGGTATGAAAGCTTACTGACAATGTTTACATATTATTCAAAACACTTTGGAGTTATGCAAATTTATCCTACAAGTTAATTTCTGTGGATAGCTCTATCTTGAAGGGGGTTGCTTGGCACATTTTTTAAAATTTTTCTTAAATTTCAAGTCAGCCCAAGTAGGTTTGCAGCAGCAGCAGATGAGTCCTCCAAGCACCAAAAATTCTTACTCCAGCATACTACCAGTACTAAGTTGAGAGCACAACAGGGTTCCAGCAAACCCATTCGTTACCCTTGAAACTCATATGTTGTCCACTAAAAGTTAAATCTTCTTCAGGCAGTCTGAAAGTGAATTGTGATGCTACTCTTTAGGTTGCAGCTCACCTTGCCTGGTTTTGGTGTGTAAAACAGAATGAACGGGATAGGACTTAAGACCCTTCTGACTGGTACACGGAAGTTTGATAGACTCGCATGGACCTTTACTCGCTTTCCATCATGGGTGCTTGTCAAAATTGACAGAAATTACTTAGACAATGAAGTCTTTTCCATATACCTCTAAATTACCTCGCTATGCTAAAGGTTTTTATCAAATTAATTAAAGCTGCATAAAGGTCAAGATTTGCTCTTGACAGCATTGATTTGTGAAGCAGTGAAAACTACTTCAAGTCTTTCACAGCTTGCTTTGAACCCACAGTTGTGATCCATCTGAACTACAAAATGTCACAACAGTCACTCGGGGAAAATCTGCAGAAGGATTTTGCCCAATGTGATGAGCATAAGTACGCCCTTTGAGTTGGTATAAAGTGAAATTTGTAACTACTTAATAAAAACGAAGAGTTAGAAATGTGATCAGTGAGCCATAAATCATCTTCTTTCATTAAATAGCAGAATCAAGAAGGTTATTTTACTTTTAAATATCAACCTCTTCTCATTTACAGAGATTGATATTTTAAATTCAGTATCTTTTTGACATAACCGAGGACTGTTGTCCAGTAGATACACCGTGGGCTACATTTGAGAGATTTGATTGCTAGCCTTTACTTATCCATTCTTTTCCTAGTTGCACCAATTTTCAAAATTAATGTGTATTGGTCACCATTTTCACCTTCTTTAGGAGAGGCCAAAAGGTTTGAGTACATTTGAAGGAAAAGTCAAGCTGCTTAACAAATTGCCTGCAGCTTATTTGTCATGCTTACATAACCTAGGGAGTAACATTAAACAATCGAGCACATGTAACATGACATATCAATTCCAAGCTTTGGAAATGATCCTACTTTAGGGAAAGGTAATATGAAGACCATGATAATAGTTTCTTATTCAAAGGTGTGCAAAACTTAGTTCAGATAAATGACAGTTATATAAATCTGTCTCTAAATGAACTAATCATCTTAATTGCACGCTTGCCTTTAAGCATACACATAATTCTATTGAGCTGAAGGGGATCTGAGAAATCTGTGAAAGATGCAAGAAGTATTAACTTGTCCAAAGAGAAGCAGGGAGACTGGTGCTACAGCCTGTCAAGTCATGTGTCTGCTGAAGGGGAGACTGAATTCCAGTCTACGCTCCAAAATTTCGCTGCAGGCTGATCTCCCTCTCCTGCACAAGTGAGTGTGTCCTGGGCTACAGAGTTGGTCTTTCTCTGTGTTCTTCATCGGCAATTATTTACTCCCTCCATGTAAAATGCAACAGTCTCAGCAGAAGGGGTTGAAATAAACTCATTCACAGAATAGACCAAGAAACATTTGAGACCCTTTGTTAGTTTAAATCCTTTTGGAGAGAAGAGGACAATCTCTGTTACCCTTCCCATGTGGGGATATTCACTGTGCTACTGGTTGAAGTGGGGAGGAGAAGAGGCCAAGCCCTTCAGCCATTGCTGTTCTTGTGAGGTTCAGGCAACTGTAGATTTTAAGGGCGAGTTCCTGACTGCCGATGGCTCGTTGTGTCTCCCCAGACCAGACTTTGGAGCTGAACTCCCTCAGCAGGGTCAGAATGAGTCCTGGTTCCTCTCCTCACCCTTTACTACCAGGTAATTTAGGTGGTTTGTTGCTCAGTGATACACCTTGGTGCAGTTTTACTTCTTCCCTTTTTCTCAGAAAGGAGTCCATCTGAAGAGTGAGTGCCGTTGGAGAGCAAGGTGACCAAAATGAAATGCTATGGTGCTAATCATAGTGGATTTAACCCATTGCCACTGGGCCGTTAAGAGACTTTTGCGCTAGATGTCCCTGCTGCTGTGCTTCATAGCCACAGCACAGGGACCATTAGCCCCTGTCTACATTGCTCAGCCAACTCCCGTAAAAACAAGCCCGAGCAAGATCCCTGTTGTCAGTGTCGGATGTATCTTCAGTTTGTGAGCTGAGTCTTCTTGAATTATGGTGCAATACACATCTACAACAGAGTCAGTATGCACCATAAATATCACAGCCATAAAAGCTTACTTGGCTGAATCCAGTCGTGGCATATTGGGCACAGAAAGTGTGCAGAATTCAACAGAGCCTTGTCCCACTTGCCCCAAGAGTTAATTTGGCCTGTTATCTTTCTTGTCCTGTTAACATTTATTTGCACCTAATAAGGCATGAAATCATTACTCCTGGTATATGTCCTAACATTTAATCCCACGGTGTCATATTTTAATTGGACAGAAAGAGTATCTAAATGGTTCTAATTCCCCAAGGATGTGGTTATCCAGTAATAATCACAACCCTTGAAGCTCCCTTATTACTTTTATTAAAATAAAATCCTTCATGACTGAAATACTACATATTTTCTAAATTGCATCAAAATGAATTTGATGGTTTAAAAGAATAGATTGCAAATTTATTTCATACAAGACCGCCCATAAGTAATAGCTTATAGAGCACCTTTCACATAACAAGTCCCCTAGCTATAAAATGATAACACTTCAAACACTTGAGAAATGTGGCTGAAGGCATCACATCTTTATAGACCCCATGAGGAGGCCGTGAGGCTCCTACCAGTAAGTATGGCTTGAGGCTTCAGCCTTTGTTATGTATATTATACAGCATGTGATCAGCTGGAGAAGAAGCACCATTTGCTGTCACCTACTGGGCCCTAGCTGATTTAGTCACTCCATGTAAATCACAAAGACAAGAAATTGCAAAAGAGAAGCTATCACTCAAGTTTCAGCTTGGTCCTTTGGGCTAAATCTACGCCAGTCAATGAAACAGGGCAGGACTCATTTTCTGAATTGGAGGGTAAGAGGCAAAGCACGGCTAAATGCACAGAGCTAAATCCTCTCCTCCCTTCCCCATATGCCCAAACAGTCCCTCCTGATGCCAGCGCAGGCACCGTCTAGGAGCAATCTGTGTGCACATCAAGGAGGAACCCTCAATCCAGCCATGAGCAAGAGCGTGCCAGTGCCTGGGCCATTCCTTCTTACTTGGATTGACATCACACAGACCACATGTGAGAGAGTAAAGGGAGTTTTCTCATCACTAGAAATGAAGTCAGCTCTGTTTTGAAGCCTGCTGCGAAAGAAGCAGGAAAAGCAAAACATTTAAGAGCAAAGTCCAGCTGATGTAATTGAAATTATGGTAAATTTTTAAGTAGGTTGAAAATAATGAACTTTGCTAGAACACGTGAGGACATCAACACTAACTCATAATGGTCTCCTTGAGGTAAAGAAGAAACACCAGGAGACCTTTTAAGACCCCAGTGTTCTTGTTTTTCTGTTTTAGTGAAGATGCTATGAGAGCAAATGGAGCCCCGGAAGAGACTGCCCAACAGAAAACACCCCCTCCTGGCAGGCACATTGCCCCTTGATGTTAATTGCAGTGTACCAACTCCTGACAGCCTTTTAATAGGCAAGGCAGGAGGGAAGGTGGTATTTCGTTATAGGTCTTTATAAAGTACTAAAAGGCAAATTTAAAATGCTCATTACACTTGAGTAGTTCCACTTTACTTAAATATTGGCTCCAGGTTTACTTCATTATCCTCTTACCAGTAATTAAGCTACCTCGGGACAATCAGCAAATAATAAAATGCTGTGGTGGAGGAAATTAGTTTAGACTACAAAGAATTGAATGAAATTATTGTGCAAAATAGAAGAAAGCAACTGCATATAAAAGATATTTAGCTATCTCTAGATAAATACATTCCCAGGGCCATAATATTTCCTCTACATGAAATATATAAACTGAGGGTTTGGAAAAGTCCCTACTCATTTCTTCTCAATGCAGTTTATTAGGTAAACATGGCTTTTCGTTCCCACTAATGTTTGATCGATGAACTGGTCATTTTCCTACAGTTTCAGCTGTCGGCAAACCAAAGAGTAGAGGCAATGCTGAATGAAGCATAAGTCCTCTGTCTACCTCTATCTTCCACCTCATTGACCGAAGACTACAAAATCATAAATGCAGGGAATAAGCTGATTTCTCCTATCCTGAGCTGGAAAACAGCAAAACATTGGAGTCAGGTCATCCTGGAAATGAGGCCAGGAGTTTGGCTAGGCATGTCTGCGCTCTCTTTTTTCCATCTCCTGCTCCCACTGTAGCTCATGTAGGGAGAATGTAGCTTTCTTTACTTGTGCTAAGGAAGCTTTCCTGACCCTGAGCCCTAGGCAGAGCAGGGCAGGACATGTTAACTGGGTTGAGAAGTGAAATTGTTTGTAATGTTTGTGGTGATTTTATAGCATACACTCAAAAAAGATCCCTTTAAAAGTCCTTTCCAACCCAAACTATTATATGGTTCTATGAAAAAATGAGTAAGGTATGACCATTTGAGAGAAGGAGAAGCAGAAGTTGGGGGGGAGATTTTATTTCATGCAGCAGCAGTAACTCCTAGTTAAATGATTTCGGTTCATTTGTCTGAACTAGATTAGAGGACCAGTGACACACAAGGGATGTAAAACCTAGCACTTGACTGCTCCTTCTCATCCACCCTGCAAACGCTGATGTAAAATCTGTGGGGGTTAATTGATTCCTACAGATGTGAGAGAAAAATCAGCCATCAGAAGGCAGGTAAATTTCCAGAGGCAAAAGCCTTATACCATGAGGGAGCTACATTAAAGGAATGGCAACACATGCCCTTTTAAACTCGATGGCTGACAAACCACAAAAAAAAAATTAGTATCTTCATGATGCACTTTAAAGAAAATCATGCCCTGGACCTTAAATGATGACAGGTGTTTTCGTCAATTTATCAGTTACAGAAAGTGGCTGTGCAGGACTGGTATTTGTAAATATGATGGACGCCTTTGATACCACAGGAGAAAAGACAGACTCTCTTCTCTGTGTGACTCCTAAGCACTTAATATGTTAATAAAATGTTTTTTCCACAAAACACAGCTCCCCCTCAAAAAGCTGAATTTGTTCAATTTCACACTGCAATGAGCAAATTGAAGACAGCTGGCTTTACTCATCTGTGATTTTTTTGTTTTGATTGATTAGTTGCTCTGTTTCAGGTTTTAGTGGAAGGAGAAACAAATAATGCAGCCAAACTGCTAACAGTATAATTATGATTTTATTATTGTGCCAGTACTCCATAACCTTAAATTTTTAGGACATAACAGAAGTAAGGCTCAGTGAAAACAAATGCGTCCATGGCAG
This sequence comes from Larus michahellis, assembly GCF_964199755.1. Lineage (NCBI taxonomy): Eukaryota > Metazoa > Chordata > Aves > Charadriiformes > Laridae > Larus > Larus michahellis. The sequence goes on along the minus strand of NC_133900.1, from coordinate 60,916,001 downwards.
GGCATGAAGATCCACTTGCGTTTAGTATCTCTCTGATTTAATATATTAGGGCTTTAAAATACAAAAGAGCTAAAAAGGAAGTCAGGTCATTCCCTGTATTTATGTCTCTATTTATATTCTCTGCTGTCCTGATGGTATTGCCATCAATCCAATTCTATTGTAAGGTAAAGATATTTGGTGCGTCTCTAACATCCAAAGCTCCTGAAGTCATGTGATTATAACTCCTTCATTTTTAGCTTTAGTTAATTCTCTGTCCTCAGCGGTACAGTGAAAACTTTGTGAATTCTAAAAGGTCAAAACCCAAAAGGCACATGCAAAATCTTAAAACGTGTGTGGGTCTTTGAAATATATTTTTAGTTCTTCCTTATGATACTCAAAGGGTCTAGCTCTATATTTTTGAGTGTGCAGGGTAGGTGAGGCTGAATACTTAAGTTCCATTCAGAGCCATAGCAAAAGGAAAATACGTCTATGCCTGGGATATATTCCCTTTGAAAAAGGCTTGTACCCTATGAACACCATCACACTTAATTGGAAACAAGCTTTTCAGAGGTTATTTCAAGAATATAAACAGGTTCTCACACACTGTAGAGAGACTGACTTGAATAATGCTTATTTCATTATCATCATTAAGAATAATAACAACCTGTTTTAAAGCATTCTGTTAGACACTTTATGTAGTTTTCCTTATATGTTTTATCAGAGCTATGCATGTGTAAAGAAATCTGAGTTTGTTTCGGTTTTTTTTAAATTGATGGCATTAATGGATTTCGGTGATTTAAAGAAAAAGAAATCATAGAATCATAGAATAGAATAGCAGAGTCCAACCCCTCTGCAATGAGCAGGGACATCTTCAACTAGATCAGGTTGTTCAGAGTCCCATCCAACCTGACCTTGAAGGTTTCCAGGGATGGGACATCTATCACTTTTCCGGGCAACCTGTTCCAGTGTTTCACCGCCCTCATTGCAAAAAATTTATTCATTTTCTAGTCTAAATTTTCCCTAAATTTCCCTAAATTTTCCATAGCTCTTCCCTTGTCCACTGATGTAATCACTCCATCATAGAAGGCCACTAGGTTAGTCTGGTGGAACTTGCCTTTGGTGAAGCCATGCTGCCTGTCTTGAATCACCTGCCTGTCCTCCATGTGCCTTAGCATAGCTTCTAGGAGGATCTGTTCCATGATCTTCCCAGGCACAGAGGTGAGGCTGACAGGTTGGCAGTTCCCAGGGTCCCCCTTTATACCCCTTTTTAAAAATGGGTGCAATGTTTCCCTTTTTCCAGTCATATCATAGAACCATAGAATGTGTTGGGTTGGAAGGGACCTTTAAAGATGATCTAGTCCAACCCCCCCGCAGTAAGCAGGGACAACTAGATCAGATTGCTCAGAGCCTCATCAAGCCTGGCCTTGAATGTCTCCAGTCACCAGGGACTTCGCCTGACTGAACTGACTTTTCAAATATCATGGAGAGTGGCTTGGCAACTACCTCAGCCAGTTTCCTCAGGACTCTGGGATGCATCTCATCAGGTCCCATAGACTTATGTATGTTCAGGTTCCTCAGGTGGTCATGAAGCTGATCTTCTCTTACAGTGGGAGGGACTTTTCTCCCCGAGTCCCTGTATAGGCTGAGGTTTTTTTAAACCAAGAGGAAAGTAAGACATTCTCCAACACTGGATTAAAAAATTGCGATGTACATATGATGATCTGTATGATCTACATTTTGGAAATTAAAAAGTGACATTTAATATGGTGTATGAATTGTTAAATAAATATTAGTAATGGTGTGGTTATTTTTCTCAGTCAAATATCATAAGAGGAAATTTACTAAAAAACTTAAATACACTTTCAAAAATGATCTCTCGTAAAACTGCTAGAAGGTTGTAAGCAAAATCCGTGCGGTTGTAAGCAGAATCCTTGCATCTCACAAGTTGAAATGCTATTTCAGATAATGATGTAATAGTAAATATTTTCTCTAAGAAAGCATAGTTAACAAACATGTTCCAAAGTTTAAATTCTCCCAAGAAATTAAGGGTACTATGAAAACTCACTAGATAGGAGCTGTTCTCGGGTTGACAATATAAACAAGACTTCTTTTCTTTTCCTGGCACTGAAAATGGAGGAAAATAAAACTTGAAATATGCTACCTCGCTAATCTTGATGCAAGCTTTCCTGGGATAAAATATTAATATTGTTTTGTCCAAGTAATACATCATAAATTATAGTTCTATCAAAGTCTGTGTTAGGTGGCTTACTGAAAGACTGCTATTCATAGCCTGCAAAGTCACTTGTTCTGCAGGAAGAACATAATTTCTTCACAAAGCAGGTTTTTTTGTTTTCTTTCAGTGCACTGTATTTGAAATTCTTTTATATTGATTTCTTTTTTAATTTTTAATGTAAACAGAATATGGAAGGCGTGATGATAATCAAGATCTATTATAGCACTATATTTAGTTTAGAAATAATAAAAAAAGATAAATAATGAATAGGCGGCAAAGGCTTATCTTCCTCCTCAGCCTGCTCCATGTAGTGCTTTGTTCCAAAGTTATTGGAATTTTCAATAAAATGTACCAGTACATTTAGTCAATTAAAACTTTACTGTGATTCAATAGGAAGATTTATCCTACCTATGGAGCTCACGAGGCTTTGAAACTTCATTAATCTTACAAATTCGTTTCTTTTCTTTACTAGGCTTCACATTCATAAATATAAAGCACATGGTTGTGGCTACCATTTTTTAGCCCTTTCTCTGCCGCCAGCCTGTGATTGCGTCTTGACAGATTTTTTTAATGGCTTGCCCATTTAGAACAGAACACGTGTGGCATTCCTGCAACCTGCAGCTATTCCAGGAGACTATCAGGTGTTGCTGAGACATGGAAGTAAACACACTCCGAGTGCTAGAGCTTGATTTTCATAGAGATGATTTCAATGTTACTGGGAAGGTATGATTAGTAACAAATCCAGTCCAAGCTGCTGCATGTCACTCAGAGATCAGAAAACATAACAGACAGGGTAATATTAGAGACATGATTGAAAATAATAAAGCTCTGTGCCCTCTATCTTTTCTCCATGTAGACTTATATTCCCATTGCACAATGAAGGGCATCAACTGATGTCCCTCCTGGAGATTCAGGTTATGCTGCAGGCCCTAAGCTAGGGAAAGCCTAAAAGAGAGTAAATTTAGGTAGATATAAGGAAGAAATTTCTTACAATAAGGGTGGTGAAAAACTAGAACAGGTTGCCTAGAGGGGTGGAAGATATCCCATGCCTGGAAACATTGAAGGACAGGTTGGACAGGGCTCTGAGCAACCTGATCTTGTTGAATTCCAACCAACTCATTGCAGAGTGGTTGGACTAGATGACCTTTAAGGGTCACTTCCAACGCAAACTATTCTATGTTTCTATGAAAGCTCGCAGCTACCCCATACACTAAACGTTAGGTGGGGTGACTGCTCATGGGGAGTCATCTGCCTGGCGTTGTGTCTGCAGCATTAGAGCCCAGACACAGTTGTCACAGCGGAAAAGGCTGACCGTCCATTCGCATCCTCACCTATCTCACTGTGAGGGTTTGTGTCCCTTACCCTCCTACCAGTGCTTCCAGAACAAACCGAGTCACATAGCAGGACATCCCCGGAGGGTTTGCACTATCGCTGGCTGTGCGCAGAGGACTCTTGGTCCTTCCTGTTAGTAACGTTTTAAAGGAATTATGCAAGGTCTCATTTTGGCAACTTCATCAAGCATGTCTTGTATTAAAAGGAGGAGTTCTTCTCCTTTAACTATTTAGAAGTATGTCTGCACAGTGCTTTGCTTGCCTAATTCCCACTTAGGATATTTAAATATGATTTTATGTGCAGGTGAGATCTTTAAAAATCTTTTTAATTTCCTACTTAAACTTGAAGGTGCCCAATAGCTTTTTGCATCTGCATTTTTGCTCCAGGGTGCATGTGAAGGAGCAGAAGACTCAGTAGCAAAAGCACTTTACACCTTGCATACACTTATGAATCGGGACAGATATTCTTGATATGACCCACAAGCATTAACTCAGTAAGTATTCTCCAGACTCGTTTCTCCCACACGTAAGAAAAGGTCACATTTGTGCCCATGGTTTTTATCCTTCTCCGAGCGCTCACCTGGAACGTATAATACCCAGTTTCAAATCTCTTTCTAATTTCTTCCTTCACTGCTGTGGTTATTAAACACCAATATATTCCTGGATTGGAAATGTCTCAGGTTGAGCTGTTGCGCTTCTACGTGCATAAAGAAATACAGCCTTCGGTCCTAGGGCCATAGGAATAACAGCAGCTGGAGATGACTGCTGCGGGGGCCAGGCTCCTGCTCCTGAGCTCATTTTGGTTCACTGAGCTCCTGAACTTCTTTTGTTTCATGCGGTTGGTGCTGAGCTCCTGTTGGACCTGCCAACAGAGAAAAGCCCTGCTGCCGTTTGCTTCTGGCAGTTCTCTGCCACACACCTAATAACAGGGCCTGAAGTGGGGGCGCTCAGGCAATTTCACACCTGGAAAGGAAGGCAGGGGTTCAGGACTCAGTTCTGAGCCCTTTGGGGACCCTCATGCCCCTGTGGGACAAAGAGTGGTTAATGCCACAGAGAAAGAGATCCCTTAGGGCCCCGCTTAGGTTACTTACATCAGTGTTCGTAACAGCCAAAACTGCCTTCGTGCCTGCAGCTGGCATATGAAGGCATATCCGTGAGGGTCTGAGGAGCAAGATATCTCTACATTTATTTTTCAGGTAGATATTAGAGGAAAGCATTTTCCTACAGATGAAAGAACTCCTTTCTAACAAAATCGGCCCATTTACAAACAACCTCTCTCTTCCAGTAAAGTTGCTGGACTATTATATATATATTTCTTTGCTGAAGTAAGTATCATCTGCATGAGAAACAAAAGAACTGTCTCTGACTTAAAAGCACAAATAATGCTTTCAGCAAGCAGGTCCTGTATTCACACTTTTTATGATCTGTAATTGTCTTCCATTCAGTAAGGCTCAGATACAAACTAAAAGAGAGGAGAGTGAAGAAATAATATTTAGAAACCAAATGTCACCATTTCTTTTTGGAGGAATCAAGTTCCTTCTAGATATTGCCTCTTTATTTCTTATTTTGGTATTTCTATAAATTCCTTGTTGGCAAAAATCTCACTCATGATAATGTTCAGGGGCTTTCTCCACTACATTTTACACTTCTCACACATAGAGATGTTTTTCTGCCTATTGGCAATTTTTGGCACTGTTGTTAGAGGAAAGTCATTCAAGGTGGAGGAACTTCTTTGCCTGAGCTTTGTGGGTGACTCCAGCAGAGAGGATAATTAAATGGGAGCTTTATTGCACTATTTCCTCCTTACCTCAGAGATCTCTTCCTTCAGTGCCCGCTTCCTCAGGGAAGGAATATCATTATTTATGTACAGACATAGGAAGTAAAAGTTGTGGGGACACAAGGTTCTGCTTCCCATTTTGAATATAGGAAGCCTCTGCACTCCAAAGTCATTTTCTCTCTTTGGTGAAAATGCCACATGTCATTTGATTCCTTAAATTTAACTTCACCTCTATGAAGGAGAGATCCCTGCAATGCTTGCAGAGGTTCTGCACTCTAAGCAGAAGGAATTGATTGTATTTTAAATCTTCCTATAAAGACTATTATTAAGCAAAGAAGATCTTGTAAAGTACAGTGCATAATATGCTGTCTCTCTGCTGTGTAGCTTAAGAATGGTTTCGTTATGTGTTATTAAAGCTGGCTGGAAATTTTCAGCTGCTTTGGAATCTGCTGTCAGTGCCCAGGTTTTCACCTGAAATTGGAACACCATCAAATTCAAACAAATATTGGAACCCTCCATGCAATGGAGGACTTGTTAGCAGAGCTAACGTGTCACAAGCCATAACCATACCTAGCACATACTGCAGTCCTTTTTAAGCAAAAATGACGGAGGTCTTCAATTTTACAGGCAGATTGGTCTTGTTGCTGACAACATCAGTTGGGGATTCACCTCCTCCTTTTCAGTTCAGAATGATGCAGAAGTTAGTTTGTTGCAGATTTTACTATTCTTCATAGGAGCGGTGATGACAAATGCATGTACCTTCTCTGTACGCACGTCTCCTTATGTCCGTCATTTCTCTTCTTCCTTCTTCCTATTTATTTGTGGAGAAGGAGGTTTGGCAAAGCAATTATTCCTTCTATTTATTTCAATGGAGCTAATATCCTTGCTTATGATGGGCAGTTATAGGTAGTGGGATGTGGTTCCTTGGTAAATAAATTACTTGCAGCACTTGTGATGGGCTGTGTTTGCTGCCAGTCGCCAGACTGCTGCAAGGGAACATGGTGCTGGCAGCAGCAGATGGGCCAGTCCCTGACAAGGGATGTGCTGCAGCTGGCAAGGTGGGTGCAGGAGCAGCAGCACCGCTGTGATGAAGCTGGAGCCAGAGGGCAGATGGCAGGGAAGAGCGACCAAACAGGGTCAGGGATCCTCTCCTGGGATGCCGGGCTGCAACCTGGGGGAAAGCAGATGGCACAGGGCTGGTGGTGGCGTCCATGCAACCTGCCTTACCACAGACCTGTCACGTGTCCACTCTTCATCCAACCCAGTAGCCTGATGTGCCTCAGGCTGCTTTCCTATGCTGAAGCTCTGTCTGTCAGCAAAGAGCTTTGATCAGCTTCTAAGTACAGAGGAACAAAGTCAGATGTCAAATTAAGTTGCCATAAGATGAGTTTGTGCCAAATTGTGTCTCTGGCTCTGTATTTAACCATCATGGGTCCTTTGATTTTACAACACACCTACTCATGGACCTTTCCTAGGGATTCTTTCCTATTATTTATGCCAGTCTGGGGCCTCATTGTGGAAGGAGCACTGTAGAGAGTAGGTGGATATTCTATGCTTGTCTCCAGTGTGAACTCAAGGTGCTCATCTCCAGTACTGAATTTACCCACCTCTTGCAGACTTTCTAAAATATCAAGCGGGTGGCTGAGTCTATTTTGTATTTCATACTATACCTCTTGCATCAAAAAATTAAAAAATACACTTTATCAAGACTGATACCCAGAAAAAACCCACATCATTCACACTTCTTTCCATTAACATACATCTTTAATTACTGATAATGATATTCCATGGTCTCCATCTCAATGTTGACCATATTTCAATGAAACAACTCACCTGAGCAAATCAAAAGTTTTCATCTTGGAAAAATCAGTTGGTAACTGTGTGGGAGGACAGATCTTGCTGTAAAGGCACATTTTCTCTGCTCTGAAGAGCAGCAATGAGCTGTCCCCCAAATCCTGCCACCACCATAGTAAGAGAAATCCACTGAAAGTTTTCTTAGCTCCAGTCACTGGTGGGTTACATCATACTACTTGTGGAACATATTGCTTGGGTTTTGTTTTTCCTGGTGATTCTTGACAGGAACAGGAAAGGGCACTATACATCACCCCAGTATTTTTTTCTCCTTTCCCTATCCTCCTGCTGGATAGTCACCAGACAGAAGGAAACCGTTTCCATGGGGGCTTAGAAGAGGGATAGCATTGCAGGAGTAGCCCAAAAACACTTCTGTGTTCAAACATAGCAACTGCTATGGGAAAATCTTTGATCGGGTCTAGAGAGAGGAAAGTGCAATCATTTCTACAGGATGGCATGGCTTGCCACAGTGAAATAAAAATAATAAAAAAAATTAAAAAAAAGAGAAAAGGAAAGGAAAAGAAAAGAAAGAGAAAAGAAAAATGAAACCTTTGGGGAATTAAGTATATAAAATGTCTGGGCATGGTTTCCCTCAGAAAGTAAATTGGAAATGCTATTATTCATAAGTATGCAATCTTAAATCAGCTGGTGCCTGAACCACATCCAGAACTGAGGTACCAAAATTAAGTCTATCCCTCTCCCCAGCTCCCTGCAGCCTTCGCAGAATTAGCATGTAACACATTTGTATTAATAATTCAAGGGGAAAAAAATCCACTTCAAAAAAAAAAAAAGCATAATAAAAGGACAGAAGAGAGGGGAGAAAGATTACCGATTTCCTTTAGAAAAGAGCCTATTCTCTTTTTCTGTCATGGATACTATAAAAATTTGCCACCACTAAGCATCCTCTCTAGGGTACTGAAATCTTGCGTCCTCCTGTGTCCTTCTGAAGACCCACGGCTTGTTAGTCAGCTAACAGTGCTTTTTCAATGCCTCCAGCCCTGCCTGAAGCCACAGCAGACAATTCCTTTGACATTGCTTCTTGCCAGCTTCCCTTGCTCTGTCTGTGCTTTAAATGAAGCTCCCAATTCTGATATATCCCATTCTGAATAATACACGATATGGGAGGCTGCTGCTTGACGCTCAGTTAGCCAACTAATGACCTGAAAAATGGGTGTATATAGATAAAAATTGGTTGCACAGGAAAGACCTCTTTTATCTTTCTTATGAAATTATATTTAGGAAACTGACAAGATCTAAGAATTCTTCTTCAATCAGCATGAAAATGTTTTTCACAATCAGGATCTGCCACTTGCAGCCAGGGCAATATTACTCTTTAAAAACATTCTTATGATATTGCACCATGCACTGGGTATGTTTCAGGCAAGTTTTCACATCCATCTAGAATGTCTGTCAACACTGGACATATAATATCTTTATTATATATTCTCCTGTCATGTAAGGAAAGATCGCAGGCTCACAAGGTAGATTTCAGAATAGGAATAGTGATCGATCTCAAGGACACTCCCTCTGCTTCCCTGTCGTGGAAGCAAGTGTGACTCCATGGGTCTTCCGCTCCACAAAGCAGCCACCAAACAAGGAGATCCTCTGTGACATGCAGCTACTGCATTACAAATAACTGGAAGTATTCACTTTTAGGAAGATTCTGCAGTGCTATTTGACCTCATGGGTTTGCATGAGTTGTTTGCGTGCCGGTCTCCCAGTCAAGTCCAAAGATCACGGCCGAAGCTTTGTAGTGTTAAAGATTCATTGCTTATTTTTATCACAAAAGTAAAGGAAGTGCGCACACAGATAGTCCTCTCGATTCATGAACTACATAAGCTGTTCCACCATAGTCACTTCTCTAGCATTGCTTGCTGCATGGTAACGAGTGTACCCGTACTAACAGGAGCTATTGTGTTTTCATTGGTGCTGCACAAGCTTTTACAGAGGCAAAAGATCTGGGACACAATTCAAATCTGTTGAAGAGCTTGAGAAGACCTCGGTGGACAAGTGATAGACTTTGGATCAGGCCTCACATTACATTGTGTTTCTCTTGCATACGAGCCACAAACAGTTATCACTGTTTTCAAGGGTAAGCTTGAAACAGGTCATTAATGCAGTGACTGATGGAAATGATGCTTAGAAAACAGAAGACTGAGATGATTACGGCAGGTCACAGCAAGATCAAGAAGCAGATTTCTCAGTAAGAATCTCCTTAGTGTAAAGAAAAAAGAGCCAGGGGCAGAAAAATCTTTGCCTGTTAATATTTAAGAGTTATTTAAGTTCTGTCCCTGGCCATGGTAGGGGGGTTGGAACTACATGATCTTTAATGTCCCTTACAACTCTAGCAATTCTATGATTCTCTGTTCATCTTGTGACAGGAAAGTGTGGCATGTATCTAAAGGCTGTTATAAAGATTTTATGATAAAACAGTAGGAAGGTATGGAGATTTCTATCAGTCACTTCCTTTTCTTCCATGCTACTTACTAAGAGGCAGGGCTACCTTGAAGTAATCCTGATAATCTGTGTGTGTTGGGTAGTTAATATTTATTATGCAGTAATATTTATAACGTTCAGGGGAAATTACAAAATTTTGGTAATTTCCTCCAGAGGAAATTTTTAAGATACTATGTTTTGCTTTGTGCAAATTTCTTACCACAGGAGAAAGGGTCCTAAAACTGCTTTTTTTTCTTCCTACAAGAGGTGAGTGAATGACAGATTTCATTCTTGGTTTGTTATAGTCCTCTAACCAAGTGACTGAAGGGTTGGGATTTGTAGCACCTGACATTTCCTGAAGAGGAAAAGGATATGATTCAAATGTTCCTGCTTGGGATGAAGATATTCCTTATATAATAATATTCCTGCAATCTGGAAGATGCACAAAGGCTTAGCTGGTACTAGCAGTAATATCAAGTGAATTCAAATTAGATATGCTTATTGCAGATCAAAGACGCTGCTTAATAGTGTCATGCTGTTATGGTTGGGAAAACAGAGGATTCTGTTTCACAGAGCTCAAAGAATTTTCTTCCCAGTCCTCTGAATTTCAATGACTTTCCCAGCCAGGATCCTTGACTTCCAAAGTTAAATTTGTAAGCAAAAACTTGAACTCTAGATAAATTAAACTCCAAAGCCTTTTCTGACAGATGCCCACAATTCTCTTATGAAATGAATAATTCATTCTAGACAGAAGCCCTAACCTGTACATGCAACCAAGACAGATTAATTAATTTATAATGCGTTCCTGAAAGGGGGCGTACCATTAAACTTGATTTTGTTACAAAACTTATGGCCAGGAAGTTCAAAATGTAAAGGAGTTAGTTAGCAAAAAAAATTGGCTATACGGTATTGCTGGAGAGAAGTAGAAGTCAGTAAAGCAGGATGTGAAGGGCAAGCAAATCAAGTGCTATTTCCTGATGATGTAGTTTGTGACACACTGATCCATGACATGGAAACGCTGCTTTAAAAAGTAAAAGGTTTTTCCTCTTTTTAAAGTAAATCTAATATGTGGTGATCATATTGTAACAAAAAATTTCCTATTAGAAAAGAGTTCTATAACAATAATAGTTGAAGCCATGAGCTTACTCAGAAATAAAACTCATGTTTTATTCCCCATTCCATCTTGTAGGCACACTGTTTAGCTAACTGTTCACATTTTAATGATCAGGTACTACAAATTACCTTCAAATCAATGAGAATTGTTTTCAGAACTGCCATTGATTTTATATATTTCAGACTAAAATAATTATATATTTAAAAGTGTAGTTAAAATATGCTGAAGAACAGCTACATTTCTTACAAACAATAATGCACAGTGGTAATATTAGAGAAAATTCATGGCTGTTAAGTCTGACTAGGTTATTTGGGATGAAATCTGTTTGATTGACAGCATGATTTTGCTAAATCTGAAACTGGAGATCTTCCAGTCAGCCAAATACTAAAGGAGAAACCAGAGAAAAGGAAAAGCCTGGGAGAGGTCATTCTGTGTATTAGGTCTGTTCCTGTACATAGACAGAAAAGTTGTAAGTCCTTCACCTGCATGATTACCAACGACGCGGTAGGAATACTTCCAGTGAAGCAAAATTGGAACAGATAAGGGCATCCCGTCTTTTGAAATGTTTCATTTGAGGCATTTTGATTTGAAAAACCTTCATCAAATTCAAAACCAAATTTTTTTGCATATGAACTTTTTTCAAATGCCAAAAGAAGCCTGCATGTAGTCTTGCTGGCACGGCCTTGGTCTGAGACAATCAAAGTTTTTTATGAACCCTGGGTTTTATTTTTGGCATTTCTGCTCAGTAACCTCAAAGAAGAGCGCGTAATACTAGGCATGAATTAGTTCTCCCTCACACAGCTCTGTGCCTTGTACAATTGCACGTATTGAAGCGAAGAACCCTCACTCCAGACACCTCAACTCACTTCTGCATTTGTGAAAAGGTTTTTAGAGTATTACTTTTAATCCTCAAACACAAAGCGAGAACCCAAATCTGAAATACTAGATGTTGCTGCCCAGAACTGTTGTTCAAGTATTCATTGTGGATGTCATGGTTTCTTGGCAGTGTTTGGGGAACCACAAATGAACAGTGCAGTTGGTTTCTTATACATTTAATTTGGTTATCCAAACTGATGGTGCCAGAACTCTCTAGGTATAAACTGGAAAATAGTTTACTGGTGTGAGCTGAATGTGGAAATCACACATGGGCAGAAATGTCCTTATGGGCCTGACCTGGCATGTAGAGTGCCACCTGGACCACCACCTTGACCAACACTCCTTGATAATACACACTCTCTTCCCTGCTTCCTCATGGGCATCATGAGTGCTGTCACAGTTAAACTACACATCCATCCAGGCAGTACCCAGACAAAAAGTTATTTATAAAATGTGGGAGTATTTGTAAAAATGCCCACAAGCTTTTGCAAGCTTCTTTGTCGCTGCTTAAGGACCCCTATGGTCCTTAAGTATAGAAAAGCCACCAGAGTTTTTTTCTGAAAAATATCCATGTATTTTTGCCAAGATTTTCCCTTGCTTCTGTTGCTAAGCATTTATACAAACAGTCACGCTGATTTCACTAAAACTACACACTGGATTATGAACTTCCCAGTCTAAACACATGTTTTACAAGAAAGTCCTTATAAACCAGGAGGTTCCTAAGATGATTAATGTGGTGAAGAGTTTTCTCCCTTTCTTCCTAATGGTGCTCTAACACAAACTCTAGTACACAGAAATTTATGTCTGTGAGTCAAAGTCAAGTACTCCTGTCTTTGAGGGGCTCTCTGCTTAATTGATGAGTTTGATTTGCTCAGGACAGATTGGGAGCAGATGGCATATCTAGTTGTGAAAGGGCTATGCAGTGCCTGCTGAGAGTTTTGTCCTGTTTTGCTTACAATCTTATGATATTGCTTGGTGGGGCTTTTTTTTCACAGCTCTCCTGAGACCAGCTCCAAAAAGGGCTGCACCACGCCAACTACTGTCCAGCCAACAGAAGCTATAAGAGGCTTAGCGTCTTCCAAGATTTCGCCTTGCTGATGACTAGACCTTTGAAGCCAGCACTTTGCATGTGTTGTCTCTAAAGTAGCATTCTTTCTTTACACTGAATAAATAGTAGGAGAAAAGTAATCATTCCCCCCTCTTCTCCAATCCTCTCTCTCCCTCCTGATCCCACACCCCATTCTGGCCTGCAAGAGCAAGTAGAAGGTCATCTGCAGGATGCTTTCCTTCTTCTGTGGAATAGTTCCTCTTATTGTTTCCCAGACATTAGTGTTTCCTGTTCAGATTGATTGCTTCTGTTTTACTTTCCAAGGTCCACTTTTTAAAGAGATGTATGTGTTTTGTACTTTTATTCTATTCTTAGACTAGGGAATGTAGCAAATAGGAAATTAATTCAACCCTGGCATTCCTTCAGTTTCTTCACAACATACACAAACTGCTCACCTCCTGCTCACCGTTTACTTTCTTCACGTTTTACCCTGTTGTTTGCATTACTTACTCAAAAAATATTTTAATATAAATAAGCTGTGAGTTTTTACAGCTTTCTCTGGTACAGCTCAGAGCTTAACTCTCATGTGCCTCTGCTGATGCCTCTTGTTCTGAAAGGATGCGAGTGGTAATCTTGCAACCAAATGCAAGGCACTGGGCTCACTTTCCCAATACCAAAGATAATGTGACTTGTTCGTAATGAGATTACAATCAAGGTCTGAAATTCCCTTGTCTCAGCAGCTCTGAGGGCTAACACTTTCGGAGGTGATTACATTTCCTAACGGTGAAGGATTTTTTAGCACTATTTCTGCAGACCTTGACAGATTTAGCTTTGAAATGAGGCGTGTTACTGCTCTAATATTATGCTCTTTGGGTAGACTGTTTGTGTGCTCTGCAGACAGCTCACTGCATTTTAAAAGCACTATTATTTCCTGCTACAGAAAGCATCTAAAACTGTATCAAGCAAGCCTGTCCTTTTAAAGGTTTCAAGTTTAGTGTGGGGCTAAAAAACGTGTTGGAACAGGCATGAGATGAGTGGATTTCAATTCTATGTGATCTTTTTTTCCGGAGAGATGTGTCCGTGTGTGCTCCAGGCATCAACTTGTGTAATGAAAGATAAACTTCTAGAAGTCTCGATAATTTCTTACCCATCTGCACTGCACCAGTAGTGGAAATGGCACACAAAAAAAACCCAAACCCAAAACAAACAAACAAAAAAATGAAACAAAACAAAACACAAGTTTTCTCACAGTCTATGAAGTACACCATCATTGTAAAACTTTTTAAAGTGGAACATAAGTAGCCTGGCCTGGGAATTACTGCTTAATTTTAAACATTTATTAATCTATGGCATATTTTGTCACTGGACCTATTCTGAATTTTTATGGATGCGCAAAAGAGAATTTATCTCCTTTCTTCATATGCACGTTACTCTGAACACAGATGCTTTTATAATAATTGTTATCATGAGAACTCTTATTTTTCAAATAGATATAGGGTTCATTACAAGTGCTTCACAGAAACCTTTGTGAAACAGTAAATACCAAGAGTCATTACGTAGCCTTTTCACAAAGGCTCACATTTGCACCTAACAAAAGAGTGACTGACACACATATGCCCTTAAAGGCCATTACAGAAAATTTCTCAGCTGAGTAGAAAGTCTGTAAACACTAATCTTTTCCTAAGTCAGTGAAGACCTTTCTTAAGAAAGGTCTAGATCATCCAGAGCTATATCATCTTTAGCAAGTAAGATTTTTTCCTCGCATTGTGGAATTACCATTTGAGTAGATCTGTGGGTTCTGGTTGTACATGCCAAACCACCCACAGCTTAAGTTCTTCAGTCAAACACTGTGATCCTCAGAATGCCAACTTAGCTACTGCACTGACTGTGAAAGAGCCAAAGCCCACAGCCACCTCTGCCTAACACCTCACTATTAATATAGTACCTTCTTATGAAGGTGCTTACGTGCATATTGGTCTGCCCACGATGAGCAGTTGGCGTCCATAGCTCCTGCTAGAGCTCAGCTGGGCTGCTGCTGGCTCAGGGCTGCCCATGCAGGAGCACACCAACCTCTGCTGCTGGCAGTCCGCCTGCGAGCATGATGGGCATTTGCTCTGTAGTCAGTACAGTCGTGCAGGAACAGACCTGGGTGTAATCTCTTTAATCTCTTCCTCTGCTTCTGAGCTGTGTCTCTTGAGAACGAGCCTCACTTCATGACCAGACACCTGAGGAAGCATCCTAATACCCCAGCTAGCTGCTACTTGGGTGGAATAGGAAAGAGGGGAACACAGCTCTTGGCTCCTTTTACTGAAGTGTCTGCTTGGCATAGAAATTCCGTATTTAAATGAGAACTGCATTCTTCGTCTAGCAATAGTAAGCTTGCCAACAGTAAATGAGACACATGTCGTAGTCCTTGTTCTACTGAGTGTTTGATTATCTCAGTTTATGCATTCCTCACATAAAACCTGTAAATAGTCAGTGGGACAGAAATCCACTCTGGGAAGTACTTCTTTTCTACCAAGGGCTTTTTCAAGAGCGGCTTAAGTGATTACCTCAGGAGAGGTTGCACAATCAGTCAAAGTTAACAAAGTGATCCAGGTGAAAACTCACATCAAGAGGTGAAAGGCATGTCAAAAACAGGGAATGAGGAGTATTGAGGAGCTTTGGCTAAAACGCTGTGGTTTCTCAAATGCATAATATTGAATGAATATGTATTTTTAGTAGGAAGAGAACAAAGAATAAAACTTGGGTTCTTCCCAGTTCAAGTTTAAAAATATTTTGTTATAGAATTTTTAAATTACTCAAGTCCCATTTTGAAGTCCTCTTTATTGATCTGGGAACTGCCTTTTGACCTAAGCATTGATCTAATAGCTAAGGAAAATTTTTCATTGACCGTACTGGAATCTCATTGGCTCTTTTGTGAGCAGTGACGTTTCATGCCACAATAAACAAAATATGACCACAGCTGAAGACAGCTTCCTATGGGTCCATTAATAAAGAAAAGGGATAAAAATCTTCATTTTTTTTAAAGGACACATCTGCAGTGTGTGTTTCAGGCAGAGACCTGCTGCTGGCGTGCAATACAATTCCAACCTAAAGGCAGTGTGACCTTGTTAAACTTGTTTGGACTTGAGACGATGCAAACCATCGATAGCCGATGTTTGGTCAGTTCTGAGCATGGGCAGAGCAAGTTTATCTCTTCCCTCTTTCAGATGTCTTGGTGATAGGAAACACCAGGCCAAGATAAAAGCTCATGCCAGTAAGTGTTTATTCATTGTAAGAATTTCTCTCAGCAATTTTCTTCTTGTGATTATTTAGATTGTCCCATCTTTGACACATATTTCCATATTATAGTGGGACATGAATGACAATTTCAGTGGTGCATAAGATATTCAGACATGATGAAAATGGCCATATATTTGTGGGCCTGGAAAAGGAAGTAACTAATCAATAGAGTTGAGAACACCATTGATGCTCTCCAGTAATGCTGATAATGGAAGCAGTGTGATCGAATTGTTTTATGAATGAAACTTCAGCAGACTTTGGGCTTGCTAAATCACAGTGTGGTTTCATGCTCTTTTGGCTGTAAGTTAATTGAATCTGACCTACGAGGAAGTTTGTTACAGCTTGTCTCCACAGAATAATAGCCAATCTTGTTGTTTTCCTAATTAAAACCCTGATTGATGTTAAATTCACTCAAACTACTCAGACAAATATTGTCATTGTCAGCATTTCTTGGCATCAAATCAAATGAGAATTAATCTTTTTCTAATTTTAAGTAGTTTTCAAAATGACATCTTATACAAACAATAGCTGATCACTCTGAGAATAATTCTCATATTCTTAACATAAATACTTCAACCAAAGAATAACTTATCCCTTGTGTACTCCTACCTGTTATCTGACACCACAACTTTTCACATAGGAAATGCAGTGTATTTTACTTTTTATTCTTTACTACTCTTTGTATGGCTTTTTAATGTATCCCCTTGAGAAAGGATTTTATCTTGATATGAATTAAATCTTATATTGATCTCTTAAAAGAACCCCTCAGCTGACACTGCAGGATGAACTTAAATCACATCGAAATGTGTTGGAAATCGTATTTACTGTAACTGTGCAAATAACAAACATGTACATTGAATGAAACCAAAACCAAAGGAAAGTGAGTTTTAGTTTACAATATGTTCAACATAGTATGTGTTAGCTTAGTTATGTTATTTGCTTTGTAAAACAAGGAAAAGTATCAAAAAACTCTTTTTCATTTTACCTGAAATATTCCATTCCATTTTTGGTGCAACTCTCGCTTTACTTTTTAGATATTATTCACTTTATATCTCCCTTCTCCAGTCAAGTAAACGTTTACAAAAATTGAGCAACTAGAAATTTCTAAGTGAATATGTTTTTTTTATAAAAAAAGGTCAATGTGTGTCCTTCTGGAAATGGTGAAAGCACGTACTTTTAACAGTTCTCTCTTTTTTTTTTTTCCCCCCCCGCCCCCAGAATAACTTCAGTCTTCCTGAAATGCCAGCTTTTGGTAAATTGTCTCCTCATCAAAACATATTTAATCAGTCCTGTTGTAAATAGAAAATACTGTAAAAGTATGTTAAAATGTGAGCTTAGTAATTTGGGGCAAATCTGAATAAAGCAGTCTTTGAGAAACCAAGGAAGCCGAGGTGTTCTTTCCGTTGGAGGTGATGTAGAAAATAGGACAGACAGAAAACGTCTTCAGTTTTTCTGTCTTCCACACTCACCCGTAACCAAAACGGCCGATGCAGCAGTTACATGTGGTACACTTCTGTATATGCTTTAGCACCATCTAGCAACCCTCCCAGATACTGCACGTCATCGCCTGCTTTCCCTTGTGCATGTCTTTAAGCAGAAATCTAGACTATTGTTTTTAATTTTCCCAAATACAGTCGTAGGTGTTGCTAAATAATATGCTTCAATATGAAACAATATCCAAGAGTACTGGGGCAAGTCAAGAGAGGATTTCCTAAGTATGTAATGCTTGCAAACCCCACCACAGTTGCCTGGCAAGCCCTACCTCCAGAACTGTTTGTATATGGACTATGACTTACCTTTTGCTGATATGTACGCGCATTTGTTAGGTATGTGCTGATATGGTACCGTGCAAAGTCCTCTTATCTGGTAATAAATGTCGAAGGGAGGATCAACATTAAAACGCGATCACCTTTACACGAATGGCACTAGAGCTTATTCTTTCCTTGTATATCTTCAAGAGCAAATCAGACTAACAAAATCTCACTGTTATGTATAGTTCCGTATCACCTATTGTCACTTCTATTTCTCTGAAGCAGGCATTAGCCAGTGATGATGTGTGGGACATTTCCTTCCAGTTACGTACAGGCAAGCTCTGGGCTAGACACCAACCTGTGGCTAAGACAGCACAGTTTTGAGAACTGCTACAACAGAGGAACACTTTTCAGGTAGTAGCACTGATGTATAGTAACATTTTTAACTGTTCTTTAAGGATATGAATAAGAACTGAACACTAATGCTGTTCAAAAGGTCTTTCTGCACAACTGCACACAAAAAAAGAATAAAAGCAAAGGTCTCTCTTCCTCCTTCAAACTTAGAGCTGCATTTGTCCAGGAGAAGGAATAAAACTATCCAATGATGACAAAATAAGTCCTGGAAAACAAAATAAAATGACTTTAAATGCTTGTATGCATAATGAAAGTCTTGCTGCAATGTGTTCAGGGTTGGGGTTTCAATGCCTGAGAAAATGAAAGACATTACCTCTCAAATTGAACTGTGTGCATACAAAGATTCAGAGAGGGACAAAATCCCCCAAACCAAAAAAAATAAAAATTGCTTTCATACACTCAAGCACAACTTTCAGGTTGTTGTCTGGAGGATGTCACTGCTAATCTACTGCATGATCTATAGTGCCAAACCCCTTACTGATGATTAAAGTAAATGGCTAGGGCCCTTCCAGCAACAGTCTTCAGTTGGTTGTGAGGATTTTTCTGAACAAAAAAAAAACAACCACCAAAACGTGACAAAAATGAACTTTCTGCTAGAATCAGACCTGTTTTGATTAAACTTTCATTGGGAAGGGTTTTTTTGGTTCCCAGGTGCATTTCCATGATAAAATTCTGCAAAAAAGGTCTAGAAAAGAGCTTGATGAAGTCAGGTCCCCCAAGGCAAGAACCATTATGTCTAAATCACCTCTGAGAAGTGATAATCCACATTACACGAGACAGCCCTCAATCCAGTGCATTGCTTTGCTATTTTTTTAGAAATCTTTTCCCTCTTTCTGAAAGAAAAAAATACTTGTTTTTTTGCAATGTGATCCAATTATTTCTTGTCCTATCTACCCTGGGCATAGAGAATTAGTTCTCTCCGGGGCTATCTTTTACGTAGTCAAAGTTGCTACCATGTCCCTTCTTCAATCTTCTTCTCTTTAGGCTAAAAGTCCCAATTCCTTCAATCTTTACTCATAGGTTTTTAGACCTCTGATCACTCCTGATGTGGTCTTGTCACCTCGGGCTTAGGGCACTCACGTTAAGAACATGAGCCCTTGCTTCGCCAAAATCAGATACAATGAAAACAAAAGCAAATAATAGCACTGTAAGAGACAGCATTGCAAAGTAGTACCTCTGACCTAAGTTTTACACATACTCTCATTAGTGGATGACTTTGAAAGTAGACAGTAATGTTGGCCTAGTTTAAGCTGAGAATAGATGCTCAAATCTGTTAACAGTTCTATTTTACATCACTCTGTTCTGATAGGAAGCCATGAAATATGCATAATATTTTGATGTCTGTAACTTGTCTCCTCTTTAGCAATGCTTGCAGGCTACCAAGAAAATTGTCAGTCTGGATTTGTTTAAAAAACAAATTTAATTCACTCAGGGTTTTTAATGTATCCTGTTTGTAAATAAAAGAAAAAAGGAAGCCATTTCTCCTGAGAAGGCCTACGTCCTCCATATCATGTTAAATAATTAACAGCACTCATCACACCAGCAATTATTAGGAGACATCTCCTGGAGATGGCCTCTTGCTCTCAAGAAACACATTGACTAATTTTGACAAATGTCATTGGTCTCAGAACTGTGCTTATTCCTGGTAGCACATTTAATGATCTGCAGAGCATGTCCCCTTCTAATACTTCGCAGTTATAGAAAGTACCTCCTACACCGTGCAATTAAAGCATAGTCTGTAAAATAATTAGTCACAGGGAAAGAATGTCAGACAGGAACAGGGGTTCCTAAGATCACAATCATTTCAGCAATAATTGTTGAGCAAACTAGGGATCTATTCAGAAAGCTGCCCAAAGACGTAATTTCAATGCTAGCATTATTTTATAAGGAGAGTTTAAGTGCAAATTAAAGAAACGTTCCAAGAGGGTGAATTTCATAAAGTAGTATATGCTACGTGGGTATTTATGAAAAAAATATTGCCAAATTAGGATTCCAGCCCTTTTCCAAAATATGTCAGAGATATAAACTTCTATGTGAGAACCAGTTAGCTAATATGAAATCTCATTAATATAATTTAATTTCACAGGCTATTTCAGCAACAACATTCCAACCTTTCTTCTAGGAGAAAAGAGAGAAGGGAGTGTTTTTCCTCCGTCTTCAGTAGTCAGACCAGCTATCCCCAGGGTGTTCAGCCTCCTGAGCTGGAAGATAAGGATGGAGAGCAGAACAACCCACCCATAGTCCAGGAGGAAGAAGTCAATGATCTGCTTCTGCACCTAGACGCACACAAGTCTATGGGACCGGATGGGATTCACCCAAGAGTACTCAGGGAGCTGGCGGGAAAGGTCACCAAGCCTCTCTCCATCATTTATCAACAATCTTGGTTAACAGGGGAGGTACCAGATGACTGGAGAGTGGCTAATGTGACGCCCATCTGCAAGAAGGGTCGGAAGGAGGATCCGGGAAACTACAGGCCTGTCAGCCTGACCTCAGTACCAGGAAAGATCATGGAGAGGATCATCTTGAGTGAGCTGTCACGGCAAGTGCAGGGCAGCCAAGGGATCAGGACCAGCCAGCACGGGTTTAGGAAAGGGAGGTCCTGCTTAACCAACCTGATCTCTTTCTATGACCATGTGACCCACCTTCTGGATGCGGGGAAGGCTGTGGATGTTTCTATCTGGACTTTGGTAAGGCCTTTGACACCGTCCCCCACAGCATTCTCCTGGAGAAGCTGGCGAATCATGGCATAGGCAAGTGTACTCTTCGCTGGTTTAAAAACTGGCTGGATGGCCATGCCCAGAGAGTTGTGATTAATGGGGTGAAATCCTCTTGGCGGCCAATCACCAGTGGTGTCCCTCAGGGCTCAGTTTTGGAGCCAGTTTTGTTTAATATCTTTATCAATGGTCTGGATGAGGGGATTGAGTGCACCCTCAGTAAGTTTGCAGATGACACCAAACTAGGTGGGAGTGTTGATCTGCTTGAGGGTAGGAAGGCTCTACAGAGGGACCTGGACAGGTTGGATCGATGGGCCAAGGCCAACTGTATGAGGTTTAATAAAGCCAAGTGCCGGGTCCTGCATTTCAGTCACAACAACCCCAAGTGACGCTACAGGCTTGGGGAAGAGTGGCTGGAAAGCTGCCCGGCAGAAAAGGACCTGGGGGTGCTGGTGGACGGCCAGCTTAACATGAGCCAGCAGTGTGCCCAGGTGGCCAAGAAGGCCAACAGCATTCTGGCTTGTATCAGGAATAGCGTGGCCAGCAGGAGTAGGGAAGTGATCATGCCTCCGTGATCACTCGGCACTGGTGAGGCCTCACCTCGAGTACTGTGTTCAGTTCTGGGCCCTTCTGTACCAGAGGGACATTGAAGTGCTGGAGCGTGTCCAGAGGAGAGCTACCAGCCTGGTGAGGGGTCTGGAGACCAGGTCATATGAAGAGAGGCTGAGGGAGCTGGGCATGTTTAGCTTGAAGAAGAGGAGGCTGAGGGGAGACCTCATTGCCCTCTACAACTACCTGAAAGGAGGTTGGAGAGAGGTGGGTGTTGGCCTCTTCTCCCAAGTAAATAATGACAGGACCAGAAATGGTCTGAAGTTGCGGCAGGGGAGGTTTAGATTAGATATTAGGAGGAATTACTTTACTGAAAGAGTGGTCAGGCACTGGAACAGCCTGCCCAGGGAGGTGGTTGAGCCACCATCCCTAGAGGTGTTTAAGAAATGTCTAGATGTGGCACTTCAGGGCACGTTCTAGTGGCAGAGATTGTAGGTTGTTTGTGGGTTTTTTGTGTTTTTTTTTCCTTGGTGTGCGTATGGTTGGACTTGATGATCTCAGAGGTCCTTTCCAACCATAAAGATTCTATGATTCTATGATTCTATGAAAATAAACTTCAATGGAGCAATAATGTATTTAATTTGGAGCAGAACTGATATGGTTACCAGATCCAGTGATAGATTCAGGACATGAATTCAAGCCCTGGGCCAAGCTCATACCAAAGGCATTGCCCATTCAGTGCGTCCGTGAAGGGGTGCCTGTTCATCAGAGCTACCGGAACACTAGTCATGTCCCTTCTGTGCACATCGCTGGCCACAGGCACTACCTAAACCATTGTAGCCCCATGGGCCTGCTGGACAGGGGCAGGTACTTGGCTTCACTTTCATTCATCAGCCAAGTTTTCTTGTTCCTGAGTCTTCAGTGGGCACTGTCTAACGTTATAATCTAGGTAATTAGTTTCCATGAGTTTTTGGGAAATTCTGTATGAAGCCCCAGCACAGTTGTCTCCAATAAGAAGAGTATCACATATCTCATAGCTCTTGACAATGAAAATCAACCTTGTATCAAGTCCATCTTTTATTATAGACAGTTTCCTTTGACCTTGGAGTCTTTGCTCAGTATAACAGTCTTTTTCTATGTCTTTTCAGTGGTTAATGTTTAAAGTGACATTGGACTTTTCTACCACCCTAGCCTTTGGCTTCTAGTTCACAGTTGATCATTGTTATTATAATACTGTTTTACTTTTACTAAAAGGGTTTTCCCCATTTTCAAAGGTGTTTGATCTAATGGAAGGCAAGCAGCAGATGGTTTATACAAAATCTCATTAGTGTCTCTGAAAGAATGTTTCATTACTATGTGGGTGGAAACATCCTCTGTTTTCCAATTGTAATACAGCAACTGTAATGTGCAGCACACAATATTCCAGGTTTTATATAGTAATTGCCTTAGATAAGACTCAAGGAGAAAGGCAGCGAGGTCTACAGATCCATTTCTGACCTTGGGTATGTCACTTGGGTATTTCCTTTTTTACTTGCTGTTTCCATCTTACCTTACAGCACAAGTTCCTTGACACAGAGATTATCTTCCACATATGGTCATATAACAAGATACAGATGCCTTTGTGCAGCCAAGGCTTCTGTGCTTAGTGTAATAAAAATAAAAAACAGTAACAATAAATGAAATACTGTAGGCCTTTATCCTGTGGTGGTATTAATGTGCAGAAAAAGGAGACTGAAGGTGCCATCCATGAGGACCTGAACATCAAGCTACAGACTCATGAGTGGAGACATTAAATTCAAGGCATGAAGTCAGAGCAATTCACACTCTAGTTACTGCATACAGATAAGTAGGCGTTGCTTTTGTCCACAGCTTCAGTTAATAAAAGCTTTGAAGCAGAAGAGGGATGGGGAAATAATATCTGATGGCACTAGTAGTATAGAGCAAATTAATGATTCACAATTAGGAATTTATCTGAAACCTGATTTGCAGATCATACCATTCTGAGATCCATACTTTAAGTCAGTTTTGAATAACCCTCCGTCTGAAGACCATGGAAAGAGAGAACAATGAAGATTTGCACCATGGAGTACGTTGTAGCAGTTCACCAGTTACAGTAAGCACACCTTTGGTTTTTCGCTTCCATAGTGGGTAACCTGTATAAGAAAGGATAACATCTAAAATTACAACCAGCTCTCTTAAATGAACTATTAAAAAATGCACTCAAAGAGAATACTAGGCTGTAACATTTGCTTGTTCTGAGTATTGATACTAGCTCAAACGCTTCAGTATTCATGAAAAGAGGACTCAATAACATCTTGAACGATCAAATCAAATACCTTAAATTTTCCCCCACTACTTCTTCAGTTTCTAATGATGAACTTGCATGTATAATCCCAGTAATACTGAGATGGCAGCTGTAACTGCTGGCACTCAGCGACCATATATGCACAATCAAACTGCTTGTGTTGCAACTGCCACTTAGTGCAGCAACACTCTGCATTTGCCATGTTTAAGTACTGCTTTTGCTACGGTCATTATTGACAGATAGCACAAAAGCTGTCTGTTTCTCCATGTAAAAAATCTTTTCTTTCCAGAAGAACTGACTAATTTCTGTGACTCCTGAGGCTAGAATAGTCCTAATAAAGATCAATTTGAGTCTGAGTTATAGTAGATTTATAATGTGGTTTTTCAGTAACATTTTCAGTGTGTCAGGAAAGCAGCATGTTCTTTCTGATTTGTTCTAATTTGCTTTCTTCTAGAAAGAAAACTGAATATATTTGGGCTGCAGAGTCAAAACCACACAAAATGTAATCATTTGCAGAAATGGCTTCTGTAAAGCTGGCATGTAAACAAGAACCAAACACCCTTATCTGTGGTAGGTGAAGGGAAGTAAGTAGTTACCATCAACCTGGTGCAAAGGCTGCTAGAATGGGTAGAACAGGTTCAGAGGGCAGGCAGACAACGACATTACTAGCTGTGTGTGCTATTATTACCTCCATATCTATCATTTACTAAATAAACTTGCATAGGAAGAGAAAAGGAAGGAAAAAATATTAAGATATCTGCTTTTAATTGCGTATCATTTATAAACAGCATTTTATGAACTCCCAATGTTATTTTTTAATAGGTATGTTTGTGACTTTTCTTATGAGTATGAGGATATTAATAACATCTCTAAAAGGCAGGAAAACATGTTTTCCAGTGAGTTAAATCTGGATGAGAGCGACCAGTTTATATTGAATTAGTCCAAAATTTTACAGTGAAAAAAAAATTCCTTTTTTTTTTTTTTCAGTATGTTACTCTGTGAACAATTTAAAACTTTTCAAGGGAGAATATTGATATCAGTATAAATTTTTATGAAAAATCTTCCAGCCAATTGTCTGCCTGGCTCCAGGACTCAGGATTTTTATGCTGCCCATTACTATTTAGAAGTGTCAGATCTCCGACATCTCACGCTCTGAGATGGGATTTCATGCGGTTGGTTCCCGTCCTTCCCCACCAAAGAGCCACACCATTACCTCTCTTGCTCTGCGCCAAACACAGCCGGCTGGTCGGATCTCGGTGACAGACATTTCTTCCCATGCTAGAAGAGAACTGACCAACATTAAGCCAGAAACTTTTTCCTGCAACGGGGAAACTTCAAGCATGAAGACCTGCAGAGCAGGAGGAGACCCGCAGGGGTCTAAGGTCTGCCTTGCACACTCAGCATCAGAGACCACACTGAGGAGGAGTTAGTACTCGGGTGTTGTGTTAACTCCAAGAAATTTAAATTTTAGTCAAAATTCTAAAAGAAAGTATTGTTTCTGGTTTGACCTTCTTTTTCTTTTCAACTTCTGAGTCTTTAACATGGAAATCTGGGGTGCATTATTTTTTTGTGCCTGTATTTTCTTTTTTCTGTTGTAACAGCCAAAGTTTATTAGAATGCTTTGACTTACAGAGCAAAAGAGCATAATGTTATGACTACATCCTAGAAAGCTAGTTTTGATGCTACCCAATATATTGGAACAGTCTGCTACTCCTTTCTCAGCCAAGCAAAATCTACCAACTTGTGCATTTTTGGCAGTGATATGTGTTTTGGAGGAAAGCTGCTATTGTTTTTGTGCCTTAAATTGTAACAGAGCTTAACTCTTTTACAGATGATGTACACTAGACAATTACGGGTATTAGTTTCAGTGGTGTATTACCTAAACTTTTGCAGCAACAACTACAAATCTTATTCAGAGAAAACTCATATAAAAATAAAGCTCAAAAGTTCAAAAATATCAAGGCTGGTGAATACCCGTTCTGTGAGAACTGCATTAAAGTGAAATAAAAAAAATACCCTCCACCAAAACAAAAACTAAGAAACCCCCCCACAAGTGATTCATCTCATTCATCCAATGTAATTATCAGCACAAGAAAGAAATAAATGTGAGGACAAGAACAATCTAGGAATTAACATGCAAATAAGAATATGGCGCTTTCTGCATTGTCTGAGCGTATACACAGTCATTATAATGAGAAGCAACTCTCTAAATTAAAGTAGCCTAGGCCAGGTGTGCAGACAGCCTCATATTTACTGCACTCAGATATCAACTTAAAATAAAATAATTTGTGTAAGGATGAATTGTGAGTATGTTAAAGATTCCCAATTGACAAGGCATATAACCAAAAATGTCTAATAAGAGAACACTTCCAGGCTCATCATTGGCACTTTGCAAAACATAAAGCACAGGCAAGAGTTACAGCAAGAAACCATCCTATCACCTGCAAAATAGTTGTTCTTTGTCCTCCTACAATACTGTCCAGGACTTAAACCAGAAACACGTAAATTTGGTAGGAAATCAAACCCTTCCCTCCTTAAAAAAAACCCCAAAACTTAATGGGGAGAATTTTAAACTGCTACTTCCTAATTTTCATGATTTCATATTTCTGAGGGAAATAATTTTTAGGGTTAAAGTTGACCAAATTTATGTAGAATTGAAAAAAAATGTGGGCAACGTAATGTAATAGAAATGAGAAGGTCTTTCACCGCTGCATCTCAAAGCAGCTCACCAGCTCCAAGGCACTGTAACGTAATGACTGACAAACTGAAACTCAGCAGTTCACTCCCTCCCTAGGAAAAGATGAAGGGAGCAAAGGGAAGCTTGGCTCTCAAGCCAGGTGATTAGGAACTTGTCTATAATGCATGCTCCCTCTTGCTTGTTTTCTCTCCCTAGCACATTCAATATTTAATCAGGCGCTGCAACGCTAGACGCTGTGGATTATATTGTCCCTCACAGTCTGCTGTGCTGCAGAGGGCAGACGGCTCTGGATCACAGCAAGGACTTAGAGCAAGTCTCTTCACCCTGTTGCCTACCATCCCATCCACGCAGCCCCTTTCCTTCCTTTGGGTTGAAATCCCAGATTTGTTTTAGGCAACACCAAAACTCATGTTGAATGCAGCAGAGCCAATATCTTATCCTTTGCTTCGAAGTTGTGGAAAAAAAAATAAATCGCATGAACCTTTTGATTTTTCTGAGGGAGAATACATCATTAATATCATGGTGGTAGAGTACACGATAGACATATTTAGAGGTTCTCCACACATAGCAGCATTTCAGTTGCCCAATATTTCAACTCCTTTGGACAAACAAACATGTGGTAAAATAGAATACTGATATAATGAACTGTCATTCATCATTCAGCGTTACAGATGATGTTACAGAAAGCGCCAAGTATAGAAATCTGTGTATTGAAACCAACATTCATCTTCAAAAAAATCAATGTGCTAAGTAATAATAACTAACCTGAAAGAAAATATATTTGCAGAAGCTCAGCTACGCATGAAGAAAATGGATGTGAGTAAAGAACAAATGCTCAACAAGAAATCATACAGCAATTTTTTATCTTCTCAGGATTTATCTACAGAAAAATTTAGCTTTTTTTTTTTTTCAAATCATATATTATAAGTTACATCAAAGTCACATAAGATGTGTTTTACATCTCAGAGAGGCTTCAATTTGGGAGCTCAAAGGTCCACCTTTCTGTTAAAACCAAATTATAAAAATCCTATGAAAATACGAGGAAAGAGGTCCCCCAAATTAGGTAGTACATCAGAACCAAAGACAATGCTTAAAGCAGTCACACAGTCCAAATGCTATATTAAATAAGAACTTGCCCAGCAGTATTTTATTATTCAGTGTTCATATTTAAACAGGAAAAAAAAGAAAAGAAAAAAAGAAAAAAAAAAGAAGAGAGAAGGCCCTTCACATTTCTAATAACTGTTAAGGTGACTTCATTGATATGTGTATCTAAAATGAAACATAAAGTGTGGTAGAATATTGTAATTAACTTGAGTTAGATTACTTATTCCAACTAACTTAGAAGAACTCCATCCCTCAAGACAGGATGCTCTGAACTAAG
Source organism: Larus michahellis (assembly GCF_964199755.1). NCBI lineage: Eukaryota > Metazoa > Chordata > Aves > Charadriiformes > Laridae > Larus > Larus michahellis. Next base: position 60,888,259 of record NC_133900.1, on the reverse strand, counting down.
GCCTGTGTGCAGGAGAAGACTGAAAACCTCATAGCACTCTCACCATTCTCAAAATCACAGCAAACTGAAAAGAAAAAAAACCTCTTCACACATGAAAAATTCCAGAAGTAGATAACCCACTAGAGAGGGCAAGGCTGGGATCAAGGACAGTCCCATAACTACAATGATTACAATACTGATGGGCTGAGCCAGAAAAATTCTCCAAGACCACCATACGTATTGTTTTGTAATATACATAAAATGAGCTCCTAGTGTAAGACCATGGGAGGCTGCCCTGACACTTAGCAATGTTTCGTCCATGGAGGAGACTGCAGCACACATCAGAAACGTCATACACGCAGAGACCTCAGCCCACCACATGGAAACATCTATAAAGCACTTGAATTAATGCAGATCCATATCTACCAGACCCAAAACAATATGCTTCATTTGGTTACCCCAGTGGGCAATTAAAATACCCAGGCAGAGGGCTTCCATGGTATTATCTGTATGCTTAATTCCTAGCCTGACTTCTGTGAAGGCAGCACAGGTTGAGTGCTAAAATGCTGGGGAAACACAGCCATTACTGAAACATGGACCTCTCACAGCAAACCAGAAGGACCAGCACAAACTCCTGGACACATAAGACAAAATGATTTTGTCAGTATGTCAGACATTCCTAGTGATGAAGATACTACCTAAAAAAGTGAAATTGTGTTTGAGCGAAAAACAATTTGAGGAATTATACCATAGTGACATTTTGTGGAATCTGGCATCCGTTTAGTGCTCAGTGCAGCATGTAAAAGTGCCTGGTGGACTATTGAGCCTGTTTGTTGTAAAATGTCTTACCTAAAAAAGCACACAGCAGCCTCATTATAGAGGAGCTTTGAGATAAATTATAGCTAAATCTATTAAGAGCTATACACTGTTATCATAATGTCTTTCAAGTTTGTTTACTGAATAACTGAATATCCTTAGTTCTGGATTAGGGAACACAAACTATAGATCTCAAGGGCCGTTGCTGTTACTTATACGTTCTTTAAAAGGAGGTACTTTTTTTTTCCATCTTAAATTATTTACACCTAACAAGCTCAGAGAAAAGCCCATTCTCACATAGCTCATAACTTCAAATTCACTGAAATGTATAGACAATGCTTTTCTGATAAAAAATTTGCATCCCAGAGTTTAATGAATAGAAAGTCTGCTCCTAAATTGTTTTAATTACAAATTCAGTCAAGAATGCCTCTCATTCTCTTCTAATGTAGTTCAGATTATAGAAAGTTAGAACATAAAAAAGTTTCCCTAACTCCCAAGACATTTTTAAAATCAAAATGTTCCTTTCTCCTTCGTTTAAATCATTCTGTTGTTCTTGCCTGAGAACAATGCCTAACTCATTTAAAGAAAGCTTCTATTTATTTATTTATTTATTTAGCTGTTGCTATGCAAGAGATACAAGCTGCTTTCTTGTTTCATTTTATGACAAATTATCTTTTCAGCACCAGCAGTTGGTTTCAGTGTCTGACCACTGGATCTGAACATAACTTCATGCAAACTCAGAAAGAAATTTGGACACGCAGTTAGCATTGGTGTGTAAATGAGGTCCGCTGAGAATTATCGGATCTAAAGAGAAATCAACAATCAACAAGCTCCAGAAACACAGCCTAAGCACCATGTCAATGATGATTCTCTCAACAAAAATAACAGTATTTGTAACACTTGCTGTAAGCAAGCATGAAATTGGAGGCAGTCTCAAAAGAATCAATCCGCGGTGCTGTATATAGAAGTACTTCATGCTAGGAAATGGACTTTAATTAGAACATCACTGGTGTCAAATTTCTAATAAAATGTTTAAAGACAAATGGAGATAGCAGAACCTTGGGAGCTCTGCTAATGTAGAAACGTCTGTTAATTGCTGGGGATTTACATTTTTGCATTAACACAAAGTCTGAGGTGCGAAACTGATAAAGAGACACAAAGGCTTTGTACGCGCCTAAGCTCTTTTCAGATTGCCACGTAAATGGCGTGTTCAGCCAGCGTGGATCATCCGCAAGCTCGCAGAGCCCTCACCACCACCTCCTCCGCTGGTGCAGCCGCGGGGGATTAAATCCCACCTATGCTCCCCGTCGGGTTTTATTAGTACTTGCGTGCAGACATTACCACAGACTACCTGCTTCTGCATTTAGAGGTAACTCCGTTTTACCCAGTCTTTCCTAAGGTGGCTGGAAGACAGAGAAGGATTGCCATTTTGATAGCCTTATTGCCTGCTTCCTTGAATCTCTCCCACCGCCACTGGAGCATGACATAACTATCCTCTGAAGCATAATATTCTGCTGAGCCCCACATGGATTTTCAATAAGAAATTTGATAACGGATTATTGCTTGTCTTCAGTGAATGACCCGAGCTTCTCTCTGGGGTCTCTGAGGACCAGACCATTAAAAAGGTGATAAATTTAAGGCTACAGATAGCAATGCATGGAGACTCTTGAGGGAAACGGATCCAAATTACTTCTGTCCCTCCTGAAGATGCCAGGTATGGTTGGCCAGTGAAAGTAATATGGGCACATGGTCAACCCAGCTAAGAATCGTAAAAAAAATGCACAAACCCAAAACAAAAGCAAACCCTTCTCGCCCCAAAAACCCGCAAAAAAATAAAAAGAGTAATACAACACATAACACATATGTTTTTCTTTCTTCCTTAAAATACAAAAATGATCTTCAAATTTATGTCTTTTCACAAAATGAATAGTTTGAACCTTGGATATTTCAAAATGCCTCTGAGTACTTTCAAAGTCATAAAAGAATTCACAAACTTAGAAATGGTCATTTGGGAGGTGTGGGGGTAGAGAGACTCTGTTAGAGACACAGGCAGAAACGACCTGTGCAATTGAAATCTATTCTGCAGGCCATTGCACCTCAATAGCAGAGGATGGCTGTGCAAAAAGCCAGTGATATATATGCACACATATATTTGTGCAAATATGCTTCATCAGGTAAAGGCCTCTCTCTTGCATGGCTAGGACACCAGAGCATTAAGGCAACAGCGTCAAGGAGACAAGCTCCACGCTCAGCCCACAGAGAAACCAGCAGTGAGCTCAGAGGTGAGAAATGGCGAGGCTATTCCTGAGCCCCTCTGTCCTACCACGTGCTGCTCTCTGCAGACACGACCTTCACACCAGAGGCAGGTTCTCAGTCTCAGCTCTAGCATTTATACCAGCCACCTCTCCTGCCCACGCCATCCTGCTCCAGCAACCCCCATGCTCTAGCTGTCGCTCGTCACGTGACTATTTGTAGGACAACTGAAGTGAGCGTGTGTGAAAAAGGCAAACGTGGAGTCTAAGGAACCAACCTGTAGTGGTGGCATTGGTCTCAAGCTGGTTCTCTTTTGGAGGGGATCCCTGGAGATATTGAGGATTTGACTGGACAAGGTTCTGAGCAACCTGAGCTCGTCTGGCCCTGCTCTGGGCTCAGTGTGAGCAGCTGGATGAAGTCTTGGACTGTATCTCAGCAGGATTTCAGGGAGGTTCACCTTTCACATTACTACCCTACTTCCTACTCCTTAAGGACAGAAAAAGGAATGACAGCAGGGATATAAGCACTGGATTTGTACCTGCTGCAAAAAAAACAACCCAAACAACTCATGTTTTTCATGCAGTCTTTTAAAGTTATTGGTTTACATAACATTCACTAGGTTTCCATTTACAGAGAGGAAAACTAAAGCACGCTAGAGGTTAAGTGACCACGTAGGCCATGTTTTTCTTTTGCTTGCAGTGCCTGAGGAGAACAGCTTTCATAAGGCAGATGCAGTAGGGCTGGGGGTTTTTTTCATCTGCTGCGGTGACTTTTCAATTCTGTTGGCTAAGTAAAATTTGCTGTTCTGAACAGCAAAGCATTCACTTCTGTGTTCAATCATCTTTAACGGACTAATAGTTGTAAAGCATCTTCAGTTCATCCAAGGAAGGCCTATAATACCAAGCTGAGCGTGCTTTCAAAGGCAGAGAGTGCCCAGAAACCTGGATATCTCACTCTGTTGTAAATAACAATTAGACATTTTTAACAAGTTCTGCTAATTCAGAATGAAATAATTAAAAGTTACACATTAAAATGCAAGAAACACTTTTGAGATGAGGTTCATTTTATTAAGCTATTTCAAATACTAAAGTTTATTACAACATAGAGTTTTTACTCCTTTAATTGAATTTCTGGCACTAAAAGCTTGGTAATTTGAATATCTAAATGATCTGTAAGGAAAGAAGTGGAGTTATGTATATCTTTTAAGTGATAACAATAAATTATCTCACACATTTATGGGATGGGTTGTGGCATTATCTCAGGCCTACAATAAGGAGATGCATTTAGTGATTCTGTCCCAGAAGAGGCCAGGACTAAACTGGGGTTCATTAAGTTTTACTTCCATATCTGGCAGCGCTTGTTGCAGGGGCACAAGGAATGAGGACATCTTTAGTCCCGATCCACAGTTCCTGAGCTATTCTTGTCTTCTGTCTGATCCTGCAGGAGCTCTTTCCCACTGTCTGTCCCATGTAAGAGAATGGCTGCCTTTACCCCAGGAACATAACCCTGGACAGGGAAGCAAAATGTTTGCCGTTAGTCGCAAGATTCAGTAAGTATAGAAGAGTCATTTTAATCCTTAAAATCCTTAAAATAAATTGGAGTCACTTTCAACTCACATAAACACAGCCCATGTTCTTGTTATCATGCATTATCTTTGAATGGTGAATACCTGGGCAAAACTCTAGGGATATATTGTCATGCAACCTTTTATTAAGTGAACAAAAAAAAGAGCTTTGTTGCTCTAAGGATTCTTTGCCAAATGTATTATTAGCTGTTACATAAATACTGAGATTAACCCCTCCATACTTTGTTTATCCAGTATTAAAACCTACTGGATCGACAGGCATGGTGATCGTGCTGCAATGAACTGGAAAGATAAAAGACAATCTAACTATATTTATTATGCAAGAGCAGTCAACAGTCAAGTTAATAACATTTTTTACAATTAAATTTTGGAGGTGTGAATTAAAAGGAGTTAGAGTAGGATGATGATTTTTTTTCTATGCAGGTTACCATTTGACAAGAATGCATTGACAGATTTAATGGTTACTGAGAAAGAAGAAAACTAAGTACCCAATTCTGAGGTTCTAAAAGAGCTCAGTCCTTTAAAAACCAGCTTTGCTGGATTAAGGACAGCAGGATTTGGTTCTGAGCTTTTAAATGATGAAACTCATAAACAGTTTTGAAGATGCAAAGTCAAGAAAATAGTAAATAAAGGTCTTTGAAGGATTAACTGTAAAAAAGATTCCACTAATCACTGCTTATGAAGGGGTGACCTTCAACATAAATAGAGCTATTTTGTCAAACCAAAGTCAATTTGATAGAAACAGAACTAACAGGGAATAAAATCACAAATTGTCTGCAATCAAAATGCTTTGTGCAAGGTTATAAAATCATTCAGTACATCTATCAACAGTAGGACACTCACATATTTTAGGTCTATGATGGTGAAGAGCGTGATATAATAGAGTCATAGAGTATAAGGTCAAAAGGACCCTTACATCATTTATCTGACCAACTTTATAGGACACCACTACACTGAGCCCAGCAGCTCTTAAGGGCTAGACCGTGGTTTTGCTATAAACTCTAGGAAAGGCATATTCTTGCATGGTCTGTGGAACAAGGTTCCACTGCAAGGCAGTAGCTTCAGCCTACCATGTACTGAGGAGGCAAGATGAGAAGGCTGTCTCCACCCCCCTCTACACGAGAGCCCCAACTAGCATTAATGCCAAACAATATGTGGTGGCTATTCCTAGAGGGTGGAGAGAGCCAGCCCCTTCCAACCTCAGTCATGGACCCCACTTTTTCCATACGAAAGAGAAGCTCTTGGCCTGGGCCCATCACCCTTCTTCAGTTTTTCCTCTGTCTTTCACTGTTCTTTGACGGGAATGAAACCTTCAGTCCCTGTCCTGAGGGAGAGGGATCCAGGAAAATCATTTGACCTGTGCTGCAGAGAAGCTTTGAGAGGGCTCCAGGGTCCAACTGGCCTGTATTAACTACCTGGTGCATTGAGAAAAGTGTGAAAGGAGATGGTGCCATAGAAGTATGCATTCAGCAGAATTTTAAATACAGGAGTCTCTCCTGAACACAGACCAGTATCCTATAGCTAATCACTGGGCAGTACAACTGCCTTCCTTATACAGATTGTAGGAGATGCTTGGAGTCCACAGTCTTCATTTTAGCCAGCAGACAACCTGCTTGCACAGCAGCTTTACCCTAGCTGCTTTTTTTCCAGGGTGATTCCTTTTGATTTATTGTTTTTTTATTGTTATTGCAAGTGCCCGAATGGTCTAGTACACTATTTAAAGGGAAGATGCTTGTTATTAGCTACTTACGTGTAAAGCTGATAAAGCATAAAGAACACAAACCCAGAGGAAAACAAAAGAAATGAGAGAGCTGAAAAGGAAACATAATTATCTTGTCTAGATACATCCAGGTTTTGATTAGATATATAGACCACACATCCTGTATATTCTGAGTTCCAACCTGTCATTAACTGAATTAAGGAATTAATCAATCATTCAATCAATCATTAATTAAGACTAATTTTCTTCCTTTCCCCACTTCAGAAAAAAGAAGAATGGGAGATGGTCATATAAGCCTAAGTCCACTAAAGCATTGGCTTTACTGAGGTTTGGATCAAACCCCAAGATTTAGGGAGTTTTACAGATACAAAAGCATGAGAAGGAAGGACCTAATTGCAACAACCAGGCTGCAGGATACAGTTCCCTACGGTGGGCAAAAAAGCAGAGGAAAAAAAAAGAAAGAAAATATTTCTTAGTTGTGGCTTAAGTAAGGGAGACCACTTCAAAATATAATATACCAAGGCTTCCACATGCATTATCACAGAAAGAAGGGAAACAGCGATAGTAACAAGGATTGTTTATTCTCCTAATCAGTGCATTCTGTAGAGGAAAAATTTAGGAAAATCTGTTTGGAATGGGTAATGAATGCATAATCGCTGAATGACATACGTAACAGAGCATGTTCATCCAAGTGTTCAAGCAATCTGAAGTTAAATTGGATTATAAAACACTAAGACTCAAATTAGAAATGAGACACTGCTAGATCTGGTGATAAGTGAAGAGGAACTAAGCATGCCCTGGACTCAAATAAGATGGTTGAGTTTGTGTAATTTTTATATCTTTGGAAGTAACAGGAAGTATGACGCTGGGGAGGAAAGAAAGTAATATAACAACAACCCTAAACCTACAGCCTGCTTACCCATTACATCATGCAAAATATCAGCTTTTTCCCCTACAAGTTACAGTAAGAACTGGAGGTGGCAGGATTGGGAAAAGACAAAGGAAATTTAGTAGTTTTGACTGGAGATGAAAGAGAAACGGAACAAGTGACTAAGGATCTCTTGGATAAATAGAGGTCTTTTATATCAAGAACTGAAATATTGTCTTTTTATAGAGTTTTACGCAACTCGTAATCAAATCTGACAACTTCCTGAACATTGCTGGAATATTTCTACCTTTAAAAGAGTACTTTACAAAACTCCTGTATTCATTCAGAATCTTTATTAGCATATTCTTCCATTTATCAGTGTTATCTGTTGTTCTCTCTGAACCACCCAGAGGCACAACTGCCATTTAATTTTTTTTTTCTTTTCCAGGCAACTCCATGGTTATATCACAGCATTGGCTCATTCAGTCCAAACATTACCTATTGATCTGAAAAGGATAAAGTTGCAATTCATTCTACTGCTTGTGCTCCCTGAGAGACTTACTTTAGAGATCAAGCAAGCGTGTGCCACAGCCAATCTGTGGAGAAAGTGGACATCTTGCAAATGGGAACTTGCAAAGTTTTTCATTTAATTTTCCTTTGACATTTCAGAAGAAATGGGGCAGATCTCCTCAAATTAATGGAAGGGCAGAGAAACCTTTACAAAGAACATTGTTAGGCCTATGAACAATAAGTGTTACTTTTCATACTCAGTGAGCAGGGAATTTTTATGTCTTAAAAAGAGAAAAAAAAAAAGGGAGTAATTAGACTCCTTAGTGGTGAAATACAGGTATATGAATAGTTTGAGAGAACTGTATATCCACAAGGTCAGTTCAACATTCCTATTAATTTAGACCCGAGATTGTTTCCATTATGCACAACTAATACTGCCTTTCCAGAGTTGTAAATAAAGTGACAGACTTTTATGTCAGTAATTGGGTGGTATTGAGTTATTGAGAAGTGGGCTGAAGGGGTATGATAATGTTAATGAAAGCTCTTGCACAATGCGTGTACTTGAAAGGAGTACAAAGGTATAACTTGTCTAGGATGGCCTATTTCAGTAGTCAGTAAGAAGATTAATATGATGGTGTCAAACAGAGATAATTGATACCAATTTTATATATTTAAGTTTCTATCAAGGAAGTGCACTGAAATCCATCATTCCATTTGCAGTGACAAGCTGGTGTAATAGCAGCAGAATTTTTAGGTTTAATTCTTTCATAACTTGTGATAAGCTGTTATTCTGAATTATCAAGATTATGAACTGGCAGATTTAAAGATCACACTTGGGGCCAAGTAATGCTTTCCATATGAAAAAGGTATTAAAAAAGATGAGAAAATATTTTCTAAGAAGCGTGCTGCCGGGGAACACTGGAACTGTATAAAAAGCTTCTCAGATATAAGGCTACCGCAATTCTCTTTTCTTTCTGATAGGTCCCACACAGAAAGTCTGTTCAGGTAGTGACCCCAACACCACTTTGCATTTTTGTGCACCTTCTGCAGCAGTATCAAACCTTTCATCAGCACCTGCCATACACCCAGAAATCCTCACTGTCCTCAACGTGCCCAAAGATCACTGAGGGCATTCAGCAAGCAAGCGCTGTACGGTAGCTTGCTGCATAAATAATCAGCATAACAGCTTGGAGATACCAGTTAACAGTGAATGAATGAGTGACACAACTGTTCTTCGTGTGCACAGGTAATCCGTCTCTTCCAAGGGACGTCATCTTCTTGGGAAAGGCGGAGGTCCATCAGGGAACTCCAGAAAGGCTTGTGTGCAGACAGCAGTCATAACAACTGAAAAGGGAACTACCTTGAGCCTATGCGGAATCATGTGGGATCACAGAATGCTTCCTATAGTCTGTCCTGACTACTGTGCACGTATAATATTCTTGTCCTGAAGGTTACTGATGTTGAACTGTTACTGCTTGCTGAGGACTGTGCTGAGCCTATCTGACCAATATAAACATGGCCAAATCTTCAGTAGCTGTCCTATTAAAAAATAAAGTTCTAACTCATTTTCTTCTTCATTCAGAGATGTTTCAACAGAACATTTTATTCCCATTCAGGTTGAGTGGAAGCCCTGCATTATCCTTCTATTTACAGTTTTCTTACATTCCATTTGGCCACAAGCATCTTTGTACACACATGAAAACTTAAAAAATAAGCAAACTTTTAAAACAAATACTGAAGACCCTGTCCTCCTGCAGACTGACGTTTAAATAAATTCTTTGGCGTTCCTTTCCTTCTTTGGCATTTTTGTTTTATTTTCTGTTGTGCTGCACAAAAAATTGGTGTATAAATACATCACCGATCTCCATATGGTTTCAATATTTCATTGACTGGAAATTTATTAAAAGCTTTGACAAAAAACTTTCTCTAAATTAGAGCATATACATGTCACTGGACTGAACTTCATCTTTTGTTTACTTATAAATAAAACAGAATGCTACATGGCAATTTCAAACTTGCAATGATTTGTGCCAGTTGTTCTGTCTTAACTTTTCAATTTTGACAACGCATTTCCAGGGCCCATGGGGTGGGAGTGCATTGTTACTCTCTGATCTTCTGACATTAAAAGGCATGTGGGGTTTTTTTGAAGCAGATGAGGAACAGCCCTAATGTTTCCATATTGTTTTTATTTGAAGAACATAGAGCTTACACTTGTGTTTGGTTAGGATAAAGGCCTCTCACCTTCTTGTCACTGAAATCACCGACAGTTTAAAGAACAGATATTTTACACCACTTATCTCCCACACTTAGTTAGGGTGGATACGAGGCTTTTAAACTATCACTTATCCAGGCTGTAGAAGGCAAGGCAGCTTTTCATAACACAACCAAAATTCCTCAGGATGCTTTACAGAAGCCCAGTCCAACATGACAAGTCCTCCTTCTCCTGGGCTCTGAGTTTTCCACAACTGATTGCAAAATGGAAGACCAAGACTACAGACTCATTCCCTCTCAGTAAGCCTGTAGCAGCTCCTATGTTCCTCCCTAACACCTGATGCATTGAGAATACTATGCTATTTGTCATTTAACATGATTTTTAGAGGAAACTTTGGGATGCTGTCAAGTACCTTTTGGTAACAGTTTCCTATTTATCCCAGAAAAATATGGGTGGGGGTGGAGGTACTGAATTGGCAAAAAAATTCTCTAAATAAAATGTTCAGTTAGAAAATGAAAATATTTCAATTCAGATGGGCTGCTGCTGTTTATCACTGGAATTGTATTTTTGCTGTGTTTCATCTCTGTTCCCTATGAGCTCGTCTCTGTCTTGAACGTTTCTTAACTCTAATATATTTTTTACGGAAAAAATCTGGTTTTCTAAGCAGGTCCCAAAACTCCGTGATTGTGGTAAGGTGTACAATAGAGACATTTCTAATTGCCTGCTTTGTACAGGGAATATCGGAATATTATTTATTTAATAGTAATACTACATATTATTTTTAATACTATAATTAATGTAAATTCTAATTTATGTGTAAAATTAAATGATGAGTCTTATTATATACATCATAATGTAACATACATAAAATATGTATTTTTATTTTTATTGTATAATATAAACATTGTAATATATAAAATGTGCAATGATACATTATTTTTCTATTAGTATAATTAATATGCATATTATGTATTTATGCAGTGGCACCTGCAATTTGGCCTTCCTCTGAGAGAACTGGAGGCCATTAGTCTTGTATAAACTGGGATATAATTTTCTATAACCTCGTGAAGGGGAAGAGAGGTTTCTTTTTTCCATCTTCCTTCTTTAGATGACTATTAGCTTTCTAAAAAAGCAAACATGCAAAAAATGTCATAAACCAATTTAAGTATTGGATATTATAAGTCAGAAAAACGACAAGCATTAAAAAACAAACCAGTTGTCAAAAATCCCCAAAGACAGACCTACTGCTTGTTGATGTTTACATGGTTTAAGAGCTATTTGCAACGCATGAACACAGTTCTACTGTGTGAAAAACAGCCCATGCCCAGGCTGCCACAGTACTCTAAGGGTGACAGCTTTTGTTGGACTGACTTTATATGAGAGCTCATAAAACCTCTACACAGGAGCAGGGCACTGATAACTTCATTCTCCAGTGTCCCTTACAGCCGTGCACAGAAGGAGACCTGGGAGCAGGGACCAGCGCTTTGGGCTCCAGCACCCTCCTCACCAGGAGCCACCCCTGAAAAACTCCATCAAAGCCACGTCCTGGCCTGCAGCTGTGGCTGCTGGGCATTGCACTTCTCCGAGGATCTTCTTCCGAAGATCCATTTTGCACGGCAATTCCATAGACACTAAACGAGCGTTACTGCTGCAGGAGAGTGTTTTACCCAAATCTACTGCCTCAGCCAGCTGAATGTGTGACTGCTGGAGAGGAGCACTGCTGCCTGAACCAGATGGCCACCGATAAATGGCCAGGCTGGACCATGGCAGTCCTAATTTAAATCAGCATACGCTGATATCATCAACCATCTTCCCCCAGGTTTTAATTTTTATTATGCCACATGTAAATCCTTTGAGTATTACATCAGTTACACTGAAGTGTAAGCAGCTCTATATGTTGCTTTCTTGTTATACCTATGCTAAGGCTGAAAACCAAAACTAGGGAATCTTAGATTATGTGAACATGTCCATTATCACTTGAAAGCTAGTTAAAAATAAGCCCCAACTAGGTAACTATATTTCTAGTCATAGATACAAGTTCTTATGAAATAAATGTAAAAATGGCAAAAAGCCAGCACATGAAATAATATGGCCATAATTTATCATTCTGTAATACAAACCAAAGCATGATTAGATTTAGTTAAATAAAGAACAAGGAAGAAAAGAGTTTAATTTTGTTTTCTTTATGACTATATCTGGCTCTTTCCTGCTCAGATATGGGCTGTGTTTGCACTTCAGGCTGTTTGTTTCACATTTTTCTTTAGCAAGCCTGCTTGGCTACACTGGCTGCTCTTTGCCACCATATATTTGGGCCTTTTTTTCATCTTCTGTTATCTAGGATAGAAAAACAAGAAAGCGGGAAGATACTTTACCTACACTGGGAGTGGAATATTTACATTTACTGATACAAGAATGCATAGTAAAGATATGAAGCTGAAAAGCTGTAGGAGGTTCAAAGCTCAAACATCTGGCCTATTAATTTCAACCAAATGTTGACAAGCCCTGGATTACCTCACAGGCCTGCTGCTTAGGTCAAGAGCAATGGGCAGTGGTGAATCGATGCTGAATAGACTCCCACACGATCCAATACAAGTGCTTTCCTTATCTGGGGGACTGTAAAGCAAAACAGTAAAGCCCACATCACGTTATCTGCAGTATATGCCATTTAGATGACATTATTAGGAGAGATACAACACCTGGGCATCTTCACTATACCTGATCCTTTCTTACTCTACCATGAAATTCTGAAAAGATATGTTAGTCTTTCATAAACACTAAATATTTAAGTTCCCAAATATGCACAAGAAAGAAAGTTGATGCTTAATAGAAACATTCTTTCTACTCAACAAAAGAGCTTGAGGCTAAAGTCGCCAAAGACTATGGACATGCTAAATTTCAGATTTGGGCAGGGCCCTGCCTAATGGATCCTAGTTCCTATCAAGCTTTCATTTCAGACCTCTTTGTTATAAGTCAAGCCTGTCCACTTTCAAACTTCTGCATGGCTAAGATTTAGACACAAACTTTTAGCCATGTTGCTCAGAAGTGGCAAAGTTTGGACAAGCCGTAAAATTTGGTGTATTCTTTCCTGGTTCCTTAGAATGTGACCAGAAATATAAATTAGAGGTTGACAGTTCTCCACCCTGGAAACTAGCAAGGTTTGACAGTACAGTCATTCACTTAAAACATGACAAACTAAGGTAAAACCGCAAACCTTACTTTTTTTGCAGCTTGATGTGATGTTTACTGTCACTGATATCTTCCTGCCAGATGATCCTACTTGCCCTATACTTCGAAAATGTGTGTGTGTGTGTTTAAATGACTAAAAGCTTTGCTAAAATAATTAGGGAATGAATTAACACTGATGTCAGCTGCCTTAATTAATGTAAAAGCCAGATACAGTCCTCAGAGGGACGGTCGTCTTTGCATTACGCTTACATTCATGTTAGAGACGGAACTAGACTAGAAATCTTAGTGTAATCAGGCTTAAATAGATGGCATTTAGAACAGGGAGGGGAAAGATATTATGTGCTCTGGCATTACCTATGGCATATAAATGAGAGCAGATAGAGACAGCAATGGATCAATTCTGATCCAATTCCTTGCTAGCGAAGATCCACATCAGCATAGCCCCATGGTTCTAGTGAGGCTCTGTGAAGACGCATGTGTCAGTCTATGTATCTTGGATTTTAAAATAAAAGAAGGGAATAACTAAAGGTGAATCCTGTCTGGCTATGAAATAACATTTGAATTTGAAAAGAAGGAAAACAGTTACGTTCTCCATGGGGGTGAGCATCAGTAAAGCTTTCAGACTCTTGACAGCTACAGGGATCTTCAAATGTTTAAGGAAGTTGAAAGTACTTACAGAAACCCTGAATAATCAGGAAAGCAACTTTAATGAGGCTAACCTCAGGGAACACAGGGTGGTTTTTTCCCCCACTGAGTGGGTATTCTGCTTTAGTAGGACAATTGTAATTGTTAAGGTAAATTGTTGAGTTGATTTTTTACCATCTTTTTTTCCTTCAGTTATAATTAGAGGTGAGTTAAGGTGGAAAACAGTCATAAATTGCCACAAAATTTTGCTCCTGTCCTGATTATTCAAAGCCAGCCAGGAAGTTGGCTGCACCAATTAGAAAGATCTGTTAAAAAAGATGCTGAAATATCACAGCTGCTTCAGGTAAATGGAAAGTTACTAAGGCAGGTGACTCCAATGATAAGTAATAGTGAGACAAACATGAATCTCCAGAAAGTGGACTATACTGTGCTACAAAAGCTAGTTTTGTAATGGCTAAGCATTTTTTCTTTTCTGGAGGTCAGCATATTTAAAAAAGCTGAAAAGGAGAGTGTATTTTCAGAAAGGAAGAAGGTCATTGCGTTCATGTTTTAATCAGAGTAGAAGAAATGCGTGAAATGTTCGGTGATAAACTGCCAACAGTAGCTGTAATGCTACTACTGTGTCACGACAATGCAAGCAAAAGTGATAAGTGAGACAATGTAAGTTTCTTACATTGTAAAGTAAGGTGAAGTGGATGAATTTTTGACTGCTGAGAGATCTGAGGACTACGTCTACTCCATGAAACCACCATGCAGTTAACTGAGCAGCTGATTTAGGACAGCGGGCAGTGGTGGCTTCTTCCTTTGTCGATACGAAGGAGCAGTTCCAAAGGGTAATTCAGACCCTACATAGGACGAATCGCTTCTCTCTCTTTACTGAGGTTTGAAAGAGCGAAAACTCCTGTAAGTTGGATCCTCAGCCTAACACTACATGGGTTGCAGATTGCTACGTGCATTAGCCAGGAACAGCCACAAAAACACCCAGAATAGTCCAGCCAAGCAACTGGCACAGCAAGATGCTAGGAAAGTACAATAACTATCATTAAAGCAAAAGCTCATGCCTTGTTTGGCTATGTTGCTCTTGCAAATCTAACATTCCCATATTTCAGTATACAACACACTGCTATGAGGTAATAAACAGAGTACAATTCCCCTCTCCAGCAAACTAGAGCTGACAGAAGACCTGATCCGAAGCCAGTCAGTGTTTTTCTACTGATTTCAGTGGACTTTAGATCATACCCATAAAATCAATTCTAAATTCTCATCTAACCAGAAATGGGGTACAGCAACGACATGACTGATTTTATTGCACAGATAAATGTAAGCAGGAACTCTTCTCCCCCTGAATCCAACTTGTTTACCCAACCAGTGTTAAATACCAGGCTTTGCTCATGTTCTGTTTAACGTTACCCAGCTATAAAATCATGACTGACACTTTTCTGCAAGAGAGGTGTTAGGTCTGGTATCTCAGCCAGCTCCAAATTTGGGTAATTACCTTCTGCCCCTGCAGTTTAAACAAGATACACCATTTGTCTTCATTACCTGCCCTAAAATTGCTGTTCCAATTTGCTGTGCTTTACTGCAATAGCTGCTGCATTTCACTGCAGAATCAGCTGCTTTAAGTGGTAGGTGAGCTGATTTTAGAAAGATAGATAGTTTGTATAAAATATTTTGTGATCCTTTGAAGTGAGCAGTGCTCAGAATTATTTTTGATTTTTACAATCCTTATGAGTATGCCAGGATAGTCACATTAAATATGCTATTTGGCAGGTTTTATTTTTAAAGATTACCATATGGTCTATGTTCATCACCCAAGCTATCTCATAGAACAATTCCATATGAGTGTTTGATGTTAATTTTATTTGGGGCTGTACTGAGATCATCATGCCAGGTTAATTAAAGCACTACAAAGAATTTTGCACAATGAACTGATGCTAAAACAGAAGGAAGTGTCAGTTTTCAGTGAATAAAATAACAATGCTAGAAGGTAATTATTTCCTGTTGGTAGCAGAAAAAAATTAAGATTATTGCAGAGCTCTGTAAAAAAAAACCACAAAAAAGAAAACCCCACCAACAAAAACCTGTCCAGGACTTATAACAAAGATTAACTACTTGGGTAAATTTATTCCTAACTTGGCAGCACTGAATGTAATATTCAGACCATTGTCATATAACGTGTCATAAGGAATAGTGTACGTGAGTGAATAGGGATGGAAGTATATTTCAGTCTGGGTGTACCATTCTTTAACTTATGAGCCTTGCCATTGATAACTTGAAATGTAAAGTGCTTTCTCCTCTGTGGGTGTGACAAAATCAATTCAAATAATGCACTTAGAAGATGAAACTTATCTTTACTTCAAATGTGTTTCTGCCAACATTCCTGAACAAAGTCCTTTCCACAGTGCTAGCTTTGGCTTTCATTGTAATTCAGTGGGTTTAATTAATCACTAGAGTGATTTGGTTTTATACCTGTGCAATTCCATAAATTTGAATTCAGGCACATCCATGGTAGCTGTAGTTATGCAGTGCTGAATAAAATGTCATGCCAGAAGACCATCAAAACTAGAGGAGGACAGGAAACATTTTTTTGTTCCCTCCTATTTTTCTTAAAGTAAAATATCTTTTTCCATGAATCAGAAAGAAACGGAATATCTTAAAATGTTAAAATCAAAAAATATTCTGAAAAAGCAAAATCTTTTAAAATCAAGAAAAAATACTGATGTTTTGTTTTGACTATTTCAGCTGCTTTTAGTGATGATTAACCTGTATTTCTCAACAAGCAATTCTGAATCAGTATAGTGGCATTTTTAATTTAAAAGAAGACTAACCTGAATATTTATACCTTCTACAGGTATTGGGGAGTAATTGGACCTTATAGCACCCATTTCCTCTTCCCCTTCCATGAGCAATTTCAATGATTTGAATAATAGAGTTCACGTCATACAGTAATCTACTTTAACAACTACTATGCCATACTTCATAGGCTGTGCAATCCTCTGTCTTTTATACCGTGTCAAAAGTTTCAAGGCACAGGCAGCTACAGGGCTATCACACATGGAGACTGGATGGCAACTTGGGGTTTCTGGATGGCAACTTGGTGCCCCCTTGTCCCATAATATTCCAGAAAGGACAATATCCACAGTGAAAACATCTTCATCCTTAGGTTTTCAAAGAGCAAAGTACACTGCTTGTACACTGCTTGTATATTTCTACATCGTGATTTGCAGGCAGCTCAAGAGTATTCTCTGAACACTAGCTCCTTTATGACAGGCCATGACAGACTGAAAAGAAAATTACGGCAAGGCAGAGGTATTTTAAAGTATTCCCTTCCAAAACCCATTTCTGCTGATGTGGCTGGAAAGGGTATCTTTTGCTTTCCTTATCAATCCAGTATGATCTTGCTAAAAGTATGTCTGGGGCACAAGCACTTGCAGCACAAAGTCTAGATGAGGTTTAGGAGACTGAGAATTTGGTCTTATGTTTTTAAAGGTAACAAAGATACTTATGGAGCAGATCCTTCTGGAGGCACTGCTGAGGCAGAAGAATAACAAAGAGGTGATTGGGTACAATCAACACGGCTTCACCAAGGGCAAATTGTGCCTGAGAAACCTGGTGGCCTTCTATGAGAAGGTCAAAACGTCAATAGACAAGGGGAGAGCAACCGACGTCATTTACCTGGACCTGAGCAAAGCCTTTGACGCTGTCCCACATGACATCCTGGTCTCCAAGCTGATAAAATATGGGTTTGATGGACTGACAATTCAGTGGATAAAGAACTGGCTTGACGGCCGCACCCAAAGAGTAGCTGTCTATGGGTCCATGTCCAAGTGGAGGCCAGTGACAAGTGGAGTCCCTCAAGGATCAGTACTGGGACCGGTCTTGTTTAACATCTTTGTCAGCAACACGGACAGTGGCATAGAGTGCACCCTCAGCAAGTTTACCAACGACACCAAGCTGTGTGGGGCGGCTGACACGCTGGAGGGAAGGGATGCCATCCAGAGGGACCTTGACAGGCTGGAGAGGTGGGCCCATGCCAACCTCATGAGGTTCAACAAGACTAAGTGCAAGGTCCTCCATCTGGGTCGGGGCAATCCCAAGCACTGATATAGGATGGGCATCGACTGGCTTGAGAGCAGCCCTGATGAAAAGGACTTGGAGGTGCTGGTGGATGAGAGGCTCAACATGAGCCGTCAGTGTGCACTAGCAGCCCAGGAAGCCAACCGTATCCCGGGCTGCATCAGGAGAAGCATGGCCAGCAGGTCGAGGGAGGTGATTCTCCCCCTCTACTCCACTCTCATGAGACTCCACCTGGAGTACTGCGTCCAGTTCTGGAGCCCCTGCTACAAGAAAGATATGGACATGCTGGAACATATCCAGAGAAGGACCACGAGGATGATCAAAGGGCTGGAGCACCTCTTCTATGAGGACAGACTGAGAGAGTTGGGGTTGTTCAGTCTGGAGAAAAGAAGGCTCCGAGGAGACCTTATAATGGCCTACCAGTATCTTAAGGGGGCCTACAAGAAAGCTGCTGAGGGACTTTTTAGGATGTGGGGTAATGGTAGGACTAGAGGGAATGGATTAAAACTAGGTATGGGACGATTCGAATTGGACATTAGGAAGAAGTTCTTCACCATGAGGGTGGGGAGACACTGAAACAAGTTGTCCAGAGAGGTGGTGGAAGCCCCATCCCTGGAAGTTTTTAAGGCCAGGCTGGATGGGGCTCTGAGCAATGTGATCTAGTGGGAGGTGTCCCTGCCCATGGCAGGGGGGTTGGAACTAGATGATCTTTAAGGTCCCTTCCAACCCTAACATTTCTATGATTCTATGATTCCATATTAATGAAAGAGAAAGGCAGCTGATGCTTTTCGAAGTTAAGCCTGACCTTTTCAGTAATACAAAACAATCACCTTTAATGTGTACAATGTATATTCCTGGCCTTAAGAGATTAGTATAATTGTATTTAACTTTGTTTTCTCAAGAGGAAGGACAACATTTTCAATTTAATTTAACATTTTCCTTACTGTTAAATAAAGGTCTAAGTGCACAACACTCAATACACAAAAACTGTGAATGATACTTCATGGGAAGTTTTTTTACCTTGCACTATGGTCTGCTCATTCAAACGCTTAGAGAAACTAATGTCAAGTCATCAGACTTTATTCCACTTTTTAATTTGTCATTTTAGATCCTTTCAAAATTACATCTAGACATTCACCCTGTAACAGCACTCCTATGAAAAATGTGCCAACCAAAAAGAAAGAACAGCCCCACTTATAACCCACTCGCAGCTCTCCGCTGAATTAGCGGTGTCAGTCACAGCCTGAGGAGAGATCCGGGTAACAGTTTCTGCGGCAATTTAGACCTATACATGCTGCAAGCCTGAGGCTTGCTGTGGAAGTGCAGACTCAGTGTCAGATGGTGTGTTTATTCTGGGCCCATACTGGGCCGCATCATTATGTGTTCATTTGGCATCGGATTTGGCAGACGTTGTTTGCAGAGGTCTACCACTTTGTTCTGACTGGCCTCTTTAGGCATTTTATGCACTACTGGTCAAGGTTGCCAGTTTGAACGTGCGATATGCAATATGTAACACTTGCAGCTAGGAGACTGATCAGCAAATCAGGCACAGATATTCTCCCTAAGCATTAGCCTTTACATTACTGAGGTGTTTTGCATCAAAACAAAGCAATGCATCAACTAATTGCATCAATGGCATGAAATTTAACAAGAACAAATACCAGATTCTGCACCTAGGGCAGAGTACTGCAAGTCACAAGTATAAATTGGAGGAGCAGCGGCTGGAGAGCAGCCCTGCAGCAAGGGATCTGGGGGTGCCGGTCAACAGCAGGCTCCACAGGAGTCAGCAGTGATCTGTGGAGACAGGAGCCACAGGATCTTTTCCACTTGCACCAGGGAGACGATTTGCATTTGGCTTGATCGCCAGGGTTTGCAGGGCTAAATCCTGCCCTGGCAGAAGGAATCCAAGAGGAGAAGAGGGAGGAGGAATTTTGTCTCTGCCCAAGGGCTTGTAGCTCTTCTTTTCAAGATAACTCATGTCAGACCACCTGCGGCCCCTTCAGGCCTGTCCACACCAGGGCCCCAACGCTTTCCTGGGGCAGCCCGTGGCTCCCACCCGGCCGGTGCTCACAAGCCCTGCCCCTGCTCCCTCCCACCTCCCTCAGCCCCTCTCCTGCCGGCCCCCAGCTCCAGGCGGCTCCTGCCCCGCTCCCCCAGCCCCAAGCTGCCTCCCACCCAGCCCTGCTCAGCCCCCTTCTCTCCCATCCCCTGCAGACCGACCATGTTGGCTGTAATTGCCCTCGTTTTGACTGTGCTGGCCCTCCAGGATGGGCCGAAGAGCCATCAGCAGATCGATGTGGCCACGGCTGAGCGGATGCGGCAGCGTGAGGAATATCTCCATCAGGAGATGACTCGGCTGCTGGAGGAGATTGAGCAGAGCAGGAGCGCAGAGGAAGCCACGCTCCTTTCCACGTTCCAGCAGTGGCCGTTTTCAGCCATTGAAGAGCTGGACCTGCTCACTGCGGTCTGCTGGGGGATCTGGCAAATCAAGGTTCTTTATGACTGGTGGCATGAGCAGGACAGCTCCAGCAGCGAGGAGGAGGACGATGAAGAGGAGGAGGACGAAGAGGAGGACAATGAGGAGGAGTCTGATGAGGAGGAGGATGATGAGGAGCAGGACGACCTCAGTGGTGCACCCAGTGGTGTCAGGTCTTTGGCTGGGTCCACGCCATCACCAACACAGGACCTGCCTGACACATGCAAGGTGCTGAAGGAGCTGGTCGGTGAGCTCCTTGGTGTCTGCCGAGTGCTTTGCAAGAAGAATTTCTTGCCACAGATGCACCCGGCCATTGAGACGGACAGCCTCTATGAAGCCTGGAGTGTCCAGGGGAACGGCATCACCTAACGTCTGTTCATGTTCCTGCGGCCACCCCCTGGGCACTCTTTCAGTGTGGAGCTGGACACCACGGGGCAGCTGCCAGCAAGGCCCTCCAGAGTCCACGTGGTGCTGGAGTGCATCTGCTCGAGCGGAGAGTTGCTGGGGGATAGCTTGTGCTTTCTCCACCACTCCGATGAGAAGCTGCCCAGGGATCAGAGCTCGTCCTTCCTACGCACCCTCTGCACACAATCCTACTTAGACTGGGAGAAAGTCACCCATTGGGTCCAACAGTTGGTGAGATCAGCCTGGCTGCTTTTGCCTGAGTCACACCACTGCCAGCTAACGGTGCTGCCCTCCTCCCTCTCCTGCAAGTTCCAGCTGACAGGCACCTCCCAGATGAACATCTGCACAGAGATCCTTTTTGCCGTGGAGTGAGGCAGCTGAGGGGCCTGCCTGAGCCTTGAGTAGGCAGAGGGCAGCTTTAGCAGCAGCACACCATGGCCAGAGAGCTGGGCTGTTGTCGAGACGCTGCTTTGCAGACCCACAGCCAGGCACACCCAGCAGGACAATTTCCACCTCAGACGTCTGCAGCTCTGCTCCCATATCCTGCTGGTCGCAGGCTTGTCCACCCATGCCTGTGACCCTGAGGACCTACTTTCCTCTCCCACTGCTGGGGCCCAGGCGACACTTTTGGACACCAGGACAGGGAATCTGCTCATCCCAGAGAACACCTTGGGAGTCTGTGCCGCAGGTCTGAGCAAAGCAGGCACGGAGATGACACCGCTCAAGAGGAGCTCAGCTTAACCACCGCCTGGGGAATCTCTGCTGGTCCAGCTGAAGGTGCCATTGCAACCGAGGCTCCTGTTACCAGCTGTAACAGGACGGGACCACCCATCGCGTTGGAAAGAGTTCATCTCCTCTGGGACCTTTACGCGATGCAAAGATGACAATAAAGTAGCTTGTTTTAACCAACCCTCTGTCTGTGAGTGTCTGTGCAACACTTTGACGGGGAATGTGGGCAGGGAGGAGGTTGCAGCCTGCTCAGATGCAGAAGCAGTGGGGCGGCATTTTGAGGTTAGTATGTAGTACCAAACAGAGTGCTTCCCTTCACCCCCTTTTCCTTTCTTTTCCATTGTTCTGCTCCGCTTCCATTTTCAAAGGAATATGTCTCAGTGCATGGATGCCGGCTGGCAGGGAACGAGGGCAAGGGAGCCAGACCTTTCTCAGTCGTGACCACTGACGGGACAAGAACCAATGGGGTCAAAGGAAAAAGCCATGAAATTCGATCTGAACACAAGAGAGCCCGTCCTGACTCTGAGGGCGCTGAGACTTGGTGGACTGAGTCCCACCCCTTCTGATGATACCAAACACAGAGGTGCTGTTGACTCTCTTGAGGTACAAGGTGCCTTGCAGGGAGTTCTAGATAGACTGGAGCATTGGGCAATGGTCGATGGGATGATATGCAACAAGTCCAAGTGCCGGAATCTGCACCTGGGAGGGAGTAACACCTTGCGGAAGTCTAGATTGGGAGAGGAGTGTCTGGAGAGCAGCCCTGCAGCAAGGGATCTGGGGGTGCTGGTCGACAGCAGGCTGCACAGGAGTCAGCAGTGTGCCGTGGCAGCCAAGAAGGCAAATTGCATCCTGGGCTGCAGCACACACAGTATGACCAGCCAGTCAAAAGAGGGGATTGTCCCACTGTATTCAGCGTTGGTGTGGCCTCACCTTGAGTGCAGTGTGCAGGTCTGGGCCCCACCATTTAAGAAGGGTCTTCAAGCATTTGAATGCGTCCAAAGGAGGGCAACAAAAGCTGTGAAAGGGCTGGAAGGCGTGTGCTGAGAGGAGCGTCTGAGTATTTTGGGCTTGTCTAGTTTGGAGAAAAGGAGACTGAGGGGCGACCTCATTACTCTCCTCAGCTTCCGGAGGAGGGGAAATGGAGAGGGAGGTGCTGATCTCTTCTCCCTGGAATCCAGTGAGAGGACGTGTGTGAAGGGTTCAAAGCTGCACCAGGAGATGTTTGGACTCGATACTAGAAAACATTTCTGTACTGAGGGGATGGGCAAGCACTGGAAGCAGCTTCCTAGGGAGGTGGTAGATGCCCCAAGCCTGTTAGTGCCCTGAAGAATGTGGTCAGCTTTGAAGTCATCAGGCAATTGGATTAGATGATTGTTGTATGTCCCTTCCCTTCTAAATATTTTATTCTATTCTATTCTATTCTATTCTATTCTATTCTATTCTATTCTATTCTATTCTGTTCAAAAAGAGACTAAAAAGACTGTAGTTAGACAACCAGGACCTTCAGCTCTCACTTATGTATTCACAACCAAAAATGGCTGAGTAACTAGAATTTCCCTGTGGGGAAGATACTAAGAAGTTCCTTTGGGCTGCAAGCTGCCAGTTCTGCACCCGTGCTCCCAGCAGTGCATAAGGATGCAGTATGAGGCACAGGGTTTGGTAGAAAAGCCACTTTAGGAAAGTCTCACCTGCTGATCTTTGCTAGCTCGTTATCCCCCATCGCGGATCAGGATGAAGTGCAGCGCAGGGTGGGCTGAGGGCTAGAGAGGGGCAGGCGAGCTTGCTGTCATGACTCCAGTGCCACACGCCAACCACCCTACTCAGCTGCCTCTCGTATACCATTAGTGCATTTTGAAAGCAGAATTTCTCATTTCATTCAAGGACGCTTCTAATAATTATTAAATGTGTATTGTGGTGTTTAGTGTGGAGCACTTTACATGCCCTATTACCATAAATCCTACGTGACTTTGAACAGCCACACACACATCCCTGACTTTGTGGGCTGTCCTGAAAAATGACAGAACGTAATGTAGTATAAATATTTGAATACATATGTTATTCTTCATATTCCTACTTGCTTTCTTTCGAGTGGCAGGTATTCAGTCACTGTTTTGTTCATAGCTTCTCAGACACTAAAGGCGAAGAAGGATCAAAAGACAGCATGAATCATATTTTTTCTAACTTCCAAAGAGTTCTAAGATGTTAAAAACCATCTATTACCTATTGTTTTCATGATTGTTTGTTTGTTCCATTACCAAGCTCACTGCAGTAAACTATGTATGACGATTGAGGGCTGTACAAGTATTATAAGCTTACTTGGTCAGAAAAAACAGGCATGAGTGAAGACAGTGACAGAACTTGCTGAATATGTCTTGTATGTCTTGGGAATCGGCTGTCATTCATGTCTGCTACTTAACTAGGACAAAGATATTTAGTTGAGAATCTGCATATGCTCTTGCTCAGAAAAAGTCCTTTCCTTGAAAAAAATTAGTGCCAAATGTCACTGCTCTTCACTGATAAGTCCTCATTACTACAACCTGAGTCTAACAACAGACTTCTCTGTTCTCAGCAATTCAGTTTTCCTCCTACTCCATGCTGATTAAATGCATTTTGCTGTGGACATATATCTGATTTTTATTAATGCAGATGACAATATCGACAACTAATGTTTCATACTGTGTCCTGAAGAATATAGCCTTTTCTAGCACTTGTACATAAAGCCACCAGAAGTTAAATCAACTTATTTGATAACTGCTTATTTTTGAATGACGTTACAAAACATGAGGACAAATTCTACTATAAACCAGTGGCACAAAATTACCTTCAGTGTTAATAAAATGGAAATCAAGGTCTCGTTTCCTTAAAAAAAGCTTTAGTTCAAGCTCAGCTGGTGGGTATTGAAGCAGGAAAATCTCATCTTACAAACCAGATATTGTTTTGATGATAAGGTTTTGCAGTCTCCGTACCTTTTCTAACATCTTTTATACACACATCAGCAGAAGTTCTGAGTTTTCTCTTGGCATAAGTGCTGATGCCAAACCTCTTTGTTAGATTGCAACTAGGTTTTATTTCTTTGGAAAACCAGAGTACAAATAAGCTAATTTGGATAACATTCATCAGCTAGTTTCAGGCACAAAACACTCAGGAATGCCTGACATATTTCATTATGAAACATTAATACGTTTTACTTCAAAGCAATTAAGCTTTTTGGAGGTTTTAGCTAATTTTATCTTGAAGAAATAAAAACAACCAAAAGGAAATTAAAATAATATTTTAAATAAATTGTATTCAATCAGAAAATGAAGGAAATAATTTGAAATCCAAATTAATGATTTTTTTTCTGGATTGATCCATTGTTGAAAATGCTATTTTCAGATACATATACAAGTGTCTGTGTGACTCATCAAATTTTCCACATATTTATGTATATATTTATTGTCGAGTGGCTGTGCTGTTGCCAAGACTGCCTAAGATTATAAATGAAGCTATATTTGTAGGGAACTGTAATAATCTTTATTAGACCAACTGATACAGCTGGTAGGAAACAAATGCGCTTGCAGGCTTACAAGCCTTGCTCCAGATCTGGAACAGACGCAGCATCCTCAGGCTAAATACTCGCTGCAGACAACTGCTCTGAGTTTCACTTTATTATGTTAACAGTCAGACAATTTGAGAAAAAATGTGACGGGCATGAGAAGAGCAGAAGGGCAGGTTAGGAAAAAGGGAGATGATAGGGTTGCTTACCCCCATGGGAAAAGCAGAAATGGAGAGAGGGGGTAATTATCAGCTTGTACTGAGAGATACAAGTGCCACTTTTTACTTCGGTTAGATAATGAGGGAGTTAAATATCTTTTAGTTTCGTGATAGCTAAAACAATGGAAGGCACTGCTAAAGGCATCAACCAGCGCAGAAAAGTTTAGCATGAAGCTGAGGAGTAGGCTGACGTATATTATTTGGGGAGATGTGTCTGGTAACCGGTCTCTGATTTCCTTTGTCTTGAGGCCCAAACCCCAGCTCCTCCCTCGTGCCAAGCACTGTCTGCAGGCAGCGTGCTGAACTGGATGGGATTTCATGATATGAGGACATCAGTGGGAGCACTGGATCATGTAGGCCTCTTCGGCAGGTCGGTTTGCTTTTTTCCTGGTCCAATTTATCAGTCCCATTTGTAGCATTTTCCCCTCCCTCCTCAAACAGTCCTACTGCAGCCCTGTGGGTACAGCGCCTGCGGTGATATAAATAGCGATGATAATTTTAATGAAGAAATATTTAATTTCAGATTTCTTAGCACTTGGATAGATTTCACTTGTACAAGGGTTATCCTAAATAAAAAGAATGTCCTTCTATTTCACTGGAAGCGCTCTGAGATACTTCAGCGTTAAAATCTAGACACGATTTTCATTCTCCTTTGAAGGGCAAGGTGTAAACCTGTTCGATATATTCATTATTTACAATGCTGCATCAAGCAGCAGATGTATTTGCTCTGGAAAATGTAGTCACCAGTAATTCATTCACTCTTGGTTGTGTAAAAAACATTAGGTAGAGAATGAAATGAGACTAATGCTTCTCCACATAACACAGAAAGGAAGAACAGTTTAGATGCAATTTTGAACCCCAAGGAAAATACTTTCCCCGAGGAAATACTTCCTTCTTCCAGCAGACCTAAGTTTAAATATTTAATACTAAACTATTACGAAGCTTAATTCTGATAAGGAAATGTGTGGCGTTACAGAAAATACCTTCTTTCAGGTCTGGGCAGAGAAAGGGTAATGCTCGCTTGATGGAGCACGTGCAGCAGTGGAGAGGGCAGCGCCTGCATTGCATACTGCCGAGCAGCCTGCGTGAGGCTGCCAGGATATGTCTGCAGAAACGGAGGTGAGGTAGAGACAGAGAATGAAGAGCTAACTCAGTTCCCTGCTTTATTAAAGGCTTCGTATGTGAGTTCAGTTAGGCCTTATTCATAAACACCACATAAAAACTCATTTCAGATACCATTCTGCTAGCTTGTGGGGGTCATTCTAGTCCAAGCCTCCCTACACAGTGACAAGCAAGAATTATTCACCTAAATAATGGGATTCACTGATGCCAGCATGCTAGGTGAAGAGTTGAAAATATCCACAGCCGTACCCTGTACCTCATAAGGCTGATATAGCAAAGTACATAGAAGATGCTATGAAGACTAGAAGAATCCAAATAGTTAAGGTAAATAGCAATCACCATCAAGCACAGTCTCAATGATTCTTATTTTTCCTCTTTGGCTTCTGCAAAGTAGAAGGTGTAGGAGTGTCGGAGCAGAAGGAGAATACAGCATCAATCAGGTGACTGCCAGTCACGTCCCTGTGAAATGGATATGGGACAGTACACGCGTGTATGCACTGATACATAGATCTGTGTGTATATATATATACGTAGGGAAGACTTCTCCATGGGATTCAGTTGTGTGGTGAACGTGATCTCCAAAACACAACCTGATCCACAGATGGTCCCTATACTCAGTCACCACACTAATACAAGTACAATGAAGAGGAAATGCTTGATTCAGAAAAAATCTTTTAACAATAAACCTAAGCCCCTTCCCTGTTCTCGGCATCTGCTTATTTTGAAGTCTGGCAGAAGTGCTATTTTCAGCATGGACTTTTCAGTCCTAAATCAGGATTTAAAAAAAAAGGCAAAAAACCTTACATTTTCCTCATTTTTTCACAGCTTTCATTAGCATAACTGTTTCCCATCTGTGGCTTTTTCCCTTTAAAAGATAAGTTTTGACCAATAGTCACATATGCATTTTAAGACATAGTAGGATAAAAAAAAAGATGCATTTTTTTCCCAAAGACTTCTTATGCTATGTAGTAACTTTTGTTTTCCTTAGCTTGTTTTCTTATTCATCCCTTTATGCCGCATGCTCACCTGTAAAGTTCTGCCTCTTTCATTTTTATTTTCTAGGCTCAGATTTTCATCAGAAAAACAGAAAAGATTTCTTTTATGTCTTGATTTAATTCACCATTTCAGTAGATATTTCTGACAATGTTCATAGTGTAGTTAGTGTGTGTACCGATGATAACAGTTGCATTGATTACTTTACTGACAAGTAATATAAAAAGGAAGGAACCTAACTGCAATGCTTTCTCGAGGAACGAGAAATTTTTCTGTATTATAAGTATAAAGGGAAAGGCAGAATGAAATAAGCTGCAGCAATAAAGAGGAAAATTAATTCCAAGCTTTTACAGATGGCTGCAGCTGTATTACTTAGCATGCATGTCAGATGTAGGAGAATGTTTAAAAAAGGAGATCCAGCTCTACGGTAACAAATCACAAAGCTTTCCAAACAGACCAAATTCAGCAGTGGAGTAAAACACTGAAGTCAGAGGAGTCACAAAACCAGCAAATTTGGCACCTTAGGCTTTGAGTCTTTTAATATTTGTCCTAAAACAAAATTGAGATACTTGCTCTCTACTATGTTGCTATTACAGACAGGTTATAAATAACGTATTAAAATGAATGCTAAATAAGACAAAGTGATTTCCTTTCATTTTCATGTATTGCTCTGGGTATAAGAGGATCACATGACCTTTCAATAAGAAGAAACTCTCACACTGGAATTAATAGGCTTTGATAGCTATATTCATTATAATACTTGTTTATTTCCCTCTATGGGGAATGCAGATTATGGTATTAGATTGAGCACAAGTTTAAAAATAGAAGCCCAATCTTTATTAAAACAGAAGTCACAATTAGAGTGTTCACCTCACCAAAAAGTCCACTGCTGAAAAGCCACGCAGTGCTCTGATGGGTAAAGACAGAACTAAATAAGGCCTTAGGGCATTACCATGATGTAAGGAGAGCACAGGTAGCGTAAAAAAGCATACGTGAGCTGTAGTGACAATTTATTACCAGTTTTATAATAGTTATGATATTTCGCACGATATATTCTTTCATACTTGATATGGTATAAAATATTTCTGATTTTCTTTACCAACAAAGAATTTTTCACATGTTTTAATAGCAAATAAAGGAATACATTTTCCTTATATCAGAAAATTTATTGTTATTACATTTCATATTGATCTTTTACTTATTCAAATTAATATTCAAGGTTCTAAATGCAGAAGAATATTCAAAAATGACTGACAAAATTACAAAGGAATTTTGAATGTTCTACTTTAGAAGAGAAGCAGGAAGGCACAGAAGAGCATTACTAGCAGCTTCCTAAATCTATGGTGACATTTTTAGAAGCTTCTAGATGACTTAGACTTTGAAGTCCACTTTTCTAAGAAGACTTTTGTAATTCCAAAAAGACATTTTATTGAGACTATGTTTCAGGAGTTGCATCTGTACTGCAAGATAACAGTTCTCTGCAGAACTGAGAATCTCTCCAATGAGATTCTCTGCTTACCAAGACCAGGGTGCTACTGGATGATCTGGGTGAACCCCTGCCAGGTTTCTATCAAAGCAGACTGCAGAAGGGTAGGTGACCACGCAGGTCTCATCCTCAAATTACTGTCATGAGGAAGCCGTATCATAACAGAATGATGCTCCAGCATGGGGTCCCTCCCACAGGAGACAGTCCTCCACAAACTGCTCCAGCATGGGTCTCTTCCATGGGGTGCAGTTGTTCAGGAACAGACTGCTCCAGTGTGGGTCCCCCACAGGGTCACAAGTCGGGCAAGCAAACCTGCTCCTGCGTGGGCTCCTCTCTCCACGGGGCCACAGGTCCTGCCAGGAACCTGCTCCAGCATGGGCTTCCCATGGGTCACAGCCCCCTTTGGGCATCCACTTGCTCTCACGTGGGGTCCTCCATGGGCTGCAGGTGGATATCTGCTCCACCATGGACTTCGGCAGGCTGCAGGGGAATCTCTGCTTCGGTGCCTGGAGCACCTCCTGCCTCTCCTTCTTGACTGACATTGGTGTCTGCAGAGTTGTTGCTCTCACATATTCTCACTCCTCTCTCCGGCTGCAATTGCTGCTGTGCAGTGACTTAACTATGTTATCCCACAGGTGCCACCACCGTCACTGACGGGCTCGGCCTTGGCCACCGGTGGGTCCATCTTAGAACTGGCTTGCATTGGCTCTATCGGACATGGGGAACCTTCTAGCACCTTCTCACAGAAACCATCTATCTAGTCCCCCTTCTACCAAAACCTTGCCATGCAAACCCAATACATGGGGACAACATTTAAACAAAGTGGGAGAGGAAATAGGGGAGATATCATTCTGGCAGTAGAATGAGCCTGCAGTCTGTAGCGCCACATACAGCAGTTTCTGAAGCTAATTGACACCTGCCAGGTTTGTCACAGGACAAGCATTTTTCCTACTTGATCACATTCTTAGCATATCCATTCCTAGCACTGGAAATAAAGACAACTTCTCCTAAAGAACTTAAACACCAGACTAAAACAGTTCTAGTTATGTCCTTGGAGGCTGAACTGGTGACCTTCTGCTTTTCCTACGAGCCTGAATTTTGCTGCGATCCTATGACTCTATTATTATTACAGAGTTCAACATATTGTGCCACAACATGCCCTCCCTTTCTAAGGTAGAGCTTACACAAATACATCCTCATTGGTTTTAGTTGTTGCAGTTTATGTTTTGTTTGTTAGTAGAAACACTGATTCTTAACAAACTTGTGGAAAACACAGTCATGCTGACTTTTCTAACTCTGCTGTGGAAGGGAATCAGCAAAAAGGGCGAGCAGATAAGTATGAATAAAGAAGGGAGGTTTGCTACTACAATATATTGCTTCCTCCTCTTCACCAGAACTGTGCAGTTCAAAACACTGGGCTGTCAATGCAGGACATGTGTTGATTTCAATAATTAAGCACTGTTGGGTTGCTGACGCTATTAGTCAAGGGTCAGTAGACGTTTTCATTACAATTGCCATTTTCCAAGACTTCATAACTGTCTTTTTGATTCACGCTGGGCTGAGACTTAGTGTGTAGGTTATCAACTTCCTGGCATTTTTTCCTTGCCATAATAATCTATTTTTAAAGTTTTCACACTACAGCAACTTAAGATTGTTTCAGCCTGCTTCCATTAGGACTCTGAGCTGGGGGGACTGAAGAGAGCAGGGAGTTTGAAGCCTCATTTCTTCTCACTCTGTAACAAACAACACTGAAGCCTTGGGTCTGGGAATGGAGTAGCAGAGAACAGTATAAATCACTGGAGGACGGTGGGAGCTGTGGAGGCAGGGTTTTTCAAGTTTTGTGAGAGGTGTCTGAGATGTGGGTAACTTTTCTTTGAATGTAGTAGCACTCTCAAAGAGACACAGGAGTCAGAAGGAGAAATACTCTCCACAGTTCATCCAGAAGATGGAGAAAATCAGATTGACAAGTCAATATGTGGCATGAAGAAGTTGGAAAACCTTCATTGCTGCTCCCTTATTCCCTCTCCTCCTCTCCGTCCACATAGGGAAAGATGCTATTTACTTAGCTCTGTTTCACTGTCAGCTAATGGACATGCAATAAGCATCTATGTTATAAGAAACTGTATGTTAAAAGTTTGCTGGCTAGACCTCCCTTCACACTAATCCCAAATTTAACACAATTTTCCTCCAGGAAGAATGCTAAATATATTTGTCTTCAGTAGTGCCAGAAAAAGGATGCAGTCCTTGCCACTAGATATAGTTGTCCTTGCAACATATAGTAGTTGTATTAGGAAGACCCGGATAAGCGTGTCTATTTGGACTTCAGTTATTTGTTTTGTGTTGTGATATTTAGAAAACCTTCAGCAGCTTGCTTTTTGTAGTGACTGTTTTTGCCTTTCTCACCCAGCTTTGCATTGTGTGGACATAAAATTTCTGGAACGCTAAAAAAAACTCCTATGTACGCTCAAGTCCTGAAGCTAGTAAATAAGTTTCCCTGTTAGGAATAGAAACATGGGCTGCAACACAGTGCTCAGAACATGGGTAGACCTTCTCCACTCCGACCCGGGAGAGGTGGCAGTTGAAATGCAGGGCCAGTTCAGTGAAACGGGGATTTATACTTCTGTAGTTTCTATTTTGGCTTATCCCGTTCTTAGCTATCAGAAGTATCAAACAGCACTTCAGCAGAAGCCGTTTACGCCTACTGCTTGGAAGAAACTTGCCCTTCTGTTTTATAGGAATTGTATGACACTAGAAAAAAACACAGAATAAAGAAGAAACATTCCTCTTGTTACTCTATCAAAGGCCAATGAACAATATTTGAAATGGATACTGCTATTTCCTATTTATTAGTAATTTTTTGTAATATGATTAAAATGGTAGCATACTACAGGCTAACATGGGGAACTTTGGTTCAATGGCATTTGGGGATTTCAGTTCTTAAATTGTATTACGCTGAAGCAAATTATTCCCAGAGAGAAATGTATGCTCACTTGAAGAATTCCAGTTGCTTGGAAAACCATTCCCACCCATTCCCAAAAAGAAGCCTCAGTCTTGACTATACCCTAAATTCTGAGACAAACTGAAAAATATTTTGCATGTCTATTAATTCTTTAAAACAACTGAAAAATATTTTGCATGTCTATTAATTCTTTAAAAAATACTACCTTGAGCAAAGAGTTGGTAGTCACCAGAAAAATAAATTTACTTAAAATGCATGGCTTGAAAGCATAAAAACTGGAGCAATTATATTTTTTGTTGAATTTTGACCAGCATGAAAATTTAAGGGTTCAAGAAACATGAATCTGCATGCCATAAAAAAGACATTTTTTAATGTAGTGATTTACAGTAGTCCATTTTCTTCAAGATTAGTCCTATACTGATATTACCAAAAAAGAGAACATCAAAATTAAGTGAACTTAAATTTTAACAGAACTATTTCTTTATTGTATATGAACTGGTAAACAGCTTACCAATATCTCTCTGAATTTCAGATTTAAGCAAAATGCCACCAAAGCAGTAAATATATATGTATTTATGTATACATAAAAAAAAAGACAGGGTCAAAAGAGTCAAAACCACAAAAGTAAATCTTTTATGTTGTAAATACCTAGTGAAACCAATTATTAGAACAGAGTTGCACTCATATTTCTTCGTATTCTCTTTGTGGTATTAAAAGCAAAATACAGAACAGTTTTCATAATTTTCATTTGATGAAAATTGTCTCAGTTTACCTTGAAAAGGTCAGAAATGAGTATATATATAAACACACACTTCAGCTTCCAAATACCTATATAGCTTTTGGTTGTAAGTTTTACTGTTTTACAGTCTTGCCTATAGAGGCTTTGAAACTACTCTGAAAGATCTTGTTTAAAGAGAAAGAACGTCCCTCTACACAGTTATTACAAGCACAAAGAAGTCGTGGATGAGAATGCAGTCTATAACTATATTACCCGCTCTACAATTATAAGTGCAGCAATTAAATTACTCAAAGCCTGAGTCAGCATTCCAGTTTGTGAGTCACAGCAAAGCTACCTGCAC
Organism: Larus michahellis; assembly: GCF_964199755.1. Lineage (NCBI taxonomy): Eukaryota > Metazoa > Chordata > Aves > Charadriiformes > Laridae > Larus > Larus michahellis. The sequence goes on along the minus strand of NC_133900.1, from coordinate 60,855,406 downwards.
TTGGAAAGTTTTACAGAAATCCACTCATTCAATAAGTTTGCATCAACTGTTAGCAAAACATAATTCTATCAAGAAAAAATAGTTATATCCAGAATTTTCTGTGTAACTACCCTCATGAGATGAAAATATGCGTAGGTTTATCAAGAGTTTGGTAAAGAGACAGCAAAATTGTAGATATCAGTTATGTGTGGATGCAAATGTTTGAAATGTATTTTAGCATGTGGTGCTTTGGCTCATGGATTTCCTGAGAAGCAGCACTCGCCTTTAAGAATTATTCTGAATTCATTCAAATCTCCAGGTGGACTGAGCAGAAGTCAGGGTAAGCCAAGACACCAGTGTAACACACTGTGGTCTGTCTAGAATATTTTATGTCGCCTTAGCTCTATAGGTCTACAGCTTCACAGATAATAATTTACTAGTTCAAATAGAAAAGCCAAACACAAACCCCAAAACCAAAACAGTACTCATCTTGAAGAAAATTCAAAACCTTGAAAAAGTTAATTAAAAATTCAAAACATGGCATTCAGCCAAGTATATCAAACAAAATTCCGTCTTTAATTTTTCATCTCTAAACACGGTTTTACATTTTTCAGCTACATGTTCAGTTGTATTTCAAAAGGGTAGTCATTTCAGACAAAGATTGAAACATTTTTTTGCATTTTTTTGATGCCTTGAGCACAGCAACAGGCTCCAAGTGCCCTGATTAGCCTGACACTACCCTTATCTGTAATCCTCTTCTGCAACATGGTCCCCCCTGCCAAGGGCTTTAGCTGCCTATGCTGGAGGTCAGCTCTGATGTGTCCCAGCTGGGTCGGGCTGGGATCAGGCTGCTGTGAACGGGCTGTGAGAGGGCTCCTCCTGGTCTCACCCTGCACAGTGGGGGCTACACACAAGCTGGGGACCTGCACCCTGCTGTAGGTAAGTGTTGTGGCGCCTGGTCCTGCACCAGCCTCACCCTGACCTTGACTCTGTCTTTATATCCTTTCTTCACCTTGGTCCTGAACTGTCGCTGGTGCCTGGTGAGCCCTCTCCTGCTGTTTGGCCCTGGTTTCCATCACTGGACGTTCCCTGCTTGGGCATGGTGGGACAGCACCTGTGCTGGTGAGGACCCTGCCTGGCCACCCAGCTGTCACCCACAGCTCCCAGCTCCCCTGTCCCTGCGGGACCATCTTGTGATTGCAACATCCTGGTAATAATGAGCCAAAGCAGAACACGTCAGCAGTTCTGAAATATGTAGGTCCAAAAAAATGAAATGGGAACTTGTCATGATGGACACTTTCCTGCAAACGCTTTTGACTCATAGCTGTCAACATTTGTCAATTAAAAAAGATACTGTGAGGGAAAAAAAAAAATAAATCCCAAATCCGAACCTGTTCTTCTTGTGTTACTTAGCATTCACCATACTTGACTTTTTACATCTGCTACCTGGGAGGAATTGTGAGATGAACCTGACTGATGTTTCTAAAAATCAAAGCTGTGAAACTGGTGATGGAGACCTTCCCATACACAAGTGCAAGTAGTTTAGTCATCATGCACGTTAAACATGCTCTCAAACGCCCATGCATTTAGCAGATAGCAGATATTCCTCTTTCACTCTTTTTCTGTCTCATCTTTTAGGTATTCTAAATCAAGCATAAATATCTGGACAACTGATTAATTACCCTCATTAAGAAATATTTTGATGGTCTGCACATTCTACAGTGTGATATTTCGTTGAATTAAATGTAAACTTTATACTGTAACTTTTTGTGAGGAGTTAGACAAGTGTTACCGTTTGACCATGGAGGTATCATCTATTTCATCTTGTTCTATTAAATGAGCTTTTTTTCAGAGAGTGGCACTGATTAATTGTATGTAATTAGAAATGATAATGGGGCTATAGAGGTGGGAAAAACAGTAACATGAGATTTGTTTGGTGATTGGGGATTTTTTTCCCCTTAAATCCAAGGTAGTAAACAATGGTAGCAGAAGGATCATTAAGGGAATCGCTACTTTTTGTGGACAGTTAAATACTAATTGTAAAGATTGTTGGATCCAAGATGAATTGTATCTTTTTTTTAATTAGAAGAACAGCTAAGGAGATCAGTTTTAGAGGAACTACGTCCTTCAGCTAGGAACATCAATTTTAGAGGAACCACATAGTTTTATACTATCAGACATTTGAAACCCAGGATGCTTGCAATCAACTTCAGCATACTGGCATTACTTACATGCAACAAACCATAAGAAAAACTCCATTTTATTTTCTTTTTTTTGCTTTGTTTGTCTTTTCTGGTTTCTTTCTTTTTCTGAACATTTTTTAATTTAAAGCTTCATTTTAATTGTTCATTTTAAAGAAAGAAAGAAAGGAGGTTCCCGTTTTTTCATAGCAAAGTTATATATTCACAAAGTTAAAAAAAAAAAGTGGCTGTTGTGGGTGAACTGCTGCCTGTCCTCCTCACCAATGTTCTGAATATCAACTTTAAGAAAATGACCCATTTTTTACTTTGTTTTTGCTAGTTTTCCTCATTATCTCTAACTTGCTATCTGTACCAATAAGCTTAAGGCAAAGGACTTCAGCAGAAAAGGAAAAGTGGATTACATAAACAATATCTCCTGGTTACTGAAGATGGATGCAAATTGGAATTTCAACCCTATCATACATTCCAATATTTCTACCTTTTTTTTTGTCCCAGATAAGAATAAGACTTAAAATCCATTACAGTTTTCACAGGATAGGAATTTTTAAATATCTGCCTTTAATTACTAAAAGCTTGTCTTCTGATTAGGAAAAAAAGTGCCAAAAATTCCCATAGGAGCTAAAGTCCATCAAAAGTTTGAGCCAAAAATCAAAATATAGTTTCTTTGACCTGCTCACTCTAATATAAACACAACGTGAAATAGTCAATAAAATAAAACAAAGTAACTAACTAAAAAAGAAGTCAAAACAAATTACAGCATATACAGTTCTTTGCCAAAGGAGAAAATGACAGAGAGAATGGATAAGACATGACTGAAATTAGTCAGAGTGCTTAATGCACTTCTGGAATCTGCTCTCACATGATAATGCATGGGGGAGGGGGGGGTAACTGGAAGAACCTAGAAAACAAAGAAGACTTTCACTTTGTATTGTTGCACTGAATTGAAACATCGTGTTTGGTTTCCATTTGTTACTGAGATTTCCCTGTGGCTATGTCTGTATAAGCAAGTAATTTGATGCAGAAAGAAGAGATCAATAGATCAAAGCAGTTGGTACTCAGGACCTCACAGCCACACAGATGTGGCTGGAGAGTTTTACTACGGACTGAATTTTATCAGGTCCCACACACCAAATATTCCTGCTGCACATTTTTTTTTGAAGCTGTCTAAAGAACGAAACACTGCTGCAGACACCCAGAAGGTGCACACCTGGAACAGAGCTCTGACCTCTGCATGGGTTGATGGTTGCACTAGATGATCTGCAAGGTCCCTTCCAACCTAGGCAATTCTATGATTCCATGATTCAAGGAATCTACCTTCTGTTTACTGAAAACTTTCTCTGGCTCAAACCAATGTGTAGTAGGTCGGGACAACAGGGAGATGAACTTCAGAACTTCGATATTGCTCTCCACCAAAATGCTAGTTTAAACATAAGCCTGTGTCAGGTGTAGCTGCCTACAAGCTGATAGCTGTAGTTCATGTGCTCATGATCTCATTTGTAGCAATACACCACAAGTCTAAGACTTATGTACTGGAGCAGTTTGAGTAGGGGAGGTCCGCAGTGGATCATGGGCGACACATCTTAATCCAGAGAGCGCAGCTAGATAACACAGTAGCCCTCCAGCAGCGATCTGATCACATGTAAACCACTAAGCTTCAGCAAGTCAGAATGTTTCAGATGGCATCTATAGTGAAATAGTTCTGCTTGATTTCTTTATGGGAAGTTAAAGGGCTCAAAAATTAACACTTTCAAAAGGTGGCATTTTAGGAAAACTAGTGGGCATGAGCTCTAAAATCACAGTCTTCAGATTAGCTGTTACTATTTTTGAAAAAGACCTTGGAGCTCAGTAGCACTAAGAAAAACAGGATGGTGGAGGAACAACAGATGTTTATCTTACGTCAGATAACAAAATTTTAGGTGTCAAAAGTGTACTATGATTAATACCCTTTGCTAGAAAATGCACAAAGTTGAAATCCAGAAGTTCACTCAGCTATTCACTAAATCTGCAGGAGTTAAATAGTAGCTGCTTTTTAACCAGAAAGTTTGCCATGCTTGTATTTAGTCTGCTAACTGAAGCATGGCCAGGGGCCAAGCTTGACCCCAGGACAACTGATCATCCATACTGCTTCGTTGGCTTCATGTTGCAGGTTGTAGTGCTGGGCCATGCCAACTAGTAGTCTCCGAGACAGTGCCTGAACATAATATATGCTTGAACACGATATCTAATAGATACCATTCCCAACAGACAGTATAGAAAAGACTAGCCTAAGTTTGGATATCTCCACTTTGAAAGTCACAGCACAGAATGCATGGGACAGAAGGAACCACACAGGCAAGATACAAAGAAAAGGTATGATTTTGCAGTTTAGCGCTAGGAAGGACATTCAGTTGGAAAAGCAGGAATCTGGATTCCGTGTGTTATATGAACCATTTACTGGATAAATATGACAAGATAAGGCAGAACAGCAAAAGTCCTACTCAATTGTTTGAAAATAAGAGCCGGAAAAGGAAAATCCAGGCCCTGATTCATACTGGACAGAGTTGCTGTTGCCATGAGTATCATAAATTATTTTGGGGACAGGGACTGGATTTTGTTCATATCCCTATGGGCCCTGGTAACCAAGCAGCTCTCCCAGTGGAGAGAAAAAGATTTCTGGATAGAGATTCACTTGGTGACACGAGGACACCTATAATCATCCTAAAATAGATTAGATGAGTTGCAACTCTCTTGATTATAGACAGACACTAGATGGATAAAGACATCTTAAATAAGATAAGAGAAGTTAGTTTGGTAACTAGCTGTCCGCAGGAAATTGTGGTGACACTAGGTGTCTGCATCTGGGGCTTACAATTGACATTTGGGTACTGAAATAAGATCCTCTACTACATTAGTATCTCAGCCTTTTATTAGATCCAGGCCTGACTGATGCAGGCAAGAACTAAATCCAATTTCTTCTTATTCTCCTTCCCTTGTTAGCAATAGTCCAGCCTACATGAAAAAAAATGCATTTAGAAACAGAACAAAGAAAACGAAACACAGCTTTGGTACAGAAATATTTTAAAATGTTAAGTGATATGGTTCTGTGAGTTGCAAAATAATTAGAATATAGCCACTTAATGGGGCAGCAGTTCTGATTACGTATATCAACTACCTCTGTGCATTGCAAATCTGGAAATAACTTAGAAATGCCAATTTATTTTAAAGGTGTTTCTATTTAAGTTAATGGTACGGAAAAATCTAAAAGGTTTGTTCCATCAAAATAATCATCTTAGTTTACTGGCCATGAGGAACTTATTTTTGCAAAAGGTTTTGGAAATGTCCCTTGTAGTTTTAGATATAGTTATGCTTATAGCAGCTGATTCGTAAGTAGAAAACGGAATATTGTAAAGTTTTATTTATCTTACACTTTCAAATTTGCTAAATACAGATAAACAGAATGTACATGCTAAGATTTCTTTTTTCTGATTAATTTTATGGTAATTCAGAGTGTTTCAGTTTTAAATGAATTGTTTGAATACTAAATTATGCAGCTTTATGATCCAGGAGATAAGCAGAGCTCTAAAGATGCCTCTGAGACTTGAAAGAGACAGCATTAGAAGATCATTATTGCCGGCACATTTAACATGGTTAAAGTAGGGGAAAATAGCCATTAAGTTAATGTAATAGTTAAACTGCATTAATTTGAAAAACTGCCCAGTGAAATGCTTACAGTAAGGATGTATCTTTTTTTTTTTTTTAATTCTGTGGCATTGTCAAATATTACAGAGTCAAAAACATTTGAAGAGTAGTCCTTTTCCAGCAATTTAATATAATGTTTACACTTGAAGAAATCCTCAGTTTAATCACTCAAATGTGTGTCAGAGTATCAACATTTTCTAAAGAGAGAAGAGCAGATGTTAATATGCATAAAAGATGAGTTCAGGACTACAGGGTGGTAACAAACAAACAAAATAAGCTCCACCTCTCCTTCCCATTATTCCCTTCATCCTCTGGGTCCTTTCTTCCAAACATTGAAAAGTAACAGCAGGTACTGAAAGTAACAGCACCTCTCTCCTGTTTGCTTAAAAAGACCAAAGGAAACATTAAAAACTATCCAAAATGTCAGGGAAAGGAGAACAGCTAAGTCTTAGCAAAGTCCACATCAAAGAAACATAACAATTGTCACAAGAGGATTGGATTTATTATACTGCATGTTTCCAAAAATGAAGTAATCAAGCCCACAAAAGTAAAATGCAGGGTAATATCCAACACATCTATATGAGTTTCCACTTGCTTCAGAGTGACTGCAGCATCACAGAATCATAGAATGATTCGGTTTAGAACAGACCTTAAAGATCACCTAGTTCCAACCCCCCTGCCCTGGGCAGGGACACCTCCCACTAGACCAGGCTGCTCAAAGCCCCATCCACCTGGCCTTGAACACTTCCAGGGATGGGGCATCCACAACTTCCCTGGGCAACCTGTTCCAGTGCCTCACCACCCTCACAGGAAAGAATTTCTTCCTAACACCTAATCTAAATCTACCCTCATACCCCTTCCAAAACTTGTTGATATTAATTATGCAGACTTATAGTTCTTAGTGCTATTGTAATTTTGCACCATTTTCTTATCTTGTCACATTTTTGATCTCAGTAATTTCATGAGAAACAGAATCCACAGTTGAATCACATTTGAAAAAAAAAGAGTTCTTTTATTTTCAGTATTTTCACTGCTCAAAATACATAAGGTTTGTTACAAATCTCGTAAACACCCAGGGATTCTGTCTGCAAGTAGTGCCATTAGACAAAAGCAAGTTGGTACCTCTACAGAGCAACAAGCTGACGGATGCAATGTGGAGTCCAACCATCTCAGTAGAGGACGTACAGAAAGAGTAAACTCTTCAGAATTACATTCTCAGGGCATATTCCTAAATGGGGGCACTAACTGCATAAAATAAAGTTTGGAGCTATTTTCTGTGAGCTGGTGTACCCCAGCCTGACTTCACATCTGTAGAACCCGGACAGATGATGTTGTGGTCTGTACTGGTGGGGCGGGAGAGAGGTGGGGCTGTGGCTGAGGAAGTAAGAACCGGGGGAAGAGATTTCTTGGGCTTTTCAAGAAGGTCATCACCCGACACTGCCTTAAGAGAGATTCCCAGATCTCCTACCAAAGGAAGGAGCAAGGTTGCTCTGGGCCAGGTGGGAAAAGAAAAAGCAAAGCGAGGGAAGTTTGGCACCTGCTTTGCACCCCATCATACAGGGCATCCTCACACTGTGTGTGCTGCTTCTGCCCAACTGATTCTTAAGATGCTCTTGATGGCAGAGGAGGACAGGGAAAGGAGAAGGATTGATCTGTCTGCTCTTGATCCCAGACGTGGAATGAGCACATAAGAAATCCCAAACCATGAACCAGACCATCGGGGGCAGAAAGCTGATGCACGTCTAGAACAGGGCAGCAGACCAGTATCACTCATTACTTCACTGCTGAGAAACTTTCAAGCAGCCTGGACATACCTAATTTGCTCTTTGCAACTAGGAAGAATGTGTCTGTTACAAAGATGATCTTCTTTGTGGCTCCACACCATAGAGTTTGGGGAAGGAGGAATACAGGTAAAATACTCCTCATTCTTCTTTAGTCCTTTTTCCTTCCTATTAGCTATGATTGCAGGATTACAGGGCTCATTTGTCCCCCACCCTCACCCTAAGCAGTGGTGGAAGGCTCAAGAGCTGCAGATATTACTTCTTTGCAAAAATAATTAATTAGAAGTCTGTGCTGCATGTGAAGATCAAGCATCTATCTGAGTATCTCTGCTGTCAGTGTTACTAATCAGGCTTTGGTTGTTACCCCAATTGGTGTTCCACTGTTACTTGTCAGAGATCATAAATGGGCACAAAGTCAAATTAAGAACTCAGTAACTTTAGATTCCATTCAAAGGATAATGTTTCTGCTACTATATCAACTGAAAATCGATTGAGGTTAGAGCATCCTATAATTTACTGTTGCAAATAACTGCACTGTGCATTTCCTTTCTCCTTGTCTTGGATGCCTTAAGCACTACTGAACTTTACCGCCTTTAAGTAAAGCTATCCTAAAAAAAATAGGAAAGAAACAAAAGGGAAAAAAAAGTTTTTAATTATTCTATGTGTATTTTTCACTGATACTCCAATATGCTCAAAAATTTGCTTATACATTTTCACCAAGAGATCTGGTAATACCATATTTCCTTTTAAGAAACCTCCAGACTACACCAAACCACTTTTTTTTCTAGTAAGATATTTTTTGAGACCAGCTTAACAATTTTCCAAAATGGAGAAACTGCTATTCAATATTCCATGTCAGTGGCGTGATTGTATAAACAAATGAAAGCTGTTTTCTTCCCTTCCCAATGTAATTTCTCCTCTCTCCTGAATTTGCCACATTGATTATATGATTATATGACCTTCACTGACATGAAATTTGACCAAATTTAAAAAGAAAGAGTAGCAAATAACTTTTCATTTATCGACAAAGTCACTTTGCTGTCTCCAAAAGCAACTTTAAATAGATGATTATCTGATATTCTTTACAATGAAATCTGATCAAAGTTTATGCCCCTCCAAACAGCAAGAAAGCATTATTCCTAGGTAAAATATGTGCTCCCAAATCATTATACTTACACATAGCATAAAAGTTTCATGTTTACGTACAAGTAGCTAATTAGTCTGTCTTGAAGGAGCTTGTCTGTCCAACCAAGCCCTGAATCTTTGGATTAAAAACATGCCTAAACAGGTATATTCTGTTTAACTTTCATTCCCTTTTGGACACAGATGTATTAAGATGTCTCTCAGGATTCTGTGCCACTGTAATAATACTGTGTATACCTACTGCACTGCAGATACCTCTAGTTTGTTCCACTGGTACTAATTTGAATTTGAATTAGTTAGTCTATTTTTCCTTTGACATTTTTTATTTCCCTTTCTTATTTTCTTTTCTGTCCGTTATCTTCACTATTATTTGAAGAATACCTGCCACGCAATTTCTTATAGAGCAAAATAGCTATAAGATCGGCCATTATGATCAATCAGTGCTCACTTTCTGAGTTTATTCCAAGCAACTCGCCATTTAATATGAAAATAGAGCTCCATTTTCAGTTAAATCCTCAAGAGAACTTAGACTAGGATTTTGGATTGTGAAATTCAGATCTTTGGATTCCATACTTCTTTGTTCCATACTTCCATACTTCCTTCATACTAATTAATTCTCCACAGACTGTAAAGTAACTATGTAAACTAAAGGAAAAGTGCTTCTGCAGTCAGTTCTACAAGGGTTCATTTTGTTAATTCCCTCTTTCCCCAAAGTGATGTTCTATCAGTATCCATTCTCTTTTAGCAATGGCTAGCAACGCTGAAATGATGACACATTGTGAAAATATATTCCATATTTCAAAATTTTACAGCATGCATGAGGATTTTCTCCCAATTGCTCTCCTCAGCTTGCACAGTGATGTTACACAGATCAGATGACATACCATCAAAGATGACGGTCAATCTTCTGAAGGAGGCTCAAAAGTACAAATTGTAATTAAACTTGAAAATACAAAATCCATTCCGTAATTTAAACATACTACTAATTGTTTCTTACCTTACAAAAGGTTATATTCTTCGCTCTTCAATTAATGCAATTTCCATTAACAGAGACTATAAGGCTCCCAAAGAGCTGGACAGAGCAAAAGGAATGTGGATCTCTTTAAACTTAACTACCTGCAAAATACCATTAACTGATGTAAATTTGACAGTCAATTAGCCTCCCTTATGTTTTAAGTGCTTTTAGTATTTGGAAGAAAAACATCTCAGCCACTAATTTTGAATTGAAAATAAGCTTCTGTTATTTGATTCTAAACTTTTTCTGCCATAGTCGAAAGGTTTTTATAATGAACAATAGGGATTCTGAAAACAGTTATCATAAATCACACTGGGGCTGTGTCACCTTTTCTTAAGTGTGCTTAACACTTCCCACTCATACAAAGGCTGGGTTTTCACTTTCATATAATTTTGCCAAATTTCAACAATTTGTCATGAAAGATTTTTCTCCAGGTGTCTGCCTATGGCTCATCATTTCCTTACCCCTAAAAAATTCAGTGTAGTAGTTCAATATATGGCTTTACAATGTTAAAAATGAATTTCAGCTTAGAATTATAGAGCATTTCATGTGTGCACACCACAGCTTTCATCCACTTCACTTGCAGCTGTGCGTACTCTGCACCTGTGCAAATCAGACTCCAGAGTTTCACACTGTGTGCCCAGAAAAATGAGGAAAACATGCAATTCAACCACCTGTGAAAAGTTCAACAGTTTGATCCCCGAAAAAGTTAAAAAAAAAAAAGGTATGGTGCATTCTATACCTTCCTGTTGATGCATATCTTCCAGTGCACATTAGAAAAGAGAGATAAGCATCTATACTTTTAATGATTTGAGTATTATTCTGGGAGGGCAAGTGGGGTCAGTGACTGGAACAAGAAATAAGTTAATCCTTCTATGTTTACACTGACTTTGAAGGTGACTTATTTTCCCTGGATACACTTCTGTGACACATCTATATTTCCACCATAGTTATCTTGGATAAACCCTGCACTGGGATACAGCAGGTATGCTTACACTACTCTAGAAAACCTGAGTTATGTGAATTTATCAGCGTTTTCAGCTGAAGGCTGAAGGCTTAATGCATGGGAGCCAAATCAGTCTGCCCCCACTAAACCTCACTGCCAAAGGATTTGTTCTGCTTGCCATAACTGCCTTTTTCTGAGATTCTACAGGCGTTACTTCATTGGGATGTCTGACTCATTACGAACTGACAAAGCTGTGCCAACAGAACTTTATAACGGAGACAAAGTCTTTGAAGGACTTGGTCTCACTCATGTAGTCATTTAAACGAGACTTGTTTTCTCCAAGGCTGCAAGCTTTTCCTTTTGTGATATACAATTACAAGGGATCAATGGAGTGCTTGCTTTATGAAGAGAGGCAGCTCCTTTCTTTCTGATATTTCAGTTCAAACTATTTCATCCGTTTTTGTGAATGCTCCTTATAAGGTGCCAGAACAAAACAGATTTTTGTTTGTCATGTGAGTGACTTTCAGTTCTCATCACTATTTTGTCACAAGAATACATTGATTTGGTGCAATTTTCCACTTTTTTTTCCATTTATTATTTTGGCACAGAGAGTAACAAGGACACATGATTACCCATCGAAATTGCATGACATTGATGATGATAATGCACATAATTTGCACAGAACCCCCAACATAGTCATTGCAAAATAGCAACCCTCAACTTCCATTTCTAGTCCTTTTTTGCTCCAAAAAAAATTCACCACAGGGGACTGTACAACGCTCAGGCAAAACACTGTATAACCTAGCAGAAAGATATTTTTCTATTTGCTGATAGTGCATGCTTTGTTCCTTGGGAGAAAATGTATCACTCGTGATCTCATGTGCCAATTTAACACTCATTAGAGAGACAGGAGAATTTATATATTCTATCTCAGTGGAACAGTATAATATATCACTCTTTCTTTTATTTTGATTTTTATTTTGTTCCAGAACTATCTTAGTTAAACTTGGCCAATACCCCCTTGAAGTAATCTATGATGGTCTCAGAGGCACTGAAGTTCTTAGCAGCAGAGTCTGTTTTAGTTTCTTGTCGGCTTCAGATATTAGGACTTGCCAAATCCCATAGCCAAACAGTGGTGAGGCTGCCATGGCTCCGCGTCCCCATGTCCAACCACAGTGAGGCGGAGCAGGTACATGAACACACACGTGCACACTTACATGCAGTGCACATACGTATACACATGGCCAGTCACACAGGTCAACGTGGGCAGAAAAGTCTGCACTCACACAAACACAAACAGCACCAGCGGCCTCATCTTTCCCCCTGGGTGATCAGGATGAAAGCCTATTAGTGGAAATATATATATATATATATACACACATGCATAGACATACACAGTGTGGATCCCTCCAGTATCAGGTCTTAGACACATAGTCTATCCAGTAGCTGGATCCCAGATCTCCCTAGTTGTTGGCACCTGGACACAAGAGTCCCTGAAGTCTGCAACCCAACAGCAGTTATTGATACAGAAAGCCTCCTGCCTTTGCACACCCATGACAACCAGCCCCGTCACCGCCACATATAATCACTATAAATCCTTCAGTAAGTGTCCTTAGATGATCTACCTATTAGCTCACTCCTGGAGCCCATGGTCTCCCAGTTGCCTCATGCACACAAACACACATACCAACAGGTCTCCCCAGTAGCTGGTTCATCATTAGGACCTCACTGGTAGCTGTCCGCCAGTCCCCATGGTCTCTCCAGTAAGTGGTTTGGATCCCCCTTGCTCCCTCCAGTAGCTGATTCTCAGCTACTCATCTCTCTGCTATTTGGCCCAGACCTATGAACACTCCAAAACCAGGGTACCAAATCACTTACCCTATCCACCAGCTTCTCCAGCTTGATGTTTGCTAGTAGTCATACACCAACATACACGCCCTCACAAGATGTGTGGGCTCTGCTCTCTCCAGTTGTTTCACCACAGATACATGGGACGTCTGACCTGGGGTCTGACTCCACGTGCAGGCACTCAGAGACCTCTCCCACACCTGTGCACACTGAATATAGAGTCCCTCACCTGGGAAAATATTTAGAAATGGAGTTTGATGAGGATGCAGGACAGACTGCAATGATCAGGCACAGGGCATGGTCAGACAACTGTGCTGACCAACTAACATGCAGCTGGCCCCTTTTATCCTTATCCCTCTGTTTCCACGCTTGTTCCTCCGTAAAGCATGCTGATCCCTCCATTTCTCTGCCTTTCGTTCTTCCCCTAAACATCTCATATCAAAGTATTGTATAATTCCAAGATGCCCTTCCCCAGTATCCTACAATAACCCCAAAACCTGGCAGGCAACAACCTCCGTCAGCCTGTGAAGTGATCCAGAAAGCCTCTCCCTTTGATTAATGGTGATGGGTGTGACCCCCAGAGCATTGATAGCTGTCCTCTGATGGCCCTGGGAGGATATAGGGCAGGGCCTCATTTCTCTGATGAGGTTATTAGGATTCCCTCACTTGCCATCATGCCTCTCTTCATCTTAGTGTTTGTGGAGATGAGCCTTTAATCACATAACCCAACACACAGTGCTACCTCTTTCATAAAAGGTGGGTGACTTCTTGGCAGTGGTCAGTTTGGGAAGTTCAAACTAATTTCTTTTTGGTTTAAATGCAATCTTGGCACTAATGATGTGTTATAAGGCATTTTTGTCCAATTAACCTTTGACGGCTGGAAGGATTACTGAGCCATTTCAGACAGGATATATAGTAACATCCAAACAGACTCATTTTACAATGTAGCACGTTAAAATCAGTGACAATTCTGTTTTATTCGATGTGGTGTTGTCTCAAGTGAGTATATATGAACTTATTTGGGTCCCATTTAGTTGCTAATGAGAAAAGGAGATAAAGTCTGGGAGGAGAGAAGACTGGACATCTGAGGGCGTTATTCATTTCACCCCTTCCAGTTTGATTTGACATGAAGTAGGATTCAATGTACTTGATTCTCTGATAGATTCCTCTGTAAGTGTGTATATATCGATATGTAGTCTGTATTTCTTACAATTCTACTGACTTCAGCTACTTGAACTTCACCTAAAAAAGCTGTGCAAACAGCATTGCTGTGTCGTCAGGGGAAAACTCTGTGTCAAGTGGGAAGAGCTTTCAGCGTAATGCTAGGATTTCAGAGGAGCCTCAGGAGGAGATGCTGGTGATGCATAGCATGCCGCGGCCTCTGGACCATCATGACTGTCCTTTTCCCTCGTTCTCAGCGTGGTGTGCTTGATAACATGTCAGGTTCAGCTTCTTTCCTCACTGTCCTGCCGTGCTTAACGTCTGTCAGGAAGATGCCTTTCTGGGACTGGCACCGGTGATGGACAGGCGTTGGAAGTTAATAGGCAAATGCGAACCTTCTGGGTCAGTCCTCATCACCATGCACAGAGGGAATTTGCAGTCTCTCTGATATAATTGGACAGCACTTAAATCATAAGATGAAAAAGAGAAAACAGAATTCTTGAATGATTTCCTAACTATATTTGGAAACAGGTGCAGATAAACCAAACAATAACGTGATCATGACATAAAGTCATCACCTTTGCTTCCTGGGATTTTCTGGTTAGCGACAGTCATGTTAAACTACCTTCTGGCATGTTTTCTCTAAGTGGACCCCAGTCATATCCTGTCTTTGGCTTCCCCTCTCTGAAGTAAATACAGACTGAAATGACTGTATTGATTTCACATTTTCTTTCCTAGGTAGAATTACACCGGTAAGCGCGTATTCTCCCCTGAAGCTTTCTACAGTCTCCAGGCCTGATGACTGATTTAATTAAGCCAACTGCTCATTTCTTAATTCCTGTTTCCTACAGGAATATAGTTTTGTTTCACAGAAATTCCTTTTTTTCATTCCATTTAAAGATGCCTTTGAAATGCTCCACTCTACCAGTGAGGCTTCACCAGCCTGAATGTGTTTTTGACTGTAAATCTGCCTAGTTACAGATGCAGTACAGCGTATCCTGGCAGACAAATGGATCTTTCCAGATTGCATCTTCTCATCACAGATTTAAGCACCTAACTTTTTTCAGAAAGCTGCATGTTCATCATGCAAACCCATAAATGAGGACAATGAATATGCCTCTTTATCAGGCCTTGACAGAGACTAGAGGTGATGTTATAGAAAAAAATATTACCAGTTGGGATGATAGTTTGTTTGGCTTAGCTGACCCTTGGAGATGGCCTGCTGAGATTTGGAGAAATGCTGGCAATAATCTGAGATAGTCCTGCAATGTAACAAAGTTCTGCTACTGAACCTATCTGCACATTTGTTGGGCTGCACATTGCTGGATCCTTGCTGACTTTCAGGCTGTGCTGCAGGCACAAGAGACATGCAGAAGCAATCAGGCACACACATAAAGCCTGGTTAGATAATTTATTCCTTTTAATCCTTGATAAAGTTAGAAAGTCCTCCGCTACAATTTCAGAATACTGTGTATTCCTTTAAAAAGCAGGTTTCTGTGTCAGGGCCAAACTAGTAAAAACATTTAAAATTAGAAGTGATTATGCAAGGTCATATGTTGCCAATCCCAGAGAAAGATGTCCCAGAGGTAATACACTAGTAGCTACCCGGAAGAGGATTTTACTACTTTATTCCATAACTGTTTTTGCAGAGGATCCCGATTGCACTGGTCAGTACTGGAGTCAGTGTGGGTTATTAATATGATCCTCTATTGCAACAGCTTTGGTGTTCCATTATGATGAGAGAATGTGAGAATGGTGCAAAATTCCTCCGGTATCCTGCAGCTGAAATGAGAAGAGGTGTTTCTGAGCTGCTTCTACCAGTTCACTTCTCCCCTGTTTTGTTGGCACTGCCAGCAGTAGGTTTGTGTGACTATTTCTGGTTTGTTTGCAGTGCAGATCCCTGCCTAATCAGTACTGAAATTAAAACATCAGTCCCTTTCATGCAGAATGCCGCACTACCTTCAGGTCAAGGATGAACTTTTTAATGTCTTGTCTCTGGTCTAGCATTATGTATTATTATTATAGTAATGTTTCAATTGCCTTGACAAAGGAAGAAGGTACTTTCCACACAAATCTTATAGTCCTTTTCTGCAGAAAGAGGTGTTCTCCTTTTCTACTAATATCAGAAAATGTGATCCATCCATCAAATTGTCAGACACTACATACAAGGCAGATTGATGGATTTTGTTCAAATGAATTTTAGGAAAGCTGAATAAATCCCTTTAAAAAAAGATAGTGACACCTGCCCACAGTACCATTTGGTCCAATTCCTAATCTGATATAGCTATTTGAAGCTTTTCCTAAGTTGTCTGGAGCAATATGGAGGGTTGAATTTGGCCCTATCTGTAGCAAATCACTTGCAACTCTAACAACTTTGACAAATTGAGGATACTGCATATCTGTCCTCGTACTGTGGGAGATGCAGACTCCATTTGAACTAGGTGACTGGTGGCAGTACACCTGATAATACAGCTTTTACTACAAAGTCATGCTTAAATTATTAATAATTGCATTATTGCCTTAATAAACGCTGAAGGTACAATAAAACTATGATTAAAGGTGCTTTATGAGAAGAAAATTATAGTGTCTTTTAAGTTCTGTTGTTTACCGTTAGGCAATAATATTCCTGTGCTATGACACATTTACAGCACTTTCAACCTTCAGCATTAAACTACCGTATAGCCACTTCCCAGTTTATTTTGAGATAGTTCTCCGCCGTTAAGCAGAAAGTAGGATCAATGTGCACAACGTAGTGCTTTGTAGATAGGAAAGGTCTGTGCCTGAGCTTCTCAAATATCATGACAAACGAATGTTTCTTGGAGCTGATGTGGTAGTCAAAACAACATAGGAGGAAGAGGAATGACTCTTCTGTAGGTGAAGACAGAGATCTGCCATTGGAGGATTCTGCCTCCAGATGAAGAGTCTCAAGGTGGTGGACAGCAATCAGGTAGACAGCATTGTTTGAAATATTTCTACTTCGGTAGTAGCACTATTAAAAGAGGGACACAAACATTTAATACACTACTTATCTAGACTTCCCTACCGTAAGAAGAGACTACAAGACTTATTCTTTCAGGTGTTGTTGACAAATGTGTTTTCATCACAATATATTCCCGGTCAAACTCAAGTGGAGAGAGATGTTCTACTGGAACACAGTGATGAGCGCAATTGCTAGTAAAACTAAGCTGACATAGCTCTGGTAATAATTTTTCCAGCACCTTCAAAGTTTATTTGGTAAAATCTGTTTTGCTAGTGCTATGTTCACACACAAAAAAAAAGGAAGCCTGTGAATTACTCTTCATTACTCTTCTATTACAATATATCAGCACTGATGCTTACCTGCCTCCTGACAATTCTGCTAAGGAGTCCTGAAAAAGATTTAAAAGTCAAGTTTGCTGTTTGTTGACAGTTCATAACGTTGATGAAAAAAAAAAGGTTATTACAGTTACGCTAGTGGTTTCTATGTACAGGATATTCACATCTGACCTGACAGTGCAGACCACAATGTACAGCATGGAAGTTTTTGCTAGCTCTCAGCAAGCTAAAACAACCCTGTGAAGTGAACAGTCCAACTGTATTACCTTAGAGCTCTAAACACCAATTAACTCTGTTTTTTAGCTCATATTTCTCCCTTCTACATAGTAGTTTATATTGCAGTTACAAACTTAATTAGATAATCTATCTGGATAAGTCATGTTTCTGTTTAAAACGACAGCTTCTCTTAGATAAGGTTATAAAACAGTCATATATGTGGGAACTGTAAAGACAAAGATGTGGAATTTCTTTTAGCTTTGAGTGATGGTGAGAATTTATCATTTAAGAGACAGGTATAATTTTCTAGCAGCAGTTTGTTTTCTGTGTTGCACATCAACATTTGCGGCTGAGTCCTGCATTTCTCTTCTCCATATGCCAAAAATAAGGTCCTTTTGCATCAACTTGTCACACTTTCTCAGTATATTTATGATTAGTTCAGAATTGATGAGCTTGACGTATGTTGCCACATTTTGTCTTTTCCCTTTCTAATATTTCTCAAGTGCATAAACTACACAGGTTTGATGGGGTCTAGGAAGTTATTCTAGGTTAGCGTGGAAGCAATGCCTCCCTACCAAGATAAGAAAAAGAACTCAGAGGAATTGCACTCATGTCTTACATGCACAGAAAATGAAAGGGAGGGCAGGTAGTAAATTTACATAGCTAGCATTCACCTGCAGAACTTTTCCTTAACTTGTCCCAAACCTTTTCTGTCCATGAAGGAAGGACCCACTGCTGCCTTCTTGTCCAGAGAATGCTCCAGTCTCCTGGAGACTGCACCTTCACTGAATTTTCTTGAGACTTTTGATTTATCCTCCCACTGGGCTCAATAACTATATAGAAAGGGACACACGTCCAGTAACTGGGACAGGGAGATATAATTCCATGAGGACAATAATTTGTACAGATAAACTATCATAACTTAAACCTAGTCTCAGTACTCTTTTGCAATAAAAGCTGGAAATAAGCTAATGTTTTCATCCATGTGTCCTGAGTTACCTGTTAGTAGTTACACATACACCTCAGTTACATGCTGTTCACAAGAAAAAAAGGTATATTGTAAACCAGGAACAATACCACATATTTTAATTTCCTGACATATAGTATACAAACTATGTAATTAATCAGATTCCTGTCACATAGAGCAGTCCATGTACACAAGTGTTTAGGATATGACAAAATATTAATGATTATAATCTCAAATGCATGAATTATCTGAACAGATGAGACTTTATATTGACACTACTCTAGCAAAATGGTGCTGAATGACCTTCGTTCCCTTCCCTTCCCTTCCCTTCCCTTCCCTTCCCTTCCCTTCCCTTCCCTTCCCTTCCCTTCCCTTCCCTTCCCTTCCCTTCCCTTCCCTTCCCTTCCCTTCCCTTCCCTTCCCTTCCCTTCCCTTCCCTTCCCTTCCCTTCCCTTCCCTTCCCTTCCCTTCCCTTCCCTTCCCTTCCCTTCCCTTCCCTTCCCTTCCCTTCCCTTCCCTTCCCTTCCCTTCCCTTCCCTTCCCTTCCCTTCCCTTCCCTTCCCTTCCCTTCCCTTCCCTTCCCTTCCCTTCCCTTCCCTTCCGAAATTTTCCTAAACTATGTTTCTTTTCATAGCCCAGACACCCTGTACTGGGTGAGTATAATAAAAGGTCAATTTCTGCATGGAATGCAAAATTTTTTGCTTCCTGCACATAACTTTGCAGGTGTACAGAAATATATAGAAGGAGAAATCAGTCAAATGCATTTTTTAATGCTGAATACAGACAAGTTTTTCTAAGTGGAAGCCGGTTACCAGGCTGTCCGGACATTTCCAGTTGCAGAAGAGTCAAAAATCACCAGGATTCTCTGGTTTCTCACATACCTCCGTTGCTGAGCCTTAGCTGAGCCGATCAGAACCTTTCTAGCAAAATGAAAATACACCAACATATTAATTAGAGCCGAAATTTTTCTATAACCGACAGCTAGGACTCTAGTCTTACACATAGGGACAAAAGTAAAGGCTTATTCTGCTTTCTCCAGAGAGATTCTGGATCAAAAATTTAGGAATTAAGCACAGCAGATGGCTACCATGACTAAGGCTAGCTCTGTAAGCATCATGGGTTATAAATACACTTATTAAACAGAACTACTTGAGTATTGGAGCTAAAGCCAGATACTTCGATATGTTTCCATTCCCATGTAAGTGTTTGAAAGATTTTATTTTTATTCCAGAGCAGAACAAAAATATACGTCAAAAGTTCTCCTGATACAAAATTTTCATCCTCTACAGTCTAGTGCCAGATACTCCCTGAGAATATGTGCTTTTAAGCTTTCTACTTCAGTTGAATTAACTTTGACACATAACAATCTGTGGCTTTCAGAAATAACACCTAAAGAATGAATCTTTTACATGGGTCCAAATGTTTAGGAATTTGGAAGGGAGTAATTGCCTAGGTAATTTCGCTAAGCAACTGAACAGACTGAACTGCAGAAATTTCCTCTGCAACTCACAAAGCAGTCAAGGTACGCAGAATCCGAAGAAACACCTCTCCTGTTTTCACTGCTGCATAAAATGAAGAGGCAATTGAAAGGGGTAATTTTAGTAAATCTCAGAAGATTAAATGGAGGCAATCATAGAATAAGTAGTGCTCCTTTGTATATAAAACACTAACAACAATCTGCTGTCAAAGATGTAATGTTTTCTTATGAACATACTTCTTTGGCTCTAAGAGCTGAATAGTTTACTAAGAAGTCTGCAGATCAGCATCTCTGTAGCCCTCCAACAGCTGTAGCATTGAAATATGTCTATAAAAGGGATCAGATGTAAATAATGAAACGGGACTTACCCATGACCTTCCACGGATATTGAAAAGTGTAAGGAAATATTACTTTAAGCCATAAATGTACAGTAGAGATAATGCCAAGAGAATTAAACAACCATCTGGTGTAATTATTCATGTTCTCTAAAAATAGTTTGCATGTGAATGTGGCACCATATTTCCCTATATAATTTAGAGGTTTGAATCTAAAGGAAAATTGCAGAAAATCACAGGAAATAAAGGCTACTCTTTTTTTTTTTTAATGCAGATTAATGCATTCTCTTCTAAATAAGGAGGCATGGGGGGAAGTGCAGAGGGTGGAGGGGAACTGAGGGTGAGAGAGGAGTGTAGCATTGGTGCTTTTAAAGCAAACATACATGTGACAACTAAAACTCATCTGAGTTCATAACAATCCTTCCTTCACGTGCTGGTGTTTTCATAATACTTTGTAAAATGTTTTCAGATTGTACAGTTATCAGGCGAGGAAACGTGAAGATTTTGGTTGCTGTTCTATTCTAAATAAATGACGTAGAAACCAAAATTGGGTGTGGACTAATGCAAATATTGATAAAAGAGCTTTTTATCATAGAAATAAATAATTCGTCTCTGGGAAGGGGTGATTTGTGCATACAAGGCCATTTGCTGTCCCTGCTGCAAGAGCCTGCTCATGTTTCTAGGAGCATCAGGCCATTACAGAGAGCAGAAACAGTGCATGGCTTCAGCCGCCACTCCGACACTGTCCAAAAGCTTTTGAGCAAGACACAGACTGAGCTGTGTTTAAATACTCTATTCCAACAACTGCAATAACAAATTAAGTGAGTAGAAACCGGTCCAAGGATAAGCTGCAGAAATTGTTCTCCTCACTCTTAATTGCACATTTGTGTTCTGTTACATTAGGAAACAAAATACCCATTTATAACACAGGCAGCGCTCTGAAATTGAAAACATTGCTGGGCAACTTAAGAAAAATACAGCAGAGGTATTTTTGAATGATCATATGTGACTAATGAACATAAGTAGTGAATTTACAAAGAATGTGAAATTATTCCTCTTTACTCATGTACGATGACCAGCATTACCGCAAACAAGAACCTCAAAGTGTGTAACGAGAACTAATGGATATTGGTTGTGAAAGAAATACCTGAAGTAGGTGTTGTTTGATGCATCATCTCCCAGGACTGTGTACATGGAGGAGATTATACATACCATTGTGTACTACAAGGGCCAAGTTTCTTATATAAATATGAGTAACAACGATGTGAGCTAGCTATAACTCCCCCATATCAGACGGAGGTACTACCTCTGTGTGTCAAAAAAACAGAAAAATATTATCTCTAAAAAATGTTCAGTATGAAAACTGGCACAGGAGCCAAGAGTGGATAGGAAAACAAGAGGCCACGATTCTCTAACTGCATTTTAGTGTATGAAAGTATCATTTGCTTCAGTTTGGCTCCAGGAGATGCAAGTGCGCTTGATGTCAATTCTCAATTTCATCTTCTACTTTTCATTTACCATCTAAAGTTTTATCAGTCTGGTTTTAATATTCTCAGAATCCTAGTCAATAGAGAACCGGCATATTCCGTCTAAATCAGTCAAATGGCAATTAAGAGCAGGCAGGCAGCCTGATAATAGGGTTAGGGGAATGAAGACCTTAGCATGTCAAAGTCATGTCCTTCCGCAAACAGCTCCTAGGAATTTGTTTGTCTGTCAGTACAGTCTTAACACAGTACTAGAAGGAGGAGGGGACTCAAGATTGACACAAAAATGGATAATAATAGTATTTTTATGATTTATTCTTAGAAAGTCAGGTTGCTATAAACGTTCCTCCACACCTACTTATTTCAAGACAGTAATTTTGTACCAAGATG
Source organism: Larus michahellis (assembly GCF_964199755.1). Taxonomy (NCBI): domain Eukaryota; kingdom Metazoa; phylum Chordata; class Aves; order Charadriiformes; family Laridae; genus Larus; species Larus michahellis. Next base: position 60,833,470 of record NC_133900.1, on the reverse strand, counting down.
CTCTTAGTTTTATCTGCTTTTTTTCCTAAGGAATGAATTCAAACTAATTAAAGAAATTCCATCGGATTTTTGTTTTCTGTCATCTGCTTCTCTAAGACCAGTGCAGGACGTAGCACTTTCTGTGGGATAGTACAAAGTCTACACACACATGTAAAATGACTAAAATGAAGTAATTTCTCTCTTGTCTTCACTTTTTTACAGTGCTTTATATTACGTTCTTACAAATATATTCATTAGCTACAAAGAGTTGCATTTTTAACATATGAAGTATATACTAGAAATCTAAATAAAAAGTGTAAAACTCTCGTAGAAGGCTTACATCCACTTCACCAACATTTGAAACAGCCTCTTTAGCCAACAGCATTCCTTCCCCTAGTACCAAACATTTAAGACGTGATTGCTATCTTAGAAAAAAAGGTTTGAAAGCAGTGTCTGTTTTAGAAAGATATGGTGCTCTATCAAAAGTAACATCAGGGCATTATGTCCGAAGAGCAAAGTACAGTGTAGGGGTGTGTTATCAGAACAATAAAATGAAACAGTAATGAACATCCTTTCCACATCCCTCTTTTCCAAGAAAAAAACCCAAAACATTCTTGGGTTAAACCTATGAAAAGTTATCTATAGATTAAATATCTACATATACCAATAGTTCTCTAGAGACTTAGAGAAAAACAGTAATAATGGGAAAATGTTTTACATAATTTGATGCTTGCTTTCAGCGAGCTGTTTCAATTCAGTGCAGTGATCATGCCTTTTTCTTGAAACTTATAAGATGACAAACCCCTTTTCAGAACTGTGATTGCCAATACTATTTACATTAATAAAACTGGAAATAAAAACTTCCAGATACCCATGTTGGATGACTAGCAAAATGTCTCATGCATCCGAAAAAATCAAGCGACCTTGGTGGGTTCTTTACTAGGGACAATAGCCATTTGAGCATATGCTATTTATGTTAATTGGGGAAGTTGTTATCTGACAATACTTACACCATTTCTGTGCCAAATTCAGAAAGACAAGAGCTTTCTCTCCAAGAGCTATTAATAGCATGCAGAGCCTTTTGGGATGGCTGCTTAAATTTAAGGACACTTTTAAAAATAAGTTATGTTTAGAAAGGCTATTTTGAAAACAGAGAAGCTTTGTAAGAAGTGAGATTTGAATCAGAACTGAAACTCTTATTGCTTGCTGAAACCAAAGAAATATGACGTGAGGTAGGTGAAGCAGGAGACCGTTTAAAACTCAGAAGATGTTGAGAACTTCTTACAATAATGGCAACATAATCACCAAGTTGACAGAAATTACAACCCTACATGTGCAATATCAGGCCCCCTTCATGATGCAAAACTGCTAACAAGAAGAGCTGAGCTAATGAAAGAATAACAGCAGCTAATTTTGAATCCAGCCAAGCCTGAAGGAGGCATATTTTCCTCTTTCCATGAAACTATTGAAACGGTAGGGTGCTATAAAAGCTAGCTGCAGCAAACAAGCAATAACAGATGCCACTCCCTTCCTTGGCTTTACAGAACTCATCAGAGCTTCCCATTATAAAAAAGCCAGCTATAAACACAGCATGCAGAAGTCTAAAATTCAGCTTGGAAGCAACTGCCCATGTCACACGGTATCTGCAGTATGGTGACCTCATGCGGATTATATCAATATGGATGAGATGAGACAAAGTTATTCATTATTACATGAAGTTGAAATTTTCTTTTCTCTTGAAGTAATTGCAATTGATATTGAAACAACACCAAATTGAAAATAACGATAAGTTCTCCTGTCTGAATATCTTAACGCCTGAATATCTTAACCCTGTATATAAGTATGTGAAGTAACAGTTGTAAACAGCAGAAAAGGGATTTCACTGAAATTTAGATTTCCCCATATGCATTGATTTGCCTGTGTAAAGAATTGTCCTTGAACTCTTTTCCTGAATAAAGGGTAGGTCATATAAAGAATGTATCAAACCATCCTCAACAGCTGGCAAATAAACTGTAAAGCACCCTCTCATCAGTATCTAGGCTCACTGTATTGTACTCCTAATATACTAGGAGTGCAACACCCTCAAAATGGTATCTAAAAGAGACAACATGCTAATAAATGCTTCGTAGTGCCCAGTAGAAAACATTAAGGACACTGAGGTCTTCATTCCCCTTCTTTATTGCCCCGGTGTTTCTTCCCATAACCATTCTTATACATAATTAATTTTGGGGGTCATTTCTCTACAGCCCTTTGATACAATTGTAGGGGGAACAGGAAATCTGAATTTTTTTAAGAAGAGTTAAAATTAGGACCTGCCCTTGCCATAGACAGAGATTGAGGTGTCAGAGATTAATTGAGAGCACAGGCCGCAGTTTCATGATTTGGACAGATTTTTAAGGAACTTCACTTCCTTTATTTGGAGATCATTAAAATTACAACCTGTTCCAATGGTCCATGGTGCTTAGCTGTAGTTCACCATGGGAATGCACCTGTGAAGTGACATGTTCTCATTTTGCTCAAACAGACGCCTTCTTTTATGGTTGCATAAACCATTTTTGCAGTCTGGTCTCTTCTGAAGGGGGGATGTACCATAGCAGGAGAACCCCAAGCTACCTGCCTCATGAATAACATAGTGCCAGCCCAGAAAGTGCACTCAGAGGATTTCCCCGAGTCCTAGTTCTGAGGCTGTGATGAGCTGTGTTCTCGCTGACAGCAATTCAATAGCATGCTTTATCGTACATCAGCCATTCAACTAAATGACAATCACTGAAGAATAGCAAAACTCAGGCATGCTTTAATTATAATTTTCTATAGAAAGGTCATGTTGTTCTTTAGTTTGCCATGGGCATATCGCCTCAAATATATAAAATACAAGAGAGGTAGTAATATTTTTTCTTCCGTGAGATCATAGTAAATCAGAATTTTGCTGTATTCGAATAATCTTATGTTAAATTATACCTCCTCCCTTAATTTCAAAAGCTCATTAAGTATTTACTTACATAATGCAGTCTGTGCTAGATTACAGATGCAGTCTTTCAAACCAACAATACCGCCAATTCTATTACCTAAACAGCTGAAAATATATTATGGAGAAAATCCACAGATGCCCACAAGAACTGCCACCGTGTTTAAAATACTGTAATCTTTGTGTATAGGTAGAATTAGACGACTCAACTACATGTCACCAGCCTAGTAATGGAGACATTGTTAGTGCCCAACATGGATTTTGATGTGACAGCTAGTTCTTGGGTTCTGAAAAGCTTTGGGGATATATGTAATGCTAAAATCATGCAGAAGCCACAGTACAGCTTACTACATACTGATGAGAAAAAGTAAATTAGCGTGCTCATGGGTGCACTCTCTTGATCTCATAGCTTTTGTCTGGCTCATGCTGTAGGCAGGCTGTATTGACTTCACCACACAATATACGGCTTAGACTTAACGCCTGTAGAAAGAGCACAAGATTCAGAAGCCATGGAAACTGTAAACAAAGGGAACATGAATAGGTTCTTCAGTGATCTGATGTGGTCCCTCCCGTGGGCTCTGCTCCCTGACCCAAGGATTGTTTATGCATTTTTGCATTGAAGAATCCACAAAAAAAAATACAGAAGTGACATGTGAACTGACATCTTCCTGGGCAAGGCTGTGTATTGTGGGGTTGTTGAGTTACATTCCCAGTTGTTTGCTCCCTTCTCCCTCTCTGTCCCTCTCAGTCTTGTTTTTCTTTCTGCACAGCGGCAGAGATTCAACAGAAAGGTGGTGAATAAACTTCTGCCATCCTTGCCTGAAGCCAGAAAATGAAGGCACAACTTCTGGGATATGCGAGATGTACGTTTGACCCTCCTCCAGATAAAAAGGGCAGAGAAACCAGTTTTGTGCCTCCTCTGAAAACCATTTGTTAAAGAAGAGATGGACAGCAACACTGACACCTCCCCTTTCAGTTGAATTTTTAAAGAGAACTACAAGACAGTATCCAAACCCAAAGCAGCAGCTAGAGCACTGAAGCCCTTCAGGTTGTGAATGCCAGTCTTTCACAAACACCAGCTTTAGAAGTTTCCTGAGCTGCTGAAAGCTGGAAGAGAAGTAAGAACTTCTCTCTGCCTTCAACCTTTCCTCCTAGCTGGCTGGCTGGCTGAGGCATCCTCAGTTAGGGTAAAATTTCACAAGGCTAGCTCATGGTGGTAAATCCCAGCCAGCAGTCTAACTCTTTCCACCTGCGATGCCCAGAACAGACAGTTTTTGGAATATGTCAAAGCCAGCTGTAGCTGCCGAAGACCTTGTTGCCCTGAGATGTCTGCTCTCCCATTTCTCTAGAATTCTGTTATCCCTGTGTCAGGGTGGCAGAATCACAGGTCCAGTCCACTGTGTTAGTGTGGGTTTAGGGGTTTTCTGTAGCTTCTCATCAGTGGTGTAAGGTAATACCCTGAAATTGGAACTGGAGCTGTGCGGTGCAAATCTAAGATCTGTCCTGCTGTCTCTACGCCTGGGGGCAGTAACTACAGCAGACAGGGAGAACAGCCATCTGTGGACAGAAGTATTTTCATTTTCTACAGCTATTCTTACTTTGACTGTTGATGTCTTCAAGCCCTGGCTTGTGCCCAGCCTCTGGTGCCATTGCACCCAAAAATTCAGCTTGCTACAGTAAATCTACGGCTTAGAGGACTTTCCTTTAGCTGATTTTAAGTAAAAGAAACAGAGTTCTGCCACTACCACCAAGTTCTGATTGACCAAAATGTTGAGGAGATTGCCAAATGTCAGGTGCTAGATGAACACAAATTTTTTATCATAGAGTATTATTATTTTTCTCCACCGGTATGGTCAACATATTCAGAGGATGTCATCGGAAGTGGCCGTTCTCCTCTGCCTTACTGTCATTGTCACAGCTTTTGGCCTGAGCTGCTGCTGCCAGTTAGGGAAGGAAAATTCCACGGTATGAGATAAAGCAGAGCTCTGTTACAGAATAAGGAAAATAACAGCTTTGATTGTTGTTATTGCAGATAAATTGTAGAGCTGGAATACCCTGCTGCTTTCCACAGAATCAGATTAAAAGAAAGATCATCTGGCAAAAAAGTACTAGACTGGCAACTCTTGAGTAGATGGTGTTGATTTAATGCTGTTAAAAGTCACTCAAGAGAATAGAAACTTCAGATAAGACAGAAAAGCGACAAGTGCTTGTAATGAGTTGCTGCTTCATTTCTGAGTGGTTTGGAGCTTAAAAGTCACAAACTATTAAACTTCCAGGTGCTTTTCAAAGACAACTTCTTTCCCCAGAATTTAATATAAATTGTAGAAGAAAAGAAGTTCTCAGTAATAAGTATGTGAAGCCAATAAAAGGAGTATGCTGAACTTGTATACATAGGGATTATTAAAAAAATAACAGACTACACTTAAAACAAAAAACATATCCTTCTTATTTACAATATATAAGCTCTCCACTGGCTTTGTATCTCATTCTTCCCAATGCAATTCTGCTTTAGCAGGGTTATTCAGGAAATAACAGCACTGAAAAAAGAAAGTGACTTATTGGTCTGTGAGTCATATAAAATGTAATTTTGGCTTCGACATCTGAAGCTTTTAGACACTTGAAAACCCTCTGTAGCTTTATGGTGGCATTAAACCTGGCACAGGAATCTGAATGGGGACTTTCAGAGATATTGTTTCTCTAAACAGGCTGAAGACTTTGCGGGTGATTAAGGGAATATTGATCATGGCTCAAATTCTCAGCGGTATTTAGGTGCCAAATCCACATTAAGTAAGATTTAAGTAAAGGGCCTAAATACCTTCGAAGACCTGAGATCATATTTTTGGAAGGGGAGCCCTTACTTCTGCTTCCTGCTTCTACTTAAATTTTTAACCATAGAACCATAGAATTGTCTAGGTTGGAGGGACCTTTGAGATCTTTGAGTCCAACCATTAACTTAACACTGCCAAAACCACCACTAAAGCATGTCACTAAGCACCACATCTACCCATCTTTCAAATACCTTCAGGGATGGCGATTCCACCACTTCCCTGGGCAGCCTGTTTTAATGTTTGATAACCCTTTCAGTAAAGAAATTTTTCCTAATATCCAATCTAAACCTCCCCTGGCATAACTTTACACCACTTCTTCTTGTCCTATCGTAGTTTAATGTTTCTCTCTATGTGAGAAAGCATTTCACAATTGCTTTGGTGTGCTTAGAATGACATCAGCTTTGCCATTTTATATATTCATGTGTGTTCTTGGAGGGTTTTTTTAAATCCTGCATAATGCCAGAGAAACAGAAAACCAGGAAAGCCTTGCTCCACCTTTCCCAGTTCAACAGTTCTGCATGTCCCAGAGCCAGGGACAGAGGGTTTTTTTCATTTTCTCCATGCAGGGCTGGGCTGGCCCCCGCCGTGCCGGTCTGTGTGGCTGCGGACCAAAGGCAGCGCTGGGGGCGAGTGTTCGCTCAGCTCTCCCGGCTTCCCCCAGGGGAAGGCTGCCAGTGGGCAAACTTTGGAGAGCGTTGAATCTGTAAGAGTATTGCACCACTGAACCAAGCATCAAACTACTGTTTTTTAATTCAATAATGTACTACTTATGTCTGTACTAATTGTGATCATTTTAATTCATTGTAATGTTTTAATCCTCTGATATGAGCTCAGATTTAAGAAACCATTTGGGAACAATGCAGGCAGAATACAGAAAAAGGAAGGGAAAAACGCAGTGTTGCATAAAACTTACAGGAGAAGAAGAATAATGCTCTGAAGCTGATTCAGCAGGCATTTTGACTTCAGGACAAGTTTTGGCAGGCGGCTCGTGCACCTAATAATCCTAAAACAATATGTCCTGTTCCATTAAGAGGTGCCTCATGCCATCAGAGACAAGGAACTTGCAATACCAAGCAGGGGAGGAGCTGAACTTTCACTGGGGAAACTGAACTTTGAAAAGCAAAATTCAGCCCTCCGCTACACCGAGCCACAGAGCCAGTTTCTGCAGGTGTGGGCTACAAATTCCTGCTTATTCAGGAAACATCTCATCCTACTTGGTATATTCACTCAGAAACTCCTGAAATATTATTTCCTTTTCTAAGTCTTTGGAACAGCCAACAAAAATAATCACCAGTTCTTTTTTGCCTTATCTCAGCACACTGACAATAGCTTTTCAACAATAAAATGTTAGTGGAAACTGCAACCAAAATAATGTACTCAAAAACATGCTCTGTTAGCTTTATAATAAAAATAAACAGTCAGAAAACTCTGAAGTACATGGCATTTTTCTTTCTCGTTTAGTTACAGATCTCATCTGCTAATAAAAGAAAAACTTTATCTCCCAAGATGCAACACAAAAATTTTTTCAGGTGTGCAATATTTTCTGTCATCATTTTTGACAATATTCTCTCTGCTTTCTTTACCATTGTTTCTTTGAATTCTCATTTACTTCATTTTTTCTTTTTTTTACAAAAAGAGTAAAGTATGAATTCTTGCCAATCAGAACTGACACTGAAAGTGCCAGTAAAAACATTAACAAGGCAGAAGACATCAGCACACAAAAATCTGCTATAAATTTCTGAAAATTTAAAATGTTGACAATTGCAAAACATTTTGGGGTTTTGTTAAGGATTGTTTTTCAACAAATAACAATGGTGTGCAAAATGTTTAGCCATCCTCACAGTTTCCTAATGATACAGCTGTACGCTGACCTGAGATTCTCAAAGAAATATCTTGTATGCCACAAAGCATTTACAGGCATTTTATCCCAAATTGAAACAAGACGCCTGCTAGCAAAAATAACATTGAGGTGGGATGCATCCAGTAAGCCTTTAAGTTTCTTAAGGAACACAAAAATAGCATTTTCTCTGCATAGAACAACCTTAAAGTAGAGATTTGTTGGCAGGGACAATACCATTTATTCAACAAATTAATAAGAAAAAAATGACAAGGGCTCATGAGCCCTTCATGTCTGTAAAAGAACTAGCAAAATTCTTAGTTAAGTACAATCCTGCGTCTTTTTTTCCCCAGCTATATCCATTTGTCAAAACTCAGCCAAAGCTTCCTAAAATCTCTCATGCATTGTACTATATCACAGCTATAAAAAAAGAAACGCAGTATTCCTGAAAATCTTGTATTATAACACAGAAAAACAAGAGAGGACATACTATTTTGACATAAATGAGAATAGAGAGGTGCTAGTTCTAGGCAAACAATCACAGGACCAGTTTTGTAACTGAGTTTTAAAGGAGTATATTCATAAAGCTTAAAAAAAAGGGACTGAAAGAACTTCTCCAGGTATCAGAGGCAGCATCAGTGGAAGCACAAAGCTGAGAAAGGAGAAACCTGGTAGACCTGAATGTGCTTGTGGAGCTGGTAGGGATTGTGCTGGAGAAGAGCATGAAGTCAAAAAAACAAAGCAGAGAATGTCACCAAACCCACAGGAGCAAATGTTAAGCTGAGTCTGCAGAGAGCCAGGTGAGGATCTAAAATAAGAAAGCACTTTATTCAGGGAAGCAGGTGAGTATGAATATACATTTATGCACTAAGTGTAATAAGTGGTAGACGTTTGCGTTAAACTGAATGAAATGTATTCCAATGCCACATACTTTCCTACATAGAGTCGTACGTAAATCAAATGCTATGGGCCAGATGAAGCTGTTCTTATTACTGTGCTTGTGGGTGCAACCGCTCGATATGAAGAATCATTGTTCCCAACTCGCTTCCAGTGTTACCTGACTTGGGTCGGTCAAAAGCAGTTCAATGATGGACCTACTCTAGCAGTTCAACAGCACGAGCAGTAAGAGGCTGTGCAGCCCAGGTGTGCATCTCCAGGCAGAAGAAAAACAGAAGAGCACAATGGTGCAAGCACCGCAAGGGAGAGACCTGACTCATTGGGCCAGAAGGAACACTGAGATCAACAAATGTGAAAAACAGAGTGTACACTGCTGCAGTAAATATATAACCTGGCTAGCTACTGAAATTATTGTGGTTTTATAGGCATGGGAATGGTGAGGGGGGGAAAACACAGAAGATCTAGGAGAGACTGGGAAGCGGGGGATGCTGAGTAGGCTGTAAGACTGCCTGTATGCATTTGCATAACTGTTTTATCCTGGTGGTGGTTTAACACCGCTGGGTTACTCACAGCCCCGCCATTGTCTCTGCAGTGCACTGCGTGAACTCCATGCTGCTCTCTGGACATGCACTGTAGCTACTGGCTTCTGGTGTTCTGTGGATGTGTCTGATTTAATTTCCTTTTTCCTCTTTTGGCTCTGTGTTTGGCCAAAAAAAAAAAAAAAAAAAAAAAGAAAAAAGTTTCTTTTCAGCAACTTCTCTAATTATCTATGGAAATTCTGAGGTCTCAAGTCATAATATTTGTGTCATCAAAAGCAGCTCCACAGGAAATAATGCAAAATCACAGCACAAGTTTTTAATGAAAAGATAGCTGAACAAATTTAACTGTGAGAGAAGTCATGCTTAGGCCCAGAATATAGCTGAACACTCCAAAACACATAAACTGACCTTACAGAACCACAGGACAGCGTCTTCCAAGCCAAAATCAGACCCACTGGTCTAATTAAAAATCTGAATTCTGCTCTCATATTTGTCTTTGACTACTATTCCAAGAGGAAGGAGATAGTATTGACAGACTGCGTAGCCTTTTCATACCTGCTTCCTCCCTAATTCATATGAAAGATGTCTGATGACTACAGACAGTAAAATGACATATGGTCATACTGTAATAAAGGCACTTTTCCTATGGTTTCCGTGCTTCACCTGCATGTTACATTTTAGGTTCGGTACCAAAGGTGCAAGATTTATACACTTGCTTGAAGAAGTATTGGCTATTATAAACAGACAAAGAAACAAAGTGAACACCACAGGATTTTTAGAAATATCAGACTTCAACGTGCCTAAAAATTTCAGAGCTTGTTTCAGTTTTTCAGCTGCCTGCTGTTTTTTAACAAAGGTAGTTGACATGAAGACATTTGCATGTAGCCTTACTCAAATGCAGTTAATAATAAAAAGTTATACTAATTTTTTTTTTTAAAAAAGGACCCTGATTATGACAAAATTACCACGTTACCTTTTATTCCCATTAGGGATTTGTACTGATAAAGGACTCCTGCCCCCCTCCCTACTGCCCTGGGTACTGCGTTGGCCTTAGCCAGGAGAGCCCAGTGAGCAGGGTACACGAGGAGGTTTTCAGCAGGATCCTTTGGCAGGCCAGGGTGTGCAAAAGTGCCAAAGTGTCTTTGTCCAGCCATTCCCTTTGAATTCACATACAGCTTGGGGGAAAAATGAAATTCACTTTTAGATTAGCAGTAGGTCATAAAAACCATTTACCTTTGTCTTCATAATCACTTCTTTGCCAGTATCATCTGCCCTCCTGCCTGTGTTTTCTGCTTCCGTGATGTCTCATCCCATTAGCAAGCTGCAGATCTCCTGGAGTGGGGACTATCTTTCTGTTTACCACCTGAGCAAGAGTGGTCTTCTGGAACTTCCCAGTGTAAACGTTGCAACTACAAATAAATGAAATTTCCCTAATGTTACAAGTTGTGAACACACCGGCACATTTCTTTCCAGATGGAAATGAATAACATGAATAAAGCAACCTAAACTCTCTGTTTTTAGAGGGATACAAAAAGCAATGAGAACAAGACCTGAGTCAAACTATCATGTGGAGAAGGGTAATGTATATATATATTTTTATAAAGTCTCCGCTCTAGGTCGTTGAAGATGTAGCTTAGTCTTAAAACAACAGAATTACAAAATACAATAAAAAGTGCTATAATAAAACGCATCCTCATAGCACTTCAAAGAAGAACAACAAAGAGACAGAACAAACATAAGTGTCTTCATTATTAGATGTTGAGTGACTCGAGTTTGTTGTTTAGAGAAACCTGTTTGGAGAAAGAGAGAGATTCGAGTGGGGAAATACTTGTGATAACAACAAAAACATTATGATTTTAATTTGGTTCTAGCAAAGCAGGCTGGGCAGGATTTGAGATGTGAACTGACCGTGCTAATGCAAGAAGTGTATAATTTCTTTGATAATTTACTCCTGGACGTTTTGGAAGCCAAGAAGCTTGTCATGACTATTTTTCAGGCTAAAGAGAGCACTTGCACCCATAATACTGTCTTCACCTAAACAAATATAAGTGTTTTAATTTGTCTGTTCCATTTTTTCAGTAGTGTTTATGATACACAAAGAAACAAAAGTGTCAAGTCCTTGATGTGTTAAATCCCAGTTCTTCTGAACTACCTTTAACAGTTGAGATATTTGCTGCATTCAGGTGGTACTTCTGTAGTTCAGAAGATATTTTTTCAAAGAATAATAACATTTGAAAGCAGACGCTTCAAATCCTGGCTAATCAAAACTAGATTATATCATCAGAGTTAATGAAGCATTAAAGCATATTACTGAATAATAGAAAATTATAAAAAAAAAAACCCAAAACATTTTATTCATTTTACATTTATTCATGTAATAATTGCAGCTATCGCTTCTGGGTAGATGAAAGGGGGTTTTTGTTGCTGGCTATTCTACTTAGGGAATTCAGTTTGCTGTTAAAATAAGCCAGCACCACTTTTCATGGCCTTATCTTCTCCCTCCTCCCCCCAGTTTACTATTTTATTTTTCTTACGATATTCCATCTTTGGCACACATATTTTTGTCTGTAATTCCAGGGACAGAATTTCTAACTTGTTCTTCAATTGTTCAAATAAAACCAAAACTGCTCACTAGACAAGCAAATAAAACAACACTTTCATTCTGAAGAAACTCCCTCTATAATCACAAGCTAGCGTATGATATGAGTGTGATAAACGAGGACTGGTAAAAGTTATCAATTTCCTTGTGTCGGTTCTGTTACAGAGGTCATTGGTACAAAAGGTTGTTGTTCTGTCATACAACACTGCCCAATACTTATTTACTCCTTGAATATATACTCTTACATTCTGCTTTTACTAAATGCTTACATTATAAATTATGGGAATGACACATAGGCAGATTCAGCTATTAATTCCCTGAACAAATCTGCCTCCATTTCTTTCCATCAAGCCTTTTTAAAATTCTGCAGAGGCTTCTCTAATTTTCTATGTTGCTAGTTTCTTAAAAATGGAGTCATTTTTTTTGTAAGGCATTTATTCATCTTCAAAGGGGTTTACTAACCCTTCAGAGGGTCTTGGTGACTTAGGAGGGAAAATAACATTGAAAGAAAATAAAGCTAAAACTAAATGCCCCCAAATAAAACAGAGTAAAGAGAGAGAAAAATGGACAACCTCAGTGATTATAGATGTCAGCAATAAAAACCACCATTCTTTCACACTTGGGATTGGATCCTCTTTTTCTCTGAGTTTGATAGGCAGAAGAGCCTTGATTTAGGATATAACAGATTTGTCCTTCCACATAAAAACAAAGAATAAGAAAAAAAAATAATAACAGAAAAGTGAAAAACAAGCAAACAAAAATAAAAGAGTGGCACTAGCACTGCAGCATAACCTTTGCTTCCAGAGAAGGTAGGAAAGTGTTCACGTAAACCTTCCCCTCACCTTTGCCTTTGCACATTGGAATCCTCTAGAGACGGTGGGCAGAGAGAGCTGGGGAAAAGCAGCAGGGAGTCAGCTACAGGAGCCTGCTTAAGTCAGCACAGATCACCCCATTACCAATTCAGCCTCCACATCCTGAGGCAATAGGCATGAGAAAAGATGCTGCACTTGCCTTCTGGCATCTCTTTGGTGAGATGATCGAAGCAGAAATGGATACAAATATATCTGAGGGAGGAAAATAAATACACTTTTTCTACTTGTGAGGCCTATTTCCAGCACAAAAGATCTAAAAAACAAGGTAGATAACTTCAGCTATTAATGCAGAAAGCCAAATTTACGTAGTCATGTAAACAAGAAATCTAAACCTGAAATCAAAAAAACAATGGTAGTAGTGCACTGAGTGCTGTTTTTCTGTTTGCCAAATTCTTACGCATTTTATTGTCTCTTTTTCTTTTTAATGTTATTATAGAACAATGGAGTTCTATTATTATAGATCTAGAGAAGAGTTCCAGTATCATGAAAAATGGTGTGGAAACCAAAGGATGAAACAGAATTGCAGGTTATGGTGCTAATACGCTGCTGATCATTTTTAAAAGCCATGTTCTCCACATGTCAATTTAACACTTACAGATACGAAAGTCCACTCTGTCTTTTGGCATGTCTCACATTACAAGTGCTGTCAACTGCTCGCAGTCAGTTACGCTGAATAATTGTCTCTGGGCAAGAATATTTATTTCCATGGCATTACATCATGTTGCAAACACCACCCTTCCCATGCAACAAACTGCAGAAGACAAGAGCTAAGTTGCAAGTCTTTTCCCCAGTGGGCAAAACTTGCATTACAAATGTGGAGATCAGGTTTTCACAAAAGCGGACCTACCAGCAAATTAAACTTTAAAAGCCTCAATGCTCAGATTTTATCTGATCACTAAGGTTAAGGCAGAGTCTGACTTCAAAATAAATGTTCCTCCTCAATTTGGTATCTACTTCATATACTCCTCAGTTACTTCCTCATTTTATCCTATGGAAGAAATATTTCTAATCCTACGGAGCTGAGGAAAAATTAACATATAAATGTTCAAATAATCATGAAAACCAAAGGCAAATGAAAGATTACCCTCTTAAATAAGAGGCACTTAAATATGACTTGCCCATCACCTAAAGCCAATATTCACTATCAAGGGTGTCAGATTCTTTAAACTTTAAGGCTAAAATATATAACTTCTTTTGATTTAGAGTCAAATAAGGACATGGGAATATAAAAGATGATCTAGGAGGACACTAGGAGTACTAAATCCAAAAAGACAACCTAAAAAACTTTGTTCATACTCACCTAGACTGGACTGTCCACCAACTGTCCTTGGAAGGGCAGGTGCAGGAGGCTGGGGGACAGCAGTGCAGTGCACACCTGAGAGCAAAGAGACATGAGAAATCAGCCCTCTGGGTGTCCAAAGGCTTACAGACAATAAGAAAGGGAAGTTGGAGCTCAAAAGCTGGACAACTCTTGGCCTAAGCTCACTCTGCCTCTGTTCTGGATGGGAAATTCACTACACACCCAGAGCACAGGACTACAGCCAAGAAAATGCCTTGCCTAAAGAGCTGCATGGCCTGATCCTGCCCTGTCCCTGGAGGGAACATCAGGGAAGCCTGGAGATGCGTCAGCACTGTCGACATGCCCTAATTAACCCCAAGGAATCATCTCTCCAGACTCAGGGTCCTCAGAAACACTTATTTTTTGAAACAAAGCCTATAGAATGGGTGGTGTTGCTGAACATAATTGTGACTGAATGCCAAGTTAGAGAAGAGTAAACAAGAAATCAGGCTTCCCCACCTTCATCTGGAGCCCAGAAGAGGTGTTCAAACCCCAGTTCTCATATCTGAAGAGCAGCAAACCACTTCTCTTCAAAAACACGTCTTCATAGGATGTAAAGTCCTCTTATATTAGCAATAAGAAGAGGACTAAGGATTATCTCTGTCCTCTAGTAGATGGGGCCGGCAACATAGTGACCAAGGATGAGGAAAAGGCTGAGGTACTTAATGAAGTCTTTGCCTCAGTCTTCAGCAGTGGGACCAGTTGTTCCCTGGGTACCCAGACCCCTGAGCTAGAAGACAGGGATGGGGAGCAGAATGAAGCCCCTGTAATCCAAAGGGAAATGGTGAGGGACCTGCTTCAGCACCCGGAGGTGCACAAATCTATGGGGCCGGATGGGATCCACCCAAGGGTATTGAAGGAGCTGGCAGAAGTGCTTGCCAGGCCACTTTGCATCATTCATGAGCAGTCCTGGACAACCGGGGAGGTCCCAGCTGACTGGAGGTTAGCAAATGTGACACCCATCCACAAGAAGGGCCGGAAGGAGGATCCGGGGAACTACAGGCCAGTCAGTCTGACCTCGGTGCCTGGGAAGGTCATGGAACAGATCCTCCTCAGTGCCATTACACGGCACATGCAGGAGACCAGGGTGATCAGGCCCAGTCAGCATGGGTTTGTGAAGGGCAGGTCATGCCTATCAAACCTAATATCCTTCTATGATAAGGTGACCCACTTAGTGGATGAGGGAAAAGCTGCGGATGTTATCTACTTGGATTTTTGCAAAGCTTTTGACACCGTTTCCCACAGCATTCTCCTGGAGAAACTGGCTGCTCATGGCCTGGACAGGTGTACTCTTCGCTGGGTAAAAAACTGGCTGGATGGCCGTGCCCAGAGAGTCGTGGTAAATGGAGATAAATCCAATTGGTGTCCGGTCACAAGTGGTGTCCCCCAGGGCTCTGTGCTGGGGCCGGTTCTCTTTAATATCTTTATCAATGATCTGGATGAAGGGATCGAATGCACCCTCAGTAAGTTCGCAGATGACACTAAACTGGGCGGGCGTGTTGATCTGCTTGAGGGTAGGTTGGCTCTGCAGAGGGATCTGGACAGGCTGGACCGATGGGCTGAGACCAATGGTATGAGGTTCAACAAGGCCAAGTGCCGGGTCCTGCACTTGGGTCACAACAACCCCATGCAGCGCTACAGGATTGGGGCAGAGTGGCTCGAAAGCAGCCCGGCAGAAAAGGACCTGGGGGTGTTGGTTGACAGCCGGCTGAATATGAGCCAGCAGTGTGCCCAGGTGGCCAAGAAGGCCAACAGCATCCTAGCCTGTATCAGGAACAGTGTGGTGAGCCGGACTAGGGAAGTGATCATCCCCCTGTACTCGGCACTGGTGAGGCCCCACCTCGAGTACTGCGTTCAGTTTTGGGCCCCTCGCTACAAGAGGGACATTGAGGTGTTGGAGTGTGTCCAGAGAAGGGCTACAAAGCTGGTGAGGGGTCTGGAGGACAAACCTTATGAAGAACGACTGAGGGAGCTGGGATTGTTTAGCCTGGAGAAGAGGAGGCTGAGGGGAGACCTTATCACCCTCTACAACTACCTGAAAGGAGGTTGTAGAGAGATGGGGGCTGACCTCTTCTCCCTGGTGACAAGTGATAGGACAAGGGGAAATGGGTTCAAGTTACGTCAGGGGAGGTTTAGATTGGATATTAGGAAACATTTTTTCACTGAAAGGGTTATTAAACATTGGAATAGGCTGCCCAGGGAGGTGGTGGATTCACCATCCCTGGAGGTGTTTAAAAAAAGGGTAGATGGGGCACTTAGGGACATGGTTTAGAAGTGGCTTTTGTCAGGGTAGGTTAAAGGTTGGACTTGATGATCTTAAAGGTCCCTTCCAACCTCAGCAATTCTATGATTCTATGATTCTAAAGCAAGATCCAGGAGGTGAAGAAGCAGGAGCACAGTGGTTAAAGAATCCTTGTACGAAGGGGGATCCTGAGATTCCTGCCTTCAGTACTGAAGCAGCTCTGCTGTGGAAATAAAGCTTCCAACTTTATGGGAAAGCTGCTTTGGAGACCATGTAACACCAATTAATACCATCTCTGTTTTCACTTTTGCCTTTTCAAAACTCTACAAGATCACACTGAAAAAGCTTACAAATGTGGAATCACACCAAATCACAGAATGGTAGCGGTTGGAAGGGACATTCAGAGATCATCTGGTCCATCTCCGCTGACAAAGCAGGTTCATCTAGAGCAGGCTGGACAGGAACGCATCCAGGCGGTTTTCTAATATCTCCAGAGGAGACTCCAGAAGCTCTCTAGGCAGCCTGTTCCAGTGATCTGCCACCCTCAAAGTGAAGAAGTTTTTCCTCATATTGAGACGGAATTTCCTGTGTTCCAGCTTGTTCCCATTGCCCCCTTGTCCTGTTGCTGGGCACCACTGAGAAGAGTCTGGCCCCATCCTCTTGATGCCTGCCCTTTAGATATTTACAAGCATTGATGAGATCCTCTCTCAGTCTTCTCCACGCCAAACAGACCCAGGTCTCTCAGCCTTTCCTCGTAAGAGAGGTGCTCCATTCCCTTGATCCTCTTTGTAGCCCTTCGCTGGACTCTCTCCAGTAGTAGGAAGTGCATTGCTGCATCAGGACCTTTCTTAAAGTACCTGCAGATATGACTAAACCCAGGAAAATGCACAGTTCTAATGAAATTTCTGAAACATTTACCAATTACAGTCAGAATGCCCAGAAGCATGTATTAAATATAATGCCATAGTACTTACTAGGACCATCTACAGTCATTTTTCTTTTGCTTCACTAGTTTTTCATCAAATACCTTTTTGACATTCACAGCAGTTCCTGCCATTTTCTGACACTTTTCATATGTTATACACTGACACAGGTCAGCAGATTTTCTTGTAATCCCAATGAAACTTCAGCTGAAGCCTGTGGTTCCCAGTGCTCTGCTGCACCATCAGCTTCAAAACCGGAGGACTTCAGAAACAACATAGTGCAAAGTTCAATTTCTATCAGCAACAATACTTATATATTTTCACTTATTTCCTCCTTCAAAATACAAAAGCAGGTGCTCCAGTTCAGCAAATGGTGGCAAAGGTAGCTAATAACACACACTGCAAAATTGTCATGACTCACTGGTGAAATGAGACCAGGTCCACAAATTCCAGGTTGTGAAGGTGTAACGGTGCTGCAAAAAACTAAGCTGCAAAAAAAATATATCAAGAGACAGTATAGTGATAAGAAAGCAATATCTTGGGATCTTCAGAGCTGGCTAAATTTACTGAAAAATTTTTAAAAATTACAATTCTTAGTGTGTGTCTCTCTGTCACTAGACTAATTTGTAATTTCGATTTCTGGGCATCAGTTTGAGGTATGTTTTTTAATGAGTCTACATCTATTCTAATTCAGAGAAGGACTGGTGTTGGTTTTTTTTTGTACTGGTTTCTCTTGACAATAAAAGGTTATATTTCTTTACTGAAATCCAGCTTTTCTGAGTTGTTCTGGTGGTACAGGAGCTGAAACCAACTGCAAAGGGCCAGCAGAGATCAGCCCCTGCTCTAGGAGAGCTGTTGGTCCAGGATTGGAGCCTGCCCCCTGAGTCTCCCTCTTTGTAGTTCCTTTAGAGAAAAAGCTGGAAATTAATGGGAGCCAGCAATATTAAGGCCGTCGCTCCAAGAAAAGATTTAGGGTGGCTCAAGCCCAGAGGAGTGCCTTCCCTCTCCTTGCTGAGGGTCAGAGCTAGTGTGCAAAGAGAGCAGTACCCAGTACCTAAATCAATAAGCAGCGATAAACTCAATGACACCACGTGCTGCCAGTAGCAGCCAAGCTTGCTAAGGACACTGCAAGAGGACAGAAAAGGTTTGGGGCTTTTTATAAATTTTCAGCTTTACGTTCACATCCTCTAAATCATGCAAGATTCTGAAGTACTTCCTATGTAGAAATTCAGTGAACGTTTCAAACATTCTGCTCCCACTCTCATAAGCACCAGTATCACCTGGACTGTAGGCTGTGGGATGCCAATTTTTTCTTTATCTAGGATGAAGTGATGATTTTTACTGGTCCATCAGAGTATCTCATCATCCCGTGCTTGTTATATGAATGCCTGAATTTTCTGGTTGTTAGAAAAAATACAACTAAAGCTCCAGTAGCTGTCTTCATAAAAAATAATAAAAAATTCTATTTTATTCCACCCTCAGTGTAACATTTCTGCTTCAAAAACTTTTAAAGAAAATGTGTAAAAATTACTATATATATTTAGTTTTAGAATGCTGATTCAAAACAAAAAATCCAAATACCTAGTTAATAAAGTATCAAAATGGACTATTTCCTCTTAGAAAATAATATTTGTGGTGGGGTGGAGCTATTTGCCAAAGTTGGCATAACATCACAAATAGCTGCTGCCCATCAAAAAAATGCAATTTTGGGTAAATTAGCTATTTGTCTTTTTAAAAAAATGGACCCATTGCTGCTCTCCACTGATTGCTTAAGCCTGAGGGTTAGAAGGTGCTTTTTTTTGGTATTTTTGTGGTTTGCTTTTTAGTGGTACCGTTACCTGTGATATTAGATCTTGGAATTGCTTTGAAGTCTGATGATCTGTATTGTGGGTGAGTTTTGCCTGAGCTTTTTACCCTATTTGTGCTTCATATAGTGGCAATGAAAGCACGCCTCACTGAAGAATTTTTGTTCAAAAAAAAATTCCTTTAAAAAAGTTTAAATGCAAGAATTAATAGCTTTAGGAATGATTTTATACGCTATACTTATTCTCAGAGAGTACATTTCCCATCCTATATGAATCACAGATACCTGTTCTTCATTCAGACAGGCTTTTGCTCCCCTTAGGGTTCAAATCCCAGTATCCTTTGTGGTTGCTACCCACAAGCTTATGCATATCATAATTATTGCGGATGGGATGAACCCAAATAACCCCCCTTTAAACAGATCAACTATTGATGACTTCCTGGAGATTCCAAACACACTTCCATTAAATATTAATTATAAAAAAACTTATAACCCTACCGGGAGCAAGAAAAATACCTCCTCAGTGACCTCATGGATTCTGATGATAGCTAATTCAAGACTGATGGGAAGCAGAGGGAGCTAAATGGAGAACAAAGGAGCACGGCGAGGCACCACACAGAAATCCCCACAGCTGCAGTTTATGTTGCTGCTGTCAGCTGAGACCACTCTTCACTGATATATGTAAAGTTACCTGTATGCAAAGTCACCTATATATGTAAAGTTAAGATCCCAAACATACCCAAAGGGCTGAACACTGGACTTCTAGATGCTCAGTCAGCTATTCAATATTTAAATTGTCTTCCTTTCCTCTGTTCTTCAACTTTTACCAAAATCTAGTCTTTTATTTTTCATATGCGGGAGACAAATGTAGCTCTGGGTAGCTCATGCTGTACAGCTGGGGGGAGTCCAGATTTTGGTGTGAAATCTGCTGCTTTATAGAGAGACAAAAAGAGACAACTGCCCACAAAATGGCAGTCTAAGTGCTTGGCCTGCTCCCTGTCCTGGAGGCGAAGGATGTGCTGCTGAGGGTGCAGCCTCGCACGCAAACCCATCTTCCCCAGGTGGGGATGTAGCACTGAG
This sequence comes from Larus michahellis, assembly GCF_964199755.1. Classification (NCBI taxonomy): domain Eukaryota; kingdom Metazoa; phylum Chordata; class Aves; order Charadriiformes; family Laridae; genus Larus; species Larus michahellis. Next base: position 60,813,566 of record NC_133900.1, on the reverse strand, counting down.
CCCACGTGCAGGGCTGGTCAGCCCTTCGTCCCGCAGCATCTGCTGCATTTCCTCCTGGGGATCAAGTCAAACCTCCCTCAGGCTTTTCCAGGTACAACAGCATCAGCGAGTTTGATATCACAACAGTCTCAAACTGTGATTAACACCTAGACGCCCCACTGCTTTTGTTTGATGTGATATCAACGCCTCTTGTACGTGCCTTCTAAAGACAGCAGAGGGGTCTGTAATGTTGTGTTTGCTGTGCAGAGGAGAGAGCTCCCACTGTGGGAGGAGACCAGGGTGCAGTGATACCTGCTCAGCAAAAAAAAAGGGACAAAGTGAAAATTAAAAATAGACGAGGGGTGATAAATAACCATTAGGCCTGAAGCGACTTTAATTCAGAGAAAATACAAACACAGCAGCACACCAGGTGATCAGGCCCAGTCAGCATGGGTTCATGAAAGGCAGGTCCTGCTTCACAAACCTGGTCTCCTTCTATGACAAAGTGGATGGTGGATGAGGAAAAGGCTGTGCATGTTGTTTACCTGGACTTCAGTAAAGCCTTTGACATGGTTTCCCACAGCATTCTCCTGGAGAAACTGGTTGCTCATTGCTTGGACGGGAGTACTCTTCCCTGGGTAAAAAAACTGGCTGGCCAGGCCCAAAGAGTGGTTGGTGGTGAATGGAGTTAAATCCAGTTGGTGGCTGGTCACAAGTGGTGTTCCCCAGGGCTCAGGATTGGGGCCAGTTCTCTCTAATATCTTTATCAATGATCTGGACGAGGGGATTGACAAGCTGTCAGTAAGCTTGCAGACAACACCAAGTTGGGCAGGAGTGTTGGTCTGCTTGAGGGTAGAATGGCTCTGCAGAGGGATCTGGACAGGCTGGATTGATGGTCCGAGGACAGTGGTATGAGATTCAACAAGACCAAGTTCTGGGTCCTGCACTTGGGTCACAGCAACCCCATGCAATGTTACAGTCTTGGGGAGGAGTGGCTGGAGAGACACCCGGCAGAAAAGGACCTGGGGGTGTTGGTCGACTGCGGGCTGAATATGAGCCAACAGCATGCCAAGGTGGCCAAGTCGGCCAACAGCATCCTGGCCTGTATCAGGAATAGCGTGGCCAGCAGGAGTAGGGAAGTGATTGTCCCCGTGTACTCAGCACTGGTGAGGCCCCACCTTGAGTACAGTGTCCAAAGAAGAACAACGAAGCTGGTGAAGGGTCTGGAGAACAAGTCTTATGAGGAGCAGCGGAGGGAGCTGGGGCTGTTCAACCTGGAAAAAAGGAGGCTGAGGGAAGACCTTATCGCTCTCTACAACTACCTGAAAGGAGCTTGTAGCAAGGTGGGGGTCAGTCTCTTCTCCCAAGTAACAAGTGACAGGACAAGAGGAAATTGCCTCAAGTTGCACCAGGGAAGGTTTAGATTAGATATTAGGAAAAATTTTTACACTGAAAGGGTTAACAAGCATTGGAACAGGCTGCCCAGGGAAGTGGTGGAATCACCATCCCTGGAGGTATTTAAAAGACATGTAGATGTAGTGCTTAGTGATATTGTTTAGTGATGTTTTTTATCAGAGTTAGGTTGATGGTTGGACTCGATGATCTGAAAGGTCCCTTCCAATCTAGGCAATTCTATGATTCTGCGACAGACCTGTATTTTCCTTACACTCCCACTGAATGTACAGAGGGGTAAGTGAAGGGTTTGAGAAAGGCAAAAGTCTGCCAGCAGCAAAAAAGTGATGTACTGTAACAACAACTCTCCTCTGAACTAGCAGAATTAGCCTCATGATAAATCCATTGTGACTACCTTAAGGGCTGCAGCACTACAGCTGAGAAACAGTGCAGTCGGGTATTTTAAGTCAATAAACTTTTGTGGAACCTGGAGGTTGACTCCTCAGCAGCGATGCCAAATGCAGCTGCACTTAACAGTGGGTGCTTCCGACCCACTGGCACCAAGAGATTATGGTTAAAATTTTTATTGTGTGTTTTCCAAACCTGCTATTTGATTAATGCACTGGCCCAGCAATATTGAATGAAGCTTTAAGTGAATTTAAGATCCACTAGCTCAAGCAAAAAGAGTCAAGGTATTCCGAAGTTATTTCCTACAAATAAATGGAAAGACTGAAATATGTTTCCTCATCTTTGAAAGAGTCAGGGCCAAGTGCTCCTCAGAGATTCTAAAAATGAGCATTTTGTTTATCTGTCACCCAAATCGGACATAAAATTAGTAGTTTCCCAAGTATTATCTGCATGATCCAGATACCAGGTTTACATAAAGCATGAAGAATGTAGGATTAACCATTAGTATATGTATTTAGAAGATTTTAAAAAAGGTAGGCTTAACAGATTGCCAGGTCAATTGACAGGTAAACCAAGTGGGATGTGTTAAACAAGAAATTTATAATCTTGGTAGCATAATCAACAGAAAGGAATAAAAAGTTGTGCTTGACAAAAAACATTCAGTCTTTGCCTGGATAGGGTCAGATTTGTTACAGGTTCACTGGGATGCACTGTTTGCTCTTCTGGTACAACGTATCTCCCAGGCATATCAACCCGCAATGGCAGTGCAGGTTCCCATGCCCAAACAAAGAAAAAGACTCAAGTCATGATGTTTTAAAAAGAAATACAAAAGCATTAATGTATTATAACCTATATTTAAAGTACATGTAAGGAGAAAACTAAATAACAACAATTACAGAAACAACAAATTCAGAAACGTCAGTAAGAAAAACTAGAGGAATAACAATGATTGGTAAACTTTCTTATTAACAAGCAAGGGAAATCTATCCTTTACACAGCTGTGAAAGGTTCAGAATATTCACCTCCTCTTTCAATGGAAAAATGAAGGGCAACTTCAGTAAAATGAAAGCTTTGCCAATCAAACCGATCAGGAGAGAATAACCTAAATCGAATTGTCTTAGAGGAAACTGCTGAGAACCTTTCTCTCTGAACATATCCATTACTGTTCATAATTAACAAACATTTGAAAACTATAGAAATTTCAAAGGACTGGAGGAGTGCCAGGATTAAAAAACTGAATAAGAGCAGGGGCTCTGGGAATTGTAGAGGACTTAGATGTCAATTCTTGGAAAAAAACATGGAAACAATTTGAGACTGACAATTTAATTTAAAGACTATGGAAATGTTCAGCATCAGTCAGCCTGATTTCCTGGAAAGTAGGTCTTTTCAAATCAACTGTTCCCTTTTTACGTTGGGACTTCAGGTCTAACTGATACAGCCAAGTTATATGGTTTTATATTTGGATTTCTCTTAGACTCAGTACCATTCAGTTTCTGATTTTAGATCTCAAGATCTCGGATCTAAAAGACAGTACAATGAATTAAAACTTGGTCCCCCGATGGATCACAAAATGCAGTTCGTACTGAGAAAATAGTCAGGAATGGAGCTCTAGCCATAAGGCCACAGGGAATTGATTCTTGACCCCTATTTTTATCAGTAACTGAGATAAAGCTACAAAAATTTTACTAGCACAGTAACTGATAAGATCAAAGAGTATACTTAATAGTCAGGTTACTGTTACAGGGAGACCTGAATCACTTGGTAAATGATCAGAAAGCAATAAAAGTACATTTCATATGTTCAAATGTAACATAAGATAGCTGGGAACACAGAGTGCGGGTTGTACAAGTTTCTGTCTTGGGAATAAGTAATTCAGAAAGGGACTTAGAGGTCATCATAGGTAATTGCCTCAACATGAGTTCACAGCACAAAGCTGTGGCAAGTTCTTGTACACTTTAAAAAGTGACTTCAAGGGGAGGAGGGAAACCTTGTATTTTTTCATCTTTCTGCACAGCACGGGGCATGAATTTCCTGCTATGATCATCTGGGCATATCTCTCCTAATCAGTTCCCTGCCATCGCAGAGGCCTCAAGCACTGCTTGCACCTTGGTCTCTGTTGTCTCTTTGCCAGTGGCACACAACACTCAACTCTCCCGATGACTGAACTTCACATTATTTAGGTCAACCATCCAGCAGCTTTGGATTCAGTACAGAAGTTCCTAGGTGAAAATGTAATGAAAAAGTGGTTTGGATAAGGGGGATCAAACCGCATTAGCAGAAGCCAACCCTTCAGCCTTCCCAAGCTGGGTGAAAGGTCTTCATAAGGCCAGCTGCACTAATGCACCCAGAGCTTATCTTATCAAGGGCAGGGAGGGCCCCTGGATACACTTTCCCCTGTGATGTGGGGCTGCCTACACATGGGGCCTTGGAGAGCCTGCCCCACGGAGACTTGCTGTGGGATGTCCCTCTCCCAAGGAAGCAAAGTCTGAACCGCATAAGGGTAGGATGCAGTAAAGGGGGTACAGGTTGGCACCCCTTCAGCGAGATTAATCTTCCCAGCTTTAAACTCGAGAATTTGGTGATACATTTTGTGCCAATATTTATTTCAGAAAATTATTTTTCTGCCAGGGATAGAAAACATCAGGCTGACAGCTCTACTCTCAGCTTTCCAGAATTCATGCACGGATTTCTATACTTCACTAAGTCGAAATATGTGGGCAAACCCTTAAGACCATGTTCCTTCTTTGTAGTACTCTGGTTTTTAATCATATTAATTAATGAAAGCTCAGATTACTGTTCACATGTTTAAGGGCTTTCCTTCAGGAGTTGGTATTTCATATATTCAAAGGCACAGAACAGCGCTTTCAGAACAATGCTTTATTCAGATGTCTCTTCTCTCAAGCATTTTCAAAAATAGTTTTATAGAACAAAAGACACAGACTCACAGTTCTGTGCCCTAATTAAAACTTCAGTTAATGCCTGCTGGAGCCCCAGCTGCTTCTGGGACAGGATGTCGCCTGTCCTGCTCACCGCATATTCCTTCTGCTCTGCGTTTCTGACCACTGAGAACCCATCCCACCCCGTTCCTAAAGGTGCCGTTTAGCCTCCTGCTAAAACCTGGGAAAAGTCAACTCCCAGCCTGATGGGGATAGAGGATATTTCCCCACAGGAAGCCTTCCTGCCTTTCAAGACTTGTGTCTGTTCCCTACCTGTTTGGTTTATCCTTTAGCAGCTTATTTTGGTGAAATTCCTTGAAGTCAAAAAGTATAGTATGAAACAAGGAAAATAAAAGCATGTAGTTTAAAAAAAAAATAATTCCTGCAGTTCTCTCATTCTCTCTCTCTCCCTAAAAGAATTGCATTAAGTGTTTGATACTCGTCATTTGTACAAAGATCACAAGGTTGCTATTTTTTTTTGGTCTTAATAAATCAGAAATTGAGACAATACAGGGAGATAGGACAAATAACTTGGTTAAGTTATTAGCAGGGACCTCTAAAAATGTGGTTCAATACATAAATCATTTTTGTCTGATCTTTATTATTTTCCTAGGTCCTGAGTAAAGTAGAGATGATAAAACACCTGAAGTATTATGAAGATGAATTAATTGATCTTCATGAAGGAATTATGCACTACAGAGATGCGGGTCTTAAAAGTCGTGCCAGATGGACGTTGCTTGACTTGGTGCAAAAGCATCACGGTCATGATCCTTGCCCATTTCACAGAAAGGGGACCACTTGTTTCTTACAGGTTACACACAGGCTAATTTTGCTAGAGGACAGAACCATTCAGGAAATCTGGAGTATTCAAGGATTTAGTGCTACTGCCAGGACTTGGGGCTGTGAAAAGAAGCACCTGGCTCCACTTCAGTCCTTGGGAAGTATCTCCACGATGACTCCTTAAGGTCATCTTGGAACCAAAATAAAACTTGTTCTTTCAGAATTTCCCCTTTGTGGATGTTGGTTCTTGACTAGCTGAGTTTCAAGACATAAATCTTTATATCTAATGAATGCGAAATTTACAAGTTCAATTCCTTAGCAGCAAGTTTGATTCCCCTGTTGTAAAGACTCTGAAGCAGGAATCACTATGGATTTATGGGGGTTTTTGTCCACTTTAAGAAAAATGCATTGAGAACAGTAACTCAGTAGCTGATAAAGCCAAGTCTGTTGCTCCTGCTTCACGGTGTAAAGTAAAAGACGTTTGAGAATCTAACGCTTGCCCTTGCTTCTGTCCATGGGTATTTTGGTGAATCTGCACAGACTTCACCTGAACAGCCTTCACCACCTCTACAGCCACAGGCAAACACCAACAGGGACTGACAATCAGTTTAAACTCCACAGTTAAAACTGCCATCCACTTGAGACAGGCCAGCCCAGAAGTTAAGCGATCTGTTTCTCATCTATAGAAATACTTTGAGCCAGGAAATGCTCGTGACTCTTATCTCATTTTCTTCAGTGTTCTCCATTTGCGGTGCATCTCTGCGCTGTATTTGTGGGATGCTGTTTGTCACCATCAAATAATCATCTATGTTTAATCTGTGAAGATTTAGGAAATTGATAGTATTGAGGTCCACATGACTTCAAGCAGGGTTACTTCAGAAATTATGTCATATTTAAACTACAGGTTATGCCCAGAATAGTCAATTAATTATGAAGATGATTCATAATGAACAATAACTAGATATTCATTCAAATCATGCTTACCGTAAGTTTAAGTAAAGGATGCGTGGAAGTCTAGAGAATGATAATATTCTATAACATATACAAGCTGAAAGAAGGCAATTATATTCCATGATTTTATTAAATTGCACAGTAATTTAAAAATACAATTACATTTAGAATGAACAATTGAAAATAATTATATTTCATTATGTCAGCTGGGTTGCTCAGGTGAACACTGTGTACTGCTGGATAGATACAGTGATATGGAATCCTGTAATGTGATAAGTTTAAGAAAATCATGATTATCAGCCCTATATGCTGGGAGATATTTCATTACTGATGACGACAATTGACATATTTAAAATTCATTAGTTGGAAGTGGAATAGAAATCGTGGGAAAAAGAGTAGCTGAAAAGGTAGCGCTCACACCTCAAAACACTTATTTTCAACTTCAATTCACGAAGAAATGGAATGTTTTAGTATTTGATTATATAGTTCAAGATTAGTAGAGCTGCTTTAAAATATCCTTTTTTGCTCAGGCACCTATTCGCCAGCCCTTCGATCATCTTCGTGGCCCTCCTTTGGACCCTCTCCCATCTGTCTGCATCTTTCTTGAATTCTGGGGACACAGTTCTCCACGCGCAGCCTGACAAGTGCTGAGTAGAGTGGGATGATCACATCTCCATCCTTTACAGTAATGCCCCTTTGGATGCAGCTCAGCATCCAATTTGCCTTCGTTGCTGCTGCAGCAGCGCACTGCTGGCTCCTATTGAGCTGGTTGTCCACCAGGACACCCAGGTCCCTTCCAGCAACGCTGCTCCCCAGCCACACAGGTCCTAGCCTGTACTGGGCTCTTTGGTTATGTCATCCGGGTACAGGACTTTGCACTTATCTTTATTAAACTTCATACTGTTCTTGCTAGCTCATTCTTCCCGCCTGTCCAGGTCTCCCTGTAAAATGGCTCTCCCTTCTGACATGGTCTCCTCACCACCGGTTTTGTCCTCAGCAAACTTGGTGAGGGTGCTTTCAATCCCATCACCCAGATCATTTATGAAGGTGTTGAACACCATGGGGCCCAGTATTGGTCCCTGGGGGATCCCACTTGTGACTGGCTGCCAGCCTGAGTAAAAACTATTGATTTCCACCCTCTGAGGCGCAGCATGTGAGCCAATTTCCTACCCATTTGTCAGACCACCCATCCAATCTGTATGGTGCCAGTTTGTCCAGGAGAAGGTTGTGGGAAACACTGTCAAACGCTTTGCAGGCAAACAATATCTATTGCTCTTCCCATGTTGACAGAAAATGTTATTTTGTTGTAGAAGGTGATCAGGTTAGTCAGGCAATTTCTGGATTTGAATTCTGTTGTAAACCAAGAACACTTCACAGAGTACTAAAACGTGAGAAATCAAAGTTCCAAATAATATTTAATGATTATAAAGAGGTAAAGATTATAAAGAGTAAAAAGGTCTAAGGAAAGAGAAATGCACCCACTCCCCCCTTCTAACTCAGCACTAGCCTGAAGATGGAAACTCAGAATTGGACAACCAAGCCACAATGGTGTGGGAAACCAGGTCTCCTGTGTTTCTTTTTCAGGGTATTTTCTAATCTTCCATCCTGAGCCCATCAATCTGACTTCAACAAGAAGTAGCTGCTGTTCTTCTGTTTGTTGCAGCTTCTGCAAGAAATCAGAACTGACTGCCTAATGAGGGACACTTAGATTTTTGGTTTACATGTGGTTCATTCAGTCAGAGGTTCATGCCACTTCACTAATGGGTTACAGCCCTTTTTCCACGCTAACAAGCTATACTGCAATTTAGACTTTTTCTGATACTGCAGACTTTACTGTGTGACTTCTCCTGCCACTCTTGAGCAACTGAATAGCACACGATGCATGGCTGGAAGAAAGCAAGAAAGGTTATGACATTTCTCCATCCTGTATAGGATTTCTAGCTGCTTTTTCAGTTCCACAGTCTGAATAGCAGCCAGCATAAAGCAGGCATATCTCATGCTGGCATGTAGAGAAAAAGGAAAAAGAAAAGGCACATATGCACATACAGACTTGCACAGTTTCCTAAGATATGTCTCAGTCTTAGCTAGCATTTGGGAAGTTTCTTCCCTGGTAAATTTAATATCTATAGTTATCATCTCTTAGTTATAGAAGGCAAATTTAGGGCAAAGCTATCCACAACTTCACTAAGTTAGAATGAAGTTGCATGAAGTAAAAATTAAGTGAGCCTTTCAAATGTTTGTAAATCCCATAAGTGCTGGCAGAAGCTGTTTTCTGGATACACTTCTTGTGGAATTATCCCTTTTTATACATGAAATCCTTCACAGTTATATTAATTTACATCCATTATGCATCATAGCATTCTGGGATATTTTCTGTTTAAATGCTCATCATTATTAAACATCAGTCTTACGTCTGTGTAATATCTAGTTTATGCAAGGGTATTTTATTAATCACAGCACACCCCAGTGGTTAGAAAGTATGACCTATTAACCAAGCAATTGTGCCATTAAAATTGTGTCATACTTGTTAGTTTTAGGTTCATGTTTTCTTTGGAACTTCCAGACACCATTTGGTTTAACGAGTTAGATTTTCAGTCTGCCCAGTCTTCAAGAATCGCAAGTACCATTAAAAATTCAACCCATCTTCTGTCAAAAAAGTTCATTTTAATAAAAATAATATCATCTTCTATTTGATGCAATACTAATGGGAAGAGCTTCCAATATGCTTTGTAGAGATGACCCAAATATTATTAGAAGACAATAGAAATTGTACATTAACTCCTTCACACACTTAAAAAAAATCACTGGAAAGAGGGACTGAGCAAATAGATAAGAAATTCATATGGTAATATTTCAAATACGCTCCAATTTAGCCTCTCAATCGCTGCTTATAGAATTATGCACATACCCATAATTGTCCACCTTGTTGAAAACAGACTGTGTGGTGAAAGAAGAAAATTCCACTCCTGAACACACAGAGCTAAGGTCAACCTATAGGTATTTCGATCACATTAATGGGCAAAAAGTACATAAGTTATTTTTTAATTTCTCAACTGCATTGGCAGAACTTTGGGAAAAATCTTTTGGTTGTATATATATCTGTATTTGCCACGTGAGACAAAATGAGGATGAGTCTGGCTGCCTCTCACAAATCTGCGCGATCTCTGTCTCTCTCCTTCTGACCCCTCACCTCTTGGTCTCTTCTGCCTGATCTGTTTGCCCTTCAGCCTCCCAGTGATTCTGCTTCCCAGGGAGAAATGGAGATAATGGCATTGCTCAAGACAGACTAGGTTTTAAGACACAATGTTTATGATAAAAATACATTCCCCTTTATGGAAATGCTGGTAGTAATTAGAAGGTTTGCATAACTTTTTAAGAATTCTGAGAGGCCTTTAAAGTTAATACCGTTTATTTACCATCCAAAAAGTTCTAAACCAGAAACAAACTTTTTCTGGAGATGTCTTTCAAATTTGAGGTATTGAGCCCAGATCTGTTCTCAGTAAACCAAGGAAAAATCCTTGAGGCTAACTGACTTCAAGTTTACACCACTACCAAGAACAGATGTAAAGAACTCAGTCATCAATTCTGTGAAGTCACATTAGGCGCAATTCAGAACATACTTGACCCATACTTTCTGAAGTATGCTATTATGGTGCAATACACAACTTAGCTACAGACCAGATGCGCATGTTGTGATAGAGCCAGCAATCCACTGAAGTAAACTCATCTCCTCTGGCATTTAATTTACGCCATCAGGATGTCAGTTCAGGATTCCCTCCCAAAGAGTGTACGTTTTCAAGTGATTTTTGTTTCTAGTAGCTCCACGAAGAGAGTGTTCCTTATCTAAATACATTTTTTTTTCCAGAATTTCACCTGAGTTTTCAGTCCAATCTATTGTTCCTAGTTATGCTTCATTGTAGCATTGTAAATAGTTCTTCATACTTCTTAATATTAATACGTCTGCAGTTGTATTCCCACTTCTTTTATGCTATTTAAAAACTCTTGGATACCAGTCTTCAATCTTAAACAAAAGCAATGGGCATATTTTCATTTTTCCAGATCAGTCCCTTTTTCTAACAGGGGACAGTAGCTGATGCTTGTGGAGGAATAAGGTACATATAGTATGACCCTTCCCTTGACAGATGACAGCAATCAGTAGTTTAGAGACTCCTCAAGCTGGAGGTTACCCCTGGGCCATTGTATTTCATACAACTATTATTCATGAATATGCCTAATACCTTTTTGAACCAATGTATAATTTTGACCTCCTCACAGAGAGTCATCATTTAAATTACATATAAAGGGAAAGAAATGCTTTCATACATTTAAAGTGCTGCTTTTATTATTTCACTAAGTCTCCTTGTTCCTGACTGTGGCACAGAGCAACCACCTCTTTATGCTACTCATGTGTTACAGACCCTCGGCATATACGCTGCCTTTTTTCAAAATTAAAAAGCTCTAGTTGTAGGGAAGCTTTACATACTTTGATCATTTTCTTGCCTTCCTCTGAAGCTTTTTAAGATGGGAGGGCCAGAACACATACACTAAATAAATCAGTTCTGTTCTGCAAACTCTTTCCCAGTTCTACTGGTTTATTTTCTCAGAGCTGGAATGCTGACTGCAATAACGCATTAGCACTTACACACCCTGGAATTAAAATGCACCATGCAAGAGACAAACAAGGAAATTTCAAGCTGGAGAAAACACAGGGAAGATGTCAAAACAATGAAAGACTCTCAGTGCCAGGGACAGTAAAGTGACAACAACATGGAAATTACAATTATTCAGGGCCAGAGTTCCCCTCAGCAGCATTAAGGATGCGTTACAGCTGTGAAGAGCTGTGGATATGGCTTCTCAAGAAGTGAAAGACAGAGGAAAGGAATAAATTTACAGTTTCCACACTCAGCTGGAATAGAAATGTTACAAATAAACATTGAAAACCATGAATCATGTGATCTTACAAAAATTACTAAGCTCCTAAGCCTGCGAGTCTAAGGAAACTTGTTGACGGCAAACGGCTGCATCACTGACAACAGCCCTGCTCGCGGCACTGTGGTTACTCACAGGCACAAATCTTTGCAGTGTCAGGCCGCTAGTTCTAGATTACTGACCAATTTTAAGCACTGAAGTATAAAAAAGTATTTATTCTACTGCTGCAAGGTGGTGCACCGGCATTTGAGTCAGCCCACTGACATCACCACCAGGAATATTTGGTTTCTAACCCATATTGAGTAACCTATAAGGTAATAGTTTATATATTCGGTTCAATGAGTGGGCTGGGACTTACATGCTTGGTCACATCCTGTTTTACTAATGCCACATATAGTTATGTGGGATTATGGATTGTGATTTTTGCCGTGTGCCTGGCTGCAGAACGTGCCCTTTGCTCAGCACCCGCCAGCCGTCACACAGCAGAGCCCCAAAGGGTGCCCTGCCTTACCCCGGTGTTCACATCCCTCCTCCAGCACGGGAAAGGGTGCCAGTCTGCTGGAAAACCTGTTTGTACACACGCTGCCTTAAAAGAGAAAACATTGTAAGAAAGTAGGTAAAACTAAAATCACTTGCAAAAGTGAAAGTGAAGTCATTCATTACATTATCTGCTACAGAAGCATATTATACAATGCCACTGACCGGAGGAAAAGGATGACTCAGAAAAATAATTTCCAATTATGATATTTTACAGGAAAGAAAGAAAAAAAAAATATCCCATCTTAAAATAATGGAATTAGGCTGCATTATCATTATTCCCAGTGCTATTAGAATTTTTTCCCGAGTGACACGATATCCTATGTTTTCCTTAAAGCCCTCAGAATCTCAGAAAAATCTCCAGAAATCTTAACTTCTGTTGAGTAAAAAAGCCAATAAATTCACTTTTTCTAGATCTTTCAGTCCAAAATGCTTGTAAGTCTGATCCCTAGATTTGCAAGGTGCAGCAGGGCCTAGCAGGAAGAGAAATAAAAGGAAACCAGAGCCTATTTCTTTAAGTGATATTTTTAAGCCTCCTTCTCCCCAATTCTGCTTTCTCCAGATTTCTGATCTTGTGACATTTTGCAAGGCAAAGCCTGAAAACTCTATTATTAGTCAGTGAGAAAATGCAGCAAATGGCTTAGCTTCCACATTCCCCTTCTCTTACAGGGCAGCGTTAACCCATAGATCACCTCCTTGAGAGGTGGCGGAAGAAATCCTGTGTTTTGAAACCAGAGGTGAGATTACAATCAGGTAGGGAGGGAGGGAGGGAGTGCAAGTCAATGTGAGGAGGGAGAGAAAAGGGTAGAGCAATATGAAGGATGCTCTGGAAGAAGGCCGACTTATTTGCAGTTGGCTGGACGGAGGGTTTGCAAGCATCAGAAGAAGATTTCTGAGAAACAGCATCTAAAGTATGCTTAGAGGCCTCCCACCAAAGCTGCATTTCTAGTGCCGCTTTTGTCTCTGATAGATCAGCTACAGAAAGTGCAATTGTATTTTCTCTGACATGTCACAGAGTGAGCCCTTCAGGGCTCGCGTACTGACAGCTAGAGGAAAAAAACAAAAGCAGAAATACCTCTATCTCAACAGTATTGTAATAATCCTTATTGGTTTGTTTCTCATCAGGTCATCTCTCCTTTTTTCCTCCTCCATTTTTCATATTTGCTGATACAGCTTTCACAGTTTAAAAAGGAAACTGTTGCAGGAAATCCATCCTGTGAAAGAAAGCGCAGTGTAACATACAGTACTGTAAAAGGAAAGAGGAAAAGATGATGGTTGTGTAAAGCAAATATCACTACATAAAAGAAAAATACTTCTATGAGAAGTATACAAGAGGAAAAAAATACTTCTGCAAGAGCGACCGAATTATAGGACATTTTCTTTCACAACCTTTGTGCTTCATTGGAGAGATGCATAAGCACCTCCAAAAAGAAAAACAAACCAACCAACCAAACAAAACCCACAATGGACTGTTTTTAGATTTTATGCTAAAATGTATCAGAAAATTCCTGTGGCAAAGCTTTGTTTTTCAAATTGCTGTTGACTCAGTGGAATTCAATCTAACTCTTCATGTTTATGATTTTCTACGAATACTGGAAAATCCTTGGTGCTGTTCTTCTGCTCCGTAGAACTGAGAAGTATGAGAAGACCTTGCTCTCTGCCAGTTCCACTGTTGCCCAGGTCAGCATAACCTCTCCTGCATCATATAATACCATTCACATGAGTAACCCCATTGTATCCAAGGAGAGCACTTCCTTGTCCCTCAGGTAAGCACTGATATAAATGTTTGCTGCCTTAGAAGCTATTTTCACAGCAGAGTCCAGTATGGAAAACACATTTCACTGTTAACACATTTGTACCAACATAATATTAGATTAGAAGGAATTCTGGCCTAATTTCTATCCAGCTTTTTAATGGGAAATTTCAGTTCAGAATTATAAATTAGCCACCGCACTGTGCAAAGACTTTGGTTTTCATGATATAGGAACACAATGGCCACTTACATATTTAACCTAAATATTTTCCTTAATAAGAAGTCTGAAATATTGGAGCTTCTCTCTGCATTGAATTTTACTGAACATCTATAAGTTTAGCCCCTTACTGATAAGTCTTTTAAGGGATGTTCTTATTGTCATTATTTCAGAAAAGTAAGACAGATAATTGTAGGTGACATACCTGTCACAAGGAACTGTATTTAAGCTACAGGGTTTTCTTCTACAGGAAATCACTGTTATGATTACTGCCACTTTCAGATTTAAATGTAAGAGTCATCCTTGACTTTCCTTTAGTTCATCAGAAACAAAGGCAAACAAATACCATAAAGCTGTTTCCCTCAAATTAGAAGAGTCCCATTATTTCTATTCTAACACTTGAAGGTAAATTAAGATCCTATATGCTTGAGACCTTATAACTAAAAGACATTTGTGGGAGGTTGAATAAAAGGATGCATTTTATAGAAATACCAGTGAAAGTTTTAACAGGTCTTTTTGTTGAATCCCAGTTTTTGTTGAATCCAATCTTAAAAACGAGCAGACAACCACCACCTCCTCCCCCCCCCAAAAAAAAACCACCAACCATTCAACCAAAAAAAATCCTCAGAAGTGCCAAATGCTTTTCTATTTCCCTGGCATGAGCTAACATTAGGATTAATGATTTGCCTGTTGTTTTTCAGCAAACTTTTTTGTCATAGTTCCCTGTCCTTCCCATTTTTCTTGCCAAAAGCTATCAGCAGCTCATAACATTTCCAAAACACTCTGAAAAATTGCTCAGGACTATGACTTTTTCCAGTTCTTCGCTCATTGCAGTGATATTTACCCCAAAGGAAAAATCTTTTGAAAAATATTGTCCTTTGGAAACATATTCTCCAGTCCTAAGACTGTGTTAAACAACACATTCCTCTCCTTTCTCTGATTTTGCCAGATTTAAAGCTGTTAAGGTTCAGAAGGAGCACTCACTTAAATTATTACTTTCTCATCATTGCTTCTTTGTTAGGAGAAGGAATGTTACGCACGACATTGATTTCTTTTCAATCCCTGCATTTTGAGATTTTAAATTCAAAAAGCAAAGCAAATAAAATTTAAGTGCCAGTTTTAAAGCTAAGATTGTATCAAAACTGTTCATGTAGAACTAGGCAAACCAAATAGGTATTACTATAGATAAAAGAATCATCCTAAAGTTCAGGTTGCAGAAGGTAATAAAAAGGAAACAGGACATACTATTATCTTTGGATTACCTGTGATTCACTAACGTTTTACCACAGCGGATGTCCTTACAAACTTAATTTTCCTTCATATGACTTCAGCAGTAACTACTGTGCATACAATGTTCATAAATCACAGTGAAAAAGCATTGTTAGAGCAGGAGAAATTCTGCATTATAAAGATCTCTGCTATAAGAGATCCCAATTCAGACTTGTTCTCTCTTATTTTTGTAAATACATCTAAATTTTCAAGTGGCTACTACAAAGCATGCACGATGAAGAAATCTAAAAAGTAATGAAGAAGCACCAACATTAGAGTAAAAGCAAACAAAAGACAATGAAATCAAAATATTGAAAACATTTTGGAATATTTTGCGGAACAAAAAATATCTTATCTGAATTTTCAGTGAAATCAAGCATTTCAGTGAGAAAATTTTTCAGAAAGAATACACCAGCTAAAGGTTTTTGAGAGTTTTTCCACTACAAATTAAAACACAGACTCTAAGAAGACTTTTTATTATTTCCAGAAGGTTGGACATAGTTACATGGGTTGCTTTTAAGCCCACATTATTTTCTACTCTCTCTGTCTCTTGATTCAAAATAGCAATAAGCCATAAAAAGGCTTGAATTTCTTAATAAATGGCATGAGTATTAATAGTGCTAAACAAGACCCATTAATTTCAATAGCATTTGGAGGAGTATTTTGATCTTGGAAGTGCTAGTTTTCTCTACTTTACTGATACTATGACATTTTAGTGGGTTTGTTCCTTGAGTTGGGAGAAAAACATTCACTCAAAATTTCTCCCAAAAGTGTAAATTTTAAATATTTTTTCTTGAAAATACATATCTGTTAAATGTTTATAAGTATTTTCTTTGAAAATCTTATTCCCCAAATGGGAAAAATCCTATGTAGAAATGTCATGAAGATCTTAACTGAGCTCCAAAAAATGGTTGGTTTTGTCAAAACAGCATTTTCTGATGCAGGTCTGTACCAAATGGTGCCTTCTGCATTTCTACGGTGTTTATCTTTGTTACAAGATGCCTTAGGCCCTTCATTTACAGAATGACCTATTAAAGTTGATGCAGGACACACACATGCAAGTGTCCCTCACGGAAAGAGTTTATAAACTGAATAATGTTTTGGAGGAAATGGTCTCAACCCCAGTTTTACAGTTAAAAACAAAGACTAAGCTGTCAAAGATAATACAGGAAGTCTGAGGCAGGATCAGGGCTGAGACACACATTTCCTAAGTGCAAATGCAGCTCTTTTTATCATGAGGATAAATTTCTGTCCCCCAGCCACACAGTCAGAGATGCTTATCTTGATACACAAACTTTGGTTATGAATTTAACCAATCTTTAATATAGAATTAGGTCTGTGATACAGAACTAGCAATTGCTTACTGTATACTATCTTTCAAAGAGAGCCAAAGTCAAAAGACTGTATTTTATTTAGTGTAAATATAGATTTAAGTTTCAACAAAAATAATTGCCCATAAGGATGGCACTGTGTTTGTAACCCAGTGACCTTTCTCTAGGAATGAGAAGAAAGATTCATACTACGCTTCAGCCCCTGCATGTTATTCCATCTTTAACTCTCCTCCATGGCCCAACACAGAAAGTACTGGGTGCTTTTCTTCTCTGTGATACGCTGACATTTCCAACCCAATGAAACTGTAGGTGTTGTTTTCACACTACGTTCATCCAAACCTTCAGATTTCACTACAGGCAAACCTGTTCCAAGATGTTGCCTGCAGCACGATGTGAACTTGCTGTCAGCTCAATTTATTTATGGATGATGGTTGAGTTTTATTCTCTTGAGGTCACTATTTGCTACATGTACATGGATAAAGATCTGCATAGCTGAGCTGACACATTACTAACACGTTACAGAATTTATATATTTCTGAGAATTATTGTCTTCAGAATTACAAAGCCAAATCAGTTATTGGCTTTAAAAATATACACTTGAAAATGTGGAGAGATAGTAACAATTAAGGGTCCATTTTTTCCTATTCAGTTTTGTGTTTTTCACTGGAGAATGGAGCCTTGACCCATGGATGCCCATTTTGGATACAGTCATCCTTAGGCAGTATGAGTCTCTGCAGTAAATGCAACGACAAACTCCTGGGTCAAAAGGCCTGGTAAGAGTCATTGTCCTAAATGCCGACTCCGCATGAAAGCCGCACAGCCCTTACAGGGGCTTTACAGAAATAGTTTCACAAAGCTGTGCAATAAGTGACCAGAGTGATATGACATCATATCACAACAGGCAGCATTTTGACCTCAAGTATGAGTCACGGCAATTTAGCCAGTTAGCTGTGCTAAAGGAAGAAACTATGAAACCATTAGTGAATGCAGACATAGCCACAGTCTAAGCTGCAGTGCCCTGTCATGGCCTTCTCTCTGGCCACACTGTCACCTGCCAGCCTGTCTCAACTGTTTGTATCTTCCTGTAATGGTCTGCAAGTTTTGAAGAAGTTGGCCATTTGCTCTGCTTTTCTTTCCTATGTTTATTTTGTTTTGCCCTGGCTTTTGTCTTCAACTGAAGTTTAGTCACAAACTGTTACCAGGAGGGTAGTTATATTTGCATGAGTCACCATGCTTATTTCAGTGATAACTTCTCCATTGCAGAACCTGAACCAGAGGCTGAGCCCCTACCATGGGAAATAATGCCAAATTCCAATAGATCATGTTCATTCACACAGTCAATACATTAAACCTTTCTAAGCCTGGACTCTATGACAATACTCCATGTGCAGACCATTATGCATGACAGGCGGGTGTCCTCACCTTGACTTCAGGGGGTCAGCACATTCACAACATAAGTATACATCACCCTACTCAGAGGGTTAACGATGCAATCGCTATCTTTGGCAGAAGCCGAAGATCCTGAAAAACTATCTGGAGAGTACCTATCTAGGTAGGTTGATACAAAATTATCAAGAAGAATTATCAAGAATATTATCAAGAATTATCAAGAAAATACTGAGATTTTATTTCTCACAAAATTAGAGAATTATAAAGAATGTCACATTCCCTATAGACAAATAGACTTCAGCCATCAGAGCTGCAAAAATTTTTAGATGTCAATTTGAAATACTGAATTAATTCATCTACTGTATTGTTCACAGCAGTTAGCATCCCTTCAGACTTGTGTTTAATACTGTGTCTAAGCTTTGAACAAAGCAACAGTCCTGTGGAATGCCGTGCTGCTTTAAATTTCTCACTGCTTGGGTATGAAAAATGAAATATCTATAAGCTGAATCCTGGTGGGATTAGTGGGTGTATGGCAATGTTCTCCATAAATTTGAAATCTATAACAAGCTTAAATTTTCAATACTTACAGATAAATTAACAAAATACAAATCAAAGAAAATCTATAGTTTATATACACATTACGTCTGATCGCTAGTAATGGCAGAGAATATTTTATATGTTATAGTAGTAAAATTGACTTGTACTCTACAGTTCTGCAGTCTAGTAAGGAATTGATAAATGTTGCCAGATAGAAAGATGAATCAATAAGGAAATGTGAATCTAAGCCTTTGTATAATATCACATAGACTTGTGTAAAAATCTGTCTCTATATTCCTTGATCTTTAGGGCTAAATCTGTCCCCAAAACTCAAGTTTTGTATTCACAAGTCTATGGACTAGTTGTAATTATATTAGGTCATTTTCCCACTCAAAGAAATGTTTCATGATTTCAAAAAATGTTTTGACTTTTTAATGCTTCAGGATGAAATAAAAGTCTTCAGATGAGAAAAACAACTCCTCAGAAAAACAAACAAATAAAAAAAGATCCACAATCCAAAATAACCAGTAGTCTATCTGCTTGGAGGTTGATACTGGAAAGCAGAGTTCATTTTGCTACTGTATTTGACCCAACTCAGAGTCTTGAGTATTGCTCTCCCATAAAGCTGATTGCACTAATGCCAGGCTAATATGAACTCCGGGAAAGATGATTTCCCTGTTTTCTAGGGAAAGAGATGTTTCATCAAAACTTCCTAGACAGTTACAGTAAAACATTTTTACATTCCTCTGTCACAAAACAAAAAGTCAGCTTGAATTACCATGTTCTGTGCTTTGTTTGTTTTTTGTTTTGTTTAAAGGAGGCCCTTGCTGTGCCCTAAATTAGCTTCACAGTAACTTTTACACAGGACAAAGATTTGTCCAGATCAGGATTCACAGTGACAGAGCAAATCAACATGCAGGAAACTGAATGGGGGAAACCATGGTTCTGAGGGGTGTTTGTCTTGGTTTCCCTTTGTGTGTTCTGCTTCGGACTGCAGAACAGAGTTCAGGGAAGAGTGCGTCGAGAGCTTTCTGTACTGGAGGGTTTGACAATTCCCAATACAGAGGAGAACAAGACAAAGGCACCTGTTCTCAATTTATCTGAATTCAAGTGTGTTCCTTACTTGAAAACGGAACTCGGTGGAGAGGCATAAACTTCACAGCGTCTTTGCAGAAATCATTAGAGTAAATCAAGAGAGACTGGTATCCGTGGATTTAATTCTGTGATTCCTGTTACCACTGAATTAACTGAGCACAGGATCACGCAAAGGGATCCAAGGCTCCAGTAAGCTCCACTCACTGTAAGGAAAGGGAATTTAGTAGTAATATTGTGTGTACCCCCAACCTCTGTGGAGGCATGTGGAAAACTGGTTTATGCCTTTCTTCATTAGGCATAAGAAAATATAGTCCCTTACTTTGTTCACCATGAACAGCTGAAGAAGCACAAATATAAAACAAACACCAAAAGATCAAACGTCTCAGGATGCATTGTGGCATCTTGAACAGAAGGGAGACTGCAGTGCATCTCTGCCTAGTGAGACCGGCTGCCATGGTGCCAGCCATTGCATGGAACCCCCACCTCCCGCAAGATGCTGAGCGGTTATCAAGCCTTAGCTGAAAATTCTGGGGTTTCATTTCAGCCAGAAGTCAGAAATTTCTGCAGAAAAAAAAATAGGTTTTGGAGGTGCAAGTTTCAATACAAGCATCTTGGAAGGGCTCTACATCAACCTTGTAAAGCATTGCTATTGCAAACATCTTGGATTTTGGCACAGCAGTTTTAATCTCTCTCTGCCTTAAGCCCAAGAGAAAGATTGAATGGTTTAACCCACAACCTTAAATAACTAAAAAAATAACCATTTCCAGGGTCAAGATGAGGAACACCTTCCAGTGCTAAATTGCAAGCTGCAATTAACCTGCACACTTCTTTTTTTGGCTTTCTAGGCCAAAAAAATATTATATTTACAAGGAATTTCTGTCAATAAAACATTTATGGCTTTCTTCCCAATAGAAAATAATAATTTTATGAAATAGCTCAGTGAGTTATATAGTCTCAAGTTTTATCTGGTTTATTAGTGTGTTACTTCAAATGGGAAAAGTTTCTCCCTCTTTAATATTATTTGCTGGTTTTTAGTAGGAAAAATTTTCTTATGAAAGGACAGTATTTTACTCCTATTCTTACTCACTTTTTTTTTCTGTTTTCCATCACTTCTGAGTTTCTGGCCTCTTCTGTAAAGGTCCTTTCTCTTGTAGTCCAGGATCACTCCTTTAGCTTCTAAAAGGTGCTTAAACATGGGTGCTTAGGAGCTCCAAAGACCCTGGACTTGTTTTGTTCACCTGGAACCAAGTGACTGCATTTCCCCTTGTCCCTGAATTGTCAGGAGAGGGTCAGATAAAAGAATGACTCTACAAATGCCTGGCCGAACAACAAGAGTGTGTATGTAGTCCCAGAAACAGAAGTCCTACCACGTTGCCACAGTCTTTTGTTCTCTTGCTGCATCTCCCCATGTCAGCACAACCCCACAGAACTTCACCTGCTTTGTCCTTCCTCTCTTGCACAAGTGTGCAGTGGCCAAGTACAGAGTGGCACAAAACCAGTATTGTCCTGGCAATGAAAAGAAAAGGTTATGTCAAACCAGAATCGATAGCAGAACCATTAGAAATGTCACCTGCAGCGAGTAAGATGAATTTCTTGAGCCATAGTGTCCACTTCTCCAGTAATAGAATAAGCTCTTTATGAGCAAACTTCAAGTCTTGTCTTGCCGTTTGTACTTCACATAAAAATACAGTGATATAGTAATGATAAACAGTTTCTATTTTGAAATCACCTCCAAGTTATCAACCCCAAAGAACCTTATTCTAATAATAGTGCCATTACAATTATCACTGCATACACAAGATTCGGAATCAATCTAATTGCACTAAAAGCCTTTGAAAACACTGACGACTGAAAGCTTTATACTACTGAACACTTTTACAGCAAAGCAATTGGTTATATGACAAAAATATATAGTTTCATAAAAGCCAGCTGCTACATTATAGGACAAATAAGTATTATTCAACATCTTTCAAAAGGTCCTTGGGATATTCTTTAAGTTGTTGGCCACAAAATTCACTTTTGTATGAGATAAGATGGGTGAAAAGTAAATTAAAAGCAGTACTTATAAAATTCCTAGGGGAATATGTAGTGTGACAAAAGGGATAAACTGGCACAACTTCTTCAAGAAAAAATCAAGGATCTTTAGTGGGGTTTTTGTTTTAGTCAGCTTCTTAATGACATTGTTAAATGAGAACGGTGGCAAATAATGGACATATTTTAGTCTTATTTCTAGGTTCTCTGTATAATTATGGCCAGCACAAAGTATTTTGTTTCAAAAAAATCATTAAGTTCTTATTGATGAATAGAACCATGCAATATAATGCCTCGCTTGAAGAATTCAATGGAAGGCATTTCAGAAAAAAAATGATGGTGTTATTAAATTCAGCAGATGTACAGCCCACAATGAAAAGTAGGGACTCAGACGCCTCTTCCACCTCTGACTCACTTTGTGCCTCTGGAAAAAAATAAATACTGGAGGCTAAATTCAATAAGGACTTGAGAGCATAGGATTTGGGCCACAAGGCTAGATCCCTGGCCCAGGTGAAATCTTGAACCCACAGTACGGTACGTAGACTCTTAAATGCAGGTTTGCGCCCATGAGCTCAGCATTCCTAACGGTGCATTCTTGGCCTATGGCAGTCAACAGGAAAAGACAGGCATAAGACACAAAAATGCAAATGGTTTTACTGTGCTTCCTAAGTATCATATACACTCTAGATTTATTTAAAAAATATGGCATGCTGAGAAAGTAGAACTAATAAATACTGAGAACAGAATATGCAGCCTGAACTGCTGCGCCTTTCTAGAGCCTGACTGCCCTCACGCGTCCAACCGAAAGGTCAGAATCTGCCTTTTAAGACAAGAACAGCTATTCTTTGAAAGAGATGAAGATAACTTTCCTTTTCCCTCTTTCAAAGTGCAGGTAGCACTTAAAAATGTATGCAGAAAAGAAAGACTCTCCCCACTTCTTTTCTTTACACCTTTTATTTTTTTAATAAATTGTTTAGTAGCTGGTTCATTACTCCAAGAAGTAGGAAAACCCTAGCTCTAACCAGTAACAGCACCAGTTTGGAGAGTGGAGCTTTTCCTCTCTTCCTCCTGTAGCAGCACCACTATTTGCCACTATACACTGAACCAAGAGAAGACAGACCCAGGGAGAGCACACAGGTCTAGTAGAGTGGTCAGAGTCCTCACCTAGGAGATGAGTCCTGGATTTCTCTCTCACTGTATACTTTCTGTACAAGATGAATAAGCAGATGTGGGTGTGAGAATAGAGTCCAGACTTCCTCCTCTGAAATGAATTTCCTAACTTCTGGTACACAACCAAGCTTCCTCTTGCACTCTCTCCTCCTGACGTCCCAAATCTGGTATTCCTTCCTGCACAATGACACAGCTCCACCAGAAAGACAGGGGAGGTTCCCTCTCCTTTCCCACACTCTAGTATTAGTCTCTGAAGAGAATGCTCTCTGAAAAGGTGGGTGCTGTGGACTTGAGCAGTGTGGAGTCTGAGAAGGAACATGTCAACTCTAGACCTTTTCCTGGGTGAACTGCTTCATGTATTAAATTGAATGGTGCCTCCATGGTGACCGGAAGACTTGAACAAAACAGAAAGAGGCATAAAAACTTCTATTGTGGTGGTGGTTAGGGACCAGCTTCTGGCATGTATTAGGTATGCTCAGAGCACACTCATCAGACCTTTCTGCTCTGACAAGTTTCAGGAACACTTTGGTCTTCAGTGAAACAAGTTGGGTAACTACTGGAGTTTCCCATCAAACAAGGAGTCATACAGATAGAAAAGCTACATGGCAGCCAGCCAGCGTTTGCCTGCTTTATCACCGTGTTGGAATTTGACATCCAATTCCTGTTCTAGATGCCTCAGGCCTTTTTGAACATAGTGGCTTTGTGGAATTTTAGCATGACTCTGAAGTTTCAGGAGATGTTTCTGAAGACTTTTCTCAGTCAACTCACCTATGAATGAAACTCCAGCTGTAGGGGCTGAGGAATGAGTAGAAAGCTAGATGCTTCAGCAGCAACAGACTGCATTCAGCTAAGCCACCTCCTAAACTCAAGTATATCTTAATTTTTCTGATTGGAAGGGGCTAGTCAGCAGCTTAGAGAAACATTAATTACAGAGAGTCAGACTTTCATATGAGCAAAGGTGAGACAAAAGAAAGTTTAATCAACAGGGCTTAGTAAGAAGGAAGATGGCCAACAGGGTACACGATAAATGATTGACAATCATGAATGACAGATTGGATGTTCATCATACAACCACTCATACATCCTTGCGAAATATATTGCAAGAAAACTTCCAATAAAATGGAGAAAAAGCATTTCAAAGGCCTTTATATAATAAATACATACATCTAAAAAGAAAACAGCAATCATT
This sequence comes from Larus michahellis, assembly GCF_964199755.1. NCBI lineage: Eukaryota > Metazoa > Chordata > Aves > Charadriiformes > Laridae > Larus > Larus michahellis. Next base: position 60,789,673 of record NC_133900.1, on the reverse strand, counting down.
ATTTCCCAAGACAAAAAAAAAAAAAATTAATAGAACTTGAAGACAATTTGCATCGTTTTCTGATTCTTTTTCCTGTTGGTTTCCACCTGCACTAGAAGAGATCATTATGCAGGTAGGAAACTCACTATTACTGAATTCTTCCAGGGGCTGCAGCAGCTTCTTAGGAAATTACAGGTCACATCTGGACTCACTTTAATTACAGAACTACCCGATTAAAAAGTTCATCTTTTTATTTGTGTCATCTGTTATTTCCCAGAATTGCCTAACACCATTTTTAACAACTATATTTGCTAGTGGCTTCAGTCTAAATATTTTCTTCCTTTTTTTTTTTTTTTTTTTTTTTTTTTAATAAGACCTAAGGGATGAAGAACTTCAGTGAAAACAAGAACAGCATTAAAACACTGAACATAAACATCCGGAAAGCACATAAATATATTTTGAAACGTTCTGTTAAGAATGAAAATGTTTTACTTCCTGCACAAATACATTCAGGCATGTTTCTGCCTGTGTTGTGTAGAAGTGTAAGTTTTGTAGAGATTTAAAGTTTTGCCTTGTGTTCATCTGCTCCAGTCAGACATATAATATTTATATCTTGCAAAAAGGTTTTCCTGGTAAATGACAGAAGAAGAAGGAGGAGGGAGAGGTTTGGGAAAAAAAAGAAAAAAAGATTTGGTTGGAGTTTGGAAATGTAAAGTTTCATTAACAGTGTTAAATCCTACATAATAACATTTATCTTTGTTTCTCCTTTACATTATAATATAATGAAAACTACTAATAGTTGAGTAGTTCAAAGTCAACACAAAGTGTTCAAAGGGGAACTGAAGGTTTTACATATATATACATATTTTTAATATTAGTTTTCAGTTCTAGCCATGGATGATGGATACCCACCTGTAATGCAAATCCTGTTTTAGGACGACAAGTTTGTATTGGGATTAAGAACTTACATATTTGATTACCTGGTCAATGAAAAGCTTCAGGGATGCACTACAAAAGTTCTGCTTTAAATTACGGACAGATTGGCATGATTTTGCCTGTGCTAATATTAATATCTGCATCTTCACATGAGGATCAACTGAAGAAGGTTAAAAATTTCCTGTTCTCTGTATCTGCAGTCCTCCAAATGATAAGGAAAAGCTGTGATGCTGGAATGGCTGTGATCCTGTCAGCACTTCTTCATTTTTCATTTGGTATTTAGAGTCAATACATAGAGTTAGCCTTCCCACAGGAGGCAGGATGGACTTGTCCTCCCCGTCCTGCAGCAAAACAAGTCCACAATATACATGTTTTAATGATAAATCTGATTCGTAGTCCACACCTTCACTCGTGCATCATTCACCTTTACCTCTCTCCTTCTAAGATGGAATCTTCTTTTAAACCGTTTCACAGTGAGGATCCCTGGGATTTTTTTCAATAAGATGTCATCTTTTCAACAGCAGTACTGCAACTGAAGACATTTTTTTTTTTTAAATGTAAACAGATAAATAAAACCTCTTGCTTAAGCAATGTCACTATCCAATTTTCAAATACTTTTAATCTTGAGATGAAGGTTTGGGGTAAAGTGAGTCAGGAATTAATAAGAAAAAAAAAAGCATACATATTACTCTGACTGTAAATGCAGCTTTGCCCTAGCGCTGAAAAAGAAAAACAAAGGAAGGAAGATCACACTCTGGAGGCTGGAGCAGAGTTTTCTGAGGAAAAAAGTAAAATGCACTAAGATTTTATGATTACAAGATGGTATAAAGTCTGGCAACTAGATGTAATAAAAGATGACAAGACAGCAGATCTAGATGAATAATATCCCATCATTATGAAGTAAGTAGCAGGGGAAGCAGGAAAGCCTTTGGCAAATCTTACGGATAGCTCATTGCAGACAGAGGAAGCACAAGAGGAATGGTGGATGCCTAATATAGTTCACAAGTTTAAGAAGGATCAAAAGAATAAGTGTGATTCCAACTGTCAACTGGATGCCGAAAGCACTCATGTGGGATGAACACTACATAACATTTACAAATGTATTATTTGGCAAAGTCTGGTTTGTGTCTCTGACTTCGGGTATCATCTTGGACCAGCCTGTCCCAAGTTAAACCAAAATAGCAAACTAGTGAATGGCGAGACAAAGATGACAGAGATTCACTTGAAGGTCTTTTTTAAGAAATTATAAAACTTTTCTACACAGGATTATTTTTGTGTGATAGGGGAAAATATTGAAGCAAATTAGAAAATGGAAAAAGCAGGCAGAATTATTTTTTTTAACAAAAGAAAGAAATCACTTACACTGCAGCTACAGAGGTACTTATTCTACTCAGCCCTACTTTTTTCAGCTAATTTCAGCTAAGTGGTATATATACACATTTTAAACCATTCTTTTTGTAAGGATGCTAAATTGAAGAGACATACAAAAGCCAGTGCAAGAGAAGACACATTGAAAATTACTAAAGATTAAGAATCTAGAACAAAAGTGACACCCACATCATTCAGAGAAGAAAAAAAAGAAAGGAATTTAATGTGACTGCTGATAACTTTGCAGTTTTAAGTATCATCTAAAACTAACACAATGGAAAACACAGAAAAAGATCTAAGGGTGAAACACATAAGAAATCACAGACATGACTCAAACGTTTTCAGTTTGTTGGAAAGTGGCAATATTAAGAGAAAAATCATCCTTTTTCTATTTTCCTGTACAACTAACAGTAGTGCTCAGTTTCATATTGTCATACACATAAAATGACTCAAATGCTACCAAACTGTAAGTGTGCAAAGACAGAAGGAGTGTATAGAAGATATTCATTCTGGCATATATGTTCTTTTAATGCTATTCTCATAACAAACTGTGTAAAGCAGAAACCTAGTCCAAACTGCAGTGGTATCTGAAGGAACATAATTTCAAAAACAGTAATACACCAGTATTAATAATTTCTTCTTGCAGAAAAATATAGGTATCATCCAGTCTTCAAAAAGGGCAAGAAGAAGGAGCTGGGGAACTACAGGCTGGTCAGCCTCACCCCCATCCCTGGAAAGATGATGGAACAGCTCATTCTGGGCATCATCTCAAAGCATGTGGAGGAAAAGGAAGCTATCAGAAGTACTGAACGTGGATCCACCAAGGGGAAATCATGTCTGACTAATCTGATAGCCTTCTATGATGGCATGCCTGAAAGGATAGATGAGGGGAGGGTGGTAGATGTGGTCTACCTTGACTTCATTAAGGATTTCAACACAGTCTCCCACAGCATCCTCATAGGGAAGCTTAGGAAGAGTGGGTTAGATGAATGGACAGTAAGGTGAATAGAAAACTGGTTGAAAGACAGAGCTCAGAGGGTTGTGATTAGGGGCACAGAGTCTTCTAGTTGGAGGTCAGTGACAAGTGGTGTTCCCCAGGGTTCAGAACTGGGCCCAGTCCTCTTCAATATATTCATCAATGACCTGGATGAGGGGATAGAGTGCACCCTCAGCAAGTTTGCTGATGACACAAAACTGGGAGGGGTGGCTGACACACCGGAAGGCTGTGCCGCCATACAGAGACCTGGACAGGCTGGAGAGTTGGGCAAAGAGGAACCTTATGAAATTCAATAAGGGCAAGTGTAGGGTGCTGCACCTGGGGAGGAATAACCCCATGCACCAGTACAGGTTGGGGGCTGACCTGCTGGAGAGCAGCTCAGCTGAAAGAGACCTGGGAGTCCTGGTGGACAACAGGATGACCATGAGCCAGCAATGTGCCCTCATGGCCAAAAAGGCCAATGGCATCCTGGGGTGCATCAAGAAGAGTGTGGCCAGCAGGTCGAGGGAGTTCATCCTCCCCCTCTACTCTGCCTTGGTGAGCCCGCACCTGGAGTATTGTGTCCAGTTCTGGGCTCCCCGGTTCAAGAAGGACAGGGAACTGCTGGAGAGGGTGCAGCAGAGAGCTACCAAGATGATTAGGGGACTGGAACACCTCTCTTATGAAGAAAGGCTGAGGGACCTGGGTCTTTTCAGTCTGGAAAACAGGTGACTGAGTGGGGATCTTATCAATGCTTATAAATACTTAAAGGGTGGGTGTCAGGAGGATGGGGCCAGGCTTTTTTCAGTGGTGCCCAGTGACGGGACAATAGGTAATAGGCACAAACTTGAGCATAGGAACTTCCACCTAAACATGAGGAGGAACTTCTTTACTTTGAGGGTGGCAGAGCACTGTCACAGGCTGCCCAGAGATGTGGTGGAGTCTCTGTCTCTGGAGACATTCAAAACCTGCCTGGATGTGTTCCTGTGTAACCTGCTCAAGGTGACCCTACTCTGGCAAGGGGGTTGGACTAGATGATCTCCAGAGGTCCCTTCCAACACCTATCATTTTGTGATTCTCTGATTCTGTAATACTACTAGCGTATGTGCTCACTCAGGTCATGAGGGATGACAGTAAAGTTTCCATTAAGCATCTCTGACTATGCAGCAAAGTGTATCACATTTAAATTCTTTAAGCCATGAACTATCTTTCTCTGTGTCTTAGTTGACTTCAGTACTATGTCTTTCATGGTGTCTTCAGTACTATGTCTTTCATTTCTTTACAATAATGGACCAATTCATTAAATTTGAGACCACAATTTATGTCTCTAGACCTCATTTTTTTCTCACTCTCCGTCCTTAAATCTTCCAATGTGTTAAACTCACTTTGCCCCACAACTCAATAGTGAAAACAGGAGCTTCGGGTGGATAATCTTTTTTTGTGACGTGTGTATAGGTACAGATTGCCAGTTCCACACAGGATTCATACACTGTTGTATGCAACTTCCTAACACAAAGAAATCTGTAAGACCCTCTTCAACGTTTCCCTCACACTGTGATCCTTTGGGCTGATGGCACCTCAGGATCCTCCACCTCTCATTGCTTTTCTCCTGGCCCCTGCAGTCTTTACAACTCACCTTACTTTCTCGTACCTTGTTTTGTACCAAAGCTAAACCAGACCTCTACATCTGTTAAATGTCAGGGCTTCTCACTAGGTAACAAGAAATTACATCTCTCATCTATACACATACATGTCTCTTAATCACCTTGATAACCTAAGCTTTATTTCCAACATCTTCCAAAAATGTTCCATTCCTTCTTATTGTGTTAAAAAGAGTGCAAAATCAAACAGATCCGTTGACTCTCCTACAATTTTCAGAGCAAAAATGCAGGATTTTCCTCATTCTCCTCTCTCAACTCTTGATGTTCCCATTAAATAGTATGATGTTCCATATGTTGATACAACCTCCTGGAGAGGTCTGATGTGCTGCAGATACATGCCACGTACTTGTAATATGAGAAGACAATTTGAGTGGATGCACAGAATTACGACTTGAGAAATCACAAGTTGGAAATATTGCCTTACTGCACACTCTCTCCTGCTCCTACAAGTACAGGAGCCTGAAGCAATCACCAGAATGTGGTTCTGAATGCTGATCAGCTCCCAGTTA